>NC_089682.1:59141015-59800687 GCF_031753505.1 Anomalospiza imberbis | reverse complement strand
ACAATCTCATTACCAAATGCAACCACATTCAGTTCATTTGCTAACATTTCAGTAGTTCTCAGTTGTCTGATATCTTACATAAATCATGTGATAGGCAGTATTTTTCATGATGAAATGAATGTTAGATCTTTAATTAAACATTTTCCTCAACCTATTGTTTGAGGGAAAATAGTAGTTCAAAAAGAACCACTAAATTGAAAAAAAGTACATTAAAAGTAAATGCTATAAACTCAGAAAACAGCAGACTAATAATCTTGATGATCTCAGTTTTATTTCTTGCTGATGCAGGAGTTGCACTGTTCAATTTCTCAAAGCTTCTCTTGGTTGCATTATAAAACTATTTAAATTATAATCAGATCTTATTCCTTGAAGAGATGAACCATGATATGCAGAAACCAAGTATAAATATTAAAAGTGTTTCTTTCTTATCTATTAATCATAAAATTTATGCAAGTAACAAAGTAAAATACAGGAGGCGGAGAAAGCCATCAGTCTGGTTTGTTTCTATAGAGGCCCTGGAAAACTGAATCCACACACAATTCCTTACGCAAAGTGCTTTTAAATAATCTTTTCTTTATGTAACCCAGCAAATCCTTCTCTTTTGGCAACTTCAAAGTTGCAGCTGTTTATTGAAGGGTGAGCTTCTGTTCTCAAAGCAGAGACTGAAAGTTCCTGTTACTGCTTTGATATAGAACAAGAAGCATTCTAAAATGCCAGCTGTGGCTTTTAAAGGTTACCCATGGGATAAATGACTTATCTCACAGAATGACATGAATCAACCTGTGAATACAAGTTATGTCAAGACCGCCTGATATGAATCCAAAGCTCTCTTGTGAAATATTTCTCTCAGTTTTGGCACTGTTATTACCATCTGTTACATATTGAGATAGTAGAATTATGTTTTACATAGTGCTTTTCAGAATGAGGAATCTCTGAGATCTTTGCACAGCATCAAATTACAGAGAGATTTTATACAGTTATTGAATTGAATCTGTGCAATAACTGACTCAACCAACATCTACATCCAACTGTCTGTATAAGAATTTATTTTAGTAAGATCCAGATTCCTGGCAAATAGACAAATCATCGTTCTTTTTCAATGGTTCAAGAGATACTTGATGTACTTGTAAATTTTCTCTAGACAGTCAACTGTTCAAAAACTCAACTGGGAATTTATTTTATCCAAAAAGACCACATGATATTCCAAGTTTCTTCTACTTTGAGCACAGTCAGTCTACATTTTTTCAGATATTTATGCATGCCAGTTATATTTTGAAGATAGTGCATGAGAGGCAACAATCATAAAAAAGGTCCTCAATTTCACTGAGAATTTTAATTAAAATTCTAATCCAGAAGGAAGGTCAAAAGTTTAGTCACTGTATCTGTGGAAAGAACAAGATACACACTAATTTGAGTTACAGGTTTACTTTTTTTTTTAAAGTGATTTCCAACTTTACATTCCCTTAGTTTCCCTCCAGAATGAGAGAAATGGACTGGGAAATCACAACTTAGTACCAAGTTCAGCATTTTTTTTTGCATTTCCAAATGAAATTAAATGACAGGATTTCCAAATTCATAAATGGCAATTCTACACTAGCTGCCTTGAGCTACATAATATACAGACACCAAAAGACATGGGCCAGTTACTGTATGTTATCATCCAAAACTACTACAATGAAGGCTTACCAAATTCCTTGTGCCATCAGGGGCAGCTAGATGGCACTGAATGTAGGAATTAAAGACTTGAACAGCATGTTGGGTAAAGAAACCTTTATGGAAATGTTTGTCATCTTGGACCAAAGTAAGCCAAGATTCCAGTAACTTATCATATGCCTCCATATATACCATGTCATCTTTGTCAAGCTGTAAAAGATGAAAAAAACAAATTAAAAATCTTATTACTAAGCTAAACCAGAGGAACATACTTATATTGAGCATTATTTTACAGATGTTCTTCTACTGTTGAAACAAACAAAAAAATACAGGATCAAAGGATAGCTAAGAAAATATCAGAATGAACTGAAGCAATGCATCAAAAAGGTCACTGCAGCTTTCATGCCTGCTAGGCTTTAAAAACCTGTCAATGTGTTTAGCTATTTCTCTTCATCTGATGTTGCATAAAGATTTATAGGTATTCCACTATCTCTGAAATACAGAGAAAGAAAAAACAATGATTCCAGATGAAATCACTGCAAGATTACAAGTATTCAAGAAACCTTATTACAGGTAGCCAGTTTTGATGATGAATCCCAACTTCTCATTCTATGAACAAACCAAAACCCAATGAATTAGAACAGAATAAGCCTGAAGTTTTAATTACTTAGTGCATTTCAACTGATGCTTCTTCTTTTTAATTATTCATGTGCTTTTACATAGTACATAAGTTGCCAAAGGAAATAACTTCTCTCAAAAACAAAGTCCAGAATTGCAGGCAAATGAAAGAATCCAAAAAGCAATGTGGCCATTTCTTTTAAAAAGTATTTTAATGTAACTCTCGACTTTTTGTTTTGATGCAAAAATCGAATGTTTGCAAATACATCCAACTTCCAAAAACTTCAGCGTGACTGTACAGATAAACATCCTACTAAGATGTTGTCTTCTCAAGTTTTAGCCAACAGGATGGCTCATAGAAGTTACCCTGAGATAGCAAAGGCTAGTAAAATGGTACAATTATGAAATAAAGAGATATTAAGGTCTTAATCATGCTCCAGACACAAGAATTCCTGACTTCCAGTGAAGATACAAACACGGCTGGATGAACAGGCAAGGGAAAGAAAACACTAGTTGGATGACTGATTAAGAGGAAAAACTGGTATCACATTGGAAGCATTCCAAGATAGCTTCACAGCATCCTTTTGTAATTGCAAAGTTGTCATATTTCCAGAAGTTAAAATACGGGACATACTGACGCAATGGTGAAAACAAAACCTGAAGGTGACAAGGAGAGAGGCAAAATTGTATTCAACACTAACACAAGTCAAAAATTTAGGAAGGACACCAAAACATGTGTTTTTAAAATTTAGCTGAAGACACATTAATTTATTGGCATTCAGTCCTGAAGTATTTTGACATGTATGTAATATATTTACATCTATAGCTTACATATACGATTTTTAATTTTTAATAACTGTGAGCATAAACAAATAAACAGACATGTTTTAATGAAGAACAAAATACCTTAAAATATAGCCAATTCATTTATTTGAAAAGGTAATAAAAAGCTAATGCAATGAAGAAAAATTATTTCAACACTTAGAGATATTCTCATACCAAATCTAGGACTAATAAGTGCCTCCATAAAATAAATGCCCAAATAGTAGAAAGATTTTATCTACATTGAACCAATCTGGTCCCAAAGAAACCTTACTAAACATACCAATCCTTGTTTCAGATTATCTACTGCTGGGCTACAAAAAGATGTCATACAGGCAAAGTGCCATGTTGTAGAATGGGAGCTGAATCATTCTGATGGATCAAAACTCAGTTCTTCAGGAGAAGCAAGACAAACCCAGTAAACGTAAAGCAAAGATGCTTAATTCCTCTTAATTTCCTCTCCGTGAAAAAAAAAAAAAATCTGTTCTTCCTCTTTCCTAGTTTGCTAACCCTTTGAAGAAGGAACACTAAAAATTTGTCAAGCAGCAACAAGCTGAAGTACAGCAGAGGGGACCAAATTCAGAATGATCTCTGCTATCACATGATATTTGAAAAAATATCATGAAACGGGAACAGCATGTTAGTATTTGTTTTAAGAAAAAGAAGCCTTTGATGTCATTTTTATTGGACTTTTCACCCAACATCCTGTTCATACTCTTCACTAATTCAGGTGGACTATTTGATTCTACTTCTGCATAAGCATTAAGTGTTGAGCAAGGCAGAGCAAAGCTGTGGATGAGCATCCTCTCTCACACCCAGTGCCATTAAGGAAGAGATTACTGGTCCACCTTGCCCCATAAACTAACCCTCAGCACTGCTGAAGCTTACTGCCCTCCCTCCACCAGTGTAGGTGGTTCAGGCAAATGTTTCAACTTCCTTCAGCCGATCTCCCCAGCTCAAACTAGCAGGTTAATGTGAAACAGCATTCAAACATGATGCTTGGATTGTGGAGTTTTCCCCGTGGTTGAAAATCAGTATTAGATGCTTTGAAGTGGTTTGCAGATTTTGATTCAGGATCTCCATATTTTGACAGTTTTCATAGCAGGTCTTCAGCTAAGTATATTCCTTGTGCTTGATGGGGTTTCTGCCATGTTCACATGGTATGTTCTGCTGGCATATGGCGTAGCAGAAACATGGGGAAAACAGTTTTACCAATCAACAAAGCCTAAGAAGTACACCTGCTTGCATTCTGCTGCATTTCTTATTTCTGAAAAGTTCCAGGAATATTATCTGAGGATTCTACTGAGCCCAACATGCCTGGTATTGCATCTATCAGAAAGCTCTTAACTACAGACAGCACATGAGCTGACAGAAAGTATCACTGCATGCATTCTAAAAGAAACTTGGGGAAAACATTAGCCATGGCCAAGACATGCCCAAGCCAAAATATTGTTTTCAGGGATGCAAAGTAGTACTTCTATAGGCACAGCACACGGTATCATTGCACCAGACAGTAGTACAAGCTAGTGTAAGCTCTTGCTGAGAGATTTTTTTAAATGGCATCATGTTGAGCACTATTTTCATTAAACATGATTGCATATTCTAGTTCTCAAGTAACAAGGTGCTAACTGAGGAAACAACATTCCTTCAGTTCCTTTGAATTTAAATGATAGGTGTCTATGGTTTTGATGAATCTTATAAAGGCTTCAGGAGCATTTCTAAATGTACTGGTGAACACCAAAATAAGTATTCAATATTCTACTAGAAAATCTCAAAAGCACACAAATTTTGACCAGTGAAGTTTGCAAAGGAGCTTTATTTTAGATTCTAAATTTAACCACCAACTTTTTGATTAAGACATGAAAAAAAAAGAAAAGTTTAAGTGAGCACTGGGCCAAATATAATACACTTTAAGCTTGCAGCAAAGACATGATCTAATGTTCTGCAATGAATGCTAATTAATACACCTGTGCTCTCTGGTAAAGAAACACATCCATCAACTTTGCAACTAAATATTCTACAATTATTTTCAAACTCACTCTGTCACTGCACTAAACTGCCAAAACAAAGAAAATCATCCTTTCTCATGATAGTGGGGAATTCTTGGTTCGTATCTTGATAGTCTCATTTTAAATCTATAGCCACTGCACATAAATAGCTGAAGTGCAAGATTATTCACCTTAATTCTTACATTATTTTCCTTAAACTATGTGTCCTTGGTAGTTTTTATTTTTAATGCAACTTTTTGGTGCAGAACACTTGGGTGATGCCAACTGCTCTTTAATGTTACAACAAAAGTTTGAAAGAAAAGAATCCTCTTAATTCCTGTGCTAAATTTGTATGCACAATTACCATTTGAACTGTGTCAGCAATGAAGGTATGATCTGAACAGCTTAGATGTATGATGTTAACACCATCTCAATGGCTAAACTCACTTAAACTCCTGACTCAGAACTCTAGGCAGCAGTTAAGTTTCAGTCTGTCCATATGTTCATGTAGTCATTTTAAACTTTCAGGACTGCAGCTTGTTCATTATCTACAACAGCAAGTCAGCAATACTTTTAGACTTTAATATTTTAAATTATTCAGTTCAATTAAAAAATTAAGACAGACTTTAAATCAAAACGAAATCTGAAAGATGCACACAGTGTAATTATGTTCATTACATTGCGTGAAATAAAAAGAAAATCCTCTCATATGTGATTTCAGAAATATCTAGGACAAAACCCCTGAATTCACAACAGTTATTGACAAAATAGCCAAATTCTCATGTCACTTATGCTTACCACAAAGAGAAGTAAAAAAGGCTACCTACTTTTTTTAGAGCAGCTACTTACCACTTCTTCCAAGGCAGCACTTCTTCCAAAAGAACAGGTGAGGTGCGCAAGGCAGTTAACAAATGAAGAGAAAAGTTCATTTGGAATGGCCGTTAAAATATTGCGAGGAAATACAGTTATCAGATTGCTGATAATACTGGAAATTCCCACTGCTTCAGAGTCTTCTATTTCAATTCTATAGATAGAAATAGCAGTTTTTTGCCATTAAGAAAATTGCTAAAAGGGAATTGGTTTCGTTGATACATTTTAAATAAATCTATTTCATAACAAGCACCACCTACTTTAATCTGCCCTTTCTCAATATAAGCAATCAAACAGTAAGCACAAATTACTTCCAGAAATAAGCAAGCCATACCACTTCTCCACACAGATATGCTACAGCCCAAACTAAAGATTAAAAGATGCCATCTAAATTTAGACAGCAGGCATACATACCCATTGATAGTATTCAGTAATCCCTCAATGAAGTGTGCCAGGTAATCAACTTGTGAACCTTCATCAGGAAAGACTGGCCCGTGCAAAGACGCCAGCTGTGCCAGGCACTGTAATGAATCTTGGGCCATATCTGTATCTTCTCTGATTTTTCGATGTACCTTTCAGGAAGTGAGGTAGTTAATAATACATGAAAACAGGGTGTTCTTACAACAGTCACATGGCTCTCAATCCAAAAGAGCACACACCAAAAAAAGCGTACTATAACTTCCACTCTGTCTGAAATACAAGGGTTTCTGCAACTCCCTAAACCATGGCAAACATCAAGATCGTGACTCAGCTCACACAATCTCAAGCCTTGAATTAACTCATTGAAACTAACATTTAGTTAAGGCTCACCTACATGTTGAAAATTGAACTGTCTATTGAGTGTTATGTCTTAAAGAGAGAAACAGATGCCAGCCAGTCAGACGTGCTGCTCCTTCTAAAAACAGCAATAATGACAGTCATCTCTATTATGCTAACTATGCCTAGGCTATAGAGTCTTGCTAAAGTTAGTCAACAAGTTCAATCAAGATTATATAGATGCTTCTTTAGCAGAGGTAAACACTGAACACATATACAAAAATGAATGCATCACTTCCTTGGCAACACCCTTATATTATACAAGGCCAACAGTAATCTTCCTGCATTTGTGCAAACCGTTATGTCATTATTTCTGTTGTTGAGACTTTCTAGATTTGAATCTTACTACTTCAGTAAATATATTTTCACATACTTATTTTAATCAGTCAAGTACAGATTTAAAGAATTTTTTAGGCTCATGCCTATTTATTCAGAGAAGGTTTATTGAATAAATAAACAAATATAGAGTAGCTTTTTCACACAGAAGTGAAATTCAGCTAAATTATTTCAGTAATATTATCCAGAAAGTACAGTTAAAACACTGACCACTTTTCTGTGGTGTTATAGTTACAAGTTCACCCAACTCAACTAGTTGGATTAGCTGCACAGTTAATCCCTGAAAGATCAAACTAGCAGGAGAAATAAACCCTGCAACATAAATACCCTTCCTAATATATGTCCCACACCAGGCTCAGATTAGAAATGAAGGCTTTCACTCTAATACAGCAATCCTGTCGACTTTTGCAAGGTTATTAAAATTTCTCAGATCAGATAAATGAATAAAAATTACTACCATTTACTTACATTACCTCAAACAGCAAACTACTACTGCAAGCCTCCACCACTGCAAATCAGGAATCTAAAATCAGAACTGACAGCATACTGCCCTGGCTAGCATTCATTCAAAAATAATAAAATACAGGCAAGCCTTGGTTACTGTTAAGTAAAATGCAAATGTATTAAAGCAAATCTGTATATTATTATTTTTTTTAAAATCACAAATAAGTAATTGTAAAACAATCATGGAAACATATGCAACTCTGACAACTTCATACTATTAAACATAGAAGAAGGGTTAACATGTAAGCCAAAAAGTTATTTGCATGTGGAGGTTCACAGCTGACAGTAGCAACTGTCTGGATAGTCTAGACAGCTGTTCAGATTGTGTGTAGCTGGTGAGAGTTCTGCCAGTGTTTTTTTTTCACCTTTTCAAAACTGCTGGATAAACTTGCAGTAAAAAAAAAAAAAATTATCGAAAATCCTATCAAGTAAGGACATGTATCTAAACACATACTGTCAAGCAGCACTGGTGAGTTACATTTACATTGTCTTATAACAACTTTGTCCAAGTTTTGAGCACATTTCTCTGCTTTGCAAAAATGAAAAAAAGCCTGAGAATGCTGAATTCTCAGACCCCAAGAGACGTAACCTAAGTCAAATTGCATAGCAAATGAATTATAAGCCAATATATGTTGCTGCTGCAATAAGTACTAGCTGAGCAATGATTACAAACTTCTCCCAACAGTTGTAAAACCAGAACATAATTCTATCAATTTTTAACACTGTGGGGCTTTTAAGTTACAGAAATTGAGTACTACATTTCTATCTCCCAGCACTACCTCTTCCTTATTCTTTCTAACTTATTCTACTTCAACTTTTGTGGATTTCCTTTGTGCTGAGGAAAGAGATGTGGAATTCTGTATGCTGCAAGTAGCTAGAAAACTGCAACTACATCACTTATTTTCAGCTGTTCTGTTGAGCAAATGCTTTAATATCAGCAAACACACACGGCACGTTTGATATTTTCCGAGAGTCGTTACACCTTATCTGAAAGATTCACTACTCTACTACTGCTCATCGTGCTTGCTTTTGTCTGATGAGTACATGTCCAGAAGTATTAAACGTATAAAATGTATTGAGATAACTATAAACTTTTTTCTGTTGCTAGTGGTCATCAATTTAAAGCAATTAATAGGCAAAATACAAATTCAGTAGCCTAGGAAAAAGACAATACTTCTGTCTGCTTAGATAAGCAAGCTGAAGTGAACAGAATCAATCCTACCTGATGCAAAAGGAAGAGTCCGACAACACAGTTTTAGAACAGGAAGGAGCTGCTTTCCCTGTGGTCTGGACTATGAAAGTTGAAGAAAGAAACTTACTGTAAAGAAAAGCTCCATAACTCTGCTGTCCAGGAGGGTCTCGCGCCAGGATTCTGTTGGCTTTAGCATCACATTTTGTGAGGATTCAAACATAGCTATATAATGTCTGCCCAGTTATCTGGTGTCAAGGTCAACAATAACATTCCTACTTGGCTTTAAAAAAATCCTAGATACAACAGGATCCATTCAGAAAGAATGTAATGGAAACAAACTTTAAGCCTCTTCACATACACAGCATAATTCATGCATGAGGCCAAGGAATAAAAGGTATTAAGTATTGAAAAAAAGAATGCTCCAGGAATGTTAGATAACAGTTTGATCATAATTATGAGACATACCATAGCGATACGATCACTTTGATAACCAGGGTGTCTAATGTGACACAGCGAGAAGGGAAAAAAAGCAACCGCAATTAACAGGTGTTAAAATTTATGCAAAATAGGAAATCATTTTCTAAAAAATTTTCCTGGCAGCTTTTAAAAAGGCCTTACCATAGCTAAAGATAGCTCATTGAAATGTATATCCTATTTTTCTAAATAGCCAGATATGTGTCACAGAATACAGATATGTTAGCCCTCTATTAATCTACATTTTCTAATCACACTGAGAAGAACAAAAGCACAAGTCAGCACAAGGAATTGTCATATTCAACACGTTTGTTAGAGACACTCATGAAAAATGTGCACGCTGTAAAGACACAATTTTGCTGCACCCATTTCAGCTCTCACCATGTATTTTGGCATAACTTAATTTACAAAATTCTGCAAATATTCTAGTACAGGAAAAACAGAGACGTGAGCAAAAACATTTAAACAAACAAGTTCAATTCTCTGTCAGTCTGATCACACAACAGTTTTAATCAAAAATTTTTGAAGTACTTCTCTTCATGACACCATCCATTTCAAGTACTACTTGCTAAGTTAAAGCAGTTTTACTAATGTTTTATTTGTCTTTCTTAAATCCTACATTATCCTCTTTGATCCCTTTCAAACCCAACCGTCAGAGTAAGTAACAGCATGTTCAGCTGCACATAATTTACTTGATGAACATTACCTTTTGTAGCGTAAGTAATCCGGTACTATAAAATGTGTATAAGGAACTATTTCTATGTCTAGAATGAAATAAATTTTGCAATGGCATCATTCAAAACAGTAGATGCCTTAACTTTTGATGGTTTTTGCTTAAGTGAACAGTATTTAAAGCAAGAAAGTAGTTTATTATGAAAAATTGTGTCACAAAGCAGGATACACAATTTCAGTTTATTTATACTTGTCTTCTGAGTTCTGCCACAAAACAAAATTCCTAACGACACCGTGCAAAACCACACTCTCAAAAAAGGGACCTTTTCCACAGTAGAGTACCAAGTGGACCTTCACTGGTCGGGTGTGTCCAGGACTGCTGTCAGCACATAAGAACAATCAGGGGTTTTCACATTAGTGCAAAATAAAAGCAGTTTCACAATTTTCAATGTATGTTGAACTAACCAGATCTGCATTACTTCAAATGGGGAAAAACTAAAAGTCACAGAATTTTCTACTTTACTTCTACCTGAAAAAATGATGTCGTTTAATTGATCAAATATGCTTTGGTTCTACTCAGTAAAAAAAAAAAAAAATTATACATGCATGAAATTATCACATGCAAGCATCCTTTATCAAGAGTAATATTCTAAATTAAAACTAATTTTATCTGGCAAATTAAGCAATGCCTTTTTTCCTTTCCATTTAGAATGTCTTAGTCAAAATGGTATTTTAAAATTGCTTACTGACAAGAATGTCCTTTGCTGTGACTCTCCAACAAGAGTCCTACTCTTTGCTAGGTTGAGTCTACAGAGGGGACCAGCTACAAAATGCTTTTCACATGGCATGAAAGAAGCACTAGTTTGCTGCCACTGTTTTAACAAGACTCACTATTTAGAGGCCTTATCCTGTTATTTTTAGTCTTGATTCTCACACTAATGGACTGATGACACATCTGACAATAGGAGATTTGTGGGTAAAATATCTGTTCACTGAACATTACAAATTATGACTGCACCTACCATGGAGATCTTGCAGCCATTTTCCAGCATGTACTACATGTATGCAAACATTAGCAGAAACTGGCTGTGGAGATGCTTACTGCCACAAGTACTCCAGCTTACATTGTGCTACAGTTTGGTCTTGGTAGCAGCAGTCTAGTTATGCCAAACCTGAAAAAAATGGCACTAAATTACCTTGTACATGGGTGTACACAGGACAAATGCACTCTTCATCATCTAAAATTAACTTACTACTTGTCAAGACTTACAAAGAAACAAAAAGTACAGAATGAGCAAAACATTTTTTTTCTAAGTACTCAAGCTTATGATTTAGACTCACAACACAGATAATTGATAAGCATAGATTAGTCCACTATGACATCCTGGAGAGTTTGGGGATTTTTTTATTTCCAGAATGAAAAACAATTGTAAACCACTTCTGGCAACAATACAAGTATTTCTAACATTCCCAGGTCTACTGAGGAATGAGAAACTTTTAATAAAATTCACTTTGAATTATATGGAAATCCAGGCTAACAAACAGCTACCAGAAGCATGTCTGTGTTTCACCCATTTTGCAAGACTTAGGACACTGATTCCTTCAGAGACTTGAATCTTCTGCATTAATCAGATTATTCAGTGATGTGAACTGAACTCTATTAAAATCATAAAAACATAATTAGATGGCTTAATGTAAGATAAGGTCCATATGCTGGTTATTACTGCCTAGAGAAGAAGACTAGAAGACCATAATGTTAAAAGAGATTTTCTTTTAACTTTGATTCAAGTTATGCATGTAGACATTAGCTCTATGCTTGGTTTTGTTTCATGAGATGGAGAAATAACAGTAGTTTTTTCAAACTTATATTTTTTTTATTTCAAAACTAATTTAGAAAAGAAAGTTTGAGGTTTTATGTGCTTCTTGGAAGAACATGAATACAATGAAAAAAAAACCCTAACAAATGTGTAGTTTTCCTCTCACTCACTAGCCTCTGTCCCAGGAAGGGACTGATAGGTGAAGATGAATATCAAAATATTTCATATCCTAAGGTAGTCATGAGGGATTATAATATTTTACTTCTGTACTTCAACAAATTCTAGTATCTGAGAATGAATCCCATAATCTTTTTCCCAAGAGAGGCAAGGCTTGTTCTTCCACAAAACAGTAAGTTTGGAACTCAAAAAACAAAGCTGAGATTTCTTCTACTAGAAACCCATTCATAAGTTTGTGCACAGAAGTGAAACATCTCAGAAAAGGAGGGAAAACCCCTGGAGTGTTAAGGTCTGAATAGCTTTCTTAAAAGTCATTTTAATCACTTTACTTTTGTTGTTTGAAATATTTCTGGACTTTCTGCCAGTCATAGACTTATGTTTTAAAAATAAAAAACTGCATTAGAAAGGTACCTGTCCTCCAGTGTTATGTTAAATACTGATTTTATCTGGATTTTTAAGACTTCCTCTGGCTTTCTAGCTAATGAGCCAAGCACACGGGATAAGTCTAAGGAGCAACTGCCTAAAACTGCTGCAGAGGCTTGCTGCCCCCTATGGAGAAATCCTTCACAGACCTTTCCATACCTAACACTCTTGGCAAATACATCCAGCAACAAGGACAAGAAGCATATGCTTAAATACTATTAAACACAAGTATTCTTAACAGTCACGAGAATGAAACAATACTTTGTGTTGGAGACACTGTACTCAGATTGCAGGAACAGGAGTAGGAAGTGCAGGAACACCCAAGCTAATTTTAAACCTGTCTGATTCCAGAGCCATGCCAGTTCCAAGGCTCATGACCACCCATGTGGATTCTGCAGTTCTTGGTACATTCTGCTGCTATAGTTATGCAGCTTATGATATGCAAGCTGATCACTTCCAGCCTAACTGGCACATAAAGCACCTGTGTAAACGTGGTTGCCACACAGATGTGGCTCAGGAGTCACACCTTTCCACCACACACCAGCTGCCATCCAGGGTGCGGTAACCATTGCTGCAAAACTGGAAACCTAAAAACCACTGGGGCAAGAAAGAAGAATATCAGTTCCACTTCCCAAAAAGGGTCATTCCTGGTCTCTTTTCCTCTTCTGATATTAACGCTGTTAAGATGTTCCTATATTGAACTAATTACAGAATTCATTCAGGAAAACTGAAATGATGAAAGATTGTTTAAAAGTTCAACATCAATACAAGTACGTTTAGTGCAATTATGACAGAATTCAGGGGATCTTCCAATCTTCTTGGGTTTTCTCAATGTTGTCTTAAAAAGTTGCTAGAAAGGATTGACAAGAAAACACAAAGCCAGGTCAGTTTTCACCTAGAAGCAGTAGGTGATAAAGGTCTGATAAAAATAAAACGCAGCTCTCTTAAATACAGCTGTTTCAGTTACATTGAATTTTGCTCTATATCCCAAAAAATAGATAGGATAGTGCCCCAACGCTTCATTTTTCAGATAAGAACACACTGCTGCATAAATTCAGGATAATTCCAGGCTGCTAACAAACACAAGGCCTATGGAAAGCAGCCATGCTGCTGAAGAAATCAATGTTGTCACTCCTTGGTATAGGTAGAATCATTTCTGTAGCTGTGCAACAAATCAAACCAGGGACCAAAATCTGCTAAAAAAACCCCACCACATTTTTAGCCAAGTGCTTCCCTGCCCAGCATCATGCTCATGGGAGGTGATAAGGCAGGATGCTTTTTCAGCAGCAATGCCAACTTGAACCATTCCTCAAAATCAGACTTGAGCTTTCTGTATCATTTTCATGCACTTCCATTATGCACAACAGATGCTACCAATCTGGGCTGGACTGAGTTCAAATCTTAGAGGTCTGCAGAACTGTATGGTTCACAGAACCTCCCAGTCAGGTGTCTCATTCTGGCTTGAGGTTTAAAAGACATTTTCAAAACAGAGATATTAAGTGTGTGGCCAATGAACACAAAAATGTTCAGATCAGACAAAAGCTTAATTCAGTTCATACAACTGCCATGGCACCAACAATTCCAATGGAACAGCAATGATGTGTATTAGTAGAGTGCAAACCACTAGGTCTACATAACCTGCATTTTAAATCCTCCATTCTACATTCACTTGAAAATTTGCCAGCTTGCCTCCAAGCAAGTACAGGCACTAAATCCAAAGCAAGAACTAAAGCTCAAGTATCTCTTTATTCATGTACTGTAATCCATACATTGAATAAGGGATAAGTACTTCCATGACAGCTCCTAATGACAGATAATAGACACCTTTCTGTAGATGGGAGACAGCTGCGCCCAATTCTTATGTTCTGTTCAAGAACTTTTACATTTGAGGACATTCAGCCAAAGTCCATTAGAATATGGCTGCCAGGAACAGAAAAATCCCAAAGTTGACAAGAGAAATGCCTCTGAAAATAAAATGATAAAAATTATAATTACATCCTGACTTCACAGGATGTACATGTCCATGCCAAGATGTATTAAAGCGAAACAACACTCAGCTTCTTAACTGGAGACTTGGGTATTCACAATGTACTAAAAGTCAGATTCTTGAAGCAACTTTTGTAAAGGAGAGGGTGGTACTTTTTAGTACTGATCATCCTTAAGTACTTCCTTAATTAGTTGAAACATTCATTTTAGAAAAGATGCAGTTAAAATTAGTTCCATCCAAGCAAATAATATTTAACAATACTGTAACAGTACTGAAAAAAGAAACTGTGCAGAAGCCAACATGCCACAAGATACTATCTCTGAAGCCTCCACAAACACCGGGTAAACTAATATCTCAAGGTGGCAGATAAAAATAACAATAGATGACTGCTGGAAAATGAAATAGGAGAAACTGGACATGACTGAAGGGAGGCCTCCTAGGTCACTGTGCTTTGTCCTTCCTACTGCAGGCACTACATCCCAAGATAATTTAAAAATACTGAGTTCCAACTTGAAATTAGGTAGAGTTTCTTCCTTTGTTGCTCCAATGAGGTGGGTATTCCAGAATGCATCTTTCATGGTAGCAACGGACAATGCAGACTTACCACAACTTTTCTTACAATTGGTAGCAACACTGTCCAAAACTGCATTTAACAATGCAACGTTTATAAAGTTGTCCTGCAACAGCACAGAACTCTTGAGAAGTGGTATGTTTTGATTCAATTCTAACAACCTGGGGATTTGAATAATGTGCCACTTTGCAAGAGCCACCATACAGCTGATGCACATTTATGCTATTTCCCCTTTTTGGAGATAAAAGAATCTTGTTAAATACTACATAAATTACATAAAGTATGATGTAATTAATATTAAAATTACTGCAGATTACTGTGATGCTGCAGGGAATACTGAGAATCAATACTATCTTGCCAGGGGAAATACCAACTAAAGGAAAAAAGATATACCTGAGAATACAATGGATCATTTTACTCCATGCTTCAGGTATTAAATTCATGCCCATTGCTTCACCATATGTACTGTCAAGATCTGGAAAGAGGACACCAAAAGGACTCAAACCAATCAATCAACACAGTAATTCTTACAGTCTTATGTAATGTGTGATCTGTTTAGAAACTAGAGCCAAGCTAAGTTTCACTGCCCATGAGCTAACAATCAACAGTTAAAAGAGGTTATCTTAAGGAAAACAGATTTATGCCACAATACAATCAACATGGCACTGTAAACCCCAAGAGTTACTGAATATTTGGCAGCTAAGACCAACTTTTCTCAAGGATGACTGAAGATGCTCCAACTTCTGTGAACACAAGATGATACATAAATAAAGATGACCCTAGCTGGTGCTGTAATTCTTTCAGCAAAATGAAGCATCCAATGGTAGAAAATAAAAAGATGGTATCAGGTGGGTCAGAAATTACAAAAATATTTGAAATTGATCCATTAAGGGAACTTAGGTCCATCCAATCTCCAGAAATGGCCAGAACTTGTTTAAGAGCAGTAGTATCTAAAGTAGGTTAAATAGCAGAAAACATGATTAATCCTAGCAGTAGTTTGGCTTGCTTGGTATTTCTAGTAACATTTATTTACTAGCACCTAAATCACTTAATATTACATAGATCTATAAAGGAAAGCTGGAATTCCAAGGCTCCACATGTTGCGTGGGTCTACCTCGCTATCTGGTTCCACCACTGCAAACCTCAGCCAAGGACAAAGAGCTCATGAAGAACTACTGCCTTCACTTTTGAACTATACCAAGATCCCAGACACACCAACAGGTTAGAGATGATTAAGAGCAGCACTGCAGAGAAGGAGCTAGGGGTGATGGTTGATGAAAAACTCAACCTGAGCCAAAAACGTGCACTTACAGCCCAGAAAGACAACTGCATCCTGGGCTGCATCAAAAGGTTGAAGGAGGAAACTTCTCCCTCTACTCTGCTCCTCTGAGACCCCACCTGGAGTACTGACTACAGTTCTGGTGTCCCCAACATAAGGAGGACATGGAATTGATGGAGTAAGTCCAGAGGAGGCCATGTAGTTGATAGGAGACTGGAGCACCTGCCCTATGAAGACAGTCTGAGTAAGTTGGGGCTGTTGAGCCTGCAGAAGAGAAGGTTGTGTGAAGACCTCCTAGCAACCTTCCAGTGTCTGAAGGAGGCCTACAGGAAAGCTGGAGAGGGATTCTTTGTCAGGAATTGCAATGATGGACAAGGAATAATGGGCACAAACTGAGAGGAAATTCAGGTTAGATAGTAGGAAGAAATTCCTTCCTGTGAGGATGGTGAGGCTCTGGAACAGGTTGCCCAAAGAAGCTGTGGATGCCCCAACCCTGGAAGTGTCCAAGGCCAGGTTGGATGGGGCTCTGAGCAGCCCTGTCTGCTGGTGTCCCTGCCATGGCTGGGGGGTTGGAAATGGATGATTTTTAAGGTCTGTTTGTAGGACTACATAGTTTGGGCAGAGCCAGACTAAAATTCAGAGGGAACCACCACTGCAAAATACAAGTGCATTTTCTTTCTATTTGAAATCTCAAATCCACTTCCAAAGAATTTTATATGGTGCAATAATTTGACTACAGTCTCCATTTTATAGGCACATGCGCTAAATTCCTCTCTGAACCCCTGCCAAATCACTTCAGGGATGAATAGAAGTGGGATATTTGCTTTTAATCCATGGAACAGATGTGAATCAAGGAATATCCAGTTTCCAATAAATTTACTTTTGCCTGCTGCATAATGAACAGACTAAAAGAAAACAAAACCACACAGGTATCACCTTTTGACTGCCACACCAGGAAAGCAAATAAAATCCTTCACAGTAGATTTGACAGCAACATCAAGATTCCTGCAGTATGTATAACTTGGCAGGAATTTCAGAAGTTTTAAGAAAAAAGTTTATAAACCAGCTTAAAAGTTTGCTGAGCTTCTTAAAGGTAGCCTGGCTATTAAAACAGGTGCTATAATGATTTACTACACATGCTGTCTAAAACCTCTATTAAATACAGAGTGTGACTGAGTATTTCTACAATATTTGTCCAGCTCATTTTTTGGACTGAGCATTTTTATATCTTTTTTTCTTCTCTCCTTCACTAAGAGCCTTTCTCTTTCTTATTCCCATTTCCTCCTCTACTTTCCAACTCCACCTTTCTCTGGACTAATGAACAGCAGATATCACAAAAATATCAAAATGGAAGCAGTGGCACCTGTGTAAAATGTTGACATTTCTCAGCTACCAAATACTTTTTTTCAGGCTGAAGATATTCCATATTCTAGTATACACCACGTTCTATTATGGGGTGTTGGTTCACCTGCATGAACATGCAGATTCCTGCATGATGGGGCATTTGCCTGTCCCTACCTCTTCTCTAAGGGAGATAAGTAGGACAGATCAGATCTCTGCATAAAAATTGAACAGGGCTTAGACTCTTCACCATATGGTTCTACACTGAAGTAGCACATTGCACATTTCCTGTTCCCTGCACCAACCTGACAGGCCATAAATCTGTAAAAGGTGGGTGCTCCGTACACTTTCTTTTATGTAAAATACTTTTAAACTTTAATGAAGACCAACAGTGGCTTCTGTATGTAAGCATCTCTTAGCGAGCATGGTGGAGACAAAAAGCACTAATGGAAGAAAACAAATCAAGGGCTAAATACAACGCTTCTAAAGTTCTATGTTTTACTCTCCTTGCAAAGACTTTATTCCTCACCTAAGAACAGACCCAAGTCAAGGGAAACAAAGGGCCTGACAAGAAAAGGATATAATTTGGAGGAAGGAAGTTCCAGCTTAAGACCTGATTGGCTAGTGCAAGATAACGCTGAAACACTGAAGACATCTGAGCATTGAGGTTTTCACGTCTGCTGAATTCCTGAAGTACCTCTACTGTGAGCATGAAGATCTGCCGCAGGTCATCCTCCTACAGTCAGGACGAACACAATACATTCAGTATCTCAGTCATTAGTGAAATGTTGATCAACAAGAAACACTTTTCCAGAGAATAAAAATTTCCAGTTTCACCCTATTTTCATTAAAATACAGGAAATACTCTGAAATTGCCAGTGAGAATCCCCCTTTTTGTCAAAATTAATAGATTATGTTTGCAAAAACTATGAAAAAAATCCTCACAAACACTAGTTGTTAAAAGATAAAAACCCAATATGTTTTTAATAAGTGGTGGAGAAAAGAGTTGGTCTTTGGCATGAAATAAAGTTGGTAAGTTGCTCCACAACAGTCAGTTTAAAGCAATGCCTTCACATAAACATTTCTGACTGGCCAAACAATACATCTGAGACAACCAGACTACACCATCTGCAATAATATTTTTAAATACATACATAGCTCTCCTTGGCTTTAAACCAAAGCTATATTTAAGACTATCATTGTTCCACAGAGTATTCGTTTTGTTTGCAATTGGTAGCCAAGGAATTAAAGAGTCCGATGGTAATAAAGATCTGTAGCTCTACATTCATAAAATGGGCACAAAGGGGTTGCACCTTTTTGATACAAGGTTTAAAAAAATACATTATCAATTTTCCTGAAGTAGCCAGTATCTGCATTATTTGCAGTATTTCCCTATTAAATGCTTTTAGGCACACAGTGTACCTGACTTCACCTGGCACAACAAAGTACTTTTGCTTCCACACGTTTCAATTTTAGAAAGAGAGGTAGCATATATCAATACAGAACTAGTTTACCTGAAATATACGTTTACAGTTACCATGGAACTCCATGCTTAGTCCAATGTTGCTGGTTTTACTTGAACTTGAGAACTCGCTCAACAATGCCGTTAGAATGGAACAGGCCAAAGTTTGCTATAAAAAACATAAGGGGGAATAATATAACTAAAAGATGTCCAATAATGCAATAGCACCTACAGTGTCCTTCATTTTTCTATTAGCATTTTAATACAACTACTACTTCAGTTCCTTTTAACACAAACTAGAACAAGTCAAACTTTCAGGAAAATAGATCTTTGGATGAACCATTTCTGGAATCATCAGGGCTCCATCCTTAAAAAAGAAATTCAAATATTCGAGTAATATGAAAGCTGGCATCTGTGTGATCATCATTACAAATGAAACCAACTTATTGCAAACCATTTCCCAGCCTTGCCATTTACTCTGTCTCCCTGTGCACAGGCCTTTACAGGTATTAGTTTCAGGGAAGATTCACGGTCCACTTATGGCTATTGATGTAATAGTTCAAGTCACGCTGAAGTTTGTTTCAGCCCTTCTTTGCATTTGCTACACTTACCATGTTGGTTTTTGATCATGAGTAACTTTATAGCACCAAAAATGATACAAGTTTGTCAAAAACAACACCTGCAATAACACTGTCTAGTACATCTTCTCCCTCTCTCCCCATGAAAAAAAATTCACAGAAAACTCCAATACTTGAAAGGTCTTAGATACCTCCCTCCAAAGCACCACACTGACAAGCCTCAGAAATAACTCTTAAAAGTACTCTATTAAAATTATGTCTCTGAAGTGATATAAAAATTGGTTACAAAAAGACATGTTAATTCATAAAGACTAAAGGTTTTAAGTATCTTTTTCGTTCTCAAAATTTAAGATAAGGTAAATGAAATGCTTATCTAAAACACTACTTAAAAGCCAACTTTCTGTATGAAACACATGGCTCCAGCCTTTGTTGCTGTTTTCTGATATATATAAAAAGAGCTTTTTTTCCTGATGCCAAAGTCCAGAAACCATCATCACCAGTTTTAATATCTTTTAACTGACCCTTGCACACAAAGGGGACCAAGTACTGCACACTGGAGATGCAAGTAGTACTTCAGACTTGTGCCGTACGCTGCTCTAACAAGCACAATAGAAAGTGCATACTGCTGAAATGAAAAGACTTTTTGTTAAAGAGATGTTCTTTACAAAAAGTTCCAAAATTACTGGCTATCCTCCCAGACTGTTTGGAGCCAAGGTGCCAGGGATGGACAGAGGGATAGGAATTGTTAAAGGGTCATGCATGCCAGCAAGTGTCCAGGGGTTAAACAGAAATATGCACACTACCTCTGAACACCCGAAAGATTAAAGTGGAGATGATACTATTTATGCAAGCTCATACAACAGCTGAGACCAGTGCCATCCACCCACCAACTGCAACATCTTTGTTCAGAAATGCCTCTGAAGTCAGTACCTTGACCCCCCCAGACAACTAGTTATCTTAGTCAGTAAACACTAAATTAACATTCTTACTTGCTAAATAAGTTCCAGACAGATCAAACATAGTGCCTTTGTGATAATACACAGGTTTTCTCTTTCACTATGCAATAAAACTGCATAAGCACAGCAGATCAGCATATTGTTGATCAGTTGCTAAGTAAAAGCTTTCCCATTTTAAATAAAATTATTTATTTCAAGTGGACTATTTCTCATTTACAGTCAGCTCTATCAAACAACATATATGACTAAAAAAGCATTTAGCCAGTGAAAACCAGCACCACAATTTAAACTACTCCAGTGAAAGTGCAACTTTGTCACTTATACAACAGAAGTATTTCTAATTAGCTCAAACATTTCACAAATTTCAAATTTCTGTGCAAGGTATTCACACAATTTTTTTTTGTTAGAGGAAATATAGATTTGATCTAATATAAAAAAAAAAAACAAAACAGTATGGACTAGTATTGAGTATTAAATCCAACATTAAAAGTTCCATATGAAAAGAATTAACCTGGCTAAAAAAAAAAGAACCACTAAGAAAAACCCCTCAAGTCTGACTTTAGAACAATGCTTCAGATCAGAATACATGTTTTTAAAGAAAAAACGCACAGTTTTCTCACATGACTCTCTAAATAGTTTAAAATACAAGTTTTTATTTGATGCTTAAATTACTGACTCACATTTTTTCAGCTCAAACAGCCACTATGCAAGAACATCACTAGCTGCAATTACAAATTTGTACACTTTGATGCTCAGCAACATATCCTGATTACGAAGTGGTATCAGTGGCTCCAATAGTACAACAATTAGGCAAAAACTAAACTGCTTCTGCTTTACCATGCTAAGATCTTGACACCAAGCCACCATCCAGATCACCACAGGACAAGCAGGGCAATGATGCAGACTACCCATCATTTGCAGGTGGTTGCCAGTTACTGGAAAATCAGTCACCAAGTTCAAATGGGCAGGAACAATAGGAAAAGAAGTTAGTTCCCACGGTGATTACAAATACTTCATATTAGCTGAAATAGCGCCTTCCTTTTTCTCCAGTGTGTTTTTATGTATATAATAATTTATCCTTTCTCTTTGCAGAGTTATGTGTTACTGCATGGTAAAAGTGTGTTACAGATTTTTTTTGTGTGCTTTTCTCCTGATTTCAAGGAAAAATTTAAAAGGAAGGTTATATTTTATGACTGATGTAAAGACATCTCTTAAAGTGTAAAGAGCAATGGGTACAGGTAGGCTGACTGAATCTGCAAAGCAGCTTGAGCAGTGACCTATCCCCCTGACTTCAATGAGAGCTAGTTCTGATAGTTCTGGGACATCAGTACCTGCTTTGAGCATGACAGGAGAAAAATTATGTTATTAAATTTACACACCTTATTCCATCCAGCAGGCTAGCTCACAGCAAATATCGGGGCACAGTGCACCCCTCTGCTCTCCCCTCCCTCCTACTGAATTCCCAGCATCCCATCAACTTCCTTAACTTGGTATTTCAATATCTGGGGTGCAAATCCTGCCCCATTCCCTCACCATCCCAAGGGCCTTGTGCAGTATTTGCACATCCATATGCTTCTGTTGCCATCTGCACCTGTGCTTACTCGTTGTATCCATAAGGAATTGTAAGCATTCCTGTATATCCAGGTCACCAGGGCAGGAGAAGACCAGAGAAGATATTGGCCAGTAATTTCAAATTTACTGCAACAACAGGCTGAGGTGAGATGGCTTGAGACTGGTTTCCTAGAAGGCAGGTGCCAGCCCCCATGAGTTTAGCTTTCAGACAAGAGCAGAGGAACAGATCAAGACCATAACCTGTCCTTGCAATGTCAAGTATTTGCACAGATATTTGCAAAACCACCACTGCTTCCCAAAACTGCCATAAGGCTATAGGAATTTATACAGACTATTATCCATAGCAGTAAGACAGTTATTTTCATGAGTATTAACATATTATTAGCTTAAAAGAATATTTGCCCTGCCATCTATTAAACTTTCCTGAATACACAATAATATTTCAGAAACTCTGGAATAAAGCTCAAGTGAATTCTACTAAAAGTAAAATTTTATTTTCATAAAGTAATTTTACTGAAGGTTAAGTACTAATATTTTGAATTACATTTTTTAATATACAGATATGCTTGGCGTAAAGACACTAAGTACCTCAACATAAATATTATCACAAGAAAGATTTCAAAAATCTGAAAACCAACAATTTCAGAGAAACCAATACTGGTGTGCTATGTGAACTAAAATTTCTTCCTCTTACACGTAAGAAAATTGAATGCACCTAACACATATAAAATTCTAGGGTGGAAGGTTCTGGGGGTTTTTGTGGTTTGTTTTTGGGGTTTTTTTTTTGGTTGGTTTTTGTTGTTATTGTTGGTTTTGGTGTGGTTTTCGTTGATTTGTTTGTTTGCTTTCTGGTGGGGATTTTTTGGGTCTTTTTTAAAGGCTTTTTTTTAAGGTTTTTGGCACACCACAGAAGAGATTAACAATACAAGTTAGTAATACCACACTGTAATAAGTAGAAAATGCACGTGACTCTGGGCATCATATTAAAAGCCAGATCTGAATGTCTATTGTGCAGCAATGCCATTAACTTCATACCAGTAAGAGTACACCTCTGAACCTAGTTTGACTCACTCCCTAGCAATTTCACTAGTTCTGCCACAACTACATACCCAAACAATAAGCCCATCTAACAAAATAAAATCCTTCTCTTGTTGAGAGAGAGCATTGCCTCTGAGAATAGCTTGGCACTCACCCCAGTTAGCTTTATTACCAGGAATAAACTTTATGAAAGATCGCTATACATAAAATAGACTCTCAGCTGCTCAAACAGAAGATCAATGGGACTTGTGATAAGAGATTAACTTGGCTATCAGATACCCAGTAGTAACATCGTTTTAGTGGTTTTCTTTTTAAATGACTTTAATAAAACACAGACACTACAGAAAGACCGTGTGTCATTTTAACTGTAAACAACATTTATATATCATTCATAAAACTCAGATGCAAAAGGTAAATACAACTTATTCCTCCAAACGGAATTTCCCCTATAAAAGAAGCTAAAGCCATAATGTTTGAAGGGATTTCACACTTGTGCCTGGGCTGCCCATGGAATAAATGAAGTGCTTAATTTGAGGGTAGTTAGGTTACAAAGCATCTGAAAGGAAGAAGAGTTCAAATACAGCCTAGGAAAAAATGGACATGTGGTACACCAGCTCTGCAGCAATAAAGCCAACAGACAAAGCAGAATGAACTCCAATACCAAAATTGTTTCCTCGTTTTGAATTCAGAGCAGAGATACAGTTACGTTGCCAGAGATTTGATTAAAGAACTAATTTTACTACAAAACCTAAACTATCATGCAGTGCCTTCTGCTAGTATCATTTATACCTACAGAAAGAGCAGTAAGCATATTTAAAAGAAGAAAGATTTTGCCTGAATAGAGCAAATCATAACATCTACTCTGTTACATTAGATCACTGCCAGCCTGAATATGCATTTAGAGGACTTTTTGTCTCCACATGTATAATGTAAACTCTGTTACTGAAAGCAAAGGGAAGCCATGTGAAGATTTAATAGTATTCCTAAACTACCTAAATTTAACTTGCACAAGAGCAGGAAGAATCAAAGAATAAATGTATCGGAAGCAGAATTTGTTGTGTTGCTCCTAGGTGATAGAATTCTGTAATGAGAATGTATCAAAAGCAATTAAGTTGTTTAAAGCAACAACTTTCTTTATAAAAGCAATAATAGTCTTCTTCTCTAGTTTCCTTGAATAAGCACAGCTGGTTTTGCTAACATTTTCAGAGTATCTAAATCTCCAGAACATAAGCTGCAACTCCAAATTGGAAGGTTAAAAGGATGGCCAGAGGGCCAAAAGAAATATATTTATGTACACAGAACAACTGGGGCCACTCCAACTTTTCAACCCGGGAGTATTGGAAGATGGGTGGGGGACCCAGGAGCTGAAGAAGTGGTTCTCAACCAAAGAAAACCAGAATATATTTTGAAGAAATGTAAGCAAGCGCCAGGAAGAACCCACTGATTTTCATCTGCTCCTTCCCAAATGAGCCAACTGGTGGAAAAAAGCTATAGAGCAGGGATATGATGATAGGAATAGGACCCACAGCTGCAGTTCTCTGCTGTCAGCAGTAAGGGACTGGCTGAGCAGTGCACTCCTTTCCTGTCATTCCCTTTCTGCCATTGTGCAAAGACAGATGAGCAGCACCAGGTTAACACATCAGAGCTACAGCGGAACAATAGGCAAGACCTTGCTTCCCTTCCTGGTGGGAACCAGCCAAACCAAGGGAAACCCCCCAGGGGTGAGCTGAGAAAGAAAAAGTCAATTCCCCTATGAATCCCCATGGGCCAGAGGAAGATGATCTTGTGGCATGTGAAGCATGCAGGCTTTGGACAAAGAGAGAAGGGAAGCAGCAGCCTCTACTAATAACGGAAGAGGTCCAGGCAGAGTTTGCTCGAGCACAGGGTGCAAAACATGCTTTTTTTGTTTCTCTGGAGACAGGCAAAGTTGTGGAGCAGAAATCAGGAGGAGAAAAAAAAAGTAATCTCATAAGGGAAATTGAAGGCCTGAAAACCATTTATAAAGGTAACATATCCTTCTCCAGCTTCTTGTCTGAATGCCACCAGCTGGATCTTGACTCCTACCACAGCTGCATTAACAAATACAGGACTTTCAATTAAACTCAAAACAATGAATAGTTAGACTAGCCATGCAGCTCACCATCAGCAGCACTCAGCCTTAAACATACACCATCCCAACAAGTGCTCTTTGGTGGGTAGGAGTCCTCCTCCCCTACTTTTCCGAGTACTCACTCCTGGTCTTTCTTGCCTGTCCCTGCCTGCCATACTGCCAGCTATGTCAAATGAGCTGCATTAGACGGCTGTGTTCCACAGCAGATCTGCCCAAAGTAAAACATGAGAGGCTGTGAGGGACAAGGGGCAGTTTCTAAGCAGACTAACACAAAGATCCAGTGTGTTACTGAGCACATTTTTTCTGAAGGGCGGTACCTTTGAGAGGAAGAATGACTAAAGACCAAGCAGCTACAGTCAACAAATTTCTTAAAGAGGCTTTTCCCCTCAAGCCTGTTAATTTGTGTGACACCAATTTTTATGTAATAAAAAAAATACATGGTGTAACACATGGAAAGGCTTAATTTCTTCTTTCCCAGTGAGTCTGTGAGGTCACAGATGAGGGACTCCAGAGGTGCAAATCTCATGAGATGGCAAAATTGAGGAAAGAAAGGGTTTGTGATGCCATACATAGAACAGGGGACGCACATCTCACCACTAGGAATATATCTCCTCACTTCCCAGTCCTGTCATTGAAACTGTGGCTCTAGTATGAATATAACTGGGGAGTTATCAATTTCTAGTAGTTATTAAGCAACTAAGCTGGAGACTTGCATCTCTGGTAAAGCCAGTTCCCTTTCAACAGAAAAATCTGAAAACGGCAAAAGCACCCTGATTAATTCAACTACTAAAAAAACACGTTTTAAAGTTCTCTTGCATTTCTATCACTGAGTTTTAACCTCACATGTGGAGTAGTTTCTGGATTCCTAAAATTCCCAAACCAATCTTTAACACACTAACTTAGGCCTTTATAGAGAACTTAGCAGCTTAAATATCCTGGTTCACCCTCTGCTTTTTAGACTCAACATGTCCCAAGGGCAATGAGATACATAGAACAGGGTAACAATTTTATTAGACCGGAAGACACAACTTGGGGTGGATAATACATATGTTTTTATCAAAATGTGAAAGTCAGGAGAGTCTCTCCAACTCCTACCCTACCACATGAAACAGTAACAGCTGGATAGGTTTCCAGAAGTAAAATTCCTTTCAAAGAATAGAAACAAAACCTGTAAATGTTAAATAAATATAACTCTCCAGGCAGCCATTATAATGGATAGATTAACCTCAATGAAGATGAATGCCTAGAATTTTGCTTATTAGTATTTCCCACCGCTCACATGAAATCCATTCATAGGACATCCCTCAGAAGTTTAGGTAATCTGAAGCAGCTGGATCTTCTCTCTAGCCCAACTAGGAACATTGAGAAACATAACAACAGATTTAAAAATATTGCAAGAGAAGGAATTGTTAGGATTCCAGAGCTTTTCCAGTAAGTCTTGACAAGTGTTCTTCCATATGCAAAAAACCTATGTAGGCTTCAGATATGGAGCTTTATATTAAAATACATTCAAAAAACACAGCTTCTGTTGCTTCCAAGTCCCACATCACGTCTATAGCAGCTGGATCCCTCTGCATCTGCCTACACATACACTGGAAGAAATAAAGGTGTAATCCATATCTCAGTCTGGTTTTAAACAAAATCTGATTGTGTTCACATGCAGACGAGATCCTCCTCCTGGGAGTCAGTCACTTAGCTGCCAGGATTCCTGTCCTTCTGGCAGGGATGAAGGACAAATTAAATCTTTCAGCTATGCAAAAGCAGAATATTTTAACACAAGAAGAAAAGGCCAAGAAATTGAAGGCATTTATAGTTGAGAAGAACTTGGCCCACTCAACTCTCCAAAATCTTGAAATCAGTGATAGAAAACATGTATATAGAATTGTAAGATTGGCTCATGATACTGTGCCTGCTGCCAGAAACTCTGTCCCCCAGAGAAATGAAGATTTTGAAAAGAGATCCTGAAATTCCTGTCGCAGGGAGATTACAGATTCTCCTTCATGAGCAGAGGGATGGCTTGTATTGATAATAAAGGAGGAGCAAGAAAAAACAAAACCAAGAACTCCAAAGCTAATCTTTGTCCTCCTAGAATTACCTAAACTCAGTTACAAATAAATAAGCAGCCAAACTAAAAGTTTGCTTTCCCTTCTCAGACAAAGGTTTCTTCTGTGAAATTCATAAAGCAACAAATGGCAGAGACGCAGCAGCAGAAGCCAACACTCCAGTTCTAACCCTGGCTCTAACCACGCATCCTTCCCATCCCTGAAGTATTAACTCTCCTTAGTGTCCTGTTATTTCCTTGACACGTACATTGTGTTCCACTATTAAAAGATTACCCAATACTAAAGCAATTTTATTACTCTCATCACAATTCCTCTCCTTATCTTCCTTCCAACCTCCTTATTTTTCATTCTCAACAGTTCATTCATCAGTCTTGCTCATATGTCAGTTTGCCACTACATACCTTCAAGTCCTAGCCTCAAAATACATCCATCTCTTTTTAACTAGAACTCGAGAAGTTGAGGTACTAAGCACATCAAATCCTGCAAAAGGACACAAACAACAGACACTACCATCTACTTTCACTGCCCTCCTTATTACCCCAATTATCAAGACTTGATCCTGACAAGATATTACTCAAAAGTCCCAAAGAGTTCATGGAACAGGATTGGCTGATGATCACAGTTAGTACAGATGTCTGACAGAAACTAGGGGAGGGCTGCAGGGAAAAGATTAAGTACCTACATTATTCTTGTAAGGTAAAGATGGATCAAGAAGTTTCACAGCCAATAGGGAGGAAAAGGTAAGCAAGAAACAGACAAGAGAACGCTCTGCTTTTTTAAAATGGACATTCTCTCCATTACAAGCTGCTGTAGAAAGCCATTACCTCAGAATACTCTGAGTTGGAAGAGACCCACAAGGATCAAGTCCAACTTTTAAGTGAATGGCCCAGTTTGAGAGCTTTAAACATTTTTAAATACAAAGTGACCTGCTGCTGACTTCATGTGTAGTGAACCTCAGCAAGGACAACACAAATGGGTGAGCAGAAGGTCAGAACAGAAGGCTGAGAAAGATAAAGAAAGGACAAAGAGACTGGAAAAAGAATTAGGAGTCACAAAGGTATGATAAACTCCTGCAACTTGAGTGTACAAGGAGGCAAGAGTGCATATCACACCATGGGAAAGATGTCAAAAAAATTGAATGATTCCTTCCACAGAGAAGCACAGAAGACTGGAAAACATCTGCTGATCTCTTTCAATACCTACATCCTAGTCTCTTCCGTGATTTGAATGGAGGCCTGTATTTACAAGCAACTACTATAAATGAATCTCCAGAAACACCTGTGACAGTGCACGGCACTGTCCTGACTGCACATCTCGGATCTTGAAAGCACCACTCCCTTCAGGATGTTGGCTTCACACCATACCCTGAAGCACCCCGAGCTGAGACTCCCCACAGCAGAAAGGCAACTGCACCACTGGGGTCCCACAAGGCCCCACAGGCATGACTGAATGCTACAGGGATACTAGTAAAGAAACAAAACCACCCAGCCATATTTGAAAAGATAACTAAAATAATAAAATAATCATTGCATGAGTTATTTCATACAAGCTTTCAAAGTTGTTACATATTTATACAAGAGGCATGCCCTGACTCCCTTCAGAAAGCAGTTTTGGCAGGTAACATGCTGAAACACAATTTAATTACTGCTTATTATTGCACATGCCAGTCCTGGGTGCCAGTACCAGAGTCTCTCTTGCAGCTAAGTCTCAGAAGATTACAAGAACATTTTCGTGAATGAGAACTGGTTTATAATATAAACCACCACATATACATGGGAGCACCTGTTTATAACCAGTTTGCCAAAGCCTACAAACCATACACCATGCCATACAGAAAAGATGTTTCAACAGCATCATGTCTTTTTTTTTTTTTTTGCTAGTAAATCTTATTAGCACACCAGAATAGAAAACATTATATATCCCAGACATTTTCAATACCATTCTTAAAACTTGAGCACAAATATTTTGGAAAAACTATGGAGAAATTCATACTTGTGAAGAGGGAGAAATAAAGGGAAATTAAAAACTGAGCTCACTTTGGCAGTGAGCTGAGCTTGGAGAAGAGTACCCTATCCCCCAGCCAGAGCTCCTCTGCAATGTGCTCTGCTCTGCAGCATGCCCAGGACAATATGCTTGGAGCAGGCAGTCTTAGCTTGCTGTATGCTGTCGTCAGTGCAGTGTGTCTGTGGACAGTGCACGCACAGAATACAACTGCACAAGTTGGACTGTGTGCTCCTTAGTTCAAAGTCCACATTTCTATTTAGGCCACTTTTGTAGCTTTATGCAAAGATCTTACAAACTACATGAGTATTCACAGAGTCGTGCAAAAAACTTGAAAACCTCAGCTGTAACTCTGTTGTAATAACCAGGCTATGTTTCCTGGAAAAAAGCATTAATTCAGTTCTTCTTAACAAATACCCATTTCTATCCGAATTATGCAGAATCAAAAGGCTAAAACGGTTTCCTTAAGGTAAATTACTGTGAAATTAAGTTTTACAAGACTAAATGAAATTTCCATACCCTGAAGCAATATTACTTGTTACTCAGAGGTGACACACTATTTTTAGGACCATGACATGAGCTGGATTACTTCTAGTACACTTTGATTGAATTTTCAGGGTTAAACATTTGCCACTCCTATCTATCTAGTACAACTGCTGCTCTAAATGCTCAGCAGTGTAATGAGCCAGTTCTCTCAAGGTTTTTTTTTTTTTTTGAGAAAAGCTTCAGTTAAAGTTTCAGCATGGAATTTATATACTGTTTGATTTTCATCTGGTAGGAGAAAAAATCACCTCTCTTCAAGCTCTAGTTACATGCCTCTATTATGACCTATTCTAAACTTATCCCCTGGCATAGCAAACGGAATTTCACTAAATGCATAGATAGATATTGGACACCTTGTTTCCACTTTGAGCTCAGTATCGAAGGTAACACTTACCCCTAGTAGTATGACATTAAATCAAGAGTAAGTTTTGTATTTCCATTCCATGTTTTACTTCCTCACAACCCTTTCTCTCCACCTACTGTCTCCCAAAGAACAGCAGAGGCCTATGCCTCCTGCTCGCAGTCCATTTCGACAGCTGAGCCGCAGCAGAGTGCAGCACTGCACAGATGGAAGGGGAACAGTGTGCAAAGAACCTCCCAGCTAATGGAAGATCTGTTTTAGATCTTGCTATTAGATTAAAGAAAACCAGAGGAAAAGAGACAACAAACAAATATTTTTTAAAAAACACACAAAAAAAACCCCACAAAACAAACCACCAACCCACAACTATGGCATTTAAAGCAGCTATTCAGAAAAACATTCCCTAAAAATACGGTCTCCTTGTGTACCAAAGTATGTATACACATACTACCCCTAGTCCCAAAACATTAAAAAATCTCCAATTTGGTAAATTACTGGATAGTTAGCAATTTAATGAGAAATTGTATAAGCAAAGTATAAAATATTTTACAGCCACTAAGTATATAACGTAAGTTGCTGATGCAGACTGCTTAACTTTCGAAGGAAAAAAAGGAAGTACTCACCACAGCGGGGTTACCACTGCTGATCAGCTGGCTGACTTCATGAAAAATGCTCTTGCAGTCAATTGATTTGTCTAATGATCCCCGTTTCACTATCACCGCTACCGCTAATAAAATCTGCTCCCGAACATACTTTTGAAGGCTGTAAACAACATTGCACAAATAAATTTGCAGGTAATTCTGGACATCAATGCTCAATAAAATTTTAGACACATTTCTTTTCAAATATCTTGTGTGAATTCATAAGGGAAAGCTGACAGAAGTTAACTGCTAAGACTAGAAAAAATATTCTTAAAATGATCTTACACTGCTACCCAGGGAAACAAAAAAGATAGCCCAGACTTTATGCCGAAACCTAGATGTTCAGAAGTGTGTTTTCTGTACTTACTTAGGCCTTTGTAAGACATAGGTTAGAAGGAATGTTCGCAGTGACTCAATGCTAGCTTTTTCCAAGAGAATCCATTCTCTTACAACTGCTTCCATTATCGCTGTAGCAGCTTGAAAAAGGACATAGTCCACTTTACTAGTTTCTGTGGGAAATAACAAAGGTAACTTGAGTATTAGGAGACATGTATTCAGCTTGAATGTGTTTCCAACCAAAAAAATTAATGGAACTCACTATAATTTATTATTAAATAGAATATTGTTGCTATGAAAACAGAGAAGGAATTTACAGCTCAAAAGGGGGAGAAATAATAAATAACCCAATTATCAAATTGTCCAGTATTATTCAAGTCAATGACCTAGGAGAAAAGTTGTCTGTGCTAAGAGGCTGGTTGAAAGGACAGGAACAAGAATGCTAACACAATAGGGGAATAAAATAAGCAAGATGACAGATTTAGTTCCAATAGACTAATTAATAAAAGTGATTAATCTTACAGGCATGTCAAAGCTGAAAATTTCTGTGTTTGCCTTTGAAACAAATAGTGCATAAAAGTACATGTATTTCATGGGTAATAAAAAGAAGCAAATCCACTTACACTTAAAAGTAACATTTGTGCTTAATTATCCAAGCAAAAATTTTACACCATTGTGTATTTAAAGTGTTCTACATGTTGTTCAAGTTTCCAGATTTGAGTTAAACAAAATAACCAGAGTGTAGGAATCATTTGCCATTATCATCTAAATATGAGATTACTATGTATACAGATGCACTAAGGAAAGTATAAAAGTATATTATGGAGAAAGGTTAACAGTTTGGGTGATTCCAAAATACAATTTAAAGAGAAATGCCAGAACATGAAGATAATTTCTATGATGCTAGAAAGCTACAGTGACATTTGTTGTTGTTGTTCCTTTGCTTTTAAAAATTTTAACTTGGAAATAGCAGGTAATATCTCAGAAGCCAGTTTCAAAACATTCTGAGCTCTGCAGAAAGAATTTTCAGAAAGGGTGCAGCCACAGGGTGGCAAAAGCATAAAATATGAAATAAAATTCCCAAAGAAGAAGCAGAGTTTGAGCTATAGTGGTTGACCTGCCGGGACTAGAAAAACGGTGTTTGAAAAAACCTCAATCATGAGATGAAGGGCTTTAAATTACTACAAAACAAACTGTCTTGCTCCAGTTACATACACACAAGCTTATAATATAAATTTCCTTTATATGCAAGTTCTATATCAAAGAGAGCAGATAATATGCTAAAATATTTTAAAGTAATTTAATCAGGCTCCAAATCCAAACCCACAGAGGTAAACAGGCTTAAATAAAAATAAACCACGTTTAAATCTACTTAGCTTAATTTGGAAAACTAAGTAACCACTTAAAAGATTAATGTGTATGTCTAACACATATAAAAACAAATTGAATTATTCCTGCATGGGAATTTTAATTCTGGCACTTGTTACCTTGGGCCTTCCTCTTTTCTAACTGTACAAAGCTCACACACACAAAGAAAGAGAATGTAGTTAAAAAATGACAGAGTTTCCCCTTTGCGCCAAGTGCCGCAGCTGCACAACTGCAATTGCTGAGCTGCAATCGCTGCAGCCCCCAGCGTAAGCCTGTAATCAGCCAGAGCACCACGATCCTCCACGGACCTTACTAAAGAAAAGAAGGACAAGTTTTGCCAGTGTACTGAACAGCTATAAGCTTACAGCAGCTTGCAGTGCCTTGTGCTTCCCGGCTTCAACCCCAGGTTTCTAAGGAACATAGTAGTGGCTGTTCCCCTTTTCCATACGCTCACGTTCTCCATTATTCTCCCTGTGTCATTCCCACATATTTCTTTCCACAAATTACATCATCCTTGTTATCTCTCTACCTCCATTCCAACTCCTGCCTTGACCATTTTTTTTCCTGTTTCTTTTAAAAGCCATTTACTTGGTCTTCTGGTTACAGCCCATCCTTCCTGCACACGTCCCTTCAGTAGACTTGAAGTGTTTTATTTTTCATCATGAACAGCTTGTTTCCCTTCCTGGTTCCTGATTTCACAATCCCTGCCTCTTCTTCCTCAACTCCCAAATCTTAACTGTGTGTTCTTTCTGTCCATACTGTACAGATACTTACTGAGGAAGCACAAAGTTTTGAAAAAGTCTCTAAGTTCCAGGTCTCAGCATCATAACTTCTTACATTTCCACAAAAAACCTGCTCCATGTGGAAACATGCTCGATTTTCAATGGTGGTATCATATGAACAGTTTAAGGATCTAATATATCTAGACATCCAAAAAGTATTAAAATCAGCATCAGATTCCGTTCAACCAACCACATTTAAGATTTCATGAGATTTCATTATTTCTGATTGATGATGAATGCATCCTTAGATCCAAATGGTCTGCAAACAAACTTACTTAAGGATGTTTTTGCCCACCTTATTTTCTCTAAAAATCAATGTGAAAACAAGAAGCATCAATTTTGCTGACCCATCAAACAAAAAGTGTGATTGCAGTCTTCCAAACCAGGTGGAATACTACTATAATATACTAAACCCAGAAGAAACTCATTTGTAGAGATAAATTTTGGTGTGGAGTGGGTGTAGGAAAGGAAGCACATCCTGGTCTCTATATCACAGTGTAACATTATCAGCAGTAGGTCTGCAATATGTCATAATATTCATGAATTCTAAGTCTCTAATCCAGTAAATTTATAAATAACTTTAAAAAATATTGGAGAATGAATTATGAAAATAATATTTTCAACATAATTATAATATTTCTCTGTTCATTCTGGCAAACTCTTTAAAAGAAAAGTTTCTTTTTGTGGTTTTGGCATGTGGTTTTTTTGTGCTAACTCCCCCATCAGGTCGCAGAGTCAGTTTTCATTGAAATTCCCCCTCACCTGTTCCCAGCACTCACATCTGGTCAATACTACAGTGCTGAGCAGCAATCTTACATCTTTACTGTCCCTGTAATTTCCAGATTTAGCTGCCAATCTCTAATAAGTCTCTATAGCACCTGTAAAAACATTTATCCTTTATAACTTGCTACCCAACCACATTTAGAGCACTTCCATTAAAATCAAAGAAATTTTTGATGAAGGGTGGTATCTGCCTCTTTCCTTTCTCCACAGGTATAATCACACAAAATTTCAAATCAATACTGTCTTGCTTCTACCAAGTGGACAGATATTTTCTAGCTTTTTCCTCTTTTCCTCCAGCTGGGCTGTCAACAGCAACTAAGTTGTTCAACTAGAAATAAACTCTCATTTCAGCACCAATGCAAAATCTGGTAGAAGTTCATAAAATTGCATCGTTAGCTGATTTAATAGGAAGGAAGCACAAAGCCAAGCAACCACAGTACTGGCAGCTGCACAAGCTGCACACATTAGACAGTATTACAGTAATCATGTTGCAGAGGAAATCTATTCAACCAGTTTAGGAACTTAGCTACATGAAGTTACACCTTACAGCTTTGAAGCTGACAGAAACAAAACAAAAAAGGGCAGTAACAGGCTTCACGCTCCATCAAAAAGTACCCTTAATTAAAATCAAAACTGATGTTCACAGTCCCAGCTGCAAAAGAACAGCAGAGTTCCAGTTATAAAAGAATGTACACACCTAAATTCATTCATTGCAACTTACCCAAAATATGTTTGCAAACAGCAAATGGTGATTTTGATTTCCTAAATGATAAGAATATGTGCTCAGCATGTTGGCGTTGTTCATTGTTGACCATGGAAGGTGGAGCCTGGAAAAAAAAAAGTTATTCAAGCACTGATCAAAAATATACTAAAAACAATGTCATGTCAATGTCATGAATGTCAAACACATAAATGTTTGCCTTGTTAAACACCAAAACCCCATATCTCTTGGCAAAACTGCTTGCCCTCAGGCATTACCTCTTCTTATATACCACTCTGCATTTACATTGCATGCACATAGGTGCAAATATTGAGGTATCAGGCAGAGAGTGCATAATTTAAGTATAGTTTCTTAACAATGTTTCTGAAGAAAGTTAGAAGTCAGATCTAAATTCAAACCAGTCCTTTTTCTACTCAGACCTAAAATACCACTGCACATCACTAAATGCTGCTAAGCATGCTCACAGTCCTGGAAGCAAAGTGCATTTTTTTCTTCAGTTCTACATTTGTTTTAAAATATTTAGTTGTATAATAAATTCAGGGGATTTTAAAAATACTACAGATATGGTCTGAAATAACATATATACCAGGAACATACTACCCTCTAGTGTTTAATATTAAAATTGACACCCTGAGGACTGATGTGATTGAAAAGACAAGTAAGCCTATTTGGGAACAGCTATGGTGGTTCCTCAGCTTACTCATCCCTATATAGATCCACCCCATTATATCCTGGGCACCTTAGATGCTCAGGTAACACCTGCTGCTCTCCTGTTGAAAGCCAGCACCAGGGAGGTTTCTACCCAAAATTCAGCTTGAGGCAAATAATGAAACCATGCAATAACCTGGACCCCTGTGAGGTGCCTACAGAGCAAAAAGGAGCTGCCTGCACTGCAGCCTTACCTCACTGCACAAGCCCAAGACCCCACACTCCCCTACAAGGTAAAAACAGGCATGCAGAAAGTATCAGCAGCTCACAGCACCACACTGCTCTCCACTTCTGCCACTAATATTCTCTGACTCCTGCTTTTTGGGATTTATCTGAACTGCACACGGCTTGAGATACTCTTGCAGGGGATTGATACCACAAAACTGATGCTAGCCTTTGAGAAAGGAACATGCACACATGTAGGAAGATCACATCCAAACTGCAGAGCAGGATCAAGGTGACAGCATAGGTTATTGAACTTCAGCTGAACTTCCGAACTCCACATTCCAGCCCCGTCCCTGGCAGTTTGAGAAGAACATGTGTGCCACCTATCTTTCAGTCATGGTTTATATCCACTGCTTTGGGAATACAAGCATCAAGACCAATGCTTTTAACATAAGTGCAATATTTTCCAGCAAATAAACCACAAGAAATCTTTAAAAGGTATTTCTGTGATGTAACCTCAACTATCCTGCATGCAGCAGGAGTTGTTCCTAATGGGAACAGCTGTTTGTGTTTTCTGCATTGTGAAGGATCATCCTCCTCTGCATGGACTCTAACAACATTCACTGCAACAGAACCAACTGTACAGAATGTCAGAAACATTTGTAGCAGGTTATCAAACACACAGGAATGACCTACACAACAACAGCTTGATACACACTTCAGTCAGAGCTGCAGCAAATAAATCAAACCAACTGAAAAAAAGGGAGTTCCCACTTTTCCCCCCCACTTTATGGGCAAGCATTTGTGCAAATGCACAGAGAACCAGACTGGGGAAGTGATTACCAAAAATCATCCTAAATTTTTTCTTCTGGATCAGCTCCCCAGTCTGGTTCGCCAAAACCCAGCAAAAAAGCCTAAACCAGCACAGTATGGTACATATTGGGTGGTGATAGCCTGATTTTTTCCAGCACTAGTTATCATTTTGGATGCATTTAATCTACAGCCTCGGTTGCTGTGCAATGCCTGTGAATAGTTTTAAGTCTTCAATGATATTTCACGAGAACTAAGAATCAAATTTCTCGAGACAAGCGACTTATTAAAATAACCTTTTGCTACCAAAAGTTAAGGTCCTCCGATTCCTTTCTTGGTCCCACCTGCATGGTCTTGTTACCTCTTTACATGATACTTTCTATCAATTAGTCCACAAAAGAAAAAGAGGATAGAGGAGAAATCCAGGGGAAAGGGGAATGAATATTTGTTGTCTAAAAAGCATCAGAAAGACAGACAAGTGCCAGAGCCAGTGCAATGAATGGAGAAAAGGAGTGGAGAGACATTTCCCTTTCAACACTGAGGACCTTGCAGCTCAGAGCTCTACAGTCTCATGAAGCCTCACTAATTATAGCCATGTTAGAAAGAATCCTTTGGTGTGACAAAGTGTAACCTTTTGCAAGCCCAGGTTCATTTATATTCATGGTCTTAGAGCAAGAAGACCAAATCAGGACTACCTGATCCAAACTAATTTTGCATCAACACATTATATTTAAGTTTGCCATACAGAGATCCTATCTATTTTCACTGTTCTGTAATACTTAAGGGCACTTTCAGCTGCAAACTATGGCACCACTAAAAAAACAACCAGAGAAGTTTAATGGGAAATACCTCCGTTATGCTTATAATACCTAGAAAGTAGACCTCTTGCTTTATATTATTTTAGGTCTTCTACTTCTCTGAAGTCCAGTTACAGAAGACATTTGACACCTTGGAAAGGCATCTGGCACATCATATTCCTGTATTATTTTTTTAAATGACAATAACTTAACAATAAATTACAAACTTCGACTCTCAAAACTGTCCAGAGCAGACAAGTGCAACAGTTAAGGTTTGAACTGTCCTGTAAAGCCGCCAGAGGGAGCTTAAAGCACACTTCACTGCCTTCACTGCATTCAGACAATATTTATCTGTTCAGTGAAAGTAAAGTCCAGCTAGTTTTTGCTTTATAGAAAAGGCCAGCATATACATATTCTGTGCAAATTTCACATTATAAGAACACTGGCTCAGTGAGCCCAAGAGCCCTGTACCCTGGTGCCCAGCACCTCCTTGGCACAATAGGCTTAGAAACATATCCAAAGTATTCACCATGTTTGGAAGGTCCCCTAGAGCACACACGCCCATTCACTGCATTGTTTCGAATTGTCTCCTTCAAACTCTTCTCTACTACCCAACTGACAAGGAATTAAAACACAGTAAGGTAATGAGCAGGTTCTTTTGGCATACTGAAACCATTTGCAGCTAGATCACTTTCTGTACTGTCTGACATTATTTCTAACCATCTGTCCTTTCTTTTGTCCTGCAAGTTTCCTACAAAAACTTCTCCTGGACAATTATCATCTTTCTGATTTTAGCATAACAAGCTACTGCCCCATAAGAAGACAGTTCCTATATGACACAGCATTATAAATAAAATTACAACCTTTCAACTACCAAAGCTGTATGGATACAGAAAAGGACCAAAAGCAGCATTGCCCACAAATAGGATCCAGCAGGACTACTGTTTCAAATGGCAGCAATTCACTCAAAGGAAAGGGAAACAGGAAAAAAACAAGACTAGAAACACTGTAGCAGACTAGCACTAACATTTACAAGACCACTAAACTTACCTGAAATCCTGGACAACTCCTAAGAAAGTAACGTAACTGCAGAAGATGGGAAACCAACTGTCATGGAAAGTACACACGTGACTAGGAAACATCTCTTGATGTACATGTGGGAAGAATAAGGGCTTTGGGATTTTCTTTTATTTTCAATAGGAGTCGTTAGATGTATACAGAGGAACTGAACCTAGACACATGTATTCAGAAACACCTGCTTTGTACAAGCATTTCCTACCTCAGTAACATACCTTTCAAAATATAGTGTAATTATGACTTAGGTGCCAGGATTAAAAGTGCCAACAAGTTGAGGTAATAGAGCCAAAGAATAGATACAAATAGATACAAAGGAAGCAAACAGTTGCAAATACAAGACATCCATTAACACTAAAGCTGCAGTCACACTGTATTTGCCACTAACTGCCTGAAGAAGTAACACCACATCCACATTAGAAGTCTGCTTTTTTAGCTCCTTCCTCTTATCTGAAAACACCTTTTGCTTTAAAAAAATAAATGCAGCAAATTCCACCCAAGTGATTCTGTTCAGGCAGTTTCATGGCATATACAAAATACACGTCTTTTGGATAATATATTAGAAGTTACATTATTTTCTTAGTGGTTTTAGATCACAGAATAGAATTGCAGAATCACATAATAGTTGGAAGGGACCTTTAAAGGCCATCTAGTCCAACCCCCCACCATGGGCAGAGACACTTTCACCTTCCACCCAACCAGGGTATTCAGAGCCCCATCCAATTTGGCCTTCAACATTTCCAGGGATGGGGCATCCACAACTTCTCTGGGCAACTTGTGGTAAAGAACTGAAGCCAGTGCTATGAATCTCAACCTCTTCAATACCTTCAACACCTTGTTGAAGTTGATTGTTTAGTTGTTTCTTCTAATATCAGTGTGGATTCCATAGAATATTTTACTTATTGCTTACTTAAGACATTGATAGTATCTTAAAAGTAACAATTTCTACCATTTAAGTGACAACATTATTATGAAAATCAATAACAGAGTAAGTTTTTATTTAAATATTAGTTAACCAGCTTGCATTGGTACTTCCGCATCAAAATTTTGCTAAGAAAAATCCTGGCCACAATCAAATATAAACATAACTAAGGATGGGGTGAGCAGCATTCATTTCTTGCAGGAAAAAAAACCAAAAAACTTGCCAAGACAAAATTTGATTTTTCACTTTTGCTATGGCAAGACAGCACTGAATACAACCAAAGTCAGCATCTTCCTACAATTACACTGGGGAAAAACTGCAAATTAGCATGTCACAAAGAACAGTCACACACTCCTCCAGACTTTGCTGCTTGGGAGAACACAGAGAGTACACTGGAGTGTTTTAAGCTGACACCCACAGTATTCCCACCTACCAAAAAGCAAAAAGGTACCCTATGAACAGCACAGCCTAAACACTAGGAGGATTATGGAAAGACAAACATGCCTACTAAGAGAATTTTCTTGCTAAAAAAAAAAGGGATCAAATTGCTTGTACCTGCTAGTACTAAAGCCAAGTAGGAGCCCTTCTTGCCAAAGGCAATGTTTATGTCTGCAAGTGAAGTACATTACAAACTTGACAAGAGCAGAAACAAAAATCTGATACTTCTATTGAAGTGTGAATTCATAAAATTCACCACAAACTCTCCAAACTGAGTTTCCCAGATATGTAGGGGAATTATGCCTTTCTTGCAGTCAAAAGGTACAATAAAAACTCTTCCCAAACTCTGGTCTGTGGGCCACATTTGAAAACCCAGTTCAAGACATTCTTGTTCTTCAGAATGGTGTCTAGACTCTGTGCTGCAGAGAGCCTGGGAAACCCAAGGGGGAAGAACTTAGGAAACAGATCTCTCTCAATATACAAGGATAAGCAAAAGCCACCACAGATGGCAATGGCACTGCTGGGTCTGGACTTTGCTGACAGCCACCATCAGGCAAAACACACTCAGAAAAGCAGGGAATAAAGGAAGCCCAGATGGTTTGCCAACCTGTCCCAGCAGGCAGGGAAGCCAAGTAATAGTGAGGCATATGCAAAGGAGAAAGATCATGAGTGAACTTGAGAACCATGTGCAGGAGAACACCATGTGATGGTGATAACATAGCTGAGGAGTACAGGCAAAAAATAGAGGGAGATAGAGGAAAAAAGGGAGAAAATACCCCAGGGGCAAGCAATAATTTTTATCTAGTACATATACTGCATTTAGGACAGCTAAATATATTACTCCACCCATGTAAGCAATTGTTAAAGCTGCAACATAACTAGATAATCAAAAGTCATTCAATTTTAAATTAATGTGTTCCTCTACCAAGATAAACAAAACCCACTAAAATCAGATTTCTATATCTTAAATAACAAAAATACCTTGAAAGAATTACTCCCCAAACTAGTTCTGCTGTATAGGCAATTTATACAAAATAATCAGACTCAGAATAAGGAGATTTCCAAGTTTAATTCTAACAAAGGCATATCAAGCAACATGCCCCAAGACTGAATTACCCTGACTTCAGTGAAGTCAAGCCATAACAAGTTTTCATTCCAGTTTTAGCAGTAACACTTTTCAAGTGTTTCAAATAAGCTTTTTTTTTCCCTACAATGTATCACAGCACACTCAAAAACTGTCACTTGTCTTATTAAAGTAGCTAATCAAAGAGATTAAACTGAAGGAGTCAGACCCAGAGAACTGGACAATTAGCCACACGTTTGTTCTTAGCTATTCACCCTACTTCTCTAGCAGACCCTGATACCTAATAATGCAAGGGATGTCTTGTCCTCTCATGAAGCAGATGCCACAAGCTAACAATTCAGACTAGATGAAGATGCTCACCTCTGCAGCTGCTTTACAAGTAGATCAGATGTTCCAGCTTGGGGCACAAGGCCAGAAGGAATTGAAGACAATTGATAACAAACAACAACAGCTTCTGCTGTCCCAGTCAGATCTGTCACGACATGACTGCCTAGCTTTGAGTAATAGTTACTACAGAAAATTTAGCTGGCACAAAAAACATCTCCAACTACGTTCCAATGACTTCCTTTCCACTTACTATTTTGAATAATCATTTAAATTACAGCAGTGACTCAGCCTCCAATTCAAAGGATACTCAAGATTATTTTGAAGATTGGTAAGAAAGATGAAATAAATAACTTCCAAACAGAACTGCACTAGAGACAACACGGTGGAAATTTAAGACTTTCTGAACAAAAACTTCCTTTGATTAAAAAAAAAAGTCTTCTCCAAAAGTAATTATTACTTGAATTATTTAAATCCCAGAGTGCCCAGTATTTTTCTGCATATATTTGGAACAAATGTGTGACTGCTGAAGGAACTGCCTCCTACACACCTACTCACTCACATCTTGCTTTCATGCAGAAACTTAACAATAGTGAAAAAATACTATTTTTTCTCATCAACTTCTGCTTTAATAACATATTTCAGCTTCAAAATATAAGTCTATTGCAAGTAAATCAGGAGACAATTTGTGGTTTGTAATAAGAGCTATTCTCAGTTTAGTAATGTTCTTGCATAAGATACTATATATATACACATTAACTGACTAAAGACCCAAAGTAAATCATTACCATCAATAACAAAACATTTTCTGAGACCAGACTTCTCTCCAAGGCAAGCAACAAACACTACTGAGATTTTACTTCTCTGCTAACAATTTGATCCACAAATATACACCATTAAATGCTCTCCACTAAAATTACCCTTCATTTATGTGCACAACACAGCTAAATCTGAGAAATATCCCATAATGGATATCTAGCCTACAGTAGTCTGGCTGTTGACAGTGAGAAGATGAATGCTGACATGAGGCTACAGTTCAGACCCTTAAATTAAATGTTATTTATTTTATAATCTCTACATTCACTGTTCTAACATTTCAAAGCAGAAATGAGGTCTGACCTGCAGTTCTGTTTGGCAAAATAAAACTTTTCTAAAACATCTGACTGACTGATGGCAATGGGAAAATCCACATCGTCCCTTGAAGTCACTAAGATCCACCAAAGCAACAAGATGGCAATCCATGTATGCCAGAGAAAGCTCAATCAAGACAGAAAGTGTGACTCACTATATAAGAGGACAAAGATAAGAAAAACACCGTAACTACACAGAACAGTTACAGAAAACCTCACTGTTCCAAATCCAAACCTTTTCAAAGCATTTAATGTTAACAAATAAACTCAACCCACTTTGACTTCAGTAAAAATGGCACATCATGACTGTAGTAGTACAGGAACCCTAAGAATATGTCACTAAAGGATACAAAAAGTCAAAGTGCCCTTACAACAACTGCATTCAAGTCCTGCTCTGCTGTTTCATATCATTGTGTAAAAGCAAAATCTCCCCATTAAGAGATGGGAGATTCAGCAGAAAATAAGCCCCCATGCATTCTAGCTGCTCCTCAGGTATCACAGGGCTGGTGGTGGCTGGCCTTAAATTCTGAGTGATAGCCAAATTGGCAATCTGACCAGCTCCTGGAGCTGGAGTGAGCTTGGCCTCCTTATCCTGAAGCAAGAAAGAGAAGAGTTGGTGGAAATGAACCAAATTTCTCCCTCAGCTCCCACCAACTCCAGCTGCTTCTCTCTTTCCCCACAAGGAGGCATGGAAGATACATGGGTAATAGGTGGAAAGGAATCTCAGCACCAAGACACACCACAAACCTCACTGCGGGACAGACTACCCTCATGGCAGGTCCTGGTTCTCCAGCAAGAGATAGGATCCTAGCCTATCCACAGCCTCTGAAATCTTGAATGCAACTCAATCATAAGATTCAAGTGGCTCACCTCTGTATTGCTCATTTCTGTGCCTGTAAGACAGCACAGACACAACTTAAAAAAAACCCAGTGAATTTCAATACAAAGTTTGAAGTAAAGAAAGAACCATTGTGATCAATCTTCCACTAGACAGGAGATCATAATAACGCTGGTAATGGCAATACTTGTTTTCCAAAGTTCATAATTTGAGATATACACAATATACGACCCATTTATCAGGCTCACTATACAGTCAGCATCTGCTCTCCTTTTGCAAAAGAAACTTTCACATTGTGTGTGAAGAAGTATCTTATACTATTTTTTCCCTATTGTCCAATTTCAAATTATACTTTCTGAAAGAATGGCTATAACCACCTATTGCTGTAAGGGTGGCATTACTTTTACTTCCATGTAGCCTTCTACGGTGAGCATGTGCAGCAGAGTGAGACATCACAGGGGTAACCCCCATGCACCTCAGACCCCAAAACACAAGACAAAAGCCATCACTACATGAAATATTTAAACTGAGATGGTGATAAATTTTGATTTCTGAGTGGTTTAGGCTTTGACTCCTATCAAAAAGACATTTCCTCCCACCTGCTAATGAAGAAAGGCAGGTACACAGGGCAGCCAGTTTCCCTGCCAAAATTCAGAGTTTAGCACTTCCTCCACTATCAACCTTGTTAAAATGTCAAAGCCATTTTGTCCTATCATAGTTATTTAGTAAGAGTTGATTAAAAACAAGATAAGGAAGTTTTAAAATTTTATCTAAATTTGATGTGGAAAACTCCTTTGGTTTATTGCACTTTCAAAATGGCATGGCCTAAAACGCCTGCCTTTGTTAATGGCTTTTAACTGTTAGGGCACTAATGAAAACTTACAGACACAAGTGAAACACACACAAAGTACAATATTTGAATCATGTAAGAAAAGAGAATAAGATAAAGACAGATACAAGGTACACACAAGAAATCAAGGTTTAGCAAAAAAGAGGAGCAGAATAGAGGCCAGAGGAGGAAGTTCATAACCTGCATTAGGTGGAAGATAAGAAAGCCAAGCGAATTTGTGAAATTGAAATTAATTTTGTGAAGAGAATAACATCTTTCACTCAAACTCAGGAAAAATCATGAACTTTCATTGAACACGCTTCAAAAAAGGTTCTCCCCTAGTTTGCCCATGCTGGGAAACAGCGAAAATCCATCTAGAAGTGTACATACTCGAGACAGTAAGATGTCTTCTACTTTTACCTTGCTTCACCACTTTGTTCCACTCTTGCAAATACAGCCTGAACCGTGATACTGAAGAAGTTACACATCTCTGTATTCATCCTCTGATACACAGGAGAGCAGACACATGACACATATTTTGAGAAACCTCTTCTAAACATGAGTTTTCTATGAAAAAGTTGGGGTTTTTTTAATCCTTACAGAAATGCATTTAGAAGATGCAATTTTTAGGACTCCCTTAAAGTGAGTGCCTGAGCTCACACTAAGAAACCCGCACAAATTAGCCAAGTCTCAAGTTCTGAACAATCAAAGGGCTCCACATATTCAGGCTCCACTGAAAAAATGATCATGAAGAAATGTGGTCATAATCATATATTTTATTCTTAGACCTCTTAGAGGGAATATTACTGTAAAATGAACAGGAGACTAGCTCCAGAAACAATATTGTAATTTCTCTTTATATTAGAATTTAATATTTATATATTCCACACTACACAGATCATTATTCTGAAGCTACTCAACATCTGTTCCTAATCCCACTTAAAATAACCTCACAAAATAAAGGATTTGCAGCTTACCTTCCCTAATTCTCTCAGGAAGAAGCACATTTGTTTTTGTGCTTGGGCTTTGGTGCTTGTTCTTGACAGGTGAGGAAAGCATTATTCATATTCTCGTCACCAGAGAGGAGTGTGCCTGTTTTGTAAACTTATTTGCACATTTCTTCAATAATAATGCAAGATGTATTCATCTGGGAAACTACCAAGACTATGGTTGAAAGAGAAGTCAAATAGCAGAAACATTATTAGAAAAATAAACAGTAGATGCCAGTGGCCCAAGAGATGAAAAAGCTTAACTAAATGTGAACAGTTAAGATCTTGATGAAAAACAAAACAAAAACCAAAACAAAATGATGATGCAGAAAAAACCGCAAAGCACTCTTTGCACCTAACATCAGTGAAGGTTAATGTAATACTTTTCAGCCACAGCTTCAATAACACACAATTCATCTTTAAGGGACCTAGAAGCAAACCAGCAGCTAGCTGCATAGGGGGAACATATTCCTTCCCCCCCTCCACGGGGATACAGTCCTGTACAACAGAGATACAGGCTGCCACTTGGGGATCTCCAGCTCCTGTATACACATATACATAGAGATGCTGTGGAGATGTCCTCATGAAATCTACCAGTGACAAATGTGTAAAATGTGGCTTTTAGATGAGGGGTGTAACACAAGAGGAAACCAACTGAGCTGTAAGGTGAAACCCAGAGCAGGCAGGCAGGGTCTGCCAGCACCAACAGCAACTGTGTGAAGTCATGGCAAGATGAGTGAGCAACTGACTTAAGGGACCATGTGAATGCCAGGACCACCAATACACGACCAAGCTGTGGCAGATCAGTTTTGGGGAAGTTCACAACAAAACCTGGAAGACCACCTATTTGCAGAACCAAATGAAATAATCAAAAGGAGAAGAACCTTTGCTTCTTGCCCAAGGCAGAGAAGTGACACATGTAGGTGGTGGGCAAGACGATGACACTTAACCTCACATTACCAGCTTGGATACCTTCCACCTATCCCCAGACAGGCAGTGCACAGAGATATGACTTCTCTTGTGTTGCCACAAACACAGGTGGCAGTTCTGCTGCAATTCATCAATAAGCCAGTGTGGTTTGTGCTTGTACAATTGTTTCTGCTGCTTATTAGCTCTGATACTGCTTGCACGCCATCACTAATGCCACAGTTAACGACAGCTGGAACATTGTTTCACAGTAATAAAGGAAGGTATAACTCAGTGCTGGTTGTCATCCAACTGCACCACTGATCTTCATGCAGACCAATGCTTAAGTCCCAGAGCCACAGATGTTCTGTGGCACAAGTCAATGCACCAGCCTCTGGAGTACACACAACTTTTGGATTTTCACACTCCGTGTTAATGATGCTGCAACACATTTTTTGAATTCTGCAAACCGTCCCTGCCCACCTTCACACACTGTTGGAGCGAAAACCTATGCAGCCAGGATATTTACTTGTGATGTGAAAGAGTAAAATTAAAGGTCCTTCCAAAACAGCCTGAAGAAGAGATAGAACATGGCTCAATCGCTTCCTTGTGTCTTAAAAACTATCAGATTACGCATTTCCAAAAAACTTGCAATACAAAGTTGAGGAACTTTGAATTACCACTCACTCCAATGCAATACCATGCAGCTTTTCTGCAGCTCTTCAAATGAACAGATTTCAAAACACATTTGTGAAGGATGCTGGTATTATTATTTTTCATCATTACAACAAGATCCTAGTCTAAGTTGACAGTAATGAAGAGGGGCTGCCTCTCCAGAACTCCAAGGCTGTGGTGCTTGGAGATCTTCCATTCCTTCCAGCCATGTTAATTCCTCTCTGCTCCTAGACACACATTATTATCCTGTGCTAGCTCTGACAACAGGCAAGTCCTTCTGACAACCAGTCCAGCTCACTAACCTAGCAGATAATCAATCCAGCAAAAAGACAAGTGATGTTTTCTCTCGGCCACTCGGTGTTAGGCTGGTTTAGGCTCCTGTGAAAATTAAGCCTATGTCACACTTACAAGCCTGGGACTGCAGATGTTCTTCACCTTAGCCAAGGCTTTTGAAATCCCAGAGACTGCCATCATAAACTCTAAAATTCCATAGCAAAACACCGTTCTGCACCTCAGTGATTTCACAGCCAGAGATTAATTATACAAAGCCTTCAAGAGACCCTGGCATAAGGCATATTTCCAACACTACCACAGCTGTGCCTCTAGCATTTTGCACAGCTGCACATAACACAGCTGGCCTGAATGACAAAAAAGAGTGAAATTCATAATTTCGGCACAAATCATTATATACCTTTAGCCTTTCTTTATATTCATTTTTGTAGTTCTGTAAATTTTGAATTTGGTAGGCACCACTAAACCAACTGATATGACTTACAAAGTAACAAAAGCAAAAAACATTATTCACTTGCTCCTACATTAGCTTAAATAACTTTTAATGTATTTTCTACTAAAAAAAAATTCAGTCTTGATTTGAAGAGAAAGAGAAATGTATATGCTACTTCCTAAGTGGTTTAACAACATCATTTCACCAAATTTCTTCCAGGAGCATAGGCAAGCTCTCTCATCTCAGTCAAGATAGAAGAATTGTCTCTAATGCAACACAGTGAAAATTACTTTAATTAAAGACACTTTTCTCCCTGAATTCACTACCCAATCTAGCTCACTACACAACCACTCGAGTGGGTGTACTATTATCCTACATTTTGGCAGAGCCAAAGACAGCACTGTACAGCAGCCACTCATTGTTACGTCTCTGAAGTAGGAAAGTTTGGGATTTTCCTTTTTTGGAAGATGGGGAAGAGGAAGAAGAGGGACTAGTTAAAGTATATCCTCTTGTCAATTTTCCTTCAATCCCTAAAATCCCTATCTTAACAAGTACTCTCTGTTCAACAAGATGTTTTGGACTTCAAAGTCCAAAGGACCAATGTCTCCTACAGCTCAGATCTGACATCTTCCCTTGTATGCCACATCTCCCAGCACATATGTGGGTTTATGCCACTCATACACCCCACTACACACCAAAATTGCAGAGATCCTATGTACACCTAATTCAGACAGACTTTTTAGAATCAAAACACTGTCAGAAACTGATGAAAAGGAGTATTTTACTTATCTGCTTGTGACAGGATCAGCTCAACTTAATAATCAAGAGGATTTCTTCCACCTCTCCATAGAGAAAGCTGTTAATTAACTAATGAACACAGATTAGCATATCAACGATAAGACTCTTAGGAAGCAAGTTATAGGGAAACCAGCAGTAGGTAGTGCCTGAAGAAGAATAATCCAGATGGAGTTATGGACTAATGAAGCTCCCCAGCAGATGAATGTAGAAGCAAGCACACAGTATTTACATTGATTACTCAGAATAAAATATAAAGATATGCCAATGCAATGGTGACATGTCAAATGGGTGTGAAACATATTGATTCAAAAAGACAAACACTCCCTCTGTGAAACAGTCAGGGGAAATAAACTCTAAGCATGCATAATCCCATTTCTCTAGATTTTAATGTCGTCAAACACGATGTTTACTTTTCAAAGATATCAGAATCTCTATCAGTTCTCACTTCTCTGATCTCAACTCTTCACTTTAGTACAGATAAGCTCCATGCACATTTGTACTTGGCTCCCAGGTATGAGTTTCACTAGCATGGCGCACACTGCATGCACACTTATCTCCTAGGTGGTAATCTGAACTGTGTGCTTGTAACATGCACCAACAATACCAGCTCTTAAACAAAAGAAGAAAAAACTGTACATATATACAATGGACTGTTAAGATACTTAGTACTGCTCCAAAAAATTATCTGGACAGCCTGGGTATGGTTCTCTGAAAACATCACCTTGCTGCTCTGAAGCAAAAAAGTAAGTACAATGTCAAGTATTATTAGGTAAGGAATACAGAAGAATGTCAAAAATTTACAACCATCTAAAATCCTCAAGTACCTACATCACAGATTTCTGGTCAGTTCATTCAAAAACAGCATCATAAATCTAAAAAATTACATTGGGCTGATTTGATGTATGGGGGAACATCCCATATGAAAAACATTACAAGACCCTTCAGTTTAGCTAAGAGATGACTGGAAGATGCAATCAGAGAATTGTACAAAATCACAATGGATACTGTAGAAGAAAAATCAGAACATTTTATAGTTATTTCTCATAATTTAAGAATTACTTAAATTATGAACCAGCAGGCTTCACTCAAAGAACTATACTGTTTTTTTTCCAAAAACACTTGTAAACCCCATTACACTCAGAAAAGCATGTTTTATATATATATATATATATAAAGACTAAATTATATGTAAAAACTAGAAGAAAAAAAAAAAGCATTCCAAAAGCAACTGGACCCATTTGTGGGCAAAAAGCAATGACAACATCTCAAGATTTTGAAATTGCTAATTCAAATAATGTAAAGTGTCCACTAGTAAAAAAATCATCCTTACTTTTCAGACCTCTCTAAATCAGCAGCTACAGGCAACCACTGGCAAAAACCCATCTGAGCAGAAGTTTTCTCTATTCTAGCCATAATATAGCACACATCCTGCTTGTTTCATGGATGACAACTTGGAGGACTTTCACAAATCTTCTCAGCATGGGAATGATTCATTTGTCTGATTTCTTCCAACAGGCAACCTGCCATAACAAAAGCAGAGCTACTCCATCTCTCCTTTTCACCCTTACTATGAGCCATGCTTCACAGTCTGAAAAATTGCCTCACAATGAAGACATATTGCAACAAGAAACTGAACTTCCTTGTGGAATAAGGATTGTCATGGCCTTTGTGGAGAAAAGGCTGGCTGGTTATGTCAAGATGTGAGATAGTGGAGAATTGATGAGGCTGATTCAGTGAAACCACAAGCTAGGCCACTTGCTCATCTTGCACCTGGACTTGAGCAAGGCTTAACAACTGAATGTTGCCCAGGCTGAAGCAGAGACCCCAGAGCCCAGTGTTGTATCAATGAAGTGCAGAAGCACCCATGTCTCTGTGCCAGCCCTCAGCCTCACTGCCCCTTCACTGTGCACAACAAGCCTTGGTTTAGATCTGTTCCTCTGAGGAGACAATGATGGGAGTAAAGACCTGGTGAAGGTCAGATGGCCACCACTGCTGCCTCAGCCGTGTGGAGGAGCACGCTGAAGTACCACACCTCTGTGCTTTTTCAGCCACAAGATAGGTAGCTCAGTTTGAAAGTAACCAAAGACCCTCATTCACCCCTTGTTTATATATTAAAACCCACACCTACCAATATGAAAATAAAACAGATGTTCCCCCACCCTTCAACTATGATGGCAGCAACAGGCAGACAATGATTTTTAACTGCAGTCATTCATCCATTTGTCCAAGAAATACAAATTGATATTTTAAATCCTTCACTATGGAAGGACAAGAACACAACCCCACTCTACAGATAAGTCAATGGGCTTGCTCCTCTCCTCTCCCCAAAGCAGGCACAACTCTGTGGTAAGATTTGCTTCTCTGACTGCATTGGAGCTTACCTGGGAACACTTGTACACAGAGTTATGCACTTATATTTTGTAGGTCCAGTGCAGTTATCAGCAATCTAACAAGAACCTATAATCTGCTGCTTCAACAAAACAGACTATCCATGACTCCACAACCATGAAAGTTCTTATTCAACGTGACCAGACTTTAGTGCCTAAGTGGTTATAAATGAGAAATTAAGCCTATCTGTACCCAGCGCCCCTCATCTCTGAGGACTAGTTAGAAGGCAGGCGGGGTTATTTCCTGACAATCCACAAAAGGTAGGTCAAAAGGTAGGTCAAAAAGAGCCAACCATATAAACTATCTTGGCTGATGGTATAAACAATCTGATCCGACTAACATGCTCCCTTATGCTCTTATTCTGTAAGCTTATTTGAATATCTGAAAGTGAAGCTTCTAGGACCACTGTCATACCACCCAACTTTAGCCTGAAATCTCCCTCAGAATATCAGGATAAATCATGAACTAAGCAGTACTCTGAAAAGGTGGTGATGTGAGAATTCAACACACACCTAACACCCACCCTTTGAAACAGACCACAGTCAGAACATTTACAAACCTTTAAAGAATGGAATTCTTCTGCAAAATCACAAAATCACAAGGTTGGAAGAGACCTTCAAGATCATTGAGTCCGATCCATGCCCTAACACCTCAACTAAACCATGGCACTGAGTGCCACATCCAGTCTTTTTTTAAAACACATCCAGGGATGCTGACTCCACCACCTTCACAGGCAGACAATTCCAGTACTTGATCACTCTTTCTGTAAAAATCTTTTTCCTAATATCCAACATATATTTCCCTTGGTACAGCTTAAGGCTGTGTCCTCTCATTCTGTCAGTTGCTGCCTTTGCTCAAATGTTCTTTGAGCTTTCCAAGAGCCACACCACATAGAATAGCCTAACACGGACCTCTGGACCTACTTCAGTCAACCCCCTGCCCAAAAAATAACTTGTTTCAAAGTTAGATCAGGTTGTTCAGGGACTTGTTCAGTCAAGTATTAAATATCTCCAAAGACAGGAGATCCCACAGCCTCCCTACACAGCCTGCTCCACTGCCTTCACCAATCACACTTACTGTGTTTTTTTGTCTTCTCTCCAGCTGGAATGTTCCCTTCTGAAACTTGTAGCCTCTTCTCTTTTCAGTGTGCAGCTCTAAGTGAAGTCTGGCATTTCATATCAGGAGTTGGAGTTAGCAAGTAAATTGTACAGTGAAGGTATATTATACACTTGAGCCAACCTGACAACTCACAACTAGCAGGGGCAGACCAGCTCTGTATGTGTCCAACAATCTAATTTCAGTGCCCCTGTGCTAGCTCTGCAACCTAAATGGCTGCACAGATAGCCAATACATCTTGCTAACATGACAGAAATCCATTCCCTTGTTTAATTCCTATGTCATCTCAGCAATATTAATATCTTCTGCACAGGGTCACAAGGGAGAAAGCAGAGATGCAGGTAAGAACAGAGCACCTCTTTTTGGAGGGAGGTGGGGTGAATAAGCAATAACCTGTGAATTTACATTTAAGTGTCAGAGAATATGCTAGAAAATTTCAACCTGCTTTAATAAACTCTCAGCAATAACTAGGCAGTGTTAGGCATGTTTCCTACTTCATCCTCTCACTTCTGGGATGAAATTTACATTTCTTTCCTTAATAATACAACCAATGTCTTCTCTAATCCATGAAGACCGCTATTAAAACAGTGCTTAACTGGTACTAATTATATTTGGCATGAATTACCACCAGAGCTAAACAGAACATAATAGATAGGAGATACATGGTCAGGAGACACCATGCCAGTAGGAAATAGAGGAGGAGTAGATTAAATCAGGTCATACAGATGTTGGTGTATGGTCTTTACCAAGCCAAAGTCACACAGTCCAAATGTGGATACCAGCCTGTGGCACTGAGAAACTTAACAGCAAAGCATTAATGAGGATCTTCAGGTGAACACCATGCACCTTTACTAGAAAGGAAGTACATACTCAATTTTTATACCGCAAATACTTTTACACATATTAAAGAAAATAGTCATAGCACCAGCCTTCAAAATCACATTTGGCAGCTAATGACAAGGTAAGTTTCATCTTTTATAATAATTTGTCAATTTATACCAAATTCCAATCCTTTCTCAAATTAGGCCTTTTGAATGTGGGCTACCTAGAACCTGTTGAAAGGCATTACTGGTAACAAGGGAAAAGCATTTCCATGCAGCTGTAGAAGAGCTTGGTGAGAGAAAAGACTGAACATTTCCAGTTTTTAAACATGGCACCCCATGGTTTATAAAGTCCATAAAGATCAGCAATTTAGGTGATCAGGACTTGGGCATTCTTTATCTGACATCTAACAAGTAATTTTTCAAAGGAAAAGTCAACTAACCCACAGCAATGAAAAAAAATTAAGAAAATACTTCTCAAAGATTTAGAGAGCTCACAGTAATCCATGCTTATCCTCAAGGAAAGTTAATTAAACACATTCAGGTCTTTTTATTAGCATGCCATTATTTTCCTCAAGGCTTAGTATTTCAATTTGAAATCAAGGCAAGTATCAAGTAAACCACCACCACTCCCTGCTCTGTATTTTGAAACGCTGAAAAACCTTTTATGCATCCCTAGCCATCCATATTTTGCAAGGATTGCCACTGTCACAACTGCGACAGACTGTCACAAGAAAACCTTGCTGAATCCCTCCACAGCTCCCTGCCCAGTTAAAACCTTCTGCCATCTATTGTCAGACCATTCACAGCTCTGCCCTTTCCCATTGCTTCAGGTAGGGCTGCACTGCAAGTGGCTGACTCATGACCTTCAACACTAGCAACAGGTTTATCACTCTTCACCCCATAAGTCCTCAGATTTTTACATAAATACCTTTCTAAGTGATCCCAGCAGGTTGCTTGATCAGTTCACCCCTCCCATCTGCCACACAGATAACTTCCTGCTCTCATTCCTAAGAGGACCTTTAACCAAACAGTGCAGCCCTCTGGCTAAATGATATTCAGATCATCACTGTACAGGTGCAGTCCTAAAACACAGTTAGGCCCCTATTTTTGTACAGTTGCTAGCAAGACAGAACAGGAGCAGAACTCATAACTCTTTCGGTCTCTGAGGTCTCATGTCCACCTGAAGCACCTGCTGAGCTGCACTCCTCTCCTGCGTCCCTTCAAAGACCTGATGATTTCTGAGAAGGAACACAGGGCAAAAACCCTAAACAGTTCTCACAGCTCTTCCACAGCCTACCCTGCTTAAAGTCTGATTCTGAGTCCTCGCCCTTACAGATAGCCTTAGTGAATATCTCTGTTTCATGCAGCTTCCTCAGTAAGAGCCATCTAACTAGTTCTTCTCAGGTTAGTGCTATGAGACTTCCAAGATCAGCTGTGGAAAAGAAATAAAAGAAGAAAAAGCTAAATACCACAAGTCCAGTTTCATACTGTCAGAGGCTGTAGGGAGGAAGGTAGAAATTCAAAAAGGATCCTACCATCCATGTGCTTGAAGACCCAAGATGTATTTTTATCAGCAAGTTCAGCAACTATTCTTCAACAGAAGCACAAACATTACCATAAGAGACCTGCACCTTTTAATTGTATTAAGGCTTTTATTTAATTCAACTCCACAGTAAGTTGCTTTTCCCTCTCTGTGCTAGCAGGCTATGCTAGAGAAACAATGTCCACAAGAAGTTACATTTAGTCTTCAAGCACAGATGCAAGACTTTGGAGATGCCACTGCAGGTGCTATCGGTTTGATACTGAAAACTACATAACTACCAGCTTCCTTCTACACCCCTGTTCTGTTACACAGTAATACTTACTACTGATTTTCCTTACTAAGTCAAACTCTCCTGGTAATTACTGCATTTGTGTTATTTTTAAAACGGAGATACACAGACCTTACCAAGAATGTCTAACAATCTACACAGACATGTTTTGTAAAGCATGCACGAGTCAAAAGCAGCTCAAAGCGTGAAACCCATCACTAGTGGCATACTTTTTGAAGTATTTTTCTAAAAGGACTAGAGCTTGCTGCCAAGCTACTTATCTTTACTGTGCTGCTTGGAAACACAGTCAGTGTATTTCAGGCCTTTACTTGACAAGGACTAACACGCATATTTTGATGGGACACCCATGAGTAAAGCTGATCACCTCTCACTTTACAGTCGAGCTACTTCAGCAAGACATTAAAACACAATTGTTCAGGCTCTGGCAATTGATGAATTATTGATAACAGAAAAGCTTTGCTAGTATTTCTTTGGTTCTTTTGAAATCCCATTAATAGCAACACCTTACAAACTTTATTTCTGCCAGAATCACTTTTTGGTAAGATAAATTCTGTGGGGAAGGCTTTCAGCTAGACATGTACAGAAGATCTGCAATAAAGACCTGTAAACTATACCAGCCAACACAGAGCTTTTCATTCAAACCAGTCTTTTACAAGGGTGCAAACCTAGGATGTTTTAACACCAATGGTCACTACTGGCATCCAGCTCCATCGCATTTCTGATCTTTGCCATATGGGCTTTCTTTTCCACGTAGTTATGAAAAAAAGATAACACACAGACATCAGGGACAGTTAATTGATAATTAAACAGATCGAGTGCGAAGCACCACTAATGGCTTTGCTTCAACGCGGCAGCACCGTGAGCCTCTGGCTCCTCGGTGCCCCTCCGCTTAAAGGAAAACTCTGGAACCGGATCGCGCCACTCCCGAGGCCGCTTCCACGCTGCCCAGGGTGCCTCGCCGTTCCCGCTGGGCTGGGGACGGGCGCGACCTCCCGCCGTGCCGCCGCGGGAGGTGCCCCGGGCCCCGCTCGAGAGGGAGAGGGAGTGAGTCGCCAGTTGCTCACGGGCAACTTCGGCGAGGGTCTGGGCGGCGGACGGCGGCGGTGCGGGGGCTCGGGGACGGGCAGCCCGCAGGCGGGGCGGGCAGCGCGGGGCGCGGGCAGCCGGCAGAGCCTGCCTGGGGCGACGGGGAGCGGGCGGCACATGGAGGAGCGGCGCGGCGTGCGCGGCGGGGCCGGCCCCGGCTGCGGGGCCACAGGGACGAGCAGGCGCGGCGGCGGAGGGACAGAAGGGAGGGAAGGAGCCCGCTCGAAAGAGGAGCGGGACGGAGCGGCGGAGTCGGCGCGTCCCGGCGGGCTGCGCCCCGAGCCCCGCGCCCGAGGGGCGAGGGCAGCGGGAACGGAGGCGGGGAGGGGAGGGGAGAGGGGTCCGGCGCGGGCGCCCCTTCGGGGGCGAGGCGGCGCTCCGGACGCGGCGGTGCCGCCGCCCGCCTCACCATGAGCACTTTGGCCGCGTTCTCCAGCTGGGCGATCACCTCGGGGGCGCCCCCCGCCGCTGCGGCCGCCGCCGCCATCATGGTCTCTCTTCAATGACGCGCCATGCGCTGCATTCTGGGGCGAGGCGGCCGCGCGGCCAATCCCGGCCCGGCCCGGCCCCGCCGCGGAAGCGAAGCGGCGGCGCCGCCGCAGCACCGCGAGCGCCGGGCGGGGACAGCGCCCGCCCCGCGCGCCTCCCTCCGCCCGCCCGCCCGGCCCCTCAGGCCCCGCCCGGCCGCCTCCGGGGCGGGCCCGGCCCGCAGCACGCGGCGGGACCTCCCGAGCCGCGGGGCGGGGCCGCCGCCGCTCCCCGCCGGGCACGGGTCGCCGCACTTGGCCGGCCCGCAGTTTGGAAGGGGTGGAAGGGGCCGCTGGAGATCACCCGGTTCAACCCCCCGGCCAAGCCAGGGTCAGCTAGAGCAGGTTGCAGAGGAACGCGTCCAGGTGGGTTTGGAATGTCTCCAGAGAGGGAGGCTCCACAACCACCCTGGGCAGCCGGTTCCAGTGCTCTGCCACCCTCCATGGAAAGAAGTTCTTGCTCGTGTTGAGGTGGAACTCGTTGTGTTCAAGTGTGGCCATTGCTCCTCGTCCTGTCGCTGGGCACCACTGAAAAAAGCCTGGCACCATCCTCTTGACACTCTCCCTGGAGACTTTCATGCTCTTCCTTCTGCGTCCCAATGAGCTCAGGTGCCAGCGCTGGTTGCTGGCAGTCTCTTGTGCATTGCAGTGCTTGCAGATCTGTGGTGAGATGAGAAGCTGAGTTTATAAAATATAGCTTACAAAGTGGTGGGGAGGGGAGAGGGTGGTCAGAGTCCTTACAAATGAACTGGTTTACAGCAGACAAAAAACCAAACCAAACAAAAAAACAAAACAAAACAAAAAAAAAACCACCCAAATGAAAACAACGACAAAAAACCCCAACAATGTTTAAAACTGTTCTAAAATGAAGTTTTTCCCACATAAATCCACCTGGAGCTCCTTTCATGTTATTGGTTGTGAGTCACAAGACAATGTCAACTCTAAAAGCTATGCTGAAGAGAGAGCACTTGTGCACCCACAGGAGCAAAAGGACTCTTAGATTATGCCTTCACTGGCATTTCATTCTGGTTAAAGATTTGGCCTATTAAACAAATCTGATGCTGATGCTTTCCACTTCAGTTTGCACACTGGAGCAGACTTGAGCTTTGATACCTTCAGATGAAGCCAAAATGGAAGATCTGCAATTGCCAAGGAGTGTTCAGTGCATAGGTCCAGGCCAGATCCTCTTCAGAGCACATCCCTCACAGTGCAGAGCACTGAGCACCATCAGCTGTTGTGTTCCCCTGAGCCCACTGGACCACTCTGCTCTTAACAGAGTCAGGTGTTTCCAGCCACAGTTCTCTCAGCCTTGGGGAGGCATTATCTGACCTCAAGTGCTGAATTAATGCAAGGTTTGGAGCTTATCAGCTAACTGAGCCGGCTGATAGCAGTGTTCAATGCTTGTAGACTGTTCACATAATCTGTCAATGGACAAAGTTTCCATGCATATGATACAATGTAATAGCCAAAGTGGAAGAAGGAATCAAGGAAACGAATGACAACAAGAAATTCATCTTTCCCATTCCAAAGACAAATGCAAGTATTTTTCTCCTAAGAAATGACAGCTTTCAATGCTGAAGAGGGCAGTGCTTATTACTAGAGAAGTTTAAAAGTAGCAATAGAACCATGTAAATTATTGATTTTGGGGTTTACCTAGGAGGTAGAACTAGAACATGCATTTCATGGTAATATTCGTCTTCAAAGCTGAAGAATGTGGGGAGATCAGCAGGGCTGCAGTGAAAGGAGGGCTCAATATACAGAAAATTGAACAACAGTCAGAGATGGAGCAGTTTGAAGGTAGTGAGAGTGTGACAACACACTTAAATCCTGGAGTGTGTTTATTGGGCAAACAGCACAATGTACAATAAGTGTCACTCTAAAGAGCAGAAACCAGAGCTAAAGACTTAGAAGTTTGTATACAAAGAGGCAAAATGTAAAAAAAAAAAATCCCTGAAAGGTATGAAAAAAAAACTATTTTAAAGAATTCTCAGTTCAGTAAAGGACTACTTCAGTTGAGTACTTCTGTACTTGTAACTTGTAATCAAAATCAGATCCTTCAACAACTTTTTCAGCATGCTCAAAGGTCCTTCATTCTGTGGCCTTGTGTGTTTATCAGCACACTTGAATAGTCATGAAAGCAATAGCAATAGAATAGTATTCTTCAGGTTGGGAGGACGCAAGAGGTCTCTACACACACCTTCTGTTTCTTCAGCCTTCTGATCAAGTTGCTTAAGGCTTTATTCAGCAGGGTCTTGAAAACCTCCAAGAATGGAGAGAGCACCACTCTCTGGGCAACCGTGTCAATGCTTGATAGGTGTCACAGTGACCTCTTTTCCCCCTTAAATCAGAATATCCTCATGTGTCTGTTACTTCTCACCCTGCTGCTGTGCACCGCAGTAGAGACTGTTGAAGCATTTTCTTGACAATCTCAGGTACTGGAAGAAAACTCTTGGGTTCCCTTTCATGCTTTCTGACTGAATGCAATTCCCTCAGCCTTTCCTCACAGGTGCTCCCACCCCCACGCCAACTTGACTGCCCTCAGCTGTACTCACTGTAATTTGTCAACTTCTTTCTCATAGTGCAGGCCCTAGAGTGCAATGTAGTTTTCCAGACGTGATGTAACAAGTGCTGAGTAAAAAGGACTAGTAGTTCTTTTGATCTATTGGCTGCATGCCTGTAAAAACAAGCTAATGTGTCTCTATAAAGGTAGCCTTGCTCACCACCTTGGTGTTCTGCTCACTTACATTTAGTTTGGCTCCTGTCAGGCCAAGTAAAGTGCGTGCCTGGGCCTTAACTGCCCTGACACCCTCACCTGGGACTTTAGCACATGCAGTGCTGTAGGCTTGCCTGTGCCAAGCCTGGTCTCCTTTTATCATGGTTCATCAGTTGTCCTTCCTCGATGTGCAATATAAAGCCTTGTCTCCAACACTTTCTCCTGCATAGATCTTTACTCTTACTCTGTCTTCTACTCTTTCTGGCTTCACTTTCTATCTGGATTCTGGACATGACTCATTATCTTGCCTTGTCTTGGACTCTCAAGAAGACCTTCCACCACTCCAGCCCTACCCAAATCCTTTGGAACTGCACACTTTTTGGTGAGAGCACTGCCCTGCCTATCCTGTGGTCAACCTCAGCTTATTCATCCTCATGGAGTGGCCCTGCTCATGCTGTCCTTGCCACAGTCCACCAGGACCTCCAGATTTCTACTTTGATCAGACTTCAGTCTATACTGCTGTGGTGGTTATTCCATTTTAGGTAAGGTATGATACCACAGGATCTATCTGCCAGTTCCCTGAATAGGCATAATGGTTTGATCAATCTGTACCTATCCCTTCAGCCCTGAAGTTGTCTATTTGGGCACACTTTAGCATGTTCATTAAATCCACTCCTCTTTCACAACTGGTATGATTTGTGCAGACAAAATCATGCATTTTACCATATCATCATCAGGTATATCTTGTCCTCATTTTGAGTAGGAGGACTGAGTGGAGTAATCTTCAGTAAAAATTACATGTTCAAGTAGTCACATTTTCTCTCAGCTATATTACAATCTTAATGTTCTCTTGGCTAGTCTTAGAAAAGCTGATTGTTCATTTATCTTGTCAGAGTGAATGCTGAAGCTATTTCTGCTGTTGGCTAAAAAAGATGCATCACATTGTTCCTTCACGCTTTCCTCTTTTGTGGTGCTAATCCTCTTAAAATAGTTCAAAGTTTTGGAGTCATTGCCAGAAAGAGTGTTGTTGGTAGTGGAGCCTGGGCTTTCTGCTCTAGCAGTCCTTTTCTACCTTTTTTTCTTCCACAGCTGAAAACAGCCAACTACTGCCTATTTGGGCTAAAGATTAAAATGTTAAGGAAAATGAAACAATGGTTGTTCAAACCAGTCATGAATTTGGGTTTGTTTTGAATGTGTTAATCAGTCCTATGCACACATACAATAAAAATAGCAAAGATCTGCTGTAGTCAGGAGCATCTGACAAAGTCTAGTGCAAGGAAATAGAAGTGACAGAGCAGTTGGTTATATGAGGTAAGGAAATCACAGTTAGCAGGAAAGTAGATGACTAGTACAAAAGTGCAATGACAATTGCAAGCATGCAAGTGGCAAGCTTGGTGTGGAATTAATCTTTCATCTCTGGTTAGGTAGAAGCTTTAGAAACCATCCTCTCCTATCAGGACACACATCTCAATTTAGTTTCTGTGCTTGATTTCCTGAGATGTTCCTAAGGTTGATTTCCAGCAGTGTTCAAAAGATCTCTGCCTACATAGCCTGCACTTCTTTCTCTCAGTAGACCTCATTTCTCTGGACAGAACATCCAGTTTGCTCCCTTTCCCAGGCTCATTTTTCCTAACACCTATCTTGACTGCATGGGTTTCTGCAACAATTCCTGCAATAAATTCTGTAAATAAATTGCAAATAGGTTCTGCAATGAATTCCTGCAATACTGCCTGATTTATCACTGTCTTCTCATCAGTGCCTAGCAGAAGTCTGTTCAGAGTAATGGTTCCAGTACTCACTATTCCACTTGTGGTAGTCTGTGATGCTCATCACCAGTGACACAGAAGATCTCTCACCAGACACTTCAAAACAATTCAGATTAAGTCCTTCAGACAACCTGGCTAAACTTCCATACAAATGGCCTCAGTCAAGTTACCTGGGCACAGTAAGTCACTATTCCCCTTTGGAGGAAGAGCTTCTACCAAAATTACTGTAAGCAAATTTGATAGCACTGCCCAGTGCTGTTGGACACTAGCTCTCAGTTTATTTCTTCCAAAACCACAGTAAGCAGTGCTGCAAAGCTGGATTAGTCATTCAAGTAATTAATTTGGAATTCTCAGTTTTGTTAAGAATGTCATTTGACGAGGAATGTCATAGATGAGTTTAACAGGGAAGAGGCAAAATATTAGGTCTTTATGTGAGCAACCTCCACATTGCAAGACTGGATCTTACTGGAAGCGATATTCAAACTGTTTATTAATTGTATTACACAGAAGAAGATACAGGGGCTAAGAACGATGTTCTAGAGAATTGGTGCGTAGTGTAGTTGTGTGTGTGCAGAGCTTGTGACACTGTCAGAGCAGTAAACAGTCACAGTGGCCAGGAGCAGCCACAGCACACACCAAGCATCAGTTGAGCTGCCATGGCAGCAGCCTGCAGAAGGAGAATTCAGGAGAATGTCAGACACGCAAATGTCTGAGTCACACTCAATATGTTAAGCTAATATTCTGCCCAAGAACTGAGGCACACACCTTGCACTTGAACTGGCTTTTCACAAGCAAGGCCTTACATTGGAATAGATTGACACTGGATGGCAAAATGTCAGTAGAGTTAAAAAATGTAAGCTAAGTGGGCAGTTCTACTACATACAGACTTCTGGCATCTTGTGATATGCATTCCTCTATTTGAAGCTGTAACAGTAAGAGCTTAAGCATTGTTTAAAACAAGTGAGTGCATTAATTGTTTTACAGGAAACCTGCTCTATTTGGGTTTGTATCTGCTTACGTTGTGTTTCTTCCTGACTCCACTTGTCTGGCAACCACCGTGTTGGGGCTAGCACTGCAGTGTGCCAAGAAGGGGGGAGCTCAACAGAACAGTCACTAAGTTTAGCTATTTTGACCTTCTGAGTTATCTTTGGGATTTATGACTGGTTGATCAGAATATGTTGCTTATGATTCACACTTCGAAGTTTATCAGTGTTAGCTTACACTAAGTATTTGGAAAATATGTATGCTTTCCTCCATACAGCCTCTGTGCTGCCTCTGCCATGGTCTTCTGGAGTATTTGGGAACACTTTCCTAGTACACTAGATGGTAGGATGACAGCTTAAGCTAATCTGTTTCAACTTGGCTGTAACAAACACTTAAAATCTTCATGCAGCAGGTATCTATGTTGAAGGACACAAATGCCAGCTCAGACTGCCAGCTCACTGCCTCTTTCATCTAAAGACTGTTGTCAAGGGCCAACTTACCAACCCAAAAGGGATCAATGTAGCACCAGTATATTTTAGGCTACTGTCTCTAGACACTTGTTTCACATAAGTGTCATTCACTTAAGATTGAGTCATTTTTGATTAGCATAGGCTAGAGTACTGATGCTTTAGTCTCTCCTCTGAAATTGTTCTGTTTTGACCCTGCTCTAAAGATGCCTGCAAAAGGCTTCCTACTCCTATTAGTTTATTCCTAAGGTCATCTGCTTAGGAGGTGACTTTTCCTTCCTTTCAGTAACTTAAAAGTCACAGCCAAATTGTCACTGATCCTGCATAAAAAGCAAGGATCTAAGTGGAAATCCTCAGCAAGACCCTTAGGTAATACTTACCACCTTAGGACTAGGGGATTCATGGGCCCAATTTGGATGTGTGACTCTCCCTTGTGTGTTGTATAGGTACAAAACAGTGGGGTCTGGAGAAGCTCACAGGTGAAATATTTGTGGTAGTTCACAGAAAGTGCCAGTGAAGCCTTTATAGCTTAACACAAACACACACACACAAGTGCACACTCACAGCCTTGTTTTACTTGTGTTTGGAAATGCTGCTGTACTACTTTGGATGTTTTCCCTTAAGGAGGTCTGACACAAACTTTTGCTCAGAAATGTTCCTCCTGGATGCAGAAATACCATGAAATACTCACAAGTTGCTTCATCATCTAGCCATTTCCTATTTAAAAGTCAGTCCATGGAAGGCAAGCTAACTGCTCAGCTGACCAATCCTCTGTACATTTACAGTAAGTATGTGTCATGTAATAAATCAATTGCAATAGAGAAAGCAAGGCCCAGTAGTTAGCTATACACAGGCTATCTGAAGGTGGCTAACTTCTGAAGTTGCAGCAGAAATATGCAACAGGACTCTCTTTATTTTTGTTCCATATACAGAAGAGGTATGTAGTAGAAACACCTGCCAACAGATTCTCCAGTAGCTGAGGTCCACGGACAGAATGATCATTGCATAGAACCATTTTACTGCTTTACTTTGGGTCTGTAGTTTGCACCAGCTCCCTGGAAAGCTTATCCTGTAAATGAGGAGATTCTTCAGCTTTGGCAGTTGCAGAATAAACTTGGATTTTCAAAGAATTTCTTTCTTCCCTTGAGTTGTATGGATGGAACATGGCAGTGTACCTTAGAAGGCGATTCCTGGGTGACAAGTTTGTATGAGCTGTGGCTATCACTCTTACCTGCCAAGTTTGCTCCGGGGATAACTACTGGCACCCTGGTTTTGAATCACTGAAAGTCTTGCCTGGATTTTGCACATCCCCACTGCTTCCTGCAACACATCACAGCACTGCACTGTTAGAAATGAAATCTGCTTGTTAGCCCCACGTGGATTTGACAGTTTTATTGAAAAAAAAAATTGTATTAATTTTCATGGTGTGTTGAGACATTAGAAAGATCCTTTAGCAGGTCAAATTATACCAGACAGTCCAAATATTTGGTAGCCTTATCAGAGATTAGTATTAGATTAGTATCCATGTGGATAGTTGGTATGACCAGAACTATAACAGCCTAAAAAAGTCAAACAGGAAAAAAAAAAGTTGTCTATCAGCTATGAGGGGAAGCTTACTGCCTAAAATAATAATGTAATTCTGATAAATCAGATAGTGATAAATCAGAAGAGATAAGGATTCTAAATTTAAGCCACTTACTTTGCAGAGTCATGTGTAGCCATGCACAAGATGATAGTGTCTAAGGTGAGTTAATTTTCTTCTCCTCATGTCTCTTGTTGAACAGTTTTTGCAGAGTTTGACTTGGAGAGTTGTAAATCCTTCTGACTTCCAGCTTATTTACTTTCACTACATTTGCTGGCACATGGATAGATATTATTCTTTATCCCATTGAATTTTTGTTCTTGCTTCCTTATGTTTATCCTAGGTTATTTAGAGCTTTATGTTGCCCTTATTCTTCATTTTGTGAGTTCATATAGAATTAGAAGAGATTTTTCCCATAAATAAGTTCCTTTCCATAAATAATGCTTCTTCTATTCTGACATGTATTGATCTTTCTCAAAAAGTGACCACCAGAATGGTGATACTCCAGATGATATTTTACAAGGGGGTTGCTTTTCCTGTAGCTGTTGGAAATGCATAGAACAAGGTGGTAAAATTGTCTCCACTAGTTTCATATTTGTATCATTTTAGTGGCTTAATTGTCCCCCGGTCAGCTGATACACACATAGGAATACACATATGGCAGGAATTTTAGAGGGCTAATCTCAGAAATCATACAGTAAAAAAACTTCATGGCATTTTTATTATTCCATGTATCACCATTTAGTTTTCTCTTTTACAGTGCTGTTAATAATCTTTTACTGAATGTGCCTGAATGCTATTTGCAGATTTCATTAGTGTGCTTTACTTTTTTGTTCTCAAGCCATTTATAAAAGTATTAAAATAGGATCTATTTATAGACTCTCCAGTCCTCGACATGTCCCTTTGCAATGCAGTCTGTATGGCAGAAATACAATCTCTGTTCTTCAGCAGCAGCCCCTCAGGGACTTCACCATGGATTTTCTTAGGACTAGAATCAACTCTGCATAGGGCAATTAATTTAAACAACCATAAAGAAATCCCTAATCCTTGTCATAAATAAGGAACAGGAATTCTCCATCTTGCATGTGGACCTGGAGGTCTCAGGCATCTGTATACAAATTTTAGATTATACCCTCATGCTATGTATGTGCCCACCTCCTACTTATTTATCCAGCCCTTCCCAGCAGGAGTTTTAGAGACACCCAGCCAGTCCCTCTTTCAGCAGCTGAGATCCCTGACCCTACTTTTTCTTCTCTTTTTTGAGGTTTGACATGGTAGCAAATGGGTACCTTGCTGGCCAACCCTGTAACCTTAGCTGAAGAAAGTGGTCAGCAAATCCTTTTACTGCCACTCAGTTTCTAGTATGAGCATAGGGGAGCTAGGGGATAATTATCTGAGGCTAGTTATCCTGATTTAGATTTCCCTGTGGTCCCCAGACATAGTGTTCTAGGAGGCTGATGGGCAGCTTGTCCCTTGTTTTCAAGGAAGAGTTTAGCAAGATCACAGTTCTTCCCATAGATATCTCACCTTAGTTAAGAGTTTTTGCCTGGAAGTGGCCAGAGAAGCCCAGGTGACTGCTGCTGCTTGCTTGCCAATTATGTGCTGTGCACCCAGTTTTGATCTGTCCAGCTGGGGTTCCCTGACTGCATCGCTGAGACACTGGATCTACTGCACGGCAGCTGTAAGCTGCCACTCACAGAAACATGTGAGGAAAGTTGTCAATGGATTGATCTTCATGGCTCTAGCCACTCTTCTAGACAATCCTCTCATCCCATTTTCCTTCCAATACAATCTGTTTTAGTACTCTCTTTGATAATTTCTATTCTATCTAATAAACTTAAGCATCTTTAGTTTAACTAATAATTTCTGTGCGACAATGGAGCAACTGCTTTTGAACTCCAGAAAATTTAATCTGGAACAAAATAATGGTTTGACTCTGCAGTGTTTTGTTTCTGTAAATCAAATGTAGGCTTTCCCATTCTGGATCAGCCTTTACATAGATCTAATGACTATCTTGTCTTGTACAGAAAGCATGTCAGCTAAACATTAGCAAAGCATTGCACAACTTTCTATGTCCTCTTTTTAAGTATCAATTCAACAAATTTGTGAGATACACATAAAAGGTTTAGTGACTATGCATTTCAGCATAGAGTTATTCTACAAAGCAAGAACAATCATGGCCAGCCCCTTAACCCTTCAGCACTGCAGCTGATTTAGGAGATAGGTTCACATAATGGCTGGGGTTGAAATGAGTACTTTAAGCAGTATGGATATGAAGATTTTATGAGCCAATGCACTGTCAGAATGTGCTTCAACTCCCTGAAGCCATCACAGCTTTCTCCTGTCATGACTTCCCTGTCTTTTCCCATTTAGCAGAGTGTTAAAGGAATGTGTAGTAAAAAGGATTTCAACAATGATTATATTATCAGTTGTCCATGTGTAATGTTGTCAGTGAAGTTACATTCACATGACTATGCAGATAAATTCAGGTGAAGTTGCATTTGTTTCTTCAGATGAAGGTTTTGATTTATTTAACCACACAGCAGTTTTATTTTGTAATTACATTTGCATCGACCAGAAAAGCAAATACCTCATAATTTGGTTAGCCGTAAAGAAATTGAAATACTAGATTATGATATAAAGTATTACATCTCATACATAGGCAGCCTTGACTTGTCAAAGGAATATTTGTAGTAAACAGAGGAAATTTCCTGGGAACACAGCTTCCCAGACTAGGTCTGTTAAAATTGCTGTTGCTTGCAAATATTTTTGAATATAGGAAAACAATGTTGAATTGATGAAATAATCTTTTTATCTTGATGAGGTCCTGGTCTCATAGGTGGAAAACCTTGAAACCTATTCTAGGTGTAATTCCCATGAAAGTCTGTGCACAGGGCAGGATTAGAGGTGAAACCGATGCCCTGAAATCAATGTGTGATCTATTCCAAAAGAAAAACAGTAACATGGAGACTGATGACTTGTGACAGGCCAGACTGTACTAATGGATTTTTCTGCAGTGACGGAGCCACTTTCAATACAATTACAATGACATTTTTCAGCAAGAGTAACACTTCTGGCAGTCCCCACCCTGCCCACACTGCCACTATCACTCCATTCCCTGCACTTCCTTCTGCTTCTCCCCTGTGCTGGCATGACTGTCCGTGTCACCATGAGCTGAAGTGGTTCAGAAAATCAATCCAGCTAAAATTACAGCCAGTGTTTCACTGGGTTTTTTTTTGGCCTAAGCTCTCTGCTCTCAGTGTACTGACCAGTGGCTCACTTATGCCAGCACAGCCAAGGGGACATGGCAGGGGCAGCGGGCAGCAGGAAATCCAACAGGCAACATTTGCATCTTGCCATTGCTTCATCTCCACTGCCTCCAGCACTGCTATGGCACAAGCATTTGTGAGGCTGCACACTTACCCTTGCTGGGCAGCTTTCCTAACAAAAAAATAAGCCCAAACAAACCAAAGTAATCCCTCCAGGTTTATCTTTCAGCAAGATTAATTTCCTAATCTTGAAGGTCCCATAGTCACAAAAACCCCTGTCCCAGGAAAAGAATGACAGGGGGCTGAAAAGTCAATGGAAAGAGTGAACACATAGATAATGCAGTTCCTGAATGTCACATCACCAATAACAATCTTATAATAGAAATGCGTTTTGTACCTTATGTATTTTAAAAATTTGCTTCCTAAATACCATGGGTTTGACAGAATCACTCTTACTCCTCACGGCTTGAATTGGGTTGGCTTGGGGATTTGGGGGGCATTGGTAGCACGCTTCATTTTGAATTTACTGTATGAAAAAAATTCAAGTTTAAGGCCAGCTTAAACTAAAAAAACCCAACAAAACTTAGTGAAAGAACAACCAATGTCAAGTTTAAATATTGAGAGTAATTCTCCTCTACAATCAAAAACAGTAGGCAAGGGTCCTGCTTTGGTGAATGGAAGGTAGCAATCCTCATTTATAATCAGTATCTGCACATGATTTCTACATGCTGTGACAGTTTACCTTAAAACTTAAAATTTCAAAAGCAATTTGATAATGTATCGATAATTTGCCATAAGGAAAATATTCCCAATTAAGAGTTTAACTGCAGAAGACAAGATCATTTGTTGCTTTACTCATGTTCATAAGCAGAAGTTCGCCCCGTGCAAATCACCTGCTTCACATTATTCTTAGCTGAAGTGTCTGCCAGCACATTTTTCTGTAATTCTACATAATGTGTCCCTTGAAAGTGAGCATCAGAGTAAACAGTCTTGCCTAAATGACTAGAGAACTGAGATAAACAGTTCTGTTAGCCTCAAGGAGAGTAGTATTGATGATTTACTCAGAGGATGGTTTTCCTCAGACTTGAATTTTTCAACATGCCAGAGGAGCTGTGTTTTCAGTAAAATGCAATGTCACAGTAAAATGCAGTGAAACAAGACAATTCTAAGGTGTGGAAATGACATTTTGTGCACAGAAATACCAACTAAAAATTGCCCTTTACCTTGTCTTGGAGAAAATGGTGTAATCCAAATGAACTTTTTGTACAGATAAAGGAGGGAAAAATGCCACATGTGTAATGAGAAGGTTTCATGCTGAGAGTTAGATTTGGTCAGTTCAAGTGCATTCAAAGGACTTGTGCATTGAACAAAATGCTGAAGGAAGATTCTGTTGGGGTGTTGGGACAGTAAGTGTGACAGGAGTCAGGTTAAAACTGTGTTTACTCTTTCTATGTCTGCTGTTTTGAAGCTCTCAATTCTTTAAAGTTGTTAGTACAGAATTTGTTTTATTTGCTACCATCAGTATAACTTACTGTCAGCAACTGCATTTAGAAATAACCTCTCCAGAATAATCTAATTAAAACGTGCATTAGTGCTCATATGTTGGAAAATAGGAAAAAAAACAACACAACAGGCAACAGCAGGTCTGTGGGATACAGCAAAGGGACATTACAACAGCTCAAACAATGTAATATCCCCTGTCCTGTTCCTTTGCTAACTGTAGTTATGACACCAGGATATGTCTGAAAAATAAAACAAAGAATGAAAGAAGAAAAGCAAGAGCATTGTTTTGGACTGGATGAACTCTGAAGCGGAAGGCCAAGGTGATTAAGGCAAATAAACTACGGGACTGTGTTTGTTAGCCAGGAAATGGTCATTACTAAATTGTCAGGAAATGTGCTGGAGGCTGATGTACCAACTCCAACATAGCTGTATGTATCAGTCATATTTTCTCAGTGTTGAAATAATGGAATAATCATGGCATCTGTATTAACTTTTGTTTGGGAATAAGTAATTTAATTTCTTTTCAGCCACTCCTGCAACTGCATCCACCTTTATTTAGAAGGGGTGAACCTGGTTTCTCTGTTGTAAATATTTTAGTGAAAATGGTGCTCATGAAACAGGACTGGCCACCACTCTCACAGAGGGTGTTTGGAGAGATGGCAGCTGCACTGTGTCATATTGTGAAATGGCAAGAGCAAGCAGGAGAGACATAAGGAACACCCAAGAGACTCCTTCAACATCTGTCACTGCTGGAGGCAGCTTCTTAAGAAATGCCACAACACTGTTTGGAGGGAAGTGGGGCCCCAGAGGCACCCACTTTCTCTCTATTTCATGAAGCAGTTTTGGCAAAACGCTCCCTTCTGTGCTGAGAGCAGCCATGTAGCTTCCCAGCTGATCAACCTCATCCTCGACTGGAGGAATCTTTTCTGGAAACCACAGCACCATTCAGCCTCCATGACCCGTTTAAGTCAGGACTATATCCAGATACTGCTAGTAAACTTCTCCATGGACTACCTGAGGCTGCGTAAGAGAATACCAGCTGCCTGTGTTTAGATCCTATCCCTCCATTCCTCATATCTTCTTTTCAAGTATGACATTTTTGCACTTATTCCAGGGTTGCTGTATATTTGCAATGGAGGCAGAACAGCTGGTCTAGCACAACTAAAGGCAAAAGAAAGATTGTCTCCTCTGTCCAGCTAGAGCAGTGGTCCTCTGCACACTCCTCACCCTGATGCAGGTGAGGTTCTCCCCATCATCAATCTGTTTTTTTACATATGCACAGATCGAAAAGTTGTTGGATGGGGACAATGACCTCTAAACTGAGATCCAGACTGGAAAAGAACAGGGTAGGTCTGACCCATCAAGAAATAGTGGTCCCCAGAGTAACACAGTGATTCATCCAGTTTCTCTGGCATCAAGAGATGACCTTTCTGTGGGCTTTTTTTTACATATATACTGGAACTACTCTTCAAATATTTTGCTGTCACTTGTTATTTGAAGCAGAATTTATCTTATAGCCAACTCTATGAATAGATGCTTTTTTGAAAACTGAGTATTAAAAATTACATAGGTAAGTGCCCCTAGTTAGACACATATTAATTAAGCCTGCAGTGAGAACAATATACAAATAATACATAATGTAGTTCAACTTCAAGGCTTTGGTAGTATAAAACGAGATATTTAAGTAAAATAAGAACTCTTCTGATTGGGTTTCATATTTGGAAAATTTCAGAAGACCACCAGTTTGTTGCTGGCTACAACATGGTGTAACTTCGTTGTAAGCTCCTTGTGAGGTGACAGCTATCTTGCCTTTGCTTCAAAGAACACCAAATGTGTGCACATGTCTGCACTTGGGCCAAAATATGCAGCAATGGAGCATCTCCATTACATTTTCCAAAGTTATTGAGGTCTGGCAGCATCCTGTTCACTTCCTTGACTTGCTGTACTGCAGCCTGCTGTGCTCTGCTCCGGCATGAAGATGATGACCCGACTGTGGCAGCCTGTGTTTAGCAGATTTCTTAGTCTTGTTTTAGAATATCTGTGGAGTTGGCATAACTATGGCATTTATTTTAAAAAGCATTCTTGGACACCATTTTTAAAACTGCCAAACAATTAAATTTAAAATAAATAAGAGAAGTTTCTAAAATCTAGCTCAAAAAGAAAAAAATCTGTTTTACTTTGCAGCCCAGCTCACCCTGTGACTGGGGTCAGACTGGTGCTCATCCCTGTTGTCAAGCCCTTGCCCAGTATGTGCCTACTGAAAAATGTCATCTTCACTTTTGGGTCTCTAAAATACCATCAGTATTGCAGAAAGATTGGGGGTGGCTCAAGTTATTTCTTTTAACCTAAGGGCATCTCCTGATGGACTGTTTTAAAATGACAACACGAGTGCCTTACCACGAGATGGCCTTTACAAACCACAGCTTTGGCTTCCATCTCCTACAGCATCTGAGGATTATTATTATCACGGCATTTTACTCCACAAAATGGATTTCCAATGTGGCAAGCCTGTGGGTTGTGATTACCCTTGGGCTCCACAGTTACTAAACAATGAGTCCTCCTCTCTGCCCAGTTCATGAGGGCGTAGACACCATGAAATAAATTTTTGCACAGTTAACTTGGTTGTAGTTATGCGAATAACTATATGTGAAAATTATGTGAAATAACACCTGCAGGGATCACATTTAGAATAAGATTTCAACACAGAATCAGCAGGTCCCTCAAAGGTGGTGTCTGAGGCATTCTGTGAGAAGACAGTCCAGCAGCAGGGATGAGGTCCATGCAGGACACTCATGCTGAGAGATTAAATTAAATTTCCAGAACATTTTTCCTGTCCTTGGCTGCTGGAGTGGGAACATTTAGATCAGCAGTTATTAAGGTTAGCACTTAATCTAGTGAGTTCATGGGGTGCTCTCAGCTCTCATTAGCATCAGCAGATGCTGAGGACATTCAGACCTCAGCCTTAAAAATCACCAAGAGTAGATCAACAAAAGGGACATCAGTGCCTGAACTTGTGGTGTCACCTCAAAGTACACAGCCAGGTTTCATAAATAATTCTTAGGGTCAGCTGGATACCATATGAGAAGCTTGTAATACATGCAACCCATTGTTGAAAGAACCACCAGAAACAACCAATTTTGGTCTAGAGAAAAAACCCAACACCTTTGTCACCCATTTGGCACCTCTGACCAGAGCTCTGCATCTGTTTGTGGGCAAGAGACACCCAAATCCCAGCTTTCTCACCTGAGAGAGCGTGTCAGTGGCCTCATGGCTGGAGGTAGGAGAGGGGCTCAGGATCTTGGACCTCAGATCTCCTGGAGCCGAAAGTTTCTCTCACCCCTCCTGTGACAGTCCAATTCATCAGAGCACTGGCTGTCATATAGTGGAAGCTCTCTTGATTTCACATATTAAAGATGCTTTATTTTGTATAAATAGCAACATCAAGCTAGAGAGGGACCAACTGTCTCCAGTTAACAAGGTAGTCCTTTAAAAGATGAATATATGCACTTACAAAAAATCTCTTGCAGAAAACTCATATAAAATTATATGAGTTATACAGTAGCATCTACCTTCAGATATGGAATAAAGAAATTGAAAAGTCCCATTCTGAAGCAGGAATTTCACCCTACACCATATTCCAGTACCCAATGAGACACAATTAGCCACCTTTTTCTTTAGAGATACCAGAACATGTTTAACAAAATAGTCTGTCCTGGTCAGGTAAGCACTCTACAGTGAAAATCTTGTGCCAGCCTGGCATCAGCTTGAAGAAGGATCCACAGCAACCTGTAAGGAGTGGAGTGAAGTTTGGTGTTTGAGTGTCTTTGCACCATGAATTCAGAGACTCCATGGGATTGGGACTTGGGATGGGGGGGGACAGTTTGTGATAGCCAGAGAGTTGCCAGAGTTGTCTAAATGAAGGAGAAGCAACTAAGAAATCAAATGCTCGTAAACACCTTTTAGGAATTCTGTTTCAGCTTCTTCCATAGATTTGACATGTGATACATCCATCTTCCGAGCCACCGCTCAAGAGTCAGTTAGGGAGAGAGAAGGGAAGATAATCCTAGTGACAAGCCTGTGCATCCCCTCTGCTTAAGCTTTAGTGCTACAAGTGAAGCCAAAGGCAAGGGCAGGCTGGAGGGACCACAGAACAACACTTTTCTGAACCTGCATCTCCCTTGTTTCACTTTCTGTCCACTGAAAGGAAGAGTGTCAGAGGAAGGAAAGCGTGCCACCCAGGCACAGGTATTTTCCCCCAAAATCTCCACTGATTCCATACTGGTCCCCGCTTTCTTCTTCTCACTGATCAGCTGTAGCTGCCTGTGCAGGGACTTAAAGGGAAATGTTTCACCTTTGACTCATATCCCAGGACTTAAAAATAAAGTAGAAGCTGATTTGCAAAGGCACAGGTGTTCTTTAATGTCTTTTCCCTGAGCTTCAAACATCCTTTCCTGCCTCTACATTTCTCCTGCTTTGGTCTTGGGACATTTACCAGTATCTTCTCTAACAGATTCTGGTTATCCCACTCGTGACCACTTAACTGCTGTTAGTCACTTTAAAAATAAATACAGACACTAGGGGAAAGAATCTTAATAGAAGCACAATATGTTCATGTTAATATAAGTACCTATTAACTCTGGGCTTCCCGGCACAAGAGAAACCATCTGAAAATCAGGCTACAGAGACTGGATAAATCTACACTATTCTCCCTGGTATACCGCAAGCAATTAAAACTCATTTAAAACTCAGCTTGCAATCTGAGTTTGTGATCCACAGTGTCCTGCAGCACAGAGTTGTTCAGTGCCCACAGGAACTGTAGAAGAACAGAGGGACAAAGAAACCACCACTGATTGCATAAATCCTTCATAGGCAAGCCACCGTTGGATGTAAAGTACAAACAGCATGTGGAATTTGGGTATTCAAGGATATTGTGCTGTGTACAGAACCATTTCACCACTGTGTTCCCGACGCAGATTTAATTCCATGTCTGTTGGTGGTAAAGCAACCCGACAGAGACAAGCAGTAATTATCCTACCCAAAAGAGGGCAGCAGTTAAACTTCTATGGCGCAGTTCATGTTCTTTTCAGAAATGGTTTTTAGCAATGACAAATGTTGTTTCAAGTAGCTCAATGACTGGGAATTGTGCCAGAGCCTGACAGTAGAAGCTGTTATTTTATTGATATTTCTCAAAAGGAAGTCAAGCCTGATTATCCATGTTGACACTCAGAAAATGTAAAGTAACATTTAAATTCATAATAAAGGGATGAGAATGCTTTCTGTAAGAGTGAGGATGTTAATAATTTAATTTAAATCAGTCATTGAGCTGCAAAGTGAATTTCAATGTATCAGGAAAAAGCAGACAGAACCAGAGATCTGCAATCTGTTTCAGAAAGTTTCCTCCCTGCAACTTGAGCTCCAGCTGCTGTTGCTGGGGTTGTCCAGTTGCTGTCTATGCCACACCACAACTTGTCCTTACCACAAAGTGACTCCTAAGTCCACTGATCAGCACAGTTTTCTTCTTCTTACTACTGCTAGCTGCTAGAAAAGAGTTTTTCTTCCAGATAAACTGCTTTCCATCTTATTTATTGGTTATTTTTTTTTTCTGCTGCTGAGGCTTCCACCTTCTGACTGGGGAACCTCCAGAAGCTCCTTGCCATCCTTGGCCCAGAACGCCCGAGTCCCAAGGGTGGAAGGGGTCCTGCAGGTTCAGCCTCCCGTGATGAACTCAGAGCAGGCAGCATAAGGTCATCTCAAGGTGTTTTACAGGAACCAAAGCTGGAATGTGCTGGAAGCAATTTACTCTGCTTTGGCAAAACCATGTATTAAATCAGCTGATTCTTCAGCCAACTGTTATAAAACCCTCCAAGCTATTGCCACACCAAGCAATTAGAATTTTTGCAGCTTGCCACCAGGTTTCTCCTCAACCTGTGAAGGAGATCTTGAAGTGGGCTGGATTTAACAGAAACCAAACACAAGAGTAAAGCACTGCAGAGAGAGGTGCTCAGCAGGCTGCCTCCAGTCGCCTCCAACCTGCTTGAGGTTCTTCATTTTGATGTGACTTTGAGTTACAGGCTTCAAGGTTCTGACTGTATTAACTACCAAGGCCAAGTGCAAGGCTGCTAGGAATATAGAATTGGCTTCGGCTAGGGAGCTACATAAGGCAGGGGTTGGTCTTGATTCCTATGTGGAATTTGAGTTCAGTCAAAGAACACTAGGAAGCTCCTCCATCAAACAGCACCAGTTATGGGGACATGAAATATGGAGGCACCCCAGAATATTTTCTTCTGTGGGCATCACATGCCACTCTTAGCCTGGTACCTGTGAGGCACCTGATGTGCCATGCTTAGCTGTGACAGTAAAGACATAGGATTGGCTATCACCCTGGGTGACTCCATGTCCCTCAGATGTGTCCTTCTGCAGCAGCAAGATGACAAATCTCCTAGGCCATGACAATCCGTGCTGCTTTGCTACTCACTGGCCCTACTAGTGGGGACAGAAAAACTTCCATAGGGGATGGGACATTAGTCCACTAGTGCCACTAGGATGGGCACAAACGCTGGGTACCACTTGGTTTTAGGAGTGGTGACTGCTCACTGCTCCCCTTCTGCCACAGCAGGTGCAAAAATTCCTGCCCTTGCACCACACTCGCTCCCGTTCGTCTGCTCTGGGCTGTGGGTTAAAGGCCTTAAACCTGCCAGCCCTGAAATGCTTTCACATCAATACATCTTGTCATCTACCCTACTCTTTACCTTCCACTGGGAAAGCTGCCAAGCACATCTGGGCTATGGTTCATTTTGAAAACAGCACTAACAAGACATTCCTGCATTGCTGCAAACATGCAGCCGCTTGGGACACCAATCCCAGCCACCACTGTTCCCCTGACATGACCACAGTAGAAAAGAACACTTCCAAATCAGCAAACCACAACATTTCAACAAACTAAAGGAAACTGTGTGTGCAGCAGTGTCAGTGCCTCAGCTACAGGCCAGGGTAAATACCCTTTGCTTGTCCTGCCCTGGCACTTCACAAAGTGATGCTTCCCAGTGATCGGCTCAGCCACGGGAATGGGCTGTGTGGAGCAGGCCCAGCAGCTTGGCCAGCCCCCCACTCAGGCTGAGGGTGCTGCTCTCTGTGCTCCTGGGCTGTCCCCAGCGTGTGACACCCTCCACTGACGGCACTGCAGGTACTGGCTCCTTCCTGCTGTGATTCCCATTCCTAGCCCTGGCTGGAATATGGATTAAAGTTCAGAAGAGGGCAAGAAGATTGATAACATCAGAGCTATATGCGGGATGAGGCTGTCAATTAAGTTCATTTTCATTTTAGATGTTAGTCGGATTTGTTATTTTTAGAGCTAGTTTAAGTTGGCAGGTCCTGCTATGTGGGAAATTGAATGTTAAAACAATCCTTCAGGCCTAAATTGGAATGCACAGTTGGAAATTTCCAAGAAATTGTATTTCCAAAATCTGTTCTGGAAACTTCAAAATGACATAGTCACAGCAGTTCATTTTAATGTTTGCAATTCTGAATATAGTGTGTTAAATATAAAATATAAGCCCTTTGCCTTTTTACTACATTTTTTTGGTTTGATTTCTTTGGAAACAAAGTATTTTTACCATGTTTTAGATATATGATTGCAAATGCACTGCTAAGTTCTCCCAAAATATTTCCATTTTGTCAAACCAATATTTTCCTATGTGAAGTATTTTCTTTGGGAGAAGAAAACCCACAATGGATTTGAATTCACCTCCTTCTGCCCAGGGATTTGGTCTCCAGCATCACAAATACAGTTCCCTGAGGGAAACAGCCTGTCCCCAACCAACCCCTGGGAATGGAAAGACAATTTTCTTATGGGAGATGCTTTTATTTAGATAATTCTTCCAGAATTAAGCATTTGGGGGGCAGAGCATTGACATGTGTCAGTGTTACAGTCCCTCTGTGCAGCAGGGACAAGGCATACATTGAGAAGATGGATACAGAAAAGGCATTAATTACTCCTCTTAGTGACATGCCACGGGTGTCCCACCAGATTTGCAGCAGATCATCATCATTCCTATCAGTGCTCTGCCATTTATCTAGAATTTCTGCCTGTGAAAAGGTGCCTGATCTGTGGCAGTCACCTCATTCACCTATGGCTGTGTGGATGCACATTTTCTGAAATGGGCTCCTTTTAGGTGAGAGTTGTGTTCTGGCTGTGCATGGCTCTGCTCAGTGGTGGGCGAAGGCCAGGGTGGTCTGTGCCCCAACACCTTAACAGCTGCAGAATCCTTCATGCAGCCCTTTAGCCATACTTTCTTTCAGGATCTTTTGGCTGGGCACTGTCTGACCATGCATTCCTGCAGCTGTGGTACAACACTCAATGGTGATATGAGGCTTCTGTGTGGGGCCATGATGCCAAGAACAACCACAGAACCCCCACAGCCAGGCTGTCAAGGGCTTGGAGACCAGCACATCCAGTTGGTGACAGCCATCTTCTGCTCCACTCAGCCTCAGGCCCTCGTGCTGGGGGAGGATGTGCCACCTTTGGAGGCTTTTCCTGGACAAAAGCCTGGCTGGCCAGTCCCAGTGCAGGCTGCAGCCCACGGTGAGTCAGAGGTTGGACTGCAGATCTCCCAAAGTCTCTGCCAGCTGTGGCATTTCTGTGCTTCTATTGTCTGCTCATCCCTGGTCCCAGCCAAAGCAGATCCAGCTGTAAAGCCAGCCTTGATACTCACTGCTCTTCCTGCCAGTCCCTGGTCAGCTTGGGTATCTGCAGTCTTCCTGGTTTCCTCCCAGGTGAGTTCCCCCTATTAAAAACACCCTTCCTTTTGTTGAGTTCTGTCATAACATCAGGGTAAACCACACACTACCCAGGTGCTTTTGAAGCTGAATTTTGACTTTTCTTACCTGCTAGATTTCATGCCTAGAAACCCAAACCAAAAAACCTCTTACCCATCCTTCAATGTTGAGGCAAACCCCAACATAAAAATAGCTGGAGAACATACCTGTGAAGTATTGGACAACTGAGCCTTTCATAAGAATGTGCCAATGTACACTTTTGTCCTTGTGCCAAGGTCCCAGTAGCTAAGTTAGACACATAAAGGTAAATGTGTGTTCCCTCCATTCCTTTTTACTGGCTGTACTATTGAGCACTATCAGGTCTCTTTTAGTGAAATTAACTGCTTTGAAATTGGCACCAGACCAGTAAAAGCCATAGACAGTTGCTGAGCTTACTGCTGCTATTGAGGCCAAGAATGACCAATGCTATGGAAAGCAGCTGTCAAAAAGACACAGTAACTCATCTGAGCATGAGGCCACCACGAGAGGCGACGGACGGACGGAAGGAAGGAAGGAAGGAAGGAAGGAAGGAAGGAAGGAAGGAAGGAAGGAAGGAAGGAAGGAAGGAGCTGCCCCCTCAGGAGCAGTGATTTCATTTTCAGACTTTGCATTACTAAACATAACCCACTTTAGTGGGTTAACTTTGCCATATTACTGAGTGACCTGCAGATCCTTCTCCTTTCTAGTTCAGTTTCCCCTCTGGCCACAGAAAGCTATCAGAGCTCCCTATGGAAAGAAGCAGAATTGTGCAGCCAGCTGTTGCCCTGAAAAATGAGAGGAAAAAACCTCACCCATAGCTGCCCAACAGCATAAAAGCAGGAGAAAAAAAAAGCACTGTAACTTATGACAAGCATATTTATGGGACAGTTGATGTGGCCTTCATAGGAACAGCCAGGAATTTAGGGGAAAAGCTTTCCATCTGTGGCTACACTTGGTGGCACATGGTGTGGCACTTGGCTGGGCAAACCAGCAGCCTTGGGGTGAGCTGCCGTGCTTTGCTCTAAAGCAGCCCAGGGATGGAGGTGGTGTGGCAGCAGGGCAGCAATGCAGCCTCCCTTCCCTGTACAGCAGCACCCAAAGCTGCAGGCCTGGCTCACTGTGAGGACACGTGCAGGCTCCCTCCTGTCCAGCAGAACTCCCTGGGAAGGCTGCTGTGTGCTCCCAACAAAGGTGAGACCAACAGGAGGTGCCAAGAATGTTCTCCCCAGCACATGCACCCCCACGGGGTAACCACTGCATGCTGCAGCAAGGCTGGACCATCTTTAAAGTCTTTTTCCTGGCTGCCACTCACAGCCTAAGAGGATCAGCTATCTCCTTCGGCCCACATGTACCTCTTGCACATTCAATTACCCCATTTCTTACAACAGCTAAGTACCTGGGGCTTTCTTGGGTCATGGGGATGAGATGGGGTGTACTTTTAACTCTATCTTTTGAGCACCACTGAAGTTTGAGAAACACTTAAGATCACTCAAAGTATGCTTCATCAAGCCCCATTTTCTACACATTTTAAAAACAATAGATGCTGTCACAGGTATTTTTTATCTCACAGCACTGAAGTAAAGGCACTTTCAAAACCATGAAGGCTGCAAGTCAGTGCATCCGTCAGTCTGTTCAAATTTCTGTTGTCCGTGTCACCAGGCTCCAGTTTCTTGTGCAAGGCCTGGAGCTACTGTTGCATTTGCAGAAGGTGACCCCAGCTTTATGGATCAGATGCTCAGTTTGTTTTGGTAAGATGGAACCCAGGACTCCGTTTTTACAAAAAGCTGCCCACTGTTCATTCACTGCTCAGAACAGAAACATGAAGTAGGCACAGTTTCCATGTTCTTAGCTGCAGCAGATTTCTCTGCCAGGAAAAACATTTTTACACTTTTTTTGGGGGTGTGTGTGTGTGTGTTTTAATGGCTGCTATTTCTACATTATCTATTCTTAAGATTATTTCCTGTAGGAAAGATTTATTATTTTTAATTCCAATAGTAAATTTAGTAACAGTTGCCATTTTCTGCCAATGTTTCTGCATTTTGGGATAGTACCAAATTATATGTTCTAAATTCCTCTTCTCATTGCAGTTTCTCTAGGAAAGCTTTTAAGGCAGTTATTTCATACCTCAAAAATTACAGGGAAAAGAATTTTCTTGTGCTCCTGAGACCAATTTTCCATCCAGTTCCAGGCTATCGCCTGCTTCTTACATAGCCTCATTCTTCCATTTCCATTTAAAAGTCAAATGCTTCTCTCCCTCATTTAGCTTTCACATTGCTCAAGCTAGGCACCTGGTTATAACTTCCACTGCCAGTTCTTTTGCATCCCACTAGGAATAATTTGCTTCTCAAGAATTGCTGCTGCTGCTCAACAAATCTGGCCCTGCTGAAGAGTACAGGTATGAAAGATTTGTAGAGGCTCCTTTCTGTTCCTGGTAGCCCTGCTATATAAAATTTTCTGATTTTTATGAAGTTATCTGGGCTTTTTTTTTTGTTTGCTTTGTTTTGTTTTTGAGGAAGGGGAATTTTAATACCAACACTGAATTTTTATAACCTCTGAAAATAATATCCTTGATTTTGCAGGAAGTTCAGCAGAAACAAGAATTAGAGCCAGCCTCAGGATGTGGCTCAAGGTTTACTTGTCCAAATTTTATAAAATTTACTCCCAAGTTCCTGTTTACTTCTGAAATGTCTGCAAAGGACGAGAGGCTTCTACAGACAGTGCCTGATAAACTTGAAAGATTGGTTTTTCAAATTGGTTCTTCAGGTAAAAGAGGAGTTGGCTTCTGTTCCCTGCAGCACAGATTGTAAATCAGTAATGGTGGAAGCACCTGTTTCCTTCTGGGCTGGCTTCTCTTGTTTTGCTTAGTTGCAGAGATTCTGTATGTGCAGGTGAATTATCTACATTTTAGAAATGAACTGGAGGCAACAGCCAGAGGGAGCAAGCCAGCGTTGTGGCTGCCCTGGCAGCACCACCACTGCACAGAAAGTGACTGTGTTCAGTTTTATCTATTCCATTCCATATCTATTCCATCCACTGACCTGCTCACTCCAAACCAAGTTTTACCCGGAATCCTGCTCCTTATTCTTAAGGGCCGTGAGGACAGAAGAAACAGTCTGAAGGTACCCCGAGATTCCACATCAAATGCTGCAGGAGAGATGAGATTTGGATCTTATGTTTGTAGCTCAACACCATCAATAACAATACAAAAAGAAACCCAGTAAAACTTCTGCCTAAAAGGAGGATTCAATAACACATAACACATTGTAGATTTTGATTCAGATTTTTAATAAATTCTGCCAGTAGAAGCTTTCAAAGGCAATGATATATCAATAAATAACAGTTAAATTGAGTTCCTGAGAAAGAACCTACCACATGAAAGAATGTCAGATAGATGTAAATAACAAAAAAATGGCATTACTATATAAAAAAGCAGTAATACTGAATCTTACATGAACTGTCACACCACAAACACTGCATACCTCAGAACATTCCTTTCATACAAATGTAAACAAATACACAATCATTTTTGTTTAGTTTAGGCTGATGAATTCATATGTTGTTGCTTAGATATCTAAACAATGGATAGGATAGGATATGCTAAAACATTAAGGAATAATATGTGGAATAATATACGGAAAAAATAATGAAGCTCCAGATTTAAAAATAAAATAAAGCAAAAACACATTAAAGGAGTGTTTTCATCAAATGTTATTAGGTCAATCACTTTAAATAGGACTGTTACACTAATCTGAATTATGGATTTTTATGTGTGTTTACTTATTTAGTTATATATAATATATATGCAAATATGTATGGCTTAATTATCTTTAGTATTCTGATATCATCTTGAATAATTCTCACTTATACATACAAGAAAAATGCATATTTTAACATAGTTAAAAACTGATATTTCAAAGTATGCCTATAATTTGACAGAAATGAAGGCCTATTGTGCTCCATCACAGCAACATTTTAACCTCTAGACAACGGGACAGAATGACCTACCAACAATGCCAACATTTTCCAACGTTAGTGCCTAAAACACTAGGATCCTAAATGGATACACATGTGGGATCTGATGTCTGGAAAGCCACGTACCTCCAGGTTCCATAGGTGTCCGTGGAGCTGCAGGCACCCAGCCTCAGCCTCGCTGCGTTACAGGAGCCTCGCGATGGGAGACACTCTGGTCTGGATGCTGTGCTGCCTCTGCCAGCTGGAGCCACAGCCTCTGTGCTGCTCCCTGCCTGAGCCATGGCCACTGTGCTGCTCCCTGCCTGAGCCAGCCCCATCCAGGCTCTCCCCACAAATCTGCTCTGTTGTAATGTTCTGGCTGCTGATCCTCGGTGGGGAAACGTGTGCCTGTGACACATGCTTGATAAAACCATCTATTACATCAGACCACAACATCACTACTCAGATATAACCTTTGCAATCTGTTTTACAAAATTAATATTGGATACAATCATAAGAGGAAACCATCCACACAATACATTATCAACACACGGTTTAAAATGGTCTAATTTTAGACCCTTAGAAAAATGAATCCACAGGACCTGCCTGTGAATGGCAAGAAAAGGCCATTTCAAATAGAAAACCACTGCTCATGCAACATTCTTCACACACTAGACAATGAAATCACACCCAAGTTGCCACTTGCTCACACTTTCTATTACACTCCAATAAGCAGAAGGAAATAAAGCAGCTTTAAGGTTATGTCACAATTTTGAAATGTGGAAAATACATATAATAAACAAAAATCACGGTGTGAATACAATGGCATCAGTAAATTTAGAAAATTAGAGAGCAGTTTTCTTTTTTTCATTTTTCTTCTTCTTTTTTTTTCTTTCTAACATTATTGCACAGAGACCTTTCATCACATGTTCTTCAGCTTTATGCATCTTCCTAAATATGAAGTAAGTGCTATGGATAAAATAAAATGTAGAAAAGAAGAACAGCAGCATGATTTGTCAAAGTTAATCCCTATAATTTAGTAGGAAAAAAACCCTGCTATAAACAAAATATAAGTGCTCTTTGTTCATTTAAAAAATAACACTGACAGTTGCAGAAGTCTGTAAGTGTTAATCTGAGTAAGGGGGATGCTGACCTCAAATAAAAATAGGCCAGAAATGAGAGACTGCTGGCCTTGCAGATTTTGGTGAAGACCAGGATTTCAAGTGTAATTATCAACAAAGTTATTTACAGTAGAACTGACCTGAACTTTCAAGAGTGCCATCTTTAGGACCTGGCCCTGCAAGCTTCTTTTACTCCCCAGGATGTCTCCAGCTTCAGCTGAAGGTAGACAAGTGCTGCAGGATCAGCTCCTAAAGGATCAGTTAAAGGCCCTATTGGATTTGAGATTAGTCTTATCTGGAGTACTCTATACAATAATTTACACATATACAGGCTGACAAGCTCCAGTATGATCTACCACACCTTTCTCTTCTACATCAGACTTCTCAGACTGGCAAACTTCCATTCCAGAAGGTTTGGGATACCTGAACGGATACCCGTTGTCATCAAAGAATCTTCGGAAAGTAAACTCATAAAAAGCATGTTCTGTGTGTTTGCTGTTGGAAGAGGCTAGTGGATCCCAGGTCCTGGTGCTGTCACCACTAGCATCACTCCAAGGACTTTCTTCTTCAACTGGATCAAAATTTGAAGTGTCCATTGGATGGCTGATCTTTGGAACATAGGGAGCTGGCTGCCTACGGATATCGGTAGAGAAGTCCATAGAGTGAAAGAAAGAATGGGCTTTAATATCATCTGCTCCATTTCTTCCAAGCCTGTCCTCAGCAGCACAGCAGAGCTTTGTGATCAGATCTGTTGCCTCAGGGCTCAGCTTGATCTGTGAGGGAATGTGCAGTGTGCTTTCCCAATTTATCACCTGCAGGTAACAAAGGTATTAAGGAACTTCTGGAAACAGAACTCTTCCAATGGCCAACATGAACTGTACAGGAGTACATATGTAACAAGTCATCTCACAGTCTGCATAGTTCACAGCTTCAAGAACCCAATTACCAGATTGCATTTCCTGTTAGTAATTACTCTAATGAACCAGAAAAACATTGTTGGCTAGCAGACAAAAGGGACAATTCAATTTTTAAAAAAAAAGCAAATTCCTTCCCGAATGCTCCCATAATCAGATTTGAGAACATACTCAGTTTACACTAAGGAATTCCTTCTCTTTGTCTCCAAAATGTAAACTAGGAAAAGTGGTCACGAGACAGATCCCCTCTAAAGAAGAACCATCATTGCTCAACTTTGAAACACTTATATTGCCAACCACAATTGTCACTGGCATATTAGGTACTAATAGGCACCCTAAGGAATTAAATGGATGAACTTGTGCTTGAGAAATCACAATTCTGCTGAGAAGATTCATAAAACTAATATCTATCTCTGCAGCTGGCAAAGTAAATTCTAGTCTGATATTCAGTGTCTTCATTTACTGGCAAAGGATGCATGCTTGCATCCTATTTAAAATCAAGCTTTTTTAACCATTACTCCTTTCTTTAGCAAAAAAAATGGGAGTAGGTCTGGGAAGGGAAGGGTTAAAATTTTGCTACCACAGACTGGAACTTTGCTTCCACTTACCTTCAGCTGGGTTTCTGTGGGTGTAGGAGCCAGGAAAGGAGGCTGTCCCACTAACATCTCAAAGAGGATCACACCAACACTCCACCAGTCACAGAGCTGAGTGTATCCTGAAAGCCAAGTCAAAAGGTTGACCTCCACTAGCCAAGGAGAATGTGTATAGAGCTACTTGCAATTAAGTATTAAAACATACAGCACAAATTTCTGCCTTTTGTCAGACAAAAGGTTTGTGACTTCTGCTTGCTGACCTACTTCTACTGCTGTTTACTTCTAGTAAAGATCTAATCCTATTGTCCTTGAACCTTTCTGAATAAATTCTCAATGAAAGTGAATCATGAAACTATCATTAAAAAGAATGAAGGAGGGTTTTTTTATGCCCAGTCCCACAGCTATGCAGCACAAACTGAACCTCAAGTAACAAAAATGTTTAGCAACTGATGTCCACCTTAGGTTCAGTGGAGGTGATTCCACGACTTTGAAAAGCTGCTGAAAGACACAGCCTGACTCTGCAGACAGAAGAAAGCCACAGATGACTCTCTGAGCAAGTTACAAGCAAAGGAACAACTTTAATCACTTAATTGCTGTGACAAGACCAATAAGGTGTATGTTTAAGATCTGAAATTTAAACACTGATTTCAATTGAATTTGTGTAATCAAATGATGTAGGATCCAATGTGAAATCTCTGTTAGAGAAGATCTGGCTTAGGATCTATCTTGCAGACAAGTCTCAACACCTAATCTCCTTGCTACAGTGACCATGTCAGTTCTGCATGGATAGTCACCAAGTACTGCACAAATTCCTCAAGCTAACCTTTTGAATGTAGGGTGTCCAGAGCAAATTGTGAAAAGCTTTCTGTTGGGTTCCACAGGTTCTGGCTGGGAATATGGAGGACATATTTCCACAAGTTTACATCATCCATGCTGAAGGGGCCCATCTGAATCAGTGATCCAGAACTGTCAGCTGGCTAACTCACTGGTCTGTGTAAACTTGATAGAGATCAGAGTTGTACTTCATAAGTACAGATAATCTGCTTTATACTTGAAAAACATCACTCTTAAAATCATCCAACACATTTATTAGCAGCCTCACTCGAAGGCCTCAGAGTGTGGACATTACACACACAAAGTATGGCTATCCCCAGTGTTAGTGAAGTGGTGCTAAACACTGGAGCATGAGGAGTTCTCCTTAATCTGAGCCAAGTGTTTGTGGCCTTCAGAATGACAATCTTCCAAAGCAGCAAGCTTATTCAAGGAAAAAAAAAGCAAAACAGGAGAAAAATACAACCTACCTTTACGAAGCAGGACTTCAGGAGCAATGTAATTAGGGGTTCCAACTAACGAGTGGGCCAGACATCTCTGGTGCTGCTTCTTAGCTCTTTGTTCCAATGTCTTCAGCCTATCTCCACATCGACAGTTGGACACATCATCCCAAAGATCACTGGGCTCCATGCTATCTTGTCTGATATGGCTCCCTTGCAAATGGGAGAAAAGTTCACATTTGTGGTCATAGAACTCGACACACAAAGAGAGAAGTATTTACTCAGATCCAGAGCCACCTCCTACTCTCACTGAAGAACAGTGTTTTAACTTTAAGCCCAAGGTATTTTTTTATGTCCTTCCATTCACAATAGGTTTTCCATATAAAATGTCCAACAAAATGTCTGTCTCAGCACAAGGAAGTATAGTTCCATATGGGGGACACAGAACTAAGGAGTATACTTAAGTTAGCTACACCAAGTGTTTATGACCTCTTTGCCAACAGACACCAGAATTCAACAGCACATACATATGTATGTGGACTACGCCAAATCTGCGATTCAATAATTTCACCACCAAAAGAGACCCTCCAAACAAGTATAAACTGAAAAATTACTGCTGCTGCAGTGGACAGGGTTTTAAACAGTATTGGAAACAAAAGGACTGGAAACAAGCTAATTGAATGAGTTAGAGAGAGACAGACACATTATATTGCCATTGACTGATTGTCCAGTCTCCTGATTTTGTGTTTCTGCCAAAAAGTAGGTGCTTGTTTCAAAACAAATAACAGAATGCCATCCTAGAAAAATGGTGAAAATATTACCTTTCTGATAGTATTTTGAATTGTGAGTCCACCTGAATCCAGTACAAAGTCCAAAGTCAGTCAGTTTGATATGCCCATCGAGGTCTATCAAAATGTTGTCAGGCTTGATGTCTCGATGAATAAATCCCATTTTGTGCACACTCTCTATGGCCAAAGTGAGCTCTGCAATATAAAATCTAGCCAGTCGCTCTGGGAAGACCTCCATCCGAATCAGCAGGCTCATCATATCCCCACCAGGGATGTAGTCCATCACAAAGTACAAATTGTCTTTGTCTTGGAAGGAGTAATAGAGCTTAACCACCCACTCATTGTCTGCCTCAGCAAGTATGTCCCTCTCTGCTTTGACGTGAGCCACCTGATTCCGGTTCAGCACATCCTTCTTTCGCAGAGTCTTCATGGCATACAGGGCATGGGTGTCCACTTTGCAGGCCAGGCATACTTCTCCAAATGCACCAATACCCAGAGTCTTGATTTTCACAAACATAGATTTGTCCATTTTGGCCCTTTTAAGTCTGTTGTAGTTGGACTCCTTCTGGTAGAGAATTTTCCTCATTTGTTCCTGTTCTGCTTCACAGAGGCCTGCCTTTACAAAGGAAAGCAAACCACAAGAGCTAGTACCGTAATATTCATATCAAGAGAAAAATAAATGAGCATTCCTAAAACACATTTCTCAGAAAAATTAACCAAGAACCAGAAAAGATATATTCATGAGGGATATACTCTCTTGTCTGTCTGTTGAGGTATTTCTGAAAAAAGGGCAAGCTCACTGTGCTCAAACTTGTTGTCTGAATTTGCAATACCTGAGATTGCTATGCCTGTCTCTTTTGGCTGAACAAGAAGACATGGGGCAATATTGTCAGAGAGGGGAATACAACGTAACAAACCTGACCATGGGATTTGGTTTACACCTTTCAAATGTGCACTCGGCCACTGCACTCCACTACATGTACGTGCACTTAAGCCCAGCTTAATTTAAAATGAAATTTAAACCTTAAACAAAGCAGTTCACTTTGTTCATGAATGGTTCCCCAGGGCAACTCACATTAACAGCTCCTTCCTTGGGTGCTGTCTGTTTGGTTTTGTGTTGTAATTAAAAAGCTGCTTTTGACCTACACATTCCCAAGTGCCTAGAAACCTTCTTAAAAAATTCTGTTTCTTCCTCTGCCATAAACATCCTCCACTCTCAAGGTTTTTAGATCTCCTGAGCACCTGTTCTATAAGCTTATCTTTTTCCCCTCCCAAAATATGTACATAAAATCCTCAGGTCTGGTCTCCCCTCAGCCACTGCAGCCCAGACCCTGGTGCTATTTCCGTCCTAAATGTATTCTTTTCCCTCTGCACCCAAGCTGTAGAACAGCTGGCTTGTCCACCTCCTGTCTCCAGAGAGCCTCCCAGTAACTGCAAGTAACATTTCACAGGGCTGTGGGGAGAAACCTCCTGGAAAAGAGAGAAGCAGCAGGATGCAACCAGACTTTCCCCATCTTCCAAGACAGAGCCTGCAGAGTACCATCTCTCCTAACTTCACTGTCTGGCCCTCCGTTGAGAGCCACTGGTGGCCTCCACCCGCAGAAATCCCTAGGCTGACCCCCAGGCTTCTCTGACAACTCACTTCCTGCAGCATGCTCTTTTCTTTCTGCACATCCCAGTTCCAAAATTGTGAATTAATTGGCATCAACTGAACTACTTTTGAGAGAAAGATCAGTGCCTGGTGAGAAGGGGCCATTGGGAGGGTAGAGGGGGCTGAAGCTGACTGATTAGCGGGCTAGAAATCAAAACATACACCCACAGGGCTGCTGCTTAGACTGATTTAATTTCACATCTGTAGTCTAGGTATCTAAAGATGAATGTGGGCAGCCAGACTATGCAATGAGATGCCCACAGTATAAAAATTAAATCTGTATGAATAAAGGATAGGGTAAGTTTACAGAAACTTGCAGAACAGGTAGGATAAAGTTTCAGACTGAAGGAAACAGCCAAATCAAAACAAGGTATACTGTTTTTGAAATGAAAGATAACTACATCCATCCACAACAGAGGAAATATTTACTTTTTAGAGTAACATAATGAATGTGCTCTGTTCTTGCTAATTCTAGAATAATGCAATATTAAAACAGCCAAAATCTCCAGCATGTGTATTTTCAGCCAGTGATAAGGTTTCTAGGGGAAGGAGTTGTTTTTGCTTATACCTGAATTATCTCTGAATGAGGGAAAGCTGAAGAGTCAGAAGAGAAGAACTAGCACAATTAGATGCTGTTGTACCTCTCTAGAAATCATTCCCTATCTCAGTCTCAGAAAAATATTCACAAGACTCAAGCAACACAATACAACCTGTACTTGTAGTGAGGACAAACTATTAACTGTCAGTAAAATGCCAACGTTTCAAGAGATTTTCCAAGAATATTCTCTTAATTCTAACCTCAGTAAACAAACGCCTGAGTTTTCTGATGCAATGTAAGCATCAAATCAATTGAGTCTGGAAACTTACTGTGCTAGGGAAGATTGGGTAGTTAATTATTATCCATTACGCATTAATAACAGCTTTCCTTAGAGCTTATCCTTTAATGCAAAAGTAGACTAGTCATATTCCAGTCATGCCTGGGAAGGAAAAAAACTCCTCTTCCAGCAAAAATTTAAAACACAACTGCCAGACCAACCATCAGAACTTGGCAGCTTTGTTTTAAGCACCACTATCGGCTTAGATTTGAGAGCTACAGTTAGGCATGAAAGAAGTTCTATCACTATGCTAAAATGTATCTCCCTGAGACCTGCCTCTAGCTAGAACAAGTTCTGGTAACAGTCCCAAAATCAGTTCAAGCTGGTCCAGTATGGTTACTTGCATGACATTATTACTTACATGTGTTCAACAGACAACTTTCAGTCAAGTATTACATAGTCATCTGAAAATACGGCACAGTGACTGCCAAGCTGAACCACAGCTTTGGTGAATGGGCAGCAATCATGGGACAGCGAAGGAGGAACTAGAGCAAAGAGTTTTACAAGAGCTGACAAAGTATTGCCAGAAACATCTCAGCCTCAAGCCTGCATTCTAAGTTCTTACCTATAATATGGGGGGAGGAGGGGGGGGGGGTGGCTCGCCTCATTTTACTTTTCTGCTATGAAGAAATATCATTTCACAACTCAGGTTTTTCAAACAGCTTCCCAGACCTGCATCCACAATTCTAAGGGATCGAATCTGCTATAGGGAGGTGTCTGATACCTACTACTTCAGTGGATTCTGCCTTTACATTTTTTTTTTCAAATTAAAAATAGCAATAATCAATTTGAACCTATTAGATTTTATTATAACAAAACAAGAATTACTTTTGCCATTTCTTGTTCCAGTTGTAACCTTCTGTTGATTTTCTGCTGGTAAGTCTTTATGACGTTCTCTACATGTTGCTCCATGTAGAACTTGAAGGCAAAAGGTGAGTAGCTCTTTATTCGGGATTCTCGCTTTTCCTCATCTTTGCCATTTTTTCGCACAGGCACTGGAGACGTCTGAATCTGCTTTTTATCTTTGCTTGGTTTTTCAGCTTTAGTGTTCTTGCTGCTTTTATCATTTCGCTCACTGCTCTCTTCAGCCTTGTTGCTTGTCGAACTGGGGACCACACGCAGAGTCTGCTCCACGCCCTTGCACAAGCAGTTGATATCAAACTGCTCAGAGGTGCCAGGAAGTAACAAATGCTTGGGATAGGGTGGGGGTGGACACCGCAGTTCCTGGTTACCATAATCCACATCGAGCTGGTAGGCATTAGCTGCTCCGGGTGGTGGCACATGCTGCTCCATGATCTCCAAGCCATCCACAGCCGGTGCCTGTGCAGGCAACCATGCAGGGTGGGTAGGTCCCACTGCAGTCTGAGGCTCTGGTCTCATCACCCGCATGCTCTTCACTGGCTGGAGGATATGAGCAGATGTGACTGCCGTGATTGTGTTTGGAGACGTAATGGAAGGATCGGGTTTTACTGGAGGAACCTGTCTCATAGACACTGTCACTTGTGGCTGCTGCTGGTGGTTGTTGAAGGAGTTTGTTCTGCTTGGCACGGCGGCATCAGGTCTGAAGGATACATGTTGCCGTGGAGATGTTTCTATTCCTGGGTTTTGTACAGAATCTCTGCGTGATGGTGTTGCTGCCTGCCACTGCTGAACTTGAGGATTGTTCATGTCATAGAGGTCCATGTTTAGGCTATTTCTAGATGGAGTCAATAGATTTTGTGGTGGACTGTCTGAAAAATCATTAGCAAAGGCTGGACCTCTGGATATAACATGCATTTGATGAGAAGAAGGACTTGTCTGTTTGTGATGAGAATGTGAGATATACAGGCTTGCTGGTGCCTGCTGAAATGCATGACCAGTATTGTTCTGAACTACTGCCCCTTTATTTGGGAGATTGGCATATCCCCCCTCCTGCTGCATCTTGTTTTGGAAGGATGGACTCCGCTGAACACCATATCCCATAGGTTCTCCCTGCACCATCATGTGCTGCCTGCTGTAATGTTGGCTGTTGCAGCCATGGGACGCCTGCAGCTGCAAGGCCTGACTGCTGTGATTAGCCACTGGATAATTAATCACAGAAGACTCCATATTTGCAGGGTATGCTTTCTGCTGATGGCTTGTTGGTGTGCTGTGAGTGCCTACCCCAGAGGGTCGCTGTACAGGAGCAGTCATAGCTGAAGACTGAGAAGTAGAGATTAAATAGTCCATGTATGGCCTTGGAACCTCAGTAAGCATATTTGCACCTTCTGGTCCAAACCCTGTCCCTTCATAGGCTGCATTACTGATCTGATGGTAGGACGGAAAAGATTCATTTGATCCTTCAAAGCTTGGCCTGCGGGTTACATTATTTGGCACAATACCCTTTCCTTTATAAAAAGAATACAGAAGAATGTTAGGAAACAATTCAGGTGAACCAATTACTTTGTATTACTCATGCATCTATACATACATACACACACACACACACGCACACTGCTCAGGAAGTATGTGTTTTAAAAACACCTTTCAAAATCTAAATTAAACACTCTGAACATTTAAAGTTATAGGTGCCAAGTATTCCTACTGATAACGAGCTACTGGCTCACAATAATGCTCATGCCAGGAATCATCAGGGAGTCCTATCAAATCATGAAAATAGAAGCACAAATTCCCTAACTATGAACTCATCAGACTACTTTACAGCCTGTTTCCTAAAGCTGGACCAGTATTAGCAGTTATTGCTCTCAGACAGGAGGAAGCTACAGAGCAGAGTGTTAAGTACAACGGAAGGAAAAAAGCTCCTGGAAGGACTTTCTATACAACTTAAGGTCAACTTTGTTATAAACTACTAGGCCATCACATAGTCCATCTTCTGCACAGTGAACCACATGCTCACACTTGTTTTCTGTTTACATTGCTCTCTTCCATCATTCTCAAAAATCCTTCTTTCCTTCTGCTTCATTTAAACAAAGGCACCATACAGTTTTTCCTGTATTCCTTCCAATGTGTTGGACACAGAGTACCCCCTCATATTACTCATCTTCCATCTGTTGGGGAGGAAAATCTTTCAGGGTGTCAACATATTAATCTTAGCTTGAAGAATGTGCAAAGACAAGAAAGCAGCATTCCTACAGTGGAAGTGTTAACGGCACTTTTCATCAGTTCTTTGGTCTGAGGACAAATTGCAGGTGTATAAAGCACTGGCTGTGCTAAAAAGACAAGGGGAGACTCTGTGCTGTTGTTATGCTTTTGCTCCCCTTCTGTTTCTTTAGCTCTCACAAATCACAGGACTTGGCCCATTTATGCCTAAACCATTTCCTTTTAAAATCCTGACTTCACAAACCCTGTAAGAATAGCCATACTGAACTAACAGGCTTGACCAGTGCACTACAAGCTTTTTGCAGTACAGCACGCCCCAGCTGGGCCAGATGCAGCACACCTGAGCACAGCTGCTGACTCCTCACCTTGACACACAAGCCCTGCTGCCTTTGGACACACAGGGACATGCACAGTATTAAGACAGGTTTCTGCACAATGTCTGCACACTGAGGATGTGCACCACACTAAATGACACCCTCATAAAGAATGTAATGTTTTGAAATGGAATCAGGTTGGACAAATAATCAGAGATCTTTAAAGTGAAATCTGTAATTGGCAGCTCTTTCTCCTGTGATAACACAAGGACAGAATTACTGAGGCTGTTCTTACAACACCCCTGACAGCTCATCTGCTGGGACACAGTGAGATGCACCGATGACGCTGTAGCAATCCAAAGCATCCTAAGAAGTGGCTGCTCTGGTCTGGAGGCGGGAGGCAGCCATAAGACCCACTGTCATCTCTGTCAGCAGGATTCATGCTGAGCCTTGGGTGCAAGCTGACTTTGCTTTCCCTTATCAGAGGCCAAAAGAAAGTAGCAGCAATAACTGTGCTTCTTTGGGACACATAATTCAGCTGTGCAAATAATCTTGATGTCAAGAGACGTATGATGTCCACCTCCTAGATTTATATAGCAGTAAGTCTGTTCTGGTCCAATGGGGGAATATTTGGATTTGAACAATAGATTTCTGTTTAAGAAGGTGGACTATGTATGTGTACACAGACAACTCTTTGGAAGCAGGTGGCCTTGCAAAGCCAGGATCACTTCATTGTCTCCTACAAGACTGCTCTGGAACACTGCTGTCCGACACTTCTCCCCAGCAGTGACCCTATTTAAAAACAAGCTTATTGCAAGAAAGAAGAACACAATAAAAAAAAAAAACCCAAAAAACAAAAAACCAAAACATGCTCACCTGGTGATGTTTGCTTAATTACACGTACTATCTGTTCATTTCTAGGATCCAAGTAGCTCATCTTACTGATGTACTCCAGCGCTGCCTCAATACTTCTGCTCCCTGTCTGCTTCAGTGCTCGGACAGCCATCTCCTGTACAAAGCAAACCAGAATTGAATCATGTTGTGACAAAACCCAAGCATTGAACTGCAAGCTGAAAAGCAGTAAGTGTTCTGACATTAATAGGAGCATTTTAAACACCAGATCACAGCTGCCTGAAGCCAAATGGGGTCGTATTTTGAAAGCATTTGCATGCCTCACACAAAAAAAATCATAAGAAGGAAATAATAAAACACAACAATCTACCCAGATTCTAGCAATTAAAGAAGTCTCAAATTAAAATGTGTACTTCAAGAGCCCTTAAAACAATCTTTGAATAAGGGATAGAAAAGCCAGCATAGTTTCACACTGCATGAAATGAAATGAAAATTTAGCTGTTAGTATTTGAGAACATGTCTCTTAATCACGCCTGAACACAGTAAAAACTTTATCCTTTCACAAATACCACAAAGAAGCTAATTAGGCAGGACTTGATCTCTGCTCACTAGAGTCCATAGGGAAGAAAAACTGCTCTTTTCAGTACAGCTGGGACATCATCCACTATTTGCTTGGAAAATAACTGGGCATCCCAAACTGAAAGCTATACTGTCAGTCTTTTTAGCTGTATTTTATTAACAACCATGGTTAGCAACCCCTGCTCTACTCTACAACTCCTAGCAGCTTGTTTATACTTTTACTTATAGCTCAGATATAATAAACACCTTTCAATGACTCAAACACTGCATGACTGGAAAGCAAAATTCACAAATTCTCATGAGGCTGCGTGGTCTTTTCTGAAATGATGGAGATACTGAAATCCAGAGCTTTAAGGCTGAGTTTCACTCACAGAACTTCACCCATCAAAAAGTTGGATACATACTCAAAAGTAGGTGCTGAGCACCTGTCTATAATCACCTTCGAAAGGCAATTCATAAAATAGATATAAGAGGAGATAAACCTTAGTGACACATGATTAGAGAACTAACTTGAACTAAACTCCCAGCTCTTAGATGGCTGAAGCTGAATGAAATGAATGCCCCCACCAAGGATTTGCCTGCAAATGTCAGTATCCTATTCTCTTGCCACTTTACCGCTATTTTTAGGGGAATTCTGTCATCACAACCTGCCCACTGAGCGCTGAATCAGAGGGAGGTCGTGCCTCCCTGGCTTGGCTGCCCAGTTGCAGATGTGGCAGCTGGGTTGGCACTGGTGCATGGCTCTCCCACGGGTCAGTTCTGGGCACTGGCTGGCAGTCGGAACTCCAGTTGGAGCAAAGGTCAGCTTTGCTGCACTGTACACGTCAAACACCCGCTAATTGTTTACTTAGCAAGGGAGGCCCATCTCAGATGACACCAATTCACACTTAGCACAGAGCCACATGCTGGCACTTGGCATCTTGTTTTGTTTAACTCAGACCCCTCCTACTCTCCCCAAAATGGCAGCAGTTTCTTCATTACTCAGAGGTTCTACTTGTGGAATAGCTATAGCAAGCTGAATATTCTTCATACAGTTTATGTCTCATAATTCATAGAAAGGCAATAGCTGGTTTCAAATTTCCTATAGCTGAAACACTTCTCTGGCATCAACATATTACCAAGGACAATTTTAAATCAACAGAAAAATATTATGTATGAAGGAAAGAATTTCCCACAATGTTTTTTCCTCTTTCTTTTTTTCTTCTTGTGGATACATTTCTAAAGTATTAGCAAATTCACATCCTAGTGCTCACCATTCTCATCATCCAGGGACTCTGGGCTTTACAGCCATGTTCCACACAGCTGCTAACATACTCTGTCCCATTTACAGCAGCTGGATCTAGCCTTAGGTCACAAGTCTTAGTTTCCTAAATTAAATGTTCTCTATAAGCACATTTGGGCTTGTTTGGATGCTGGGTAACAAAAGTATTAATAATTAATCAAACAGCCCACAAGGTCCATTTCTCCCTCTGATCTGTGCTGGCTGTATATAATTCCAAGGGGCCAAAATAGGAGAAATGTTATCACCAGCACACTGATATAATCTCTGAAAGCATACTGTAACTTTCTCCTCTTTAGCCATTGCCTGTGTCTGAAAAGCAAGAGTAAAAACAACACTCATCTTCCTGAAGCTGCATGTTCTACCTTCAGCACAGTTTAGGGGACTCATATTTAAACTTCAGTGGGAATAATATGGGGGAACAGGCACAATACATTCCACTGAGCACAGCTAGATAACCTAAGAGGCCAGCAAGAGCTTGGGATCAGCAGGTGTGGCAGTGGCAATCTCACCCTTGCAAGCCCCCAGTGCAACAGCAGCCCTGTGCTCCAGCTCCCCACTTCTCATCTTTCACTAGGTCAGCTCCCACCCTCCAAAGGGTTTCCTCATTACACGCTCTTTGCTCAGCATTTACATTACTGTTGGAAAAAATGAAGTCTTTTTGTGGTTCAAAAGAACACCTGTGATTCTCCCGTACAGCATCCCACATCTCGGGCCCTTTATCCTGTAACTCTCATGAGACACCAATATCCTGAGTTTCTGATACTAATGCAGAAAAACCTCACATCATCTACAAGCAAATGGAGAGTAACCAAAAAAACCCAAAAAAACCACCAAAAATACACATACAAAAGGAAAAAAATTTCCTCAGAGGCAGATCACAGATAATCACAATTCTCCACCCAGGAGACAAATCCCTCTGGGGGCATGTGATACTCAAGGACAGTGGAGGGCAACAAGAAGCCCCAGCAGTGTTGTAGCTGGCATTTGTCCTCTTCTGCATCATTCTTCCTATTGCCACTGTCCATGCCCACAGCTCTCTTCTCTCTGGCAGTCACCTGAAAAGAGCTCCATTACCTCCAGCACCTTTTCCTTAGGGACAGAAAACATGCTGATGTGTGGCTGAGGATCACAGAGAGTGTGCTCTGCCCGAGGTGGCTGCTGGCTCCTGAGGCACGGTGGCCTTCTCCTTTCTACGTGCAATACAGGGATGAGCTCTGCCGAGCAAGGGAGCATGACTGGCATGAGGCACCAAAGGGAGCCTGCTGAAGGGGAAGGTGGCTCCCTGCAGGCGGCTGGGGCCTGGGCTGAATTTGCCAGAAATCAATATAAGGATTGTTTTGAAGTTGAGGAAGAAGGGCAGAAGATGGATTAAACAATTACACTCGTTAGAGAGCAGAGGCTTAAATGAGATGGAGGGTGTTTGTGAGAAGCAGCAGAATGGCTCAAAAAGGAATGAAATCGATGCCAAAATCTTGCAAATCAATACATAGACAGTAGAAGGGCTGAGGAAATGAGGACAGACACTGGGCAAGGATAAAAGTGCCCAGCTACAGTGACACAGATGGAGCTGTCTTGATTTTACACCACTCTTACCTTCGTAAGTAAGATTCTACACATACTTACCTTTGTAAGTACCCTTTAGAAAGACAAGGGGAAAAAAGGAACCAGAAATGAGGGAAAAAAGCCACTTGCAACTGCAGCCAATGCCAAAACACTCAAGTAGGCACAGGATCAAATCCAGCTTCCACTGAGGTCAACAAAGATTTCCATTAACTGCAAGGTACACTGCATTGGGCCCTCTGCTTCAGATTGTTTCCTTTTCACAAGGCCAAGCGCTGTCAGCCGCAGTACGGGTTGAGAAACTTGGCTGCTGGCTGTGCTCTGCTGCCCCACAGCAGCTGCCAGGCCCACGGAGCAACACCAGCCACTGGCAGTGTGCACACAAACCACAAGAGAACAGAGTGCTCCCAGCCCCGACTCATTCTCTGTATTCTCTTTGGAGGATTCAAACATCTCTGTGCAGGGCTTTTATGCACCTTTTTGCTTCCAGACATCACTAACTATTGATGAAAAAATCAACCAGAAAAAGTAAAGGTGAAGAGCTACAGGGGAAAAAAATGCACATTTACAATTAACTCTAACAAAGCTGTAATTAATTTAACAGCTGCAATATTAAAATGAGATTTCAGTGGTCAGCTATGGTTCTGGACAGATCTAATGGAAAACCAAAGTCAGGCCATGAACCACAAAACAGACGGAGGAAACTGCAGTATCCTAAATTTGTGGACTCAAATAAAAAAATGGGAAGCTGGAGTTTCCCAGCTAATTCCTACAGTGGGCTACCTAAACCTGACTGCTGCATGGTCCACATGCTCTCTGTTATTTCCCCAGTCTTGCACTGGTAAATGGCAGCCTTCCAACAGATTTCAAGATTTTGCTAGAAGGAAGGCCACCTATGAGCTCAGATGCTCAATAGGAGAAATCTTTGTTTGATGGTAAACAGATATTTGGATGTGTGCACATAAAGACTTCATCTCACTCTGTGCTCTGCAGACAGTGTGAAAGGCTTTCCCCATTTTACCCTCCTGCCTGGCTGCACTCCACCAGCATTGGCAGAGGTTTGCGTTCTTGCTGTACTACAGGGTTGTCCAGCAACATTTTTCATTCAGAAAGCTCCTCGTTGCCAAGATGCATTTATCATCCAAGTGAAGATTGCACAAGAGGTTACAATAAGTAAGACTTTTTCCCAAGAACATTGTGTCTGAAGGAGACAATAGGTCCTCCAAAATTTGGCAAGGGTAATTAATTGCTAACAACAACAAAATTAATTACTTGCTTTCCATTCACCAAGAAGGATGGGTGACAGATGCAGGAAATAGATACAGGTTCCCTGCAGAAAGAGAAAGAAATAAAGCTCATGCCAAAAGAGATGATCCAGCATTGATTACAAGCCTTTCTGCGATAGCCCCCCATTGTAGGATTTTTCATTCATGACTTTAAACATGCAAAACCCAAGCAGTTCAGGAAACAAGGTGTAAAATGTACTCTACCAGAACTGCTGCAGCCCCACAGAACAGAGAAACCTATTTTGCAATATTCTCTCTCTGTAATTATTCTCTAGCTGGACATTTCATCCAATTTTGTACTCAACTTTTGTTTTGCCTGTTTTCAGGTTGCTAACATCAGGGGCTAAATTTTGCACATAAATTCCCATGCCTACCATAACCTTGATTAAAATATTCTAGCTGCATAATTAAGATATTATCCTGAGTATCATTAGTGCTTTACAGTTTTAGTCCATCAGAAAAGCAGATGAAATCAGCAGAGGCAGAAACCTACTGAGTGCTGAAGCATCACTTAGTCCACTCTGAAACCATGTGACACATTCAGAAACTAATGGACATCCTACCCCGTGATTAGTTAAGGTTGTTTTCTGTCCCCACTGCTCCTGTTACAAACTCCTCCAAAGCCATCCGGCTTAGGCAGTAATAAACCTCCCTGCCAGCCTAAATTATGCAGGGTCAGTTTACTGCCTCTGATTTTAGTTTTCATTGTCTTTTGACAGCAGTTCGGCTATTACTGTTACGTACACAGCGAGCCCCTTTTATCCTAAGGGATTCTCACAGTTTGGCCTCCAGGGCTGAATTTGTTTTCTTCTGCTAAATGGGAATTTCGTTCCCTTTACCGCTGTAGTAGCCTGTCTCTGTATCAAGAAAGATCAGACAGGGACATGATTTTGATAAGAGGTGCACACACCATTCTTGCTGACATGCCAACAGTGGTGGAAAAGTCATCCTTGTGGTAAAGTCACTTGGGGCTTCAGTCCTGGCTTTTAGCCCTTGCATTTCTACCTTTTGTGCTCCTGAATTATTTTTATTTCTGCTAGCACTCCAGCTCTGAAGGTCACCCATTCTTTTGGCTGGATGCTTTAGCTCTGCTTTGCACTGACTATGCATTCCCACCTCACATTGTCAGAGTGCTTCCTTCCTCCTTTTTTTTCCCTCCTACCAGGCTTACCAGGGGTTGAAGTATGCAGAGGAGACACACTGTAGTACATAAAACTGGGCAGAGAGAAAAAGAATATAGACACATGACAAAATGTACGACTCAGTAAATTAAATCACATCAACATAGGAAAAAAGTACATGACTGTAAATCAGGAATGGGGAATTGGAGGTAAGGAACAACTTTACCAGTTTTTATATACATTTTCAAGGGATATTTGCAGAATTAACAAAGACAGTATGTGCAAAAGACAGAGGGAGGATTCTGTAAATGATACAGTGCTCTGGTAAATGCCCTATCAGAAGAAAAACAAATAAAAATAAATCTAATGTGACAGTCATTGCTATGCCACTGCTCATTCTGTTTGCCTTCCAACACTTTTAGTCTTTATTTAGCCAGTCACCTACAGAAGATTGGTATATTTACTACTCTGTTTGTACAGCATCCAGTACAATGGGGTCCTGTTATTGTTGTGTTTATGGCAGCAGGATAACTTACTATTAAAGTAAGGTAATTAAATCCAGGACAAAATATGCAACCTTGAGTACTAGGCAAAAATATGTTGGAGGGTTGAAGTGTCAATTCTACTGGATCCCAGCAAAGAAACCCTTGTATCATGACCATCACAAACCAACTCTGAAATAAACTACCTTAATCCTCAAAGCCACAGAATATGACACATTCCACAGAATCACTACAGCTGCAAAAGACCTCCAAGATCATCGAGTCCAACTTTTGACCGAACACCACCATGTCAACTAGACCCAGGGATGGTGACTCCACCACCTCCCTGGACAGACCACTCCAATGTTTAATCACCCTTTCTGTGAATAAATTCTTCCTGATGTCCAACTATATTCCTTCCATGGCTATATTTGCTATTGCTGTGGAAAGAATCAGACAAAATAAACCAAAAGTAACTAGATCATCTGGTTACTTTTTTTCACTTACAAAACCCTTCTTTTGGTGATCAAAGTGTTTCTAATATCTTTTAGGATTTAAAACAACTCTGGATGGTTAAAAATCAAACAAATGAACCAGACAAGTGATACCAATATTTGAAATCTATCACTTTGGTTTTTGTATTTTATTAGCCTTAGAGTGAATACAAAGCTCTCTCACAAGTATCACAGAAAAGACTTTTCTACTTTTCAGTTTTTTCCCAACTGCTTCTCCTTAAGTTGATGACTAATCAAAGCTATTTATGTTCTTCCAAGACAAGAAAAAAGTGCTATATAGATTTAGCAGCAGGGTACTTATAAAGAACAGCTACCATAACACCTTCATCATCTTATAAAGGATAAGAGTGAAAAAAAACAGAGTTGAGAACAGCAACTGGAAATATGACATAATTTCTCATCAGACGTCTCAAAAGGTGCCAGTTACATCAAAACACTTTTTAACAATATGCAACTTATACTACCTAGCAGCATAGAACTCCTTTTATTTTTCTTTCCTGGTATTTGTTTGTTCTTTTAACTAAGCCTGTATACTCCACTCCCCCACCACAGCTCATTGCAAGACACACTGTGTTTGGCCATGGGCATTTCACAGGAGACACGTCCCATTTTACACTATAGTCCTTGTGTTACACAAGTTGTTAAAATATGCCTCTTCCCCTGAAAAGGAGAGATATGAACTTCAGGCTATAAGCCAATCCATGGTCCCAAAGTTAAGACATTTGGAAATAAATCAAGCATGGCTGCTCAACATATTTCCAGACAAATGCCTGTAAAATGAAGGAAGTATTTATAAAAAGCCATCTCCAGACAAAGAGCATATATGTAAACACTTCAAGAAGCTCTGATGAACTATTCAAGAGATGCAATCTGTTTAAAGAGAAAACACACGTGCACTGCTATGTCCATTTTCAAATCCAATCAGAAAACTTCATCAAGCAACTCCTGTTGATGCCCCAGAGTGTGTGTGTATGTACTGACACACATACAGGTATTACATAATGTCTGCACATCTGTGTAGATTATTTCCTTTCAAATAATCTAATTTCAAGTGAGCCCCCTAAAAGTAATATGTAAAAATAAAGAAGACTCTTATTTGTGTCACCAGACAGATAAAACAAGTAATTTAATTATATTTACATATACATTTATTGTACTGTTTCTGGAAGCACATCAGGCACTCTGGAAAATATTTGGAAAGGGGGAGGCTGAAGGAAGCTGGAAGAGGTCCTGCTCCAGGCAACAAAGCTGCACTCTGCACAAAGCTCAAGTGCCATGAAAGAACAAACAGACAAGGAAAGACAGACCACAACATTAAGAACAATAACAGAGTGAGTGAAAATAACTAAGAGCCCCCACAAATACCACTCTTCTTCCTTTCTTTCAAGTAGTCTGGGAAGGAAAAACAGACCTGAGCTGCTCTCTTCCAGCCAGGACACAGGCATGAGAGGAAGGGGAGCAGGGTGTAGAGAGCTTTATCACAGAGGCAACTTAATAGGTAGACCTGAGGAACAGTGACAAATAACCTGTTCTCCTTGTCCACACCAGCCTTGGAAAAAGCACATTTGTGTCTGAAAAGCTGATGGCACAAGCCTTATTTCCTCAGATATTTGGTGAAGGGAGTGATACTGTAAACATCCAAGATGCGTGGTGATTTGCTGCCTACCTCAAAGGCTCTAATGCCCCGTTCTGAAGGCACCTGCTTGCTCCCCCAGCTTTTCAAAGAGCACACACTCCTGATTTAACAATCATACTTGGCCAACACGAATAGGCAATAGCAGTAGTTCCCTGAGTACAGAAAATTCCCCTTCTGGAAAACACACTGCTTCAGATTCCACATCAGTAGAGAACTGTAAGGAGCGAGCACACAGCATTCCATTTTGAACATGTGTAGTACTTGAGAACTATCTATATTCCAAAATTCACAGGGGTCAGGTTTACATTAATGATAGAATAAAGGAGAGGGAAAAATGTGTATTTGTACATCTGCAGTGCTCAAATTATCCTTTCTACTGTGATGGCACCCCAATGCCTTCTGCACTGTGCTGAGCTCTGCACAGACACAAGAGAAGAATCCTATTTTGAAATGGATTTCTAATTCAAAACAGAACAAACAATTGTATATACGGCCATAACTGTTCCTCATTACTCTTTAAGTATGCTCATTGGAGAGCTATTTAAACAATTTAGAGTTCAAGTCTAACCAAATGACCCATGTCAGGTCCATCAACAAACAGAAAGTTGGACAAATCTCTCCTAACCCTTCCTTAGCACTGGAGGAGGAACACTATAATGTGCTAATTCAGAAACCTTATAGTCAGGCAAATCTTGTTATAAGCAGCATTTACAAATTACTGCACTGGCAGGTTTACATTACAGAGCAGCATGGAGGAGCTTTGCTTACTTCATGCGTGAGTGAATGCACATGCACACATGTGCAACTGTGTATATAACCCCTTTCCAAAGATCCTATTTTCCTTCCCTGAAATCCTCTCACTTTGGTTACAGAAACTGGGAATGTCCCACCCTCGGGATACAGTCTGTGTTTCAGCCTGCGCTCCAGTTGACTTCTGTCTGGCAGCCACTGTAGAGACCTGTAATCCATCACACAGTGCTTCAGCCACATGCCTAGCATTAACTAGTGTGGTTTAAGAGCTACTCCTGATTCCACAAGGCAAGGCACAGCACTATTCCTCCACACCTTTAGTACTGAAATGTAAGGTAACATCCTACAACAGCTTTTGAACACTGAGGAAAAGGAAACAGAGGACAATTAGTAAACAAATCCAAGTACAAGCTCATGAGTTGTCTCAAACCAAGCACCACAATCACCTCCTGTAATGTTCCCTGAAAACCCCTTCCAGGATCCTGTTCACGTTTTTTAATAACTACGGGTGCGATTGCACTCATCATCCCCTTTTCATACCAAACCAAACACTGGGCAAACTCTGAGGCTAACAACTCTAACTCAAAGAACAAGAGTCATTTATCTGGTATTCCAAAGCAAATCCTTTCTACACGGCACAGAAGTCCAAGCCAGTGGAGAGTACTTCACTAAGCCTCTGGATTTTAATTTGTGTTACTAAAGTGTTGAATGCCACACCTCCCATCTCCCTGTTTTCTACTTTCTTTACCCAACAGTAAAGAAGTTAAGTTGATGTAAAGAGAAGTAAACAACCCATTCAGCAGCAGCACTGAGCAGCAGAGTTTGCCAAAAGCTAATAGCAGACAATATCAGGTGTAACAGCCCTTATAATTATGAGGAAGGTATGCACAAGGCAAGAATTTTCAAATTCTTGGTTCAAAAACCCAGTCGCCATTTGGTTTGAAACTTTCCACTGGATTGGCATGATTTACATCCAGAAAGCAACAAAGAAACCAGAAACTCAATTTGAAGACAGAATTCAGCTTGAAAAGACAAGACGACTAACACACACAGAAATATTTTATTATCACTTCTTCATAAAGCACAATGATGCAATTAGCAGAGCAGGAAAGGTGCTGTGCATGTCACCAATGCAATCGGAAAGTTTTCCCATCCAAGAGAATGGGTAGACTTCAGCCAGACTAATTCCTCCACTTTTGCCCTTGTCTCCCTCAGACTAATGAAACATGCAAATTCAGCCAACAGTGCTGATATTAATACCAATGTAAGTATTAATTTGAGGATATTAATAACACTGCAGCAAATAACCTATACAAGCTCCTGGGAAAAAATCATAGCAAGCTGCCTTCAGGAGTTTATTGATTCCATTGGAATCTCACAAACTCTCAACACACATAGAACATAGCAAAGAGCCTTGCTCAGAAGGCATCTTCAGTGTTGAGGTAGAATTGAGCCCAGCCTTGAAGGAAAGGTGCAACACACAGTAGAACAACACTGTTGTTTCCAGAGAGGTGCTCCAGGACACTGCCAGGTGTGTGCCAGGATCCTCATGTATGAAATCCAGCCATGAATAAGAAATGAACCTCCAACTCTGCACTCGGGGAGTCCAAATGAGGGCCCCTACACTTAAGGTGTGTAATCTTAAAACATAAAAACCAAAACCCCACCTATTCCCAATGCAATGCATCTTAAATCGCTAAATACAGTAACATAGCAAATTCCTGCAAAAGCAGCACCTTGCTGTGCAAAAGCGAGCTGTCATTCAAGTCTACTCTTGGAATTGGGCTCTCTCATGGTCTTTCAGGTGGGATATTTTGTGGAACTACAATTTACACTTATTAGCAACCAAGATATATTTGCTGCAAGAGCAGCAGGCCATCCATGCCCTCCTCTAGAACTTCTTTTCACATCCTGAGCTGTGAGAATTATAGCATGATCCCTTCCTGCTAGCACACATATCTCCCCTCTTTTTCTTTTTTTCTTTTCTTCACTTTTCTTTTTATTTGAGACAGCAGTTTCTTACTCTATCAGGGTAAGTAAATCAAGGTGGATAGAATAGCAGTTCAATGAAGGTTTCATGATGAGCTTATTCCTCTTCATTAGCAGCAAGTGATGTGTTTGCTAATTTTGTTGCTCACGCATTAGCAAAAAATGCATTTGGCTGGCATTACATTTACAATAATGCTATTTCATGTATCAAAGCATTTCTTTTCAATGGCCACAGACACCAAGATGAGGGCTTCCTATTGCTCTTCCTTCTACTAAAAAAGATACATATATATTGAGTTATGTAGAAAACAGGATTATCACAGATATTCACAGACTTTACAAATTATTTCTTAGACAAATTGGATATGAGGAACTTATAAACACAATATTTAGACTTAGCAAGATGAGTTATGGAGTTTGCTGACCAGGAATAAAGCCCCAAAGCATAGAAAAGAATTGTGTCAAAGACTGGAAGAGTTTTTTTGTGCTGCCAGAGACAGCTTTTACCCACAAAGTTACATGGTGCTGCAAATTTGCAGTGCATTAGTACTGATTATTGCATTTCTCCATATTCAACTCTACACGTTGAATTTTGCACCTATTCTTGTTAACAGTGCCTCTGTCATTTTTACTGAGTGCTACCTATTTAAGGCATTACAAATTTTCTTTCATTTCAAAAGATTTTAACATTTAAAGAGTGATATTCCTCTACCTGTTTTTCCTTGTAACATTATATGGTGGTTTTTTGAGTTTTAAACCATTAGAACTTTGAGGCGTTGTTTTAAAGCCGCCAAGGCAAGGAAAATTCAAGTGAAGACAGCAAAATTAAGTTGCCCATTCATATTCAAGGTCAAGTATTAACAATATTTCAAACAAGGTTCCAGACTATTCCTGATATAGCCTTTAGAAGTTTATGAGAGTTTGGCTCCCCTAATTTTTCTTTGGGGAGTACTTTAAAAGAACTTATAAAATCTCCAGGATATCTGATTGGAATGCATTACCAGTGAACTGTTCTCTCCTTTGGGGATTTGTACCACAATGGGACCCCAACAGACATCAAGCAGTAATGCAGAGTCTAAAACAAAGAATATATCTGAGAAATACAGCTCTACTGTGAGACAAATGATGGTTACTTTCTCTCTCAGCCTCCCAGTGCAACACAGCATGCCTCACGTGACTGAAGAAACATCTGGGTTTTATCTTGAGATAGGATTCCTAATATTTTTCTGTAGAGACACTTACACACAGTATGCAAGTGCTGTGCAAGGCAACTTGCCGTATTTATGGTTCAGAGTAGGAAGAGGCAAAACTTTTATATAAAATACTGTTTTTTAAAATTTTCTTGGCATTTTGAATTTTATGTGTTAATTGTAATGCTAGCTTTCTTTCCCCCCCCCCAAATTCTCATTCAAAAATATAAGAAGGCATTCATTCAGCTTCTAACATTTTAAAATCAACATGCTCAATTTTGTAATGCAATATACACTGTAGCACTAGGGATCTCATTAGACATTTTCCAGATGTCTCCATGCAGCTCTTCACTTAGTTGCATTAACTCTATAAAATACATACATGTAACTACAGCTCCAAAAGTAAGAACTGCTAAACAGCACTGAGTGGCATTTAATGATTTTCAAGGCTACAAAAATATCTCTTTGTACTAAATGCTTTATACGACTCAAAGTTACCACAGCTTTCCGCAGTTGCAAGACAAAACTCTCAAATCTACCAATGCTAGAGGCAAAAAATGAAAAAGAGAAAGAAAAAAAACCCCTCAGCCAGATAAAATATCTTAAGGTCCGGCTTTTTACATGTAAAGCAGCCGCAGCAAAATTATTCACATTCTTAGCACATAGCTGACCAGGACAAGATTCCACAGAGAGGTAAACAATTCCCCAAGAGAGCAGCTGCATCTTCTTCAGACTGGGAGCTACTGGGGCAGTGTGAGGGTTAGGGGGAAGGGAGAAATGCCCATTGAGGTCCACAAAACTGATGAGAAGCATGAAGAAAAGACTACTTCTGCTCTGTGATAATGTTTCACTCCACTGCTCCTTCACTGTGCTCTATGAGAATAGAGAGGAGTAGAAAGAAGTAAACAAATAAATAAATAAATGAAAAAGAAATTAAAGCCAGTTAGTAACACATGCTTTAATTAGTGTCCTAGAGGAACACTGTAAGCAGGAATCCAAGTCCAGTTCAACACAGAAGAAGAGGGGATAAATATTAGATAGTGTTGAACAGAACTGAAAGGAACTGAAACAACTAAGTCATCCAGCTTTGCTTTTATTGTGCAGTTATTAGCAAAAGTATAGATGAAAGTATAAAACTATTTATTTCTAGGTTTTCACATTATCTCTGAAATTGTCCTTTTTTAAATTTTTAAATTGTTTCTTTTTCCTTAACAGTATCTTTACTCAGTTCACCTCAATGTTACTTCTGATGGCTGCCTGCCAAGTGGTACACTTTAATAGTCAAGACACACAGTCCTGAAGAAGCATCTTTCTCTCTCCACTCCATTTACATGCCAAAGCTGTGAGATGTATTTTAGGTTGTTGTAAGAAAATAAATCTTCTGGAAAGATTCTCCTCAATGCCATCCCCTTTCTCAGAAAGCTGCCATGAGCCCAATGAAATCAGCACAGCAATGTAGAAAATTACCACATCACTACTTTTAGCATTCATAACTTACTATTCACATACCTGTTCCAGCTGCAAGTGTGTTGGCAGAAAACTATTTCTGTCTTGTCCCTGGCTGCCTGTCACTTCTCCCTGTGCTGGAGGTATCGTCTGCTTCCCTCTTGCCTGACCACACTTGCCACCAGAGCCAGTTGGGTTAGCACAGACCTGTGATTCAGCTGTTGAAGCATTTTGCCCCAAGACAGCTAGGGTTAACTCCAGCAGCAGCTCAGCTAGGGCAGTAAGATCTCAGGGAGAGGAGGAGTAAGATAACACAGCATGGAGCAGATGGCCCTCTCTGGAGCACAGCTGGAAGGAGGAGAGCACGTGAGTGCAAGGCTGAGCTTTCTCTCGGCATTTCCTCTGATGGTGGTTGACAGCCAAGGCAGCTGCCACCACTCTCAACTTCTCTGCTACTTTCTGTGCCTTCCCGCATCGTACCCCTCAATGCTCATGTCCCTCCCATCATCCCCAAAAAGTTATTTTTAACCTGGATCACTTCTCCGATCAGTCACTGCTCAGCTCCGCAAACACTGTCTTGGCACAGCTTGCAAGAACGAACTGCAGAGAAAGAAGATGGAAAATGGGCAGCTCTGGCAGCAACAGAAAAGCTGCTCTCCTGGAGCTCCAGCCCAGGAGTCTCCTCTACTTCCTTCACACCAGCCTACAAACTTCCCAGGTGAAAGGAATATGCTTGTGATATCTCAGATCATAAGGTTTTTCTTTTTCTTTTTTTTTTTCTGGCCTCTGTGCTGCATTAAGAAAGATTTTAAGTGCTGTATTTTGTATGCTGGTATCATACTAAGTTTAACAAGCTAATCTCTCCCTTACTTGTGCAGTTATCACCTAATATTTCAAGGAAAAACTAGGACATTTTTCAAAATACATTTGATCATTTAAAAAGATATAGCCAAGAGGAAACAGTCTTACATGACAGGCTATAAATCAACATGTTAGACAAGTAATTTTAAACCACAGAAGAAGGAAAAAAAATCTCACTGTATCAAGCCAATAAAAACCCTCTAACACTCTAGAATGTATTGGACCTATTCCACAACAACTATATTTCTTATGAAAATACAGTATTTTGAAATCTAGAGAAGTCTGAACCTGATTAAACTGAAACAAAGGAGAGGGAGGAAAGCAGAGCAGAGGACATGATTCTACTCATCCTTCCTTCACAACTGAAGTCTGAGGAGAGAGTCTGAGAAGGTTCAAACAGATACACTCTCTTGAATAAGTCACTTAGTGTTGACACATTGCTTAGTAGTTCCCAGTAATGCTGGCAGGGGCTTAGTATTCCTCACCTCTCTCCTTCAAGCCTTTACTCAAACTTCTAGGAGACTCTTATTTTCCAATGCTTTTAACCTATATAATTTGATAGGAGAACTGCCAATTGTTTTTCACGCTTCATTGTTATTATTAAGTTAAATACTTGGCCCAGTATAATTTTGATAAATATTTACTGATGACACAAAGCTGGGAGGAGTGGCCAATACCCCAGAGGTCTGTGCAGCCCTTCAGATGGGCCTCAACAGGTTGGAGAGATGGGCAGAGAGGAACTGTCTGGAATTCAACCAAGGCAAATGCAGAGTCCTGCACCTGGGGAGGAATAACCCCAGGCACCAGCACAGGCTGGGGGTGACCTGCTGGGAAGCAGCTCTGCAGATAAAGATGTGGGGGGCCTGGTGGACAACAAGGTGTCCATGAGCCAGCAGTGCCCTCGTGGCTGAGAAGGCCAAGGGGATCCTGGGATGCATTAGGAAGAGCAGTGCAGGTCAAGGGAGGAGAGCCTGCTCCTCTGCTCTGCCCTGGTGAGGCACTTCTGGAGTGCTATGTCCAGTTCTGGGCTCCTTAGTACAAGAAAGACACAGAGCTCTGGGAGGGGGTCCAGCAGAGGGTTACAAAGATGATTAAGGTACTGAAACATCTCTCCTGAGTAGAAACTGAGGGAGCTGGGCTGTTTTGCCTTGAGAAGAGAAAACAGAGGGGACCTCAACAGCGTATACAAATGTATAAAAGGAGGGTGTCAAGAGGATGGATCCAGGCTCTTCTCAGTGGTGCCAAGCAATAGGACAACAGCAAACAGGCAGAAACAGAAGTTCCATTTGAATATAAGCAGGAACTACTTTACTGTGCAGTGACCAAGCACTGGAACAGATTGCCCAGAGAAGTTGTGGAGCCTCCCTCACTGGAGATATTCAAGGACCATCTGGACACAATCCTGTGCCACGTGCTCTAGGATGGCCCTGCTTGAGCAGGGAAGTTGAACCAGATGACCCACTGTGGTCCCATCCAACCTGACCCATTCTGTGGTTCTGTAATTCTTATCATCATCATTATTATTATTACAGCCCATGCTCAGTTGCATGAATAGTATTTAAAGACAGCAGTGTTTCTTCTAAAATCTTTAAGGGTGCAAAACATTAAGAAACAAAAAGAGACAAGTGATCACTTTCCTTCCTTGAGGAAACATATTCTTAAAATTGAGGTCTACAGCAAAGCCACACTGAACAATATTCTTCTTGAGTATTTCAGAAGCAGAATGAAAACCAACCCATGCTTTAATGGGGTAACACTAGCAGTAACAAGCACAACACTACACGGCATGGGAGGGAGGATTCATAAGACAGAATTACAGAAACTAAGACTCAACAATGTGCAGCAATGCACAGGTGAATGTCTTGATTTCTGCATGAAGTGAAAAGAATTCAATTTCTCCGCACCTGTTCAACAAAGCTGCCAAAGGTAAGGACTTATGCCTGGTTAGGCAATCAAGTTTCAACTTCCTAAATTTGCCCTAAGAGAACTGGGTGGAGACAGTCCTCCTACTGATTGCTTATCTGCAAGTGTGTTGCCAAGTACTGCCAAACATGTCCCTGCATCAGACCACACTGCAGGTTCATGGGAAGATCTGTATTTGTATCCTTTAAGCATGCCAAGCACAAAACAAAGCTAAGCCTCCATGGCAATGATAGTGGAGATGGTCCCCTGTAGTTTGATGATCAGGGTCACTCTACACTGCAAGGTCATCTTGGGGTAGTTTCTACGGCTCCAGAGAAGTGGTCTTTCCTCACTTCCACTTACTTGGCTTCCAACTGTGTGCACACTGCCTTGGACAGTGCTGTGAGATGCAGAATCACAGATGCGGTGACTCCTGAACAGCAGTGTTCAAGCAGTGCTTCCAAGGCCAACATCTGCTTCCTTTAACAGGCATTGTAACTGTCTATTTCTCTTTTCCAAGGCATTCATCAGCATTTTAAAGTGTTGGCATTATAGTTAATTACTTTTAATCAAGCTCTCCAGTGTCTGCCACCACCTTCAGAGACTAACCAGAGGCCAATGGCAGGCAGGCTTAGAACTATGTGCGTGCATACATACATACATACATACATATATATATATATATATATATATATATATATATATATATATATATACACACACACACATACAAAACTATGTATGAAAACCTGAATTCAGGAATATTTTTCCACAAATGAACTATGTAGGATTTATGTTTCAGAACATGCAATACCTGAGGTTGTTGGAACTATCCAAAGTACTGCCTTGCAAAAGAAAACAGTAATACAGCCATAGTAGTTCCATATGTAGCCCATTACTTGGGTGACTATAATGATTCTCGTATATAAATTTTAATAGTTGATTTTCAACTTGCAGCTTTTCTCTGCAAAAGTTTAGAGCCAGGAAACTAGAGTAGATGTACCCTAAACTGTAATAATCTGACAGTCGAAATTTTAAATAGGATCTATGTGCTAAAAGTCAAATCAGCTTTCAGTGAGTATTACAATGCTCCCATCTAAGCAATCTCTCCACCAAGTGACTTTGCATTCTTTCCAACCTGAAGTGTATGGACTGGGCCATCCCACCAGCTGACTACTCATTTACTCCTGTCTGAACATTAAGCCATTTTTTCAGTACAACTTCAAGGTGTCCTCTTGTAGAACGTTAAATAAGCAGACAGTAAGAACAACAGTAAAACAATAAAACCTCTGAACATCATTATTCTCTCATCTTTTCTGCATTGCAGTCTTCTTACATCTCTACCCTAGAAAAATCAGTCCAGCTTGTAATGTCTTCTGGGTAGAGACCTCATTTTTTACAACAGTGTTGCACCAAACAGCTTTATGCCAATGTCAGGGTGAGATAGTGGCTTTTTATTTGATTGTCACTGCAATGCAAATGTGAAATCCAAAGTGAGTAGTAAAACTCTTGTTAGCCATTTACACTGGTAATACCATCCATATCACACTGAGGTTTTATCAGTTTCTAACATGCAGGTCATAAACAAAAGATTTTGTTCTGCTAGGAAAGGTATAATCATTTTTTTTTTAATAATGTCATTACAGATGCTTGGAAAATTCTTTGAACACTGACAGCATAATTTAGAGATGAAAGAGGGAAAATACCAGGTATGCTACAAGTTACAGGAATATCTTGGCTGGTTATTATAACTGGTTATTCAGTTGTCCATGTAATCTGAAATCCAAACTACCAATATTAACATAATTTAAGGCCAAAATCTGTGCCAAACCCTAAGTCTAAGTAAATGGACTTAGCATGTGTGAGTACTGGTCAAATAGGAGGACTCTTTTATTGCTCAAAATAGGCAGCAAAACTCTGCCCCGATGAAATCGGGGAATTTTACAGCTGATTCCAGTGATGGCAGAAATTCAGCTCAAGAACCTTTGTATTCTAACATGATGGGCTGGGGATACAATCTCAGTCTACATGGATAGTGGATCTGAAATCCCAAACACACTGCTCTTCTTTCACACTACTTTCACAAAACTTTCTCATCTCACTGCATTCTGCACAGCAGTGCTCAGACAAGAGATGGGTTCTGAGCAAATTGTGCAGGCAAAAAGTTCACTTTTTTTCTTCTGACCCAAGAAACCAAGATGGACCCCCTGTTGCTGCAGGTGGGGTCTGAGCAAGGACACTGTTACCCAGTAGCAGATGAAATTCAAAGGCCTTCCCATCCCCCTGCAGCACTTCCTGCAATGCTCCATACACTAAAAGTCATATAACACTACAAGCTGGATCACAGCTCAGTGCATTCCACTGCACTTTGTCACGCTTCCCTGACCGATACGATGCCAAAAATTACTAGCTTTAACAGTTCTCTGGTGAATAAAAGAGCTTTTGCAAGTCTGAAACAGAGCTGAGTTTTCAATTCATGTTAAATCTGCTTTTCTGTTCTGAAGGAACATTTTTAACGCTGCCTGTAATTCCCCTTCTGTGCTTTTTTTACTTCTGTAGTGACTCTTGTGAAGCTAAAGGAAAAAATCAAGCTGACTAATTTTAAAAGCATTAAAGAGATCTCTAAAACATGCCTTAAGGAAGTAAAAATATGACGTAGCAAAATACAAAGACGAAAAAGATACACATCACATTCATATAAATCTAGAAATACATGGCAATAAGATTCACAAGAAGGCTACCATAGACAACAAAATCAAAAGTACAGTTGCCAAATGAGCATAATCTTGGAACAATACAAGACTGCTCCTTCAAACTCAGATACTCTTGCAGTATAGAATTATGCCCTAAGAAATTTTCCTCTGTAATCTTTTATGCAAAACTCATGCCTACAATTACCAAAAGAACCCGATTATGAGAAAACTGTAAAACACACACAAGCACTTAACAGACTAAAATGCTCATTATAGCAATGCTTGACTCCTCTCCACAGTAGAAGAATACCAGAATGATGCCTGTGCACCCAAAAAAGGGATCCTGCCTCCCTCTAAGCCAGTTAGCTTTGCTTAGCAGATCAAGAACTGTTGCCGGCTCCAGCCCATTTTTGGAACAGCACGTTTCACTATCCAACCCCATCTTCAGACTGACCTGGAAACATGCCTACCCTGATTTCTCCTTGCATATGGAAATAATAAAGCTATTTTTACATGAAAAGCAAATCCTTTATTTTCTTAAAAACAAGCACAACCATTGCAACAAGCAAGGAAGGCAGGCGTTTCAAATAGAGGAGGGTGTTACCTGAAAGTACAAAAAGCAATTAAACCTTGTGAACAGAGCATGTGGGCAGAATGAGGGGTTAAGCATGACTTTAGACAGCAAGCAAAGAAAAAACTGAAAAGAGGGTGGGAGGGAGGAATGCAAGGTAACCTGGAGCTCTTAAATTCAGTAAACTGAGAAGGTGGGGAAAGCACCTCTGCAGTGACACCAGCTAGAGCCAGGAGCCGGCACACACTGGGGGAACTCTGGTGGGAACCCCACACTGCTCTCCCTAGTGCGCAGGGAGCAGTTCAGGCTCAGGCTGCTGCTTCTTCCACCCTGCAGAGTGGAAGAAAAGGGCTTTCCCAACACCCTGAGCATCATCTCTTCAAGCCAGATACGCCAGTTAAAACAACCAGTTTCCTGTTAATGGCTGAGTTCAGCACTACCCCCTTCGAGACCCAACTGCCCTTCCCCCTCAAGTAAATGCCAAGTATCAGCCTCTCCGCTCAAACACCCAGTTCCTGCTTTTTAGCAGGAGCTTCATCCTTGTTATACTTCCCATTGGCCATCATCATTGTCAGATATCACTCTCCTGTCAGAATTTAAACCTCAACAGAGATACCTCTATCCATTAGCTGCCCTAATCTGTGAGTCAAAAAGAAAAGAAAAAAAAAAAGAAAAAAAAAGGAAAAAAGAAAAAAAACAGAGCCTCTTCTCAGACTGGGAAACCACAAAACTACTATATGAATGTGGCAAAACAAACTAGCTCTCTGTTTAGTGGCAGGAGTTTCCCCAAATTCATGGCCTCAATAGTTTGTTTGCAAGGAAGGCTTCACTAGCTTGACTCAGGGCTTTTTCTAAAGCTAGGCAATGGTCCTGCTTCCCTGAATTAATGGGAGAGCGGAAGAGCAGGAAGTTACATACATGCCAGAAACCAAGATAACTGGCCTGCCCTAGATGTAGATGCTGTGCTGATGCTGCAGCTGTTGCTGTTTGGCCTGTGTAGGGCAGGGTGAAGACTGGGTTCATACTTCACTACACAGCGGCGAATTTGGGAGCATAAACCCTCCTGCTCAAAGCAAGAAATGGTTCTTTGCAAAGAAACAAAAAATCCTGCTAAGCATGTAGCACTGCTATTTGCTCAAAATAGTGCTCCTGGAAGTGCTGAACACATACCAGGACATTCTGACCTTCCCAGGAATCTAGGAGAAGGCAGCTCTGCCTCCAAAGCAGAGCTGCGTCCCAGACTCTCCCTCCAGAACAGTGGTGTTCCAGGCTCGGGGGGTAACAGATTCTCCCTGGCAGGAAATCTGAATGCCCATTTCTGCCTGAATGAGGAGAAGGGCCTACAACAGCAAGTTCTCAACCTCCAGCAGTTTCTAACGCTTACAAATCACAGAGAAGTTCCTGGAAAAATCTGTTGCTAATGATTTTACAGCACAAAAGTAATACTGAAGAAACACTTTTTCTAGTTACTTTCATGTGGTTAAGAGCCCTGAAGGTTCTCTTCTCAGCAAACAGAGAGATGAGGGGCGGGGGAGGCACACAAATGCAAATGAAAATTCTTGTGGTTTGCTTTCGAATTTGCTGGCACTTTCCAGTGAGGTCCTCTTGTAGTATGGGGAGCTGGCTCATCATGTGTCCTAGCTGACACTGATGACTTTTGCCCACTTATAGATTCCTAGGCTCTAGGTCTTCAATTTGCACTGCTGAACACTGCACCAGTTAACTTCTCTCCATTACTTGCACGACCACAACGCCACACGTTTCACAGGCTCGTCATTAAACACCTTCCAGAAAGCACTCAGTGGACATAGTGCTTGCATTAAAGAACATAATAAAAAGATTTTCTAAATAGGAGGGATGGCCAGCGTATAAGAAATGATCACAGGAAGAAGATGGAAGTGAGTTGCCAGCATAGCAACTGCTGAAGCACCTGGAAGAAAAATTCCACCCTGCTCCAGCACACAGCCAGCAGGTTGCTACCATGTCTGGGCAGCATAGATCACATGGGCAATCGGGGGATCATCTAAAATTCATCTAAAATCATCTGAAATAGAATAAAACAGTGCTGGACAACCAGAAAAAACAGGCTCCACCGAGGTGTAATGCATATCATTTGGAGCACTCATTTGGAGACAGGACAAAACCAGCCCAATATGGAGTGAATTTATCTTGATTCAAAGGTCTCTGTCTTTTGACCACAACTTTTTATATTTTTAATTGGTACAACCAGAATTTTTTTTGTATCCTTGTAAACAAGGATATCCCACACAAATTAGTATTTCAATTACGTTGATTTAATTGGATTTTATGCATCTTTATCAGGCTGACATCTGGCAGGATGGTGGAATGAATACAGCAACTGTGGCAATGCTGGAAGAAAAGCATGAATGGGACAGGTGGCTGGTTTAAGCACAGCCTGTGAAGCCCTGACACTGAATAGAAGAAAAGATGCAGAAATGAACACATAGAGGGTGTGCTGGCAAAGTTACATTACAGTTGCAGCTATAATTCTTTAACATGTCACACCAAATTTTTTTACATGAAAGGCTGAAGTCTATAAAGGAGTTATTCCTTAGTAGTTTGCAATTATAAAAAAAAAAATAAATCAACTCATTTAGGGTATTCAGAGGCCCATAGAGAAAGGCCTGTAGGAGGTGTTGAATATTAGCCATTCAAACCAATGGAGCAGAAAAAGCAATACCATAGGACAACAGGTAAAGAAAGGAAGGTATAGACTTGAAGAGGCTGGAAGATAAGAACTGATATAGTGGGAGAACAAAACAAAACAAACAGGGAGGGAATGAAGCTGCAGATCAGCAACAGTGATCTCTAAGTCTCAGATGACATTTCCTTTTGTTTTGAAATAACCCCCATCCAACAGATTCAAATAGTGGATAAAATCTAAACGCAGCCATATAAAGACTTTTACAGGAGTAATTTTACACTGCTAGTTCTCCACCTAAAGTCAGTCTCGTTAAAGGGCAGAAACTTAACCATATTATCACCCAGTAGCAGCAGCCTTCTTTCTAGCATTTTATGCATGTGAGGTGCAAGACCCTGCATCTTTGCATGCTTTGGATTAAATGAGTAATTTACAAACCTGGCGTTAGAGTAATGAAGGATATAGAAAAGGAGGATAATGAAGGGTATAGAAAACAGTTGCAAAATGCTTGGTCATTCAAGCAGCATACATTTAAATCCCACCATTTTCCCAATTCCCACTGTATTTGTGCTTCTCTAAGTGCATAAATGACTGTGTGTGTCACAGTAATTTTCACATATGCACACATAACCGATAGCAATTAAAGACAAAGCAGGAGCACAGGACAGAGTTATTTTCACAGAGTGTCTTTGCCATGGCCATTACCTGATTCACAAAGTTACAGGTACCCAGTGTTCTTTGACTTCAGCCTTCTGAAAATTAACTGACCTAGAAATAATTTTTGAAAGTATTTTCATATCCTCTCTTTCTCTTTTCATCCTTCACCTCCCTAAGGAAATATTTTTAATTACATGGATTCACTCAAAATGAAGAGCACAAATTTCTCATCAGGAAAAATCCATCTCTTACACTGCAGGGAAGCAGAACATAGCCTCAAACATTACAATATTGTTTCCTTAGACTGAAAAAGAAATCCTCAATACAGTACCAAATCCTGTGGATTAAGTTCTTCACAAACAGCTGGCATGGTGCAGACACTGCAGTCATGCCAATACATACATTCACACATGCATTGCTTGTATGAAACCAAATTTCTATGTGTCAATTTGTAACCCAGAAGTTTCTTGTGACCTGCCAGTGACTGCCCAGATGGCAGGACAAGTCCATTAGGAACAAACCAGTTTTGCTGTGCTGCAGCCATAATGGGAGACCCCATCAAGATCAGAGCTGACAGAACCACCTCAACAGAAGCGGCCCAGTAACATAAAGCTAAAAATATTTCTATCAGCAACGGTATTTTGGGTGATGTGCAGCAGATGTGTAGAGCAGGCAGACAGCAAGAGTTTGACTAGCTGACTTTCATCAGGCTTTCATTAAAGCATCTTCTGGAGATGGGAAACTGGGATCCCTCTCAAGCCTGGACAATATGAGACTGCTACTGCTAGGATAAGACCACAACCACAATGCCACAGCAACTTAGGCCTCTAATTTGGTAATCAGAGGCATTGTTAAATTTATTTTTTCCAAAAAGCTAGGGAATTATAAAAACTTAGAAATAAGGGCCAGCATTTCCCACTCTAAGCCTCAGCTCCAAGCAACATAAAAATGTCAGATCTAATCTACACTTACAATTAGGTTATGAACATAAGCAGGAGTTAAAGAAGTTAGATGTAGTTACATGCTATACACATAACCTACATAAGTTTAAAGCCCAAGTTAACACAAATATTTGTAGCTTTAAGCCAACAATGATCATATGTTTGTCCCTGCTTGATTTTACTGGTGCAAATTGCATTTGTTCCAGCAGTACTTGATTGTGGAACATCTACTCTATAGCTAGAGTAGCTATAGCCATAGACAGCTTGTAATCCACTCAGAATTCTTTCTGAGGTCAAAGAAAGGAAAACCTTGGTCTAACCAGCTGTTTCTTAAGAGTGATTCAAGGCAATGGTGGGTAATTAATGGACATATCCACTACATGGGAAAAACAGCAGCTGGCATCACCAAGTAAAAAGATATGAAGGGCTCTTCCACATCTCTCCCCACCTACTTCAGACAGCACTGCATACAAGCATTTTGCAAGTCAGAGACAGACAGCACCCAAGAAGCAAAGAGTGCAAGTACTGGAGCCTGATTTACGGAAGATTAAGGGGACACATGGACAACACACATGGCACATGGACATTCTATAGGAGTTGACACCACAAGCAGCTGCTGAGCAGAATTTGAATGCTGAGCCCATGGGAGCACCAACAAGCTGTGGTCTGCTCAAGATGGGGGTACAGCAAGAAAAAACTGAAGAAAAACAGATGTAATTGTATGTTATTTTATGTATATTTGCCCATGCTTTAGGAAAACGAAAATAATTTTTTTAAAAAAATCACTCCACAGAAGTATGGCACATACCTGCGTATCACATGAGTAGCAAGGAATTTTTATTTTCATTGTACCGATATTTAATTAGCAGCTTCAACATAAGCTTTTAATTAGTTTAATAACTACTAAAAACATTCCTTGGTTGAACTGAGTTCTAAATGCACATCTTGACCTACCCCTAAAGACTATAGCATGCAAAAGTCTTGTATCAAGTCCTTCCACTGAAATCTCTCAACGTTTAAAAGTGTCATTCAATTTCTTTAAGAAAGAAGAGAACCCCCACAGACAAGCAAAAAACACCCCACATCCCCCTTCCAATGCAGAGATGCTATTTTTCCAGTCTCAGTATAAAATATAAAATCACATTGATCCCTCTCAGATACTGAAGCTAAAAGAACAGCAGAGATTTAGGCTGAGAACAACCTAAAAAATGCAAAAGGAACTGTTACACCCTACTACTATTGTGATATCAGCTTCCTGTTGGAATAATAATGGCAATCTTCACTTTTGGTCACAAGGGCTTTTTATTCAGAGACTGAAGTAAACGCTTATGCAGATTTTTCAGTGACTGTGAAGAAGTCATTTCCTTTCTCACAAAAAAAAAAACCGAAAGAAATCCATAGCTCAAAATTCTACTCGCAACTGAATTTTAATAAATACTATTTAAGTATCCAGTGCAAGTTAATCCTGTACCCTGTTATAGCAATATATAATTTTATATTTTTATATTAACTCCCAAGCTTCTAGAATGTTTATCTGATATGAGGAATAGGAAAGTTTAAGATAAGATTCACACTTATCTACAGTTGAAGTCTAGCATCTGATTCCTGTCCTATCATTTCAAACACAATCCTACTATCAAGATGTAATTTATTCTATAGTTTGATAAAGAAGAAAAAAGACTAACAGGAATTAAGGGCAGAGTTTAAAATATTCTTGTTCAGTGCAATATTACTGCCCAGTTGCCAAATCTTGTCATGTGAAGGAGAACACACAATCATTTACAACTGTTAATAAATATTTCCACCACCACAAAAACTCAAGGGAAAATACTTTTCTGCCTTCTGCAGGACAAGCATATTCCAAGCCACACTTACACAGAAAAATACCAAGAGCACCTTCTCAAATACATTGTGGGAGTTGCGTCATGACACAGACAATCTAAGTATGCTCACTAAGCCAGTATCATTAAGAAGTGACAGAAACACAGGAAGACTGGAGACAAGAGAAAGGGCTTAGGAGAGAAAGGTGTCAGAAGCTTTCAGCTGAAAAGCAATCTCTACCTCCTGCTTTCAGCCCCTGGAAATCTATGACTCACTTTTTTTCTGAAGAACTGAAACGACTTAAGTTGCTAACCTCAGGCATATTAGTGGGAAAACACATTCCGTTACATGCTTTGGTGGAAGAACATTGCATTATACTGGAAATCTCTCAGAAAGACTGAAACCAAAAAGGGAGGTTATAAAGACAAAAGTGTAGGAAAAGGTTATAAAACAAGTCCTCAATACATCTAGTAAAGAGAAGGCAGAGTGAACAACTTACCTTCAAATAATGGATGCAAATGAAACACCCAAGAGACTGTTGGCCTGAATTATCAGATCTATTTCAGTTGCTAAAATAAAACATTTCTCCTGCATTCAGCAGTGAGTGCCCTCATTTGAACATCCCTTTTTTCCTCCCTGTAACCCAAAATACTCCTACAAGCAGCACAACTTGTAATGACTCGCACCACATTAGCTCAGCTGGTCAGAGCATGGTGCTAATAACACCAAGGGCACATGTTAGATCCCTGTGTGGGCTATTCACTTAAGGGCTGGACTTGATGACCCTTGCAGATTCCTTTCAATTCAAAATATTCTGTGATCATCACCTTTAAAGTATGTCCCACAGAATAACCCAGGCAATCTTGTAACAGCTCATTCTTCAGTCATTTTTCATTAACCAAAAAATCTGTACCGAAAACATCCCGAAGATGACTAAGATGGTAATCCTGGAGGTTTTAGTAAATAGCTGGGTAGGCAAAACTCCTAACACAGGTAAAGTTTACTCAAGCAAACACAAAATTTTATTACAGGACAGGCCAATGTTATGAAATTAATTATCTTATTTGCTATTACCATTTTTGCTGTCCTTCACCTTGAAGGCAAGCTGTCTCTTTAGACTTGTCCTCTTAACAAATACATCACTACAGATATTTTACTGCAGCAAAGCTTCAGCAAGTCTGTTATCAAAACAAAACTCTACACTGTATCTGTTTCCTGTCACCACTCCAACATTATGGTGAAAAGTCCTACTGCTCAGTAACACAATGCTTGATAGCACATGGATCATAGGTGGACAAGCATGACCTATACAGAACAGGAAGAACAGAATACTAGCTCTACATGCTAAATGCAAAAAAAAAGGATTTTTTTTTCTCAAGCTCTATTTGGCAGAACAGAATTTCCCTCACTTAAAGGACTGCAAATATTTATTCAAATTGAGAGAAATACTTTATTTTCCATTCTCAAAACCTGAAACCAATCAGCATTCCCAAACCAGGGTAGAATCTTTGCCAAATGGTTTCAATAAAAAGAAGGTAAGCCATGATGAAGAGACTGAAAGCATCCTAGAATGCAATGAGGAATTAAAAAAAAAAAAAAAAAAAGGAACCAAAACCCCCACCCCACTTCTACAAACTGAATGTCATTAATTCAGCACAGCATTGATGACAAGGTAGTCAACCTGATACTCTTACACACATTATGACACCATTCCACAGGCACCATTCAATCTCCTTGAAAGGCACTACAATTAGTAACCAATGTACAGATCTTCCCCTTCAAAATATCCTGATATTAGCACAGGGGTACATGTTTTACTCCAGATATTTATAAAAGCCTCTGGAGAAAATGAAGCATAAGAACTTCCCCACTTCACATATTCATAGTTGTACAGCAGATAGTATGTTACTGGCAGTATGTAGCCTGTAAAAAATCCTAAAACATGATTTTTTCTTAAAAATAGCTGCCCAAACAAACCATGTCTAGAAATCTTCACCCAGAAAAAGCACCCTTTGCTCAAAGGAAAGTTTGCTTGAGGGAAAGAAAAAAAAAAAAACCAACAAAAGTGACAAGTGTGTAACATTCCACAGTTCATCTAGAACTGCTGCAGCCCACTCTAAATTACAATGTCAGTGGCTGTTTATGCTCTAAGGAAGTACAGTAACTACAGTACAGCTCATTCAGGTTGTTGGAATGCCACTGATCATACACTCAATTGCATCTATTCATTAGAAACATTCAGTCCACAACAGCAGCTGCTTTTACCACCACACCCCAAACGCCACCAGTTGCCCCAGGTGATTCCAGTGGTTTACCAGCCCACAGGGACAGATGCCCCACACTCTTGTCCCCTTACAGTGACTGCAAGTTATACTTCCAAGCCCAAGGACTTTTATTTACTAAAGAATGGCATATTAGGTGTGCTTTTGGCTTCAAGCTTTTACAAAGAAAAAGCTCTAGTCTTTTGCAGTCATGCTCTATGAGTTTCAAAACTATTCAGGCTGCACTATTTGTTTTTGATTGAAACTCCCTAAATAATTACTGTTGAAAAGATGACTTAAGCAAACAACAGACAAGTTGCGCCATTTGTTTCAGAAAAACAATGACTAGTTATGTGTGTTATTTTGTTTTTTATCTCTTAAAAACAAGAAAATACGTAATTGTGGCTTCTTTCAGGTGAACAGTGAAGTCCCCATTAAGTTTAGGGGATCAGATTTCACTCTAAAACCAAAAACTACACAATGGCTGAAAAAGAAATCTTTCTGGAAGAAAACAGGTCATTTAAAAGAATACTGGCTACTTCCTAACCAATTAAAAAAATCTGTTTTCATATGTAACACCTATGATGACTGCAACTGAAAGACATGAGAATTTGATATTTACTTAATGAATTACAATGCATTTCATATACATGTTAAGTCTACCAATTGGTTTATAATGAACCTCCTAGCTGTGTGGAACTTTTCATAGAGCAAGAGTAAAGTAATAAAATGTTATGTTTCCTTTTTATTTAATAAAACCAAATTCAACTTCATCTTAAAGCTTAAGAGTCACTTTAGGTAGAAGAGGGAGCTACAAACCCCAATAAGCAACATCTGTAGGATGCAAAATGGTTGTTAAAATCTATCCATGCTACACATATGTGGAGCTAGTTAGAATAATTTAAGTATCCTTCCCCTAACCTCTAAAACTCTTTTCCTTTTCAATTGTCACTACTTCCCTTCACCCTTCCAAAAGCTCTTATTGTGGCTTAAATGGACTGAAGAGGAATCTTAATGCTTGCATGGTATCCACCACAACATTTCCTACAAGGTGTTACTTTTCAGTGTTTCATCCAGGACACCAAAAAGCATCAGCCCAAATCCAGCTGGAAAATGGAGTTCCCATAAGATAAAACTTTCAGTGTTATAGCCCTCTACTCCTTCTTCACAGCTTCCTAGAATGCTCATGAATAGAGCTTCATATGACAAACTGCCAGACGCTTCAGGATACTTGCAGCACCTGAAAAGCTGATTTGTGTACCATGAAGCAGGATCAGGAGGGGTAAGATTCTGTATTCTGCAGGCTTGCTCTAGTGGAAGGCTCAAGTACAACATTAGCTGTTCATGCACTGAAATCCTTAACCTCAAAACAGCTTCTCATAGCTTTTGAAAGGGGAAGGTTGGGTGTGGGCTTCAATGCCCATTTACTAACCTCACACAAGCATTGGGTTCAGAGTAAATAAAAACATCCCCAAAGAAACTGAAGCTGCCTTCACTTCTCTGTTAAATCAGAGATCTTTTGCTGCCCACAGGACTACAGAAGATGTCCACATGGTAGGCATTTAAAGGCTTTGATTCACAAGCAGGGAAAGGAAAGCTTGGGATCACTGATTTAAAACACATCATAATACAAAACAAGTTCAGCATCTGATTCAAATCAGCTCAGGCACAAGGGGGAAAAGAAGAATCTAGAGGTAGCAATCAGGTCTGTCACCCTACACTATGCCATCTCCAAGGTCAGATACCATCCACATCGTCTCAAGAAGCTCCACTCATTCACAGCCCTCCAGGACAGTGAATCTTTATGTGGTCTGGACTCACCCTAGGAAGCTCAGCACTTTTATTCACAGGATTCCAGTCTTGAAACCTCTATTTGGACTCCAGCCAAATGTGACCCTAGTTAAGCCTAGACCTCAGTGCCAAACACACCTAAAGAATAGGCCCAGTAATGCCATTGCCAGGCAACAAGTCACAGCTAGGGAGAAACAACAAATGGGAGGATGGAAGGATCATGGTCAATGAGGAGGGGCAAAATAAAGCCCAATCAAAAATGTGAGCAAAATTTAAGGAGCAAAAATCTCCACATCAGAGTCAGAACTAGGTTCAATGCTCTAGAAGTAGCAATACCACTGTATGAACATTGAAGTCAAAATAGCTGAATATATAAAAAAATTTACACATATACTTCATTACACTGCTTTGAATACCAAGACCTTTTAACAGGTGTTCAGGTATTTCTGTTTTATACATTGGCTTAACATTACTGTGCTGTAGTGTGCTCAAAGTACTTTCCAAGATTTCAGTCCAACAAGCCAAGATCTATGTGTGAATGATTTGTCCCTGTAACCTACCAAATGTTCATTTCCAATCCAGAATCCAGCTGTGCTCATTTAACCTTGGCTCATATGCACAGGGAGTGTTCCCATCCTAAACAGCTAGGGAAATTTAGAGGCTAGAGTTCTAAAAAACACTGTTTTCATGGCATACTAGAGATCAGAGAAAATCCTTACTTCCTCCAGTTAAATAATTCAGTACAGCATCTTGGTTCACTGGACTAGGAAGTGTTTAGTTGTTCTGCAACACTTCTTATTAGATATGCAATCTACTCTAGCTCTGATTATCTTGTGTAGCATAAACTCTTTGGCATAGAAACAGCACTAATTAATATTTATGTAGCTCCAGGGAAATGCATACTGTTATACTGTTTATAATAATGTTTGATGTTAGTTTTGTTATACAGAATCAGAATATAGTCTAGGAGAGTGAAAAGACTCACATTCTGCCATGAATGAATGGGGGCTAAGTTTTGAAATCAAGGAGATGCCACTGAAAGCACTTTGGATTTAAATCTCTCAAATTTGTATCAAGGACTATAAATGGAAATGTTTCAGCTTGTCAACAACTGCTATTCAATCACACGGGAAAAAAAGTGTTCCTACAACACTCAGAATCTGAACCTAAACCAGCATTTTTTCTCTAAAAAGCAAAATTTTGAACTACTCCTGGACAGAGGTGAAAGTTGACACCAACACTGGAAGCACAAGCAAGACGAATGCAGCTCAACACAAAAAGACTGTGTTATGCACCATGGGAAAGGTCTTTGAATTAAGATTATATTCTAGCATCAGTCCCAGGATGACAGAAATAAAAAGCATCTCTACATCAAGTCTCTGATCTGAGCAGTGCTACCACCTCTTAATAGAAGCAGAGAAAGCAAAGAAGAAAAGGTGTGGACAGAATCACTGCAGTCAGCTGAACATCCATCCAAGCCCTCCCGTTTCTGGCCACAAGCAAGTGAGATTCTTCAGACACCAGATATTGTGTCTATCATTTCTTACTTTTTTTTCTGACAGTGAGCTGGGCTTAGATGTGCTAGACAAAATTCCACCCTACTACGCACAACTAAGGCTTATTACTAAGCATTGCAGGGAAAATGAAGAAACAAAAAAAAAGAAAAAAAGAAGAAAAGAAAGCTAAACAAACAAACAAAAAAAGATAAGCTACCCTGTTCAGTCTCATATATCAACTGGGGAAACCATAGAAGAATCCTAGAGGTGACCATGACTGTCTTGAACATAAATGAACCCAACACTAGTCACATCTGTCCCCAGTAAGTCCATCTATTCTGCTGCTCATATACAGCAATATGACTGCCAGAAGAATCAGTGCATTTCCATGATTTTGACAGCCACCATCAAAATCCTTTCTTCAGCCCAGAGTATAAACTTGTTTTGACAGCAGTGCCAATCCCTCTCCCAACTCATACATACCTGATCACAACCTGCGTTCACCAGTTCCTGGAGCATCTGCCTGTTGACTTCCACAGCTACTGTGGTGCTTGACTCATTAGCAAAGGGCAGCAGAGAATATCTGATTTCTCGCAGAGCTTTCTGATACGGTCCAAACTTGGGCGTTTGTCTCATCTGCTGCTGCCTTGCAGCATCCTTCCCTATTAAAATCTTAGGGTCCAGAGAAGTTTCACTGCCTGCTGCAATTGGCAGTCCCTGACCTGAAGATTTGGATGGCTGCTTTAAACCTTCTCGAATCTCTTGCAACCTCTGTCTGCTGTTTCCAGAATACGTCGTAGCAGGAAAAGTCTTTGGCCTCATTGTTGATCCAGTTTTCTCTGAGCATAAATACAGCTTTAGTCTTTGTTTCTTTTAAATTATTTCCAAAAAGTGTCACTTGATGGTATCAATTTCTTGTAAACATAATCCTTGAAAGAGAAGAAGAAAAGGCAAAATTCTCAAGAGATTTCTGCCAACGTTTTACTTCAGCTCATAATCTTCACATTTCCTACGTAAAATGAAAATCTGTGGAATCATCATTTTGCAGACTGACAGTGACTGAAACAAAAGAAAATAGAAAGTACGTTCAATTAAGTAGATATTGTAAATGCCTCTGAAGGGACAGCATGACAATTAATCAAGTGAAAATGAATCAGCTTAACCTCTTAAGCTGTCACAGTTGGATATCCTTTAATGATTTTCACTTTATCTGTTTTCAGCAGGATTCTAGAATGTTCTCTCAACATAACCAACAAATAACTATTTCTTCTTGTAAGCTTTATCGCCAAAATAAATCAAAATAAAACTCCTAAAAAATCAAGGTTTAAAAAAACTAGTTTAAAATTTTTACAGTACCTAATTGTGGCAAGTTTCCTACCCAGTTGCATAACTGAATTCTGGACAAACCTATCCTATTTCATAAATAGGGAAGAGTACACTCATGAAATGTTTTTCCCCCACTTAAGATTATGTTTGTTTTACACTAGCTGAGCAGTTTCAGAAGTTTATGAAAAAGATTTATAATGGAAATATTGATGACTCTAACCATAGCAACTTCTTGTATTTCAATAACAAAGTGAATAACAGAAAGACAAGATATTTTCACTTTCCACGTGATTAACTTAGCAAAGACCAAAGGTAACAGTTCTCACCAGAACTGGAAGGAAGAGAGGAGGGAAAAAAAGAAGAGAGGAAAGGGTATATGATATTTCATTACCTGTGCCTTATAGCGAAGAAAGGGAAAAGACAGGTAAATGGAGCTACACAGTAAGAGCAGAAGATGAAGAACCAGATCATACAGCATCCCAACACAGAAAAAGAAGACTTTGAGACAGCTTTATGTTCTCTGCTGCATGTCAGCTCTGCTGAACACCTATGCAGCACAGCTGAGCTACTGTACAACTTGTGATCTCCATGCAGCAGAGGTTACAAGAATCCTACCTTAACTCAATCTTTATGCATCACCATAATATATGAAATAATGGTGTGTTTGGAGCAGGATCAAAAGACAGCCTAATCAGAAATGCAACCTCACTATTGATGCTGGTTATGCAAGTTGGCTTCTTCTGCTGCCATTTGCACTTGCAAAGTGACTTCTGAATGGTGCTCCAGCCACCTTGCTGGTAAGGGAAGAATTCCATTCAGTTGTTTCCAAATTGCAAATACAGAAGATGGTAGCACACTGTATGTTTCTCACCGGTACTCAGAAGTCAATTGCATTTTTTTTAAAGGTGCTTCCCTTTTGATCATAGGGCATTTATCATTGGAAAGGGCTTCTCTGGGAAGTACTGTTCTTTATTTTCCCATGCTCATACTAAAAACTCTTTTTGTTGTGATAGCTGTAGCATTTCCCAAAAAAACAACCTATTTCCATGCATTTATCATCACTTCTCACTGCCAAGTAAACAGCTTACTGCTGTGAAGCCCAACAGAATCAGGACACATTCACCTCTGAAGCCCACCACCACTTCATCAGGATAGAGTCTACTTCAAGCTTTCCTCTACCAAGGTCTGAAATGCAACAGTGCAGTCAGACCCCAAACTCTTCTATGATGGTTTACCAGCCTGAAATGCAGGAGCACAGATTAATCGCTTGAGATTAACCCAAGTCAACCTTTTTTGTTAGGATTTAAATGCTCCATTAACTAAAAACCACCTATAAGGTGTCTGAGGTCTTGAGCTCCTCCATTCAGTGTTCTCCATGAATATCCAGCAACGCTAACTCACAGAGAAGCGACAGCAACATTTGCCAATTGTTTTAAGGGAAGTGCTAAAGCTGTTCATCCAGATTTTGATGTTTCCACAAACCAGCTATTGGTCAGTAACAGATCAAGCTTTCATTGTCCCAAGCAAAACAAAAGCAACTGCAGGATGTCAAAAAGAGATTTTTTTCCTACTCAGACAGAATATAGCAAAAGATAATACACAGGCTTGGTAAAAAATAAAACACAATAGTATTGCAGCCTTCTGTGGATTACATCATAACTAGCTAGTGCTTAGAAGATACAGAGCAATTAACTGGTCAATAATTTTCTTTCTTTTCCTGACAGCAGCAGGCACCATATGGCTTGGTTTAGGCATCTAGGTTGTTCTTCCTTTTCAGTCCCTGTGCCAATCCTCAGGCCTGGGATGCACTGGGAAAGCTTGCAAGCCCCCCACCTTTTTGCAGCAAAAGACTGCTTTCCCACTTACACACATGCTTCACATAAAGAACTTCTGTGACCTTTAGCCTCAGCTCGAGTCTAATAATGCTGGGTCAAGCCAGCTGGCAACTTCCTCAGCTTACATTTACAATACTGCTTAAACCAGAAAGAAATGTTGCTCGCTCAGACAGTATGGATGAAAGAAGTAACAGCAGTATTGGAGCTAAATGCAAACCTGTTTCATATTTTGCAGGGTTTTTTAAAACTAAAAATGTAAAATAAGCAAAACAAAAAAAAAAGGAACTAAATATTACAGATTATTTACAAGGAAAGTCAAGCTGTTGGCTTTTTTATATCTTCCTGTGATTTGCATTTTTCAGAAAAAAAGCATAAAATGGTTGTATGCTTTAAAAGATATGTAGTGTGTCTCATTCTGTCTAAGCATTTGTAACTGTACATCTGGATTTGGATAATTTCAAATCCTTCTAATCTGCACCCTGCCTGCAGCATGGATATAACAACAGCCTTCCTGCCATCAGAAGAAATTATTTTTGAGTTGTTAGCCATTCTGACTAAACAGACCTAAGGCCTTTTCCAAAATGTTACATGTTCTGTACTAATTAGAAGCTTGTCCATTATCCTGAAGGATAATGGACACTTCAAGCAGGTGCAGCATTACTTTAATTGCATCAAGTTAAACAATTTTTGAGTAACTGATTATTTTGTTTCATTTGAGAAATACCAATAGCTGCTCTGTCAGCAACCAAACAATCGATCAATGACACACTGAAATTATATGTTGATGCCTGTTTTCCCAGCAGCACTATCTATTTGCTCTCCTGTTTCTTCATTCACCAACAGGCTGCATGTGCTAGCGGCTCTGTGGAGCTGGGACACAGGCAAGAAACTAAAGCTCACCCAAGCTGGTGAGCTGTTCCCCTGTAACTCTGCAGGCACTGGAGTGGGCTGAACTTGAAATCACTGCGGTATAGGAAGGAGTAAAGTTTTAAGAAACTGCTACAACTTCCTTCCATATCTCAATTTACAGGTATTGCTTTGTGGGCTTTCTTAGAACACCAATTCAAGAAAGCAGGGAATGTCCACTTTGTGTTGGAGGTCTACAGTGGGGGGGGAAGCGTTTCAGGAATTTCATTATTACACAAACCGTGCTCCTCTTTATAAGTGGGCACATTGTGGAAGCGAAGAAAAGTGGAAAGGGGATTTTCCCTAAAACGATTCCACCTCTCCTGCTAACAGAACTGTCCAAAACTGACTCTGTGCCCGTGTCCCACTGCCAGCCACAAGCACTGGCCCAACTCAGGGCTGTGGGCAACAGCTCACCTTCCCCCTGCACAGCAGCCCGGCAGTGACTGACCGCAAAGTCCGGACACTCCAAACGAGCCCCTTTTGCGTCATTTGCGCGAGTGCCTTTCCCGGGGAAAGGGGTATTTCAACACGCACACCGCTCACGAGGCAGCGGAGAGGGTGGCGAGCTGCTGGCTTGTGGCAGTGACCTTCAGCTGACTGGGAACGGCGCGGCCCCCGCCGCAGCCAGACGGGACCCCGCGGGCTCTGGATGCCCCCGGCCAGCTCCCCGGGGCCCTCGCTCCCTGCGACACCGGCCCCGCAGGGTCTGCCCCGGCGGCTCGCCTCCTACCCCCGTGCTGCCGGCAGCCCCTTCTCCCCCCACTCCTTTCGTGGGCAGAAATCTCCCAAAATAAACTCCGGCCATTTATTAGCAGCTCCGGCCAGCTGGGGCAGAGGCCTCGGACAGGCGGACCCCCACCCGGCTCCGCCGGAGCAGTGCTGCGCTGTCACACGAGTGTCCGGAAAATGTCGGAGGGTGCGGGCAGGGCGCCCAGGCTGCCCCCACGAGAGGACGCACACACGGGACGCTCGCTCCCGCTTCGAGGACCGACCCAGCCCCGCTCGCCCGCACCCCCCGCTTCCCCACAGGACTCTCCCTTCCGCGCAGAGCAGTTTTGGGGGATGGGGAGCGCTCCCACCCGGAGCTGAGGGGGAGCCCGCGCCCCCCGCACCCGCTCCGCTCACCTCCCCGGGGCGCCCAGCGCCGCCGCTCGCCCTCCGGGGGTCGGCACGGCGCGGCTCAGCAGCGGCGGCGCGGGCCGCTCTCCATCTTCCCCCTTGGCCGTCCCGGGCGCCGAGTGCGGGGAGCAGTCGGGACATTCGCTACATTGTTGGCATTCCATTCGCGCCACGTGACCCCGCGGCGCCCGCGTCATTCCACTCCCCTCCCGGCGCATTCCAGCGGGGGGAGGGGCTTCCAGGGCGGGAAGGGCCGGGAAGGGCTGGCGCGCCCTCAGGGACCGAAGTAGGAGCCTGCCCTCGGCTCGCCGGCCCCCTCGGGGCGCCCGTCCGTAGGTTTACGGGCAGGAAGAAGTGACACTTCCTCCCCTCACGAAACCCACTCCGCGTCACAGCAACTCCTCCATGGGTTCTGGCGGGAGAGGGGTGGCACTGCCTCCACTTGTTGAGGGAAAATGGGCCGGGGTAGAATCATGGAATAGCTTGGGTTGGAAGGGACCTTAAAAGGCCATCTAGTTTCAACCCTCTGCCCATGGAGGGCACCTTCCACTCAACCAGGTTGCTTACAGCCCCATCCAACCTGGCCTTGGACACTTCCAGGCATGAGGCATCCACAGCTTCTCTGGGAAACATAGGTGGCTTGGGAATGCTCTTCCACTCACCCCATGCTCCAAATTCATTTAGATTGAAAGGTCTGTGCTGATAACCATTATTTCTACCAGTATCCAATCCATGCTGGATGAACCAGGCACATAAAGTGGCAGCACTATCAATGCCTGCTTGGAGTTTCCTTTTGGTTTCTGGTTTGCTTTGGGATTTTTTGGGGGTTTTTTTTGTTTGCTTGTTTGTTTTTGTTGTTTTGTTTTTTTCTGATGAGTGGTTACTTGTTTTTCATGTTGTTTCATAATGGTGAGGAGACAAGGGAGCTATGAGGTATCAGAGGACAGACAGTGAATTCACATCTGGAACAAAAATGCAGAATGAAGCTGCAAAGGATATTTGGATGCAAAGTTCGTATTTGACCTTGCTATGGATGGAGGTACCTGGAACCAGATTCATAGACTCACTAAGACTGGAAAAGATCTCTGAGATCATCGAGTCCAACCATTAACCCGGCACCAATGTGTTCACCACTAAATCACATCCCCAAATGCCACATCCATGTACCTTTTGAACACTTCCAGGAGTTGTGACCTCCCCACTTCCCTGGACAGCCTGTTCCAATGCCCCAACCACCCTTTCAAAGAAGATCTTTTTCCTAAGATACAATCTAAACCTCCCCTGGCACTACTTAAGGCCATTTCCTCTTGTCCTGCTGCTTGTTACCTGGGAGAAGAGACAGACTCCCACCTCACTAAACTCCCTTTCAGGCAGTTTTAGAGAGTGATGATGTCCCCCTATGAACCTGTTTTTCATGAAAGCAGGAATAATATAATTTTAGATATCTCTCTGGTCTTTAATAAAGACAATTCACAATGAGAAATAATCCCCACACTCCCAAATACAGTAATGTTTGGATCTGGGAGGCTGGCTTTGACCCCCCAGCATGACAGATACGCATGCTAGTCATAACCAGGGGGTATTCATACAGAGTAAAAACCATAAGAAAATAAACTTTCTTATATATAGGCATATATCTTTAGATCATTAACATGGAAGAAGCCTGCAGTCCTGAAATTCTTCAAAATTCTTAAAATCCTGTTGCACAGCTGAGAGGTGCTCATTGTAGGGTTGCTCTGTTTGGCAGGGAAAATGTCAGACTTGCAGACTGTTAAGACATGTTTAATCATGCGACGAGCCCCAGTGTCTTCCACTGGACTGCAAGCACGTATAAAGAGAAGCCTGTGCATAACTCTCTTTCCAGGATGGGAGCTATATTTACAGCCTTTTCCAAGCCAGGGAGACTATTTTTGTAAGTAATATACTTATGGACAGTCCTATCTCAGGATATTTCTCTGAGCTTGTTTATCGTAATTTTTTTTTAATGCCTTCCATGCAAAACTGTCAATAGTGCCTATATGAATGAATAATGCTCATTAAAAAAATAATGCTTATAAAAGTGCTGGTTTAGGAGAAGAATAGAGTGCTGCATTTCATGAGAAAAATGCAGCCTGGTGCATAGAAATTGTTTAGCATCTCATCTGAAGGCAGTTACTGTATATAAATTGCTGTCGGAATTTCAATAGTGTCATTGACTGGAATATATTGTAGGGGAGGGTCAGGGCAGGGAAAGAGGAAGCCTCTCACTCTGGAAAGCTGGAAATCCATTAGGTTCAGACCAGATTCCAGTGTTGGCAGAATATTGCAGGAAAATGTGGGTCATTTTGCAATCTTCAAATACCTGCAAAACTGAAGTAAATTTTAAATGATATGACAGATGCAGCATGGCTTCATTTTCTGAATTACTGCTGTGCTTATCCGATGAAGCATAGCAACATGATTGCCCAAACCAGACATTGCTCAATGGCTTGAGACCTTTTCCCAACAAAGTTCAGGCTGGTTTAAAGGAACAGCATCAAGATAAAAATTGCTTACTCTGTGCTATAATACTTTTTTGTAAGATCTGCTTATTAACTGCTTTCTTAAATCTAAGTAAAACAGATCTTTGAATTTACTTTTCTCCTTTGGAATTGTTTGTTTTCCTATTGCATTCTGATCCATCTGGGAATGAGACTCAGCTGCACTATTTTGCTTCCTGGGTCCAGCCAGCTGCACTTTCTGAACTTAATGCATTTGCACAGAGTTGGGTATAGAATTCCCCACCAGGAGAGCAGCAAGTACAGGTGAGATGGGTTGCATCCATCCTCTAGAAGGTGACCATATTCAGCAGGTGCACCACAGATGTAAATACTCTGTAGACTGTTTCTGTTTTTACCCTTTTAGAAACCCAAACTAATGGAAATCACGTTCCTCAGAAATACCAGGGAAATTGAAGTCAGCTAGGTTGATACAACAACTTGGTTAAAACATGATTTGATCTTTGTAAGGTTTTTGGAGATTACCATGAAAGTAATCTCTTTGGAAATTACTGTCAAGTCTTTCTTTCCAGCTATCTTCTCCCCAGTAAGGCACCTCCAGAAGGAAAGACACTCCACAAAAAGAACAATACAACTTGGGCTGTGCAGAGCAGCAAGTCTGTTCCCAGACTAGAATATGAGATAATAATCGACCATGAGTAAGGGTCACTGTGTTTATTCATGGCTTTGCTTCAGGGAGTGATGCTGCTGGGTCTGTGGTGATTACAGCACTCACCTGCTGACTTGCATGAGCAGCTGTCTTGCCGTGTGGGCAAGTGGGAAGGACCACAGATCCACTATTTCACATTCTTTCTCCTTCCACCCACCTGCAACAACGAGGGTGGTGGGAGCTCTACGCAGCTGTGTGTTGCCTCATCCCCTCCTTGTACTCTTGTTTCACTGTTTGCTGGGCCACAGTGTCTCTTTCTAAACTATTGTATTTGGAACCAATTACCAAATCGTGCTGCTAAAAATACTCCTAACAACGAAGTAATTATGATGTGGGTGGATGAACTTTTTCTTTACACAGTACTAATCGCCAATAAAAGCTTGAACCCGTTCAGAAAACTTGAAAAAGTAAAGCAGGAATATTATCAGCAATGCCTAGTTCTCTGCTAGTTTTTTCCTAAAAGAGAAACACACACATGTGAAATAATAGTGAACATGTGAACACGTGTGAGCATACATACACAAGGAATTTGCTGACAGTGACATCCTGTTTAGAATAACCGTGACATATTTAGAAAAAACCAGTGTGACGTAACATGAATGATGTGCAAGGAAAAAAGACTTTACAATGTCACTGAAATGTTCTTGTTTCAACACATTGATTCTCTTTGCAGAGTGATACTGGGGAATCATTCTTCCCAAATCACCAATGCAAAACCAGTTTGAAACAGCAGTTCTGAGTTCTCCAGCACAGTACAGACTATACAACCTATATGTGAATATAATATACATGTTTAACCCTGATGCAAAATTGCATTTCTGGTGGTCAAAGTTAGGCTCATTGCTTCAATAATTGAGTAGGTGAAAAAAATAAACTGTAACCAAATTCTTAGTATGGTTTAGGTATGCTTTTTTTTCCCCCCTTAAGAGTATGCCTATGGGATCTATCACAGCACTCTTTTGGAGTGGCAAAGATGCAGTGAACGTGAGACCTGGTATTTCAGAAATTCATTTTATGTCAGCACAAAGTAGTGAAATAGGACAAATCTAACTGAGAAACTGTCTCAGCTTGCACACAGACTGGTTAACTGGGTAAGGCATTCTGGATGCTCAGACTGCCTTTCCAGCACTCATAGGTTCAAAAGGTTCAAAACTCTGAATTTCACAAGGACCCAATGTTCCTATGTACTCTGCTCCCAGCCCCAGACTTTGTATCAATTATTGACTGCAGCTGGAGCCCAGCAGAGCCCAAGAGGACTGTAAGAATGTCGGGACTTTGTGTGGAATTTCACCAGTGTGAGCCAGTTGTGCTCTCCATTTGGAACTGAATTGCTGAGCCAGTTGCGCCCTCCATTTGGAAATGAATTGCTGAAGTGTTCAAGTCCCTGCAATCAGCTTGATAGCATCACTTTGTTCAGATGTAACACAGATGGCTTTTGAGCAACACTGCCACCCAATCTGGAAATTTTAGAAGTTTTAGGCTGTGCCCTTCTGATCCTGGAGAAAAAGAGAAGGGTAATGCAGGACGTGAAGTCCTGGTGACAGGTCTGGGCATCCAGCAACCATCAATCTAGCCAGCAATTATCTTTTCATCAAAGGCCTGGCACAGCAGCATCTCCCAGAAAACAATACCCCCACCACAGCTTTGTCCTTCCTGCCACATGCTCTGAATGATTCACACTCCGGACAGAAGGAAAAGGTGTGGGAGGAACACATGCGTATTCAAAGCCCTTGGCTTGCTGCAGAAAATGAGGGACTGGTGAGGACAAGGGTAGTTTCCCAAAATGTCTGTGTGGAGGAAAAAATAATGAAGGAGTTGTGAGGAACCCCTATCCTGAGGGAACAAATGAGGCACTTTTGAATTCCCAGAGCAACTGGTACGAAGGTAAGGATTTGGGACTAGGATACTCCTAAAGGAGCACAGCATGCAAAGGCAGCACCAGAGCACATGGGGAGGAATGAGCCACATGTGTAGCCTGTGGAGTGCCCCACACATGCACACCCTCTCCCCCCCCCCTCCCCCCCAATGAAAGGGCATTTTGCAACTATAAGGGACCATCCAAAGCTTCAGAAGGCTGATACACCACCAAAATGTTTCATGGTGATCTGGGTGAGGAGGTGGTAACCAGGTCTGTAGAGCCAAAGATAACACAGATCAGTATTGCTGGCTGGGGGTCTATTTTAAAGATTCTAATTTTAAAGATTCCCACAATCAGCTTTTTTCCACTTCTTGTCCCTTTTGGGACTGACTGTAAGCTGTTTCACTTCTCCACCTGAATTTCCCTGCCTGTAAGGAGAGAGTAGTAATTCCAAAGTTTTGGAAAGGCTAAGAAATCTCTGGATAAATAGCTCTTTCTGTGACCTATCATTATGTTAAATTGATGTCTCAAAGCCCAGCGTTAGAATTCAGCATTAATGTAAAGGAAAGCTGTGTTCATTTCTCTGATCATTTACTGTATCTGTTTAGAAGGTCTCATACTAAAGCCCTGTGCAGCTCTATCCATGAGTAACTCATACACAGGGAAAGATCCAAGACTTGTTTAAAGATCTGATCCCATTAGATAAGACCCTGGAATTAGACAGAAATTACTCATGTGACAGACTGCAATTTAGTCATATGAAGCCAAAAATAGCATTTAACAAAACTTTACTGAAAATGGGTATTTTCAGTTAATTACTTGCTTGCAATTAATGCCTGATCACTAAAGCTAAATGTCACATTCCCCAAAAGCACCTTCTAGGAAGGCACCTTCTCGACATCTCACCAAAGGAATCTGATGGATAATTGTCAAGTGGGAGACAAAATGTAGTAGTCACAGCAGGGAATGCACACAGCTCACATTCTCAGGGTTAGTTAGGAACCCAATGTCCATTTGCTTGCCAACCAGACTAAGTCAACGGCATTTTACCACAATCACTCCTAACCCTTCCCAGAGCAAAAAACCAAAACCATCTCAGGAAGCCTTAAGGTGTATAATTCTTAGAAACTTATCAAGATCCTTCTTGTCCTAAGGAAGGACAAATGGCTAGAGAGAATAAATACGTTAACAAAGAGTTCAGCAGTGAGGGCTAGCAGTCCATGCCCTTGGAAGATAACACTAGATGGATTATAACCATCTCACCTTAGAAACACAGAAATGGTTCTCCCAGCTAAAGGCTTGAATGGAGTCACAAGTTAGCACATTTAATAGACTGCCTTATCAAAAGCTTTACAAGGAAAAGTAGTACTTCAGACAAGGACGAGGAAGTGCCAGATTAGATATCAATCAAACACCTTTTGGGTTCCCAGCGCAATGAGTGGTTTGGACTACATGTGGGTCTCGGAGGAAACCATTCCTCTTCTGAGATGTTGCTGGATCAGACAGAGTCAGAGGAAAAGGAAGGAAATATAACTGGAAGATTATAAAAAAAATAGTGACCATGGTAATGAGCCTTGGATCAGATGTTTGAACAAGACTTGGATCTTTCCCTGTAAGCCTTGTTATTATGACTAAGCCAGCTCTAAAGGGAAAAAAATAACAGCAATGAATTTCAGCTGATTAAATGCTGAGAGAAACTGGACATGGAACAGGGTAAAGGAAGGAATGGAATAGAAAAAGCGGCAGTGGCATATGTTAAGAAGCACTATTAATGTGCATTCAAAGACAATTAAAATAATAGTACAGATGGGTAAGGAAGTACATGGATAAGAAAGACACACTGCAGAAGAAGAGAACTAGACAGATTGCAGACTGATATCAGTAATGCACAAGGAAAAAGGAGTGAGTCGATATCAAACATGGAAGTTGAATTGTAAGAGATTGAACTATGTGCACTCAAATACTCCAGAAACACCGAATAAGACTTCAGTGGAAACAGAGGTAGAGGTAGATGTCAGCTATAGAAGTAGAAAACACTTATTTCTACCTCTATTTTTAAAAAATCTGCTTTTGCATCAAAGAGTGAGAGAAGTAACCATAAATTTGAAAAGAAACAGAAAGAAGACTGCTGATGCAAGGCAATCACATGTGTGGAACAGCTACTTAATGAGAATATTACAGAGAGCCATAGGGAAAATATCAGTTAGTCTTGCTATATGTGATGGTGCACCAGAAGACTGCAATTGCTACCAAAAACTCCAAACCCATAGTAAGGGACCACCTCTTCAGAGCAGAGATTACATCTCTGCAGATAAGATGGATAGAGGAGTTGAAGAGAGAAGCACGGCTAGGCTGCATGAACATTCACAAGGAACACAGCAATTCAGTGGCAAAGCCAGGACGAATCCTCATCTACCAAACAACGATCAACAACTACATCATACTGTCGCTAAAAAAGAAACAAAATTACAAAAAGATGCAAAATACAAAGAGTCAGAGGGAATGTCCAATTTCTCAGTTCCTTTGTATTGCCCAGATACAAAGCTCTAAGGCAAACCTGTAAGATTTAGGTCTTGCCCTAGTCACTCTGCAGAAATTCAGATCCTCATTGCTTAGCCTTTCTTTGACACAGTAATTTTCCAGTGGTGCTGTAAGCCTGTTGCTTCATCTCATTTTCCTAAGTAAACTGGCTTTTCACAGTGACTGTGCCAATGGAGCTGGCCTTACATCGGCATACCTGCCACATCTGCAGGACAGCATGGAGCTGCCCAGGGCTTGCCGCTGGCTCACGACATCTCCTGGGCTCGGCACAGCGGGGTTACAGAACTCTCCTGTTCAGGCTCTGCCCTCAGCAGTGGCAGGGTCCCAGATCTCCTGCTGAGCCCAGCACTGAGCCACCACGTTTCTTGTGCTTTAAGAGAGGGCCTGAGAGCTGAGCAGTTGTGTGATGCAGTTGTGAGGGGCAGGGCTCCTGTGGAAGCCTCCACTGTTTGGATTGCCTGCAGGAAGGAAGTGGGATAGCATACAATTTGGCAAGGCATCTCAAAGCAGCATAAGAAGCTCCAGTCAACAAACCTTGCATATTTTCTTGAGGGAGAAAGAATGATACTAAGTAGAGGGAAAAAATACAGTCACACCTCTGTGTACTCTGGGAGTCAAAATCCTGTGTGCTTTGCACTTGTTTACACAGCTTTATCAGCAAAGAAGGATACCAGAAAACTGAGAGAAGTATTTGCTATTGTCTGTGAGGTGAGTGACTTGCACAAATAATATAACTTGGCCTGACCCCTTGGAAATATGGGGATTAAGTATCACATGGCCTTGGCAATAGAAACCTAAAATTGTACATTGGGACTTGTCATCCATATGTGCTATACATCCATATAAAAGAGAAAGTTTTATTGAAATTGGGTTCAGGATTACAGTCCCTAAAAAGTTGTTGGGGAAAATTCTGAGCAGACCCCTGTGTAGGTCTATTGGGTTTGCACGGCAAGGCTTTGGTAGTAGGGGACTACAGGGGTGGCTTCTCTGAGAAGCTTCTAGAAGCTGCCCCCATGTTGACAGAGCCAATGCCAGATGGACTCGCCCACTGCTGGCTAAGGCTGAGCCCATCAGGGTTATCAGTAATGCCTCTGGGATAACAGACTTAAAACGAGGTGGAAAAAAGCTGCACAGCAGCAGCCAGAAAGAGTGAGAAAACATGAGAGCAACAACACTGCAGGCACACAGTTCAGTGAAGGAGGGGCAGGAGGTGCTCCAGGCACTGGAGCTGACATTCCCCTACAGCCTCTGGTGCAGACCTTGGGGAGGCAGCTATGCCCCTGGAGATTCAGAGAGAAGCAGACATCGACCTGCAGCCATGGAAGAACCCAGACTAGAACAGAGGGAATGCATGAAGAAGGCTGTGACCCCATGAGAAGCCCATGCTGGAGCAGGCTCCTGGCAGGACTGGTGAATCTGTGGAGAGAGGCGCTCATGCTGGAGTAGGTTTGCTGACAGGACTTGTGACACCGTGAGGAACCCATGTTGGAGAACCTAGTGCTAAGAACTGCAGCCTGTGGGAAGGACTGATGTTGAAGAAGTTCATGGAGAATTGTCTCCTGTGGGAGTGACCCCACACTGGAGCAGGGGAGCAGTGTGACAAGTCTCCTCCTGAGGAGGAAGAAGCAGCAGAGACACATGTGATCGACTGACTGCAGCCCCCATTCCATGTCCTCCTGCACCACTGTGGCAGAGGAGGTAGAGAATTCAGGAGTGAATTCAGGAAGGGAGGGGTGGGAGAAAGGTATTTTAAGAATTAGTTTTTATTTCTTATTATACTACTCTGATTTGATTGATAATAAATCAATTTTCCCCAAGTTGAGTCTGTTTTGCTCATGACTGTAATTGGTGAGTCCTTTGTCTCCCTGTCATTAACTCAACCTGTGAACTTTTTGTTTTGTTTTCTTTCCCCTGTCCAGCTGAGAAGGGCAGCAATAAAAGTGGTTTTGGTGGGCACCAGGCATCCAGTCAGGGTCAATCCACCATAGCAGGATACTGAAAAATCGTCAGCTCTCCATAATGCTTCACTAGAGTATCATCACAGAATAATAAACATGAAAACAGCACAGACACTGAAAGTTTCCCCTCCAAAAATGCTTCACCACGTGTTCCTGTTTGATGACTATCATTATCACCGTGTGTCTCCTAGTCTTCCGCACAGTCTCTCAGCCCACATCTATTTTGAATTAACTTCCCACACCAGTCACTGCTTTTAGCTCACTTCAGGAATACAAAGTTCCACGTTTAAAAAGCATCACAGCAATCCTAAACATGCTTTCAACTTTCTAGCTACTTTCTTCTTCTTTCTTTCTTCTAGCTACTTTCTTTCTTCATTCTTCTTCTCTATATTACATTTTCATACTCTGCTAGAGCTCATAAAAACTCCAGGATTAATGAAGAAAGGCTCTGAATGTTAGGGGGTAACTTTTATTCATCACCAGTAAGCAAACTGTAGGTTGGATAATATGTGATTTGCAAATAATTAAAATACAGATTTTGATTATAATGAATCTGTAACTTAAATGAGTAAAGTTTTATTTAAGTCTTGGAATGTGATGAACACATGAATAGGAATATTGTTATACTGTAAATCAAAGTGAATAGAGACTTCTTCACAACCAATTGTCTTAAAGCAGCATCTTATGACAGCATGCAAAACAACTTGAGTGGCCCATGCTTTTCTCTCCCCATGATTACAAATCATAGAATAATAGAATGGTTTGGGTTGCAAGGGACCTTAAAGATCATCTAGTTCCACCACCCTGCCATTGAGACAGGGACACCTTCCACTAGACCATGTTGCTCCAAGCCTCATCCAACCTGGCCTTTAACACTCCCAGGGATGGAGCATCCACAGCTTCTCTGAGCAACCTGTGGCAGTGCCTCACCACTATCACAGGGAAGAACTTCTTCCTTATATCTAAGCTAAACTTGACCTCTGTCAGTTGAAAGCTACTCCCCATTGTCCTGTCACTACATGCCTTCATAAAACTCTCTCCAGCTCTCATGTGGTCCCCTTCAGGTACTGGAAGCCTGCTCTAAGGTCTCTCCAGAGCCCTCTCTTCTCCAGGCTGAAAAATTCCAACTTTCACAAGCTGTCTTAACAGGAGAGGTGCTACAGCACTCTGATTATCTTCTTCATGGTCCTCCAATGGACCCACTCCATTGTTACATCGGGGACCCCAGTGCTGGATGCAGCACTGCAGGTGGGGTCTCAGAACAGCAGAACTGAGGGGCAGAATCCCATCCCTGCCACTGCTGCCCGCGCTGCTTTGGATGCAGCCCCGGATGCAGCTGGCTTTCTGGGATATGAGAGCACACTGCCAAAACACACCCAGGGGTGCTGCTTGTCAACCAGCACCCCTAAGTCCTGCTCAGTGCTGCTCTTAATCCATCCTGCATCCAGCCTGTATTTGGGCTTGGGATTGCCCTGACGCAGGTGCAGGGCAAGTGCAGGTACACTTGGCCTTTTTGAACCTCATGCGGTTCACATGGGCCCACCTCTCAAGCCTGTCAAGGTTTCTCTGGGTAACATCCCTTCTCTCCAGCATGTCAATCGCACTACACAACTTGATGTCACTGGCAAACTTGTTGAGGGTGCACTCTATGCCACATCACTGACAAAGCTGTTAAACAGCACCAGTCAACAATTCCTGAGGGATGCCACTTGTCATTTGTCTCCCCTTGGACATTAAGCTGTTGACCACAACTCTTTGAGTGTGATCATCCAGCCAATTCCCAATCTATTAAGTGGTCCACCCATCAAATCCATGTCTCTCCATTTTAGAAATGAGGATGTCATATGGGACAATGTCAAATGTCTTGCACAAATCCAGGTAGATTAGGTCTGTTGCTTTTCCTTTATCCACTACTGTTGTAAACCCTCTTGTAGAAGGCCACCAAATTTGTCAGGTATGATTTGCCCTTAGTGAAACCATGCTAGCTGCCACCAGTCACCTCATTTTCCATGTGCCTTAGCATAGTTCCCAGGAGGATCTGCTCTGTGATCTTGCTGGGCATAGAGATGAGACTGAGATGCATGTAGTTCTCTGGGTCTTCCTTTTTTTCCCTTTTTAAAAGTCTTCTCTGTGCTCTGGCCATTTTTTGCTTCAAGTACTGCAATTACTGCACAGTTTTTCACCATGCTCCCCTTAGCCTAACAAGAGCAGTCTAATTGCTCTTTTGTTTATTTTCCACTTCTCAAAGATTCACATATAAGTCCAGATACTCAAATGCTCTCTGACATGCCAAGCCCTTGGTGCGTATGGAGCAAGAGGGCAGGCTCTGGCTATGACAAGAATTTCAATGCACACCAGGTCTGCTTAGCCTTCTCTGTGTACACAGTGATATGGGTGTGCAAATTTGGAGATTACTTTTTAAGCCTTGTGCAATGTTGTGAAATGCAAGCAAAGACTGTTCGTACACAACAAGTGTTTTCTTGGCCACATGAAATTTCAGTCACTGCTGCTCCTCATGACCATTTGAAACATCAGGCTGAATCCTCATCTTGACAAACGAGGGGAGGTGTGTGCCCAGAGTGGGTGACACAAAATGTGTAGGTGGAGATTTTTGTCTGGTGGCCCCTGAAACATGGCACTGCTGATTGTTCCATGCTCCTCCCCTGATTGCACCTGATTATTTCTGCCTGCACCTTTCTAGAGGGTAAATTATTTTCTATTATGTTCATGACTATCCAGTTGTAGATCCCTGTGGCTTTTAAAATTTCTTCTCCTGAAGCTCTTGCTGCTATTACATCTTAATTCTTCTAATTGTTTTTGTTTGATATAAAAGTATCAGTTCTATCAAATCTGATTTCTGTAATTCCTCTATTATTTTTTTTTTCTGGGTTCAGAGAGGTTTTTTTTTAAACTTCATTCCTTCTATTTCACATTACTGGTCTCTCATGAAAGGCCTACTCTGAAGCATTTAGTTTCTGTCTCAGTACTTCTTCTTGAAGTGGTCCTTGCTTTTCTATCACCATGACTACAGTTCTTCTCTATGCTCTGGCCATTACCTGTTTTAGCTACTGTAATTCACTGAGAGCTTCTCTTTCAGGTTTTTGTACTCCCTTGAGCCTAACCAAAAATTTGTTAATCTACCTTCTCCTCCCCTACACTTGAAGGATCCCATCTCATTTCTTATTCTTGCCATTGGCTCCCTGCCTCCTCACCCTTCAAAGGTTTTCCTTTGCCCCTGTTCCCTCTCTTGCTTCCTGAGTGCCTTCTGATATTATCTTCCCTCAGTACCTCTTGTCTTCTCCCAGTCTCTGTTTCGTAGCCTGTCTTTATTTTGGAAACTGAATGAGTTGAAGCAATGCTAGTTTTACAGGGAAAACTCATGCACAGAACCCTTGACTCCTGAAGGTCAACTATGAGATCCATGGCAGATTAGGAAAGAAACCATGCAGTGTTTGTTTCTGAGTGACATCCAATCATTCAGCTCAGGAGTTTCCTTTTCCATTCAGACCGGCTGCCCTGGTGATTCTTCATCTCTGCAGGAACCATTTTTCCCTGGACAATTGCCTTGTGTTTTTTCTTGATCACATTCAGAGTTTGACTCTGAATTCTTTGGGAATGACTTTAATGTTTTTGTACTTGCAAAGCAGTTCACCTTTATAGTGCCACATAAATGTTTTCCCCATCCTAATTATAGTAGCCAGTGGCTCAGACATGCTGTACTGTACGTGGGGAGGAAGCAGAGAGATTTCTGTGCATTGCACAGAGGAAATTGACAGACTGTGTTTGCTCATTAATTGAATGAAACATTTCACTGACTTCAGCTTGAGCAATATAAAACTGTCTTGAATAGCCTAAATGTGCCTCTGTTAAATTTCAGATAAGATCTCCTGCCAGAACTGTGATGCTGCCTTGGTAACAGTGATGGTCAGGGTAAAGTGTTGGCTCCAAAGCATGGGAACATAAAGCATGACCCTATCTGTTCCCTCATCTTCTGGAATTTAAGGGACAAATATTCTTAGAAAACTCTTTGTCTTTTAAAGGATGAAAAATCTTCATTGTTTTTCTGGATTTATTGTTGTAACAGGTTCAGAGACCCTTGGTCCTCCTTCCACTATATTAGCACAGCACTGACTGGAGGAATGGCTGCTCCTGTCTTGAACTGGGAGAGTTCCCATGGGACCACAGTGTGTTAATCCCGTGTAGTACCCAACTGTCTCTTTGACTGTCTTTTTCCCAGAAATATGCAGCTGGGTTAAATATGGATCAGCCTTGGTCCACATAATTTTATACCCAGTCTCAGGAGAACCAGAGTCAGTGAGTGAATATCAAGTACATTTATTCAGGTTGTACTTTAATAATTTACCATAAAGGTGAAAAGTGTCAAAATTATCTGTACTGACATCAGGTCTTTGGTCATTGCCTGTCTGTTCAGCTGCCCAGAGATTCTGCAAAGCCTCCATAAGTGGAGATTTGTACAGTCTGACTGGACATGGTCCTGAGAAACCTGCTGTAGGTGATGCTGCTTGTGTAGAGGTTTGCACTAGATCACATCAACAGCCCCAGGTATTCTGTTACTCGGTGAGCTTCCAGGTTTGTATCATCAACAATCCATATGTTCCTTCCAGGCAGCAAAGAGAACTCCTGCACAGGATGCAAAGTCCTTTGTCTGAAATCAGACAAAGGGTGGGGGAGGAGGAGCCCTGTTCATCCTGTAAAGAAAGTTTAGCTGGAGAACTGCTCTTTTCCTAACCTTATTCTCCTTATTCACATATTTTATGAGGAACACTTGGGAACCCAGAGTACAACAGGCTGAATTTATTCATAGTCTGAGCATTATGAAAGCATCCTCTGAGGCAGTTTCCTCTCATGCTGCCACACCATTGAAGGCAGCCCTGACCTTTGGGGACCACCCTCTTCAGGAATGGAGGGTTATTCAGCCTGCATCCTGTTTAAGAACCACACGCCCCTCCTGAGTACCGGCTCACTGCTGAAGCACAGGCCTTGCCATCTGTTTCAGTGTTCCCACCATGAAGCAGCATTCCTGAGGTGACCAGCTGTGAGAGTGTGACCCACTCTTCCTGGTGCTGGGTCAGAACTGAGCTCCCTCTGGGTGTGCACAGCTAAAGCAAGACTGAGCCCACAAACCTGCAGGTAGAGGTGTCAGCAACTTGGATGGCATCAGCAGGAAAACACACCCTTGGGATATAGCCTTGCATATCATTTAACCTCAGCTGAATACATGTAGGAAACAGTGATCTGGTTCCCTCAATTCTTATTCAAGATAAGCCCTTTGAAGTCCTTGTATTCTGCAGGCAGGGCCAGCTTGGCATTTTTGCCAAGTTAGTGAAACATTTTGAATTCAACTACTTTCCTCTTCCCCAGAACAACAACTGGCTCTTGTTCTGCTTATTTTAATCCTGAAAAAAAAAACTTCATTGCATTTCCGTCTTGCTCTGCATTACTATGAGGGAACACCATTGCTGCCACAGTTTCTCTCATGCATGAATACACAGACTCACTGCATACAAATCTCCCTTTTCTCAGTGTCCAGCCCCAAGTTTCTGTACTGGGCTTCACACTGATTCCAGCAAGAGGCTGGAGAAGGAGAGAGCAGGTTGCAGAGCAGAGAACAGACTGTGCTTGCCATTCTTCATGCTGCAGAGAGTCAAACTAATAGTTTCTTACAGAAAATAAGGCAGTGAGGGATCTAGTTTAGGCTGACTTCACTATAGCAGATACGTGTCTAGTCTTAAAAACTCCAGTGCGAAGATTCCTCATATTTGTCTTTGGAAGCTTGGTCCAGTGTTTCAGGATGTGTTGGAGGCTCTGACTTGGGGCTATCCTCTGTCCAGATTTACTAGATATTCTCGTTTTCTGCCCAGAAAATTCACCTGCACAGATGTTTGAGGATTGTCTGTACTGCAGCTTGGATAGGAAGGCTACACATGTGGAAAACCTGAACATATCCCCAGGACCTGTACTGACCTATTGTACAATCTGTGAACAGGAAACCAAACCAGGAAGCACTGATCTTATTCTATGAATGGCATGTGGTTGCTTGGTGAATACACAGTACATTCAATGTCCCAAAAGTGTGGGATTTACTACATATAAGCAACATATCTGATTACAGAATCAGAGAGCAGTACTGGATTCACTGCATCCGCGCTGCAGAGCATGACAGAAACATACTGAAACGGGGATCCTGAAGACACACAACAATTGTGTGATGCTGAGATTATTAGACACCAACACTTCTGCAGTATCTTGGTTCCTGCTTTGAGTTGTAGTTATCCTTTGTGGCCTGGCCCAGCCCTCCTAGGCCTCTACCATCCCATTCTTACCCAACTATTATTTTCGCCCCATATTAGGTTTAGTAAGTACCAAGTACATTTTGGGAGGACACCCTAAACAGAAGCACAGCAGTCCTGTGCTGGTTGCAAGACATGACACAGTCACACTTAACCTTAATCATCTGGAGGTGCTGCAGCCCTGGCATGCACTGCAGGTGGGGGGTGGCAAAGCACTGGGGTGAAGAGCAGGGGGAAATCAAAAGGTACTGGGTAGCAGTGCTTCCCTTCTTGTCTTCCACCACTCCTCACTATCATGCTTTTATACTGACACAGCTGTTTGCATGACCACAAGATGATCTAGAAAAAGGGAAATTCCACACTAAATAATGTTTTGGGTTTTGCTTGGGCTGTTTTCACTTCAGCCAACAAGCAATTGTGCTGGTCTCATTGAAGCTGTCACTTGACTGTCTCTGAGCAGAAGAGTGCAGCAGGGCCAAAAGTCCCTTAGACCAGTGCTGTGTAGAAGATCAAAAATTAGGTGGTACAGTAGCAGTGCCTGTCCAGCTTCTTCTTTCCCCCTCTGCCATGTCCCCTTACTCTTGTCATCTCCTCCACTGACACTTGGGTATACTGTGCAGTGCCAAGGGTGGCTGCTTGGCAAACCAGCCCAGGCAACCAATCCAGCTGCAAAAGAGTCCATTAGAATAAAACTAAAAGGGACCATTTTCAGTGCCACCCCTTCCTCAGTGTGGTCCACTGCACAGGTGGAGAGGAGCAACGAGGGCATGGCTTGGTTCATCCTGTGCTCCTGCCTAAGAAGCCCCACCATGACCCTCAGCCTTTGCTGTGTGAAACAACAACCTGAACACAGGCACTTTCCTCGCACCTAAATGAACTGTATTCTCATATTTTGTTTCCCAGCACAATCTTCCATTCTGAAGGGAGGGTGGTAATTTTTCATGAAAATTCACATTGTTTTGTTAGCAAATAAACTCATGTTTGACACAACATCCACCATGTCGGCCAGATTGGCAGGGGTTTTCTTTCTCTGCTTTGGCTCTTTTCCTCCTTGTTTTATTTTTCCTTTCCAGTAATCTCTTAATTTAGACTGGACCCTCTTGTAACAGCAAGTCAGCGACTTGCTTTGGGCAAAACAATTTGTACACTAGATTTGTTGTCTTCCTGCTTGGATGTCCATCTTGTAACGTCTTCCACATCGAAGCCCATCCAAGTTTCTTTCTCTCTTTTTTTCTCTGTATTTTGAGCTTAGTGATTTGAAGGAAGTTGATCAAACTGAGCATTCTTGTGAATTTAAGCTTGGTTGCCAAGAATGTAAGTGATTCATCCCCCTGTAAGGAAAAGTGCTGGCAATAAAACATTCACCATTCCCCCCTTTTTACATGCAAAATACAGTTACTGCTCAAAACAGCAGATCTTTTTACTTAGAACAAAGTGTTACCCTATTAATTGCACAACAACTAGAATTCTTAAAATACCTTTAAGCTCTATTCTTAGAAGGAAATATTGCCAGCAAAGGCCTTGAAAGTGATGAGATGTAAATTACAAGCACTAGTAAAGCACAACAAAATGGTACCTTGCCTCATATCCTTCACGTTGTTATCTTACCCTCAGCAGGACCAAATTCTAGCAGTTTTTCCTTTATGCTTTGTGTCGTGGATATTTTAAGAACCCTTCAGGGAAATACAAAATAATTTCAGGGGAGAAATGTGTTATTTCCTTGCATGAGGACAGTGCAGGAGCTGAATCAGCTGTGCAGTGAGAGGAGTTTAACATCCTAGTTTGTTCCCGATGCGGTTCTGGTGTGGCTGGGCAGGTGCACACCGTGGCTCAAACTCCCCAGGGATCTGCCATAGCCACATTTCCTGTGCAAGGACACCCTGCCTGAGCCATGCCTGTCTCATTCCTCTTCTGCTACAGCACTGCAGCGAGTGAAGGTTTGCACATGTTCTCAAATATTGAGCCTGGTGCTCTGCACATTCCTTCCCCAGAAGACAGAGGGCTTTGTTTACAAATTGGCAGCAAAAGAAAAGGTATTGGTAATTGGGATTAGGTACTCATTGGTACAGTCAGGAAAGCAGGATTCATCTTTTCTGCAAGTCTTTTAAAAGCACAAAACATTATCAAAAGACTCCATTGCTATTTGTCATAGTTTTGGCTTTGCTCCTGGCTGGGCCAGGAAATGGTGTGCACAAAGTATAATTCCCACGTTTCAGCAATGCCCCTGCAGCCTTGCTCCAACAGTGACACACAGGTAGGGCCAATAACTGTTGCACCTGATGTTTTTCAATCTTGCCAAGGACCAGCTGCTTTCAACTGCATTTTCCCATCTATTATCTCTGCCAGCTAGCCAGTGATGAAGCCACTCGCAATCCTGGTGGCTGGAATCATAGGATTGCTGTCCCAGCAAGGAGCTAAGACTTATTCAGGCAGCCTGAAGAAACTGTAAACTCCCCTGCAGTTCAGCTGTCAGCATGTGTACAGAGCTAACGGAGTTGTATAGCTCAGAGCCTACAAGACAGCAGGAGGAAGATGAATTTTGGAGCTCCCAGGAGCAGGTGCACAGCCCATTTTTGGTGGCCTTCCATCACTAACACCACCAAAAATTACCAGCTTAAGACAAGAGGCTCAAAGAATGTGAGATAAAAAAGCATTCACCAAAATCCAGGCATCCCTGAGTGCAAATTCAGCAGGAACTACCCTGTGACTGACCAAAAATGTCATCTGCCATCTAAAAATAAAAAGAAAAACGTGTAATGCCTCCACCGGCCAAATCATTTGCATCAGCTGGCCACAGCTCAAAGAACAACTACAGCTATGCTAGCACAAATACAGAAATCTTCCCAATTCATTTGCAGCCCGAGATGGACAGACACTCATCAATCTCTCATTCTGACTGGTCTTCATGGTTTCTAATCAGAAACCAATTAATAACTTTGACAGTATATTACTTCATCTTTGGCCATGGCTAAAATCCTTTCTGAATTGCATTCATGTGACTGTTTGAAGCAGGTTTGAGCATCAGCTCTATATTTTTTTGGGTGAAGCCAGATTCAAGTCTGAGAGAAGCAGCCAGACTGCTGAACTTCATTTTAAGATCTAGCCCATACATCAGAATCTGTGTGCAATAATTTAGCAATAACTGTGCCCTGAATTCTTAATATTTCACTTTGAAATTTTCAAATCTGTATGCTTAGCAATTGCTCACCTCTAACAGGCAGGGGAATCTATCCATGTCTCTGGGAACAGAATTAGTGTACTTTTCGTATTCAAGAGTTTCAATTCCTTTCATATAATGGGGCTTTGTTTTTCCAGTATTTGTGTTTTTTGAATTTGAAAATTCAGAGATCTCTTTTTAAAGGTAACTCTGAGTTATTATCACTCTTTAAGAACTCTGAACACCTGCATTAAATTGGTGTATCAGCTGGTAATTATTATGCCTTTACATTCCTTAAGCCCAAATAAAACAGAGTTTTTTATCTTGCTTCACATTGAAGAAATCTAATCTAAGAAGTGCCATTTCTCCTGCTCTTCTATGCCCTGAAGTTTTATAGAAATGATTCTGAATTATTCTTAGATTTGTAACAGGCATAACAAAACATGAAGCTAACTGTAAAGAAGTGTTAACCCAAGATTTTTTTTCCTATCCACTTATTTTGAAATAGTTTCTTTCCTCCCCCTTTCTTAATTTGCAAGAATTTTCCCTTTAGCAAGTCTGTGAGGCACTTATTTATTTTTTTGAATGCTGTGCTTTCTTACACAACTTGTGAACACAAACAGAGCGCTGCTCACAGCAATCTGAAATGTCACAGTCTGTCATGCTGTCACATAACCTGTCACATTGTACAGCCTGTCATTGGAAAGCACCAGGTTATGGACAGATGTCATCTTCTGACTCCAACTGAACCACAGCAAGAAGGATGCCTTTTATCACCATCCCCTCTGGCCCACTGATGTGCCAGCACAGCTGCTTGTGTGAACCCTTTCTCACCCAGTCCAGGCAAGAGCAGCAGGATTTTTGTAAACTCTTTAAGTATGAAGCCTTTGCTAAGCTGCTTCATTGCAACAACTCTTTGGAGAGCTCATCATGACCAGCTCTGCCAAGAGAGCTGATAGGGAAGGAACAGCAAGAAATGTAAAAGCAGTGATTTCTTCTGCCAGCACCCTGCGCACTGTGTGTACTTCTTCCCATGCCCTTACGATCACTCATCTACAACCCCAGCCTTAATTGCTCTGCAGCAAGACTTCCTACATTTGCAATTTCACCAGCACCTCCTGTCACGTGCAAAATGGAATATAATACAGCTGATAACCATTGCTGTGAGAGGTTATTCTTTCTTGGTCTAAGGAATAGGTGTGCACAAATTTTCTAGGAACTTTTGAAGTTACTGTGTGCGGGCGCCAAAGCAATTCTGCCTTGCATCGTGCCTGCAGCACATTCTGTTTTACTGGTGCTATTCTGCCACTACCATTAGGATTATTTCAGTCTTTCCACTAAGTACTGTGTCTCTGAACAGCTTATGGTAACCAAGCTATCAGAATTCATTCTGGACTCAATCATCACATATTGTAAACTCCCAGTGACGGACAGTTCCTTTCTTTTAAAAAGATTGTTAGAGTTAATTGATATTGCATAGCATTCAGTAAAGAATTTGGCTTTTATTGAATTATTCAAAATGTTGTGGATAATTTATGGCAGCCAGAACATTTTCGTCATAAGTGGCCATTCAGAAAAAACAAAATAAACCAAAAAGAGAAAGAGAATTGTGTTTTCTGACCTTCTTGTTGAGCCACAAAAGATAATTCTGCAAGGCAGCTGAGCTGTCTTGGGGTGCTGAGGCTTTGCTTTGTGCTTGACAAGGCTGGCCACATGGAACTACTTATTTTGGAGAAAAGTTTTGCTTGACTCTTTATGACAATGCTTCTGGAGGCAGGACACACGTAATGGCTTGCACAATATTATCCTTTCTTATGAAGGATACACAGTGCTCTCATAAACCTTCCATGGGGCTCTGTGAGCCCCAGAAGGAAGCCAGAAAAAACATGCCTCCTACTGGGGCTGCCCAGAGAGGATTTACTTGTCAACCGTTCCCCCATCATTGCAGAATCAGTGTGAAATGCCACAGACACAGGAGGCTCTTTCTGATAGGATCCATCATACTGGGGTAGAAAACAGAGAGGGAAATACCTGTTGTCGGCATGTGGGATGCATCTTTATCCATTTACTATTTTCAAGAGGAACAGTGTGTGCCACAGACTGGAAACTTCTAGGAGTGTATGGCAAGATGAAGAGAAGCGTAGCCAGGGAGCTGCATATAAAATATGTGTATGTTGGTACACTCAATTGGAGTTTTCTTCTTCAGGAAAAAAAGCTTAAGTACTTTAATATGATTCTTCCATGGGAAGGGAAAATAACAAATATTTGGGGGAAGATACTTAAATAACTATCAACCTAATCTGTTAACACTTACCCATGGAAATGTTCCCACCAAACCATGAACAGGAATGTGTCTTTGATGGAGACTTTCAACCCCTTCTCAGACTTTTGTGTTGTGTTCAAGGATAGGATCACATTAATCCAGGAAGCAGGCAGGGAAGGGATTTGTCTGCACAGGAAATGTGGAAGACAATATAAAGAACATCTCTTCCAGCTGCTGATGTTGTGAGGGAACTCACTGGCTTTGCCATGCAGGGCATTTGGAAGACGGTGCTGTTATCTCAGAGCAGCCAGCACAGGAGCAGTGGGTCAGGCAGCCTCTGTGTCCCCAGGGAAAATCGATTCACTCAGTGGGCGGCAGCAGCATCTGCAACTGGGGAAAGCACCAGCAATGAAAGTAACCTTCACACTGCCTTGGTTTCTCACCACTGCTTCCAGTAGTGGAGCTGACCCAGTGAAGGCAAACCAGGAAACACAGCTCCCAGGAAGTGCAGGCAGGGATCTACACTGCTGACCTAACTATCTGCAGTGAATTACAAGCTGACCAACTTCCAGTGTTGATTGTCCTCTCTATAAAACACATTTCATACACAATTTAAAAAATTTCCACTGATTGAAATGACAACCCATTTGTTCCTCCCTCACAGGGTATGAACGTTTTTGTACTGAGGTAATTTCAGACAAACAGTAGGGGGGAAATCAGGAATCTATGGTAGAGTATTACCCAAGCTATAAAAGCAGTTTATTACTCTATTGTGTGTCTAAAATTTCTGGGATATTGTAGCAGATGTATTTTATAGAGAAATGACAACACGTTTTAATGAAATCCAGGTTTAGATTCTGGCAACATTTTTTCCTTAAATTTATATTTTGTAACCAAGTCCATAACTCCACCAGGAAAAACCAATAGAATATTTAGAACACCTCACCATCTCACCTTAATGGGTATTTGTATAGAGAAGAAAATATCTCTATGTGACAGACCAGGAGTTACTTTTTCTTTACTTGAAACTGAAGTCTGTTTTCCTCTGCTGACAACTACAAGCTCCAGTTTGTTCTGATCTGCTCCAGGTGTAACTCAAGCCGTCATTAGAATTTTTTGCTGGATCTCTCTTACATAAGCTGTACTCTGTAGCTGATTTAGATTGTGAGCAGTTTTGCACTCGATCAGCTGTGGCTCTCCAGCTCCCTCCTCACACAGATCAGGGGATGCAGGCAGGGTCACACCCTGCATCCTTTATCACTGCCCACTGTGGGGAGCAGCACCCTAAGGAAAACAAGATAGATCCCCACTATTCCCAGCTCCTGTGTTCAGGCCTGTGGCAGAGCTCAGGAGCAGTGTGGACATCCTTCTAAATCCCTCACATGCCCAGGTGTCCAATATTAGTCTCAGCAGACTTCAGATAAATTGCAGTGTTTTTTTGGTTTGTTTTTTTTTTTTTTAATATTACTGTTCAATCCAGTGAATTTGCTTTCTGAGAATATTTCTAACAGGAGTAAGCATAACTGACAAATTTTATTTCTTTCTCAAAAGTATGTGGATGCTGCAGGTTTCTGGCAAACTGGTATTGGTATCTAAAATGAAGAGAAGTAACAGAAATGTGAGTGATAATGCTTATCTGCCTAATACATTATTCTTTGAATATTTTTTTCTGAAACTGAAAAAAAGTATCCTGAAAATACTCTTTTAGGAAACACCTGATGTAGAATAGTTCCAGCAGAATGCCAGAATTATAACATTTGGCAACATCACAAACCACTTTCAACTTTAATCAAGGTCTTACACTGGCAGGTATGAGGCAGCTTGTTTACAAGGCACAGCAGTGGCTCTGCCCGCGTACGCTGCCTGTGTGCCTGGAGCAAGCACAAACCTGCACAGCCTGACTGGTGCTACTGTCACATTAGCAGTTAAACCATTTTGCAATATTGTAGAACAGTAAATCACCTTCTAAGTATTTTTATTAACTTTTGGTCCTTCTGGTGACTTTGCAGAAAAAAAAAAAAGATAAAAACAAATATGTAATTTATACACAAATACAGATTCCTCCCAGGTAGCTAAGTCTTGGTGCTCCTGAATCAGGATGCTGCCTCAGGGGTCTCTGTAGGCTTTACACATCCAGTGCCAGAGTCCTTTTCTACACCCGAGCCCCACCAGTCTGTCCTGCACCGACTCATTCACCTGCTGCCTCTCAGGCAGGTTGAATAGGACCACGGAAGCCCAAGAGTTATAGTGGATTTTCTGAGCCCAAACCATCTAAATTCAAAACAGGGAACAGAAACTGAAGCTTATATAAAACCAGTGTAATTGTCTAGCAGCACTACAGGCTTTTTCAAATTCACACTAACTTTGGTACAAAACACAGGAAATTAAAACACTGAAGTGAAATCTACTGCACATGGAGCATTCTGAACATAAAAATACACCCATGATATCACCATGACACAAAATGTAGGAAATACCAGTGATTACATTTGCAAAAAAGTTGTTCTTGTGTTCTTCCTCCACCAGTTAAAGCTGGTTTGCAGTAGAAGCTCTGTCAAATTTGAGACTTTGCTCTCTCAATTGATTGTAAAGATATTTGAAAGTTGACTGTGCTGTTGCCAGAATAGGGTAGTTGAAGTTTCCACAATCAAGTTAAAGACCAAGTCCTCTATCAAACAGACTTTATGAGATACACATACAACTAAGAAAAATTAAGGGGCTGTATGTAGTCCTGGTTAGAAAGAACTCAGAAACACAGCCAATAAGCCAGAAGTCCTGGGAGCCTTGGGAACCTGGAAGTAGTATGCTGCTGAGGCTAACTCAGCTTCCTTGAACTCATATTTGATACACTCACGGGTCTGAAATGTGTGGAGTTCTTTATTCTGGTCATGCTATAATTTTTCTAGTTTCTGGGAGGTTTGCCTCCACAGCTGATATCCCAGGTTCAGCTACACCTTTACTTCCTGTATCTTCCCAAGGACATTTGTTATTTGCTACAATCCTTCTGTTCTGCCTAGAAAGTTTTACTACACCATCCCAACTGCTCCTTTTGTTTTTCCCTCTCAGTCACAAGTTACAGTGTTTTGTAGGCCAATGGGCTCCTTGACCCACAGTGCTCCTCTCTAAATGGCTGTGGCAGCTTTGCCCAGTCCCAAATCCCAATGGCACCAACTCCTCATCTCATTAATGCCTGTCTCAGATGCCCCAACAAACAACTCACAGTTTGCTATTTAAATAACCACTTCCTTAAGAACACGTGTTAACAATAAATAAAGGGGCAATTCACGCTTCCAAACCACTTGTCTCCTGCTCTACAGGCATTCACAGCTGGAAAAGTTCTAGTCATATTTTGGGTCTTTCCACAACAAGGCTGTAGACTTGCTGCTATGCACAGTCTTACCCTGCCTCACTACCTCGGCGAGGATCTTTCCTTTTCCTTACAGCGTACCCTATATATATATATACGTGTTTGCATGTACAGACATTTTTTGCATAGCACACAGTGACCCTGGACAAGCAGAAGAGACCTCTCGGCCCCCAAAACCAAAGGAAATGTGAAGAGAGGGTGAAGCAATCCAGCATCCCGCTACCGCACACTCTCTCTCCAGGCCTATTCTCTCCCTCTGTCCCCCAGCTGCTCCTGGACATGCACTTCCCACCACTCGCCTTGCACCAGGTCTAGCAATCGTGGAATCACTTTAGAAAGTATCAAGTGAAATTAACTGACAGAGAACCAGCCCCCACTAGATAGTTTTCTCTTAAATTGGGGAACTTAACTTGTATTAGGAAGCATCTAGTGAGAGCCATGCCTGGCAGAAGGGAGGGGGAAATCCATCACGCGACTAAAAACAAGCAGCGGGAGCGAAATCCCCCTCTGATAAAAGCAAGGAGTTGGACCAACTCCAGTACACGTGAGACCTCAGCCTAGACCTGAGGGAATCCTGTTTATGGTGTTATGCCTTGTTGAACCACACAGCCCCATCCCGAGTAAAACCCACACCCTGCAGCCACACCACTGCATTTTCATTTCCAAATAAATTTCAACCTTTGCTTCCAAACACATGACATAAGAATCTAAGATTTTAGACTGAATATAAATTGTGTTCATGCATAAAAAATCTATGCTTTAATTTACTTAAAACTCAGGCCCACTAGGGTCATTTTTCACACAAATAATGTACTCCAAAAGTTCTAGCAAAAGGAACTACTCAGATTCATAACAGAATTGTGCTTTATTTGTTACAGCTGTTCCCCTACAATACTTGACATAAATACCTTTGTTTCAGAAATGGTAGTTCACACACTGAGCCCAAAGTGTGTATTATCATGGCAGAGATAATTAATTTTAGCAGAGTAATAGACTGAATTGTTGCCTGGGAAATCAAATTCCACAAATTGTGGCAAGGCTGACTCATTGCCTAAGATAACAAAATGATAATATGCTGTAACTTAATGTAGATCAAAACCTGTACAACTCTATCCAGACTACTACAAAAGGAAGTTAATAAAAATTAAGGGTGAACTGTAGAAGGTTGCTGGCTCTCTTATCTTGTATTTGGTGAGCCATAAATCAATATTTTAAACCAAGTACTGTTGATTATATTAGAGTGAAATGCAAGAGCTTTTTTTTTTTTGTAGTATGGACTCATAACCCTTTTTATTCTTTATGATATACACATAAAAATAATATGTGATTATATTTTTATAATATTTATCTCCCTTTATATTTTTATAATATTTTTCTCCTCTAAATATTTTTTCAATAAATAATACCATTGAAACGTGTTCAGAAGAGTGAAATCAAACCACATTACCCTCAGAGCACAGATACTTCAACACTTACAACACCTTAACAAGCACCTGTTTTTTGCATGGTGCAGAACTTACAATACTTCCTTCTGGTGCTAGATTTAACTTGGGACAGCAGCCCAAACACACCCTGAGCCTCCTGTGTCAGGGATGTGCACTGCACAACGGGGACCTGAGACACAGCTCCGGCGGCGCACGGGCTGTTCTCTGCTGTGAGCCCCAGCAGAGCATCGTGTGAGGAGCGCAGGCACACCGCAATAATATGGCATCAAATACGGCTTAACGGGGTGCTTAAGGGATGGGAGGATGTGCGGTATGAGGACAGGCTGAGGGAGCTGGGACTGCTCACAGAGACGGCTCACTGTGCGGGAATACCTGGCGGGCAGGAGCAAAGACTGACAGCCAGGCTTCTCAGCGATGTCCCGCCACACAACCAGAGGCGAAGGGCACAAACTGACATAACAAGAGAATTTATTTTTTTTTTTAACTGCAAAGGCCACTGAGCACTGGAGCAGGCTGCCCAGAGATCTCCATCCTCGGGCATACTCAGAACCCACGCAGCCCTTGCAGATCCTGCTTTGCGCAGGGCTTTGGAGTGGGCAGCCTCATCCAGAGCTCCCCTCCAGCCTCAGCAAACCTTTGAGTCCTTGATATGTGATTATTTTGCACCTGCAAGCGCGCTTCTGCTTAATTTTACAGAGAAACTTAACTTTGTTTTACTCTCAAAATGAGAAATAAATTCAGATGAAATAATCCAAGCGTAAACTCAGTGAAAACAACTGAGCCCCTCTGGCCCCACCGCTTTGAGTAACAAGCAACTCTCGACATTTTAAAAAAGCTATCACAAAACCACATCTTTTGTATTCTTTTATAGATATTATACGGTCCCGCTTATTTTGTAAGACACAACCACAGACACAAATTTAACCCAACAAAAGATTCCACTTGTGGGGGAAAAAAAAGAAAAAAAAGAACGTAACGGGAGGCGTATGCATTTGACCTTTCCCTGAATGCAAGGGAAATTAGATTCTAAGTAGACTTCCCGCCAGTTTATTTCACCCTGCTGCTACTTACAGCGGCGGAGCGCGCACCTTCCGCGCCCGGGAGACCCGCGGCTCCCGCGGCCCAGCGCGGCGCCTCACGCCTGGGGCGGCGCCTCACGCCTGGGGCGGCGCCTCCCGCCTGGGGCGGCGCCTCACGCCTGGGGCGGCGCCTCCCGCCTGGGGCGGCGCCTCACGCCTGGGGCGGCGCCTCACGCCTGGGGCGGCGCCTCACGCCTGGGGCGGCGCCTCACGCCTGGGGCGGCGCCTCACGCCTGGGGAGGAGCCCCGCCGGGGCCGCCCCGCCCCCGCCCCTGCTCTCGCGAGATGGGCGGTGCGCGGCGCGACATCCGGGAGCGGCGCGGCAAGATGGCGGTGGAGTCGCGGGTGACGCAGGAGGAGATCAAGAAGGAGCCAGAGAAGCCGATCGACCGCGAGAAGGTGTCCAGAGTGCGGGTGCTGGTGCTGCGCCGCTTCGCCGGCCACTCCAGGGCGGACAGCGGGGGTGGGGGGAGTGGTGAGCGTCTAGCGACGACGTGAGGCCTCCGGCGGAGGGGGGGAGGGCTCCTCATCCTAATCCCCACCCCTGCGGCTCCTCGCTCCCATCCCCATCCTCATTCTCACCCCCGCCTCGCCCCGCAGACGTGCCCGCTGCTGCTTCGCGTCTTCACCACCAACAATGGGCGGCACCACCGCATGGACGAGTTCTCCCGCGGGAACGTGCCCTCCAGCGAGCTGCAGATCTACACCTGGTGAGTGACACCGCCTGTAGCCTGGCCGTGGCGCGGGGCCTCGCCTGGGCCCCGGCAGCCAGATGGAGTTGTGCAGGCTCCGGTCGGAGCAGGGCACGCCGGGGAGGTTTCGCCGCCGCTGGTGTGGGGCGGTTCTGGCTGTGCCCTGGCAGCTGAGAGGGGGCATCTCCGGGAGAACAACTTTGCGCTGCGGTGAGCGCTCAGAGACTTAGTGCGGCTGAAGTGCCCAGTTACTGCTGCGTGTAATCGGTGGCTTCTGCTGTGGCCATGGTTATCGCAACGCATCTATCTACTCAATGCAGAGGTTTTCCTTTAATGTTTATATGTTGTTCCAACAGCCCCGTTTATCCAGTAGAAGCAGCTGTCCCAGAAGGCTTGAAATGCTATGTAAATGGTTTGTGGGTTTAACTCAGACCCTTCTGAGAGTGGAGTAATGAGTATGCTTTTTGCATCGATAGGTAGCAGTGCTTTAACAGAGATCTGCCTTTTATCACTGTCAGATTTATTCTGGAGATCTGCCTTAGTCTCCATTGCAAACATAATAGGTTTTGTTTGTATTATTTTGAAGAATGCCTTTGAAAAGGAATTACGCTGCTTTAAAAACCATTAATGATGTTTGCCAGAGTTGTAACTTGTATGTTATGTAGTTGAATAAATCCATTTTTGTGGCTACTAAAATAGGCAGTTCTAATGTACTTCTGTGTGGGATTTATGGACTCTGTCCAGGCTGTTGGTGGTGTCTGCATTGTTTCCCATCTGCAGAAGTCAGAATGGGCATTGTCTGTCAACACACTGCTCCTTGGTTGCCTAGAGCTCGGAGCGAGTGCACAGTCTGTATAATTGGAGACACTTCACTTGTGATGACTGAGTACTTTTGTTCTTGAAATTCTAGACATGAGCTTTAGCCCTGCTTTTGCTGAAGGCCAGGTAAAGGAGTGCGGCCTACTAGGGCAAAAACGGAAAGCTATTTTACTTTCCTGCTTTTCTTACATTTCCTCTAATAGTTAATAAACTTATTTTAATACAGATTAGGTCAGTTTAGGTGAGGAAACTTACACCGTGTCTTGTATGAATGTATTAAAAAAAAATGCTCCTGCTGTTTAAATGGTAACTCTTCAGAGAGACCTGGAAATGCAGGTGTTGAAATGTAGACAGAGATGAAGAGATTCATCTGAACATCGCAGTGAATCAGACACATTTGCACTAGAGCAAGTTGCCTCCAGTGTGCAGTAAGTGGTGAATTCTCCCAGGTGTTGCAGTCAATAACTGTAGACATAGGGTATGCTAAGTCAAAGAAATATGATTAGGTTGTAGCAATATATTGATTCCATCTTAAATGTTTTGGGAAGCTTTTTTTACTGTTCCTTTGAGAGTGTGAAGTGCTTTGGTTTGTTTGTTTAATCTAGGATGGATGCAACTCTCAAAGAGCTGACCAGCTTGGTGAAAGAAGTTTACCCAGAAGCACGGAAGAAGGGCACACATTTCAACTTTGCAATTGTTTTTACAGATCTCAAGAGGCCCGGCTATAGGTAAATGGCATTTCTTCTCTGAGTTAATAGAATACTTTGGACACCAGAACAGTAAATTACTCTTCACTAACACTGATTTGAAGTTTAGAACCCGCATATCAAACGTCTGAAGTTCTGTGTAATGACCTCTACAAACTTCTAAATTGTGCTTGGTGACCATCCCTGTCATTGTGTTCCCAAAACTATGAACCCGTGTGCTTGAAGGCTATGGTTTGTATTGGCAACTGGAACATGGCCCTCCAACCTGAGATAATGCTTTGTTCCTGGTAGGTCTTTCACCTGAGTTGCAGCAATGATCTTGTAGCAGGTGTTTCTCTTCCGAAATGGCATGAGCTGATCTTTGTCAGCATCCAGTGGATGTACCCTGCTTTGGAATCTGGTGGGGTGTCTTGTGCATTGTCTATATGGCAGGGGGTAAGGGGTTCTCACTAGTATTTAACATAATAGGGTAGAAGGCTTCTCTGTGCTGTCAGAAAGACCATTTGGCATAGCTTTTCTTGATGCACCCAGGATTGCAGAGAAAAACCCCAGTGTTTTGAGTACACAGCCACATGTGTGCAGTGGAGGGAATGGCGTGGGAAGGGAGTTATGAGCCACTGCAGTTCCTGTTTTGGACATCTGGAGAGATCGGCCACTGATAACTAACTTGCCTTTCCTCTGCTACTCACAGGGTGAAGGAGATTGGCAGCACCATGTCGGGCAGGAAGGGCACAGATGATTCCATGACATTGCAGTCTCAAAAATTCCAGATAGGAGACTACTTGGATATAGCAATTACTCCTCCGAATCGTGCACCACCCCCATCAAGCCGCATGAGACCGTACTAAAGTCTTGATTCTCTTTGTATGATTATGTATTCTGTTTACTCCTACTTGCTGTTCTAAAGCAGGCTTATTTTTTTGCTTTTGTTGCTAAGCACCTGAAGACAAAGCTGAGCATTGTAGAAGAAAGTTAACTCTTAAACATTTAGTTTGTTTAGATGAAACCCCTTCAGCAGTGCCATCATCCTATCCCTGATTGTTATAGTTTGAATAGTAAAGTTAGTGTTTCCAGTGTTCTAAAGACTTCCATGAATTATGACCAGGAGGATTACAGGTATTCCGTAGTTCTGTCTTGTTTGGAATAAAAATTGATGTTATTAATCCTTTGTTTAGTGGTGTATCAGTGCTCAAGGCTGCTCTGTGTTAGAAGTTACTAATGGTGCTGGGGCGTGTTGAGAGTGTTCAGCAGTCAGCTTCTAGAATCTGAAAATGGAGGAAGGGGTAGCTCAGGGATCTCAGTTGTCTGTGGGGCAATTGGAAGACTGGTGTGTGTGGTGTTGCCTGGTACCCTAAAGAGTGGGATGAAGGGGTGACCTGTGTCACAGCAAAGTGGTGCTCAGTGCTTGCCAGCTTGACTCCCTCTGTCACTGCAGGGGGAGATGCTGAGATGTGCAGGTGCCTCTGGTCTTCCACTAGGGTCCAGCTGTCCTTGGCTGACTGGGAGCATCCAGCTGGTCTGGGCAGGACCAGGTGCTTGGTCTGCACCTTGAGGCCCTGTGTGCTAAGAGCAAGGCAAGGGCAGGAGTAGAAGCAGTAACTCATTAGAATCTCCACCTCTGTTGCCTAAGGCCTGAGCAGAAGCTAGGACTGAAATAAATGTTCCTGTCTGCTGAGAACAAGGTGTCATGAACTGGGATCTATATAGGTTTGTTTTTTTCCCTCTCAGGAGTCCCTTGGTTCAGTATAGCCTGAGGGAGTTCTGCCCTTGGCTTAACCCTCTTCTGTCCCCCTTCTCTGGGTTCTAAATTAGGGAGTTGCAATTTCAGCCTTCATGAATGTGTCTCATTTGCAGAATCACCTACATCTGAGTCACTTCTCCCCTAAGAGTGAAAAGTGCTCCCCACCTTTTTTTAAAGAGAGCTCAAGAAAAGACACTTATAAATGCTGCTTATTAAGGACTGAGCCTGGAAGTGGCAGTGGAGCCGATTTATTGTTGCCAGAGTTGGCATGGGCGGGATGTCTTTTTGTGGTGCAGTCACCTCTGGTGTGAGGCAGTAGTGCTTCAAATACTGATGCTGTGAGAAACCCACATGTTGGAACCACTCAGGGACTTGTGTTACCAGGGACAGGCTTGTTCAGGTTGGGGACACGTGACAGACCTGGACAGACAGAAAAGCAAAGGCCACTGTGAAGTGGTCTCACTGATTGCCCCAGGGCATCATCGGTCCTGCAATGTGAGTACAGTGAGTAACCAGCATATAATTACAGACTTGCACCAAAGGGAAGGACAAACCTGCCATTAGAGGTACACAGGAATATGAACATTTCTTCAGATTTGTGTCCTCGTTTTTGCTTCAATTGCATTTAAGGATAATTCTTAAATGTAGTCACTATAAAAGGCAACAGTGGCAACTGAGCCTGTGTCTGTGACTCAGCTGCTCTGGGTGGCGACTTGACTTTGCTGCTGGAATGGGAGCCATGGCCAGGGAATGCTGGTGCCTGCCCAGCTGGCAGAGAAAAAGAACATCTACTGGCTTTATATGTGGTGGCCCATGAAGCAAAATTTTCAGGAAATAAAAGTGCAGAACTGCCTTCAGTAGCAAATACTTCATTCAGCTTGTTTGGTTGAGGAGTTTACCTTCCCTTGACTGCTATGAATGTATAAATGCCAGCTGATCTCTTCCCCAGCTGTTTCAGGATAAACATCTTTTGGGATCTCTTGCTGTTAAATCACACAGAAAGGTAATGTGGATGTGCAACGTGCAGAGCTTATTATTATGGGAAAAGACACTTGAGAGAAGAATGTAGTTCAGGTTAGGGGTTTCCTATATCAATATATATCAGCTGGCAGTCCAAGCTGATGACAGCAGCTGTGGAAGCAGACACAGCACCAGGCTACAACCATCCAGATACGGCAAGAGGTGAAAGGGAAGTGAAAGCTGTCACCAGCTGAGCTCCTAGTGCACAGGAGAGGATTCAGTCACAGTAACCTGGTTGTGTTTGTCTCTGAAAGCTGCTGTAAAAATTGAGGAGGGATGTCAGTCCCTAAAAAGAGCAAAATATGTAGAGCACTGTGGTTTGGGGGAAATTAAAACATGGGCACCAGCAGTGAACAATCCCATATGCTCAGGAAGTGGTGTAGACAGCACTGCATCCAAATCTGTCAATCCTCAGGATTTGCTTTGTAGGCAGCAATTTGATGACGAATTTTTGTCCCTCATCAAGGCAGCTGGATAAGGTGCTTTCCTTTTTTTTTTGGATCCTTAAAGGCCTAAGAAACACAGCTCTATTATATACCTACAGTGTCAATAGCACCACTCCTCCAAAGCTTTTTGTCTCCCAGCTGAGTAACGCAAAGAACTAGGATGACAGCTCTCCAGTAAAGGTTTCCTGACTTTGATACTTCTCAGAGGTAATCCCTTCTCTGCCCAGCAGTCCAGACAGCTCTCACTTCCTGCCAATGCGCTGCCAGGGATACCACACCTATCCCCACCTCCCTTGCAGGTGTCTCTCCAGGCCTCCTCTTCTTCCTGTCCTTTCTCAGAGGGCCATTTTTCTCTGCCTCTAAGCACTGACAAACATCCAGATCACTCCTGCAGGTCTCCAGCCTGTGTTCCCTGGCTTCTGGCTGCAGCAGCAAGCCTGGTGAGCTGTGCTCCCTGGCAGGGCCAGAAGCATTCCACATCCTGCCTGTGGGGTGCAGCACAGTCAAATAGACCCAGCTACAGAACCAGGGTAACTTCCCTGAATTTCTTTTTTACCCTCAGTAGCACATACTGAAGGCTGTCCTGCTCCCATAGATGGGACTTCTTCCTCTTTCTGTGTCCCTTCTGGTGTGTATTTCCTGCCTGCCTAGGTTTGGCTTGTCATGAAGGACTCTCTGCTGTGCTTCCCCAAACAAACTTGACTATTAGTTCTAATTTTCCCCCCTCATTTTGTGCACCTAAACCAATGGGGTTATTTTCAATCTAATAAACAGAAAAGAAAGTATATAAAAATAGTATTTTTTTTCCTCACCAAGAATACCCACACCATCACCTTGTTACACCTTACATAAATACTGATGTTACTGTTGATCATTAGCCAGGCTTTCAGTTAACACAGGGAGAAAAAAAGATTATTTTCCACATGCTTGGGCCTTAATTAAGTTTTCACAGTCACCTTCTGATTTCATCACCCCTCCAGAACAGGCACATACAAGTGTGTATACACACATATGTGTGCACATCCATGAACAGGGACTACAGCATCAGAAAGCCAGTTCCTTTCTCGTAGTGGCAGCACAACCCTGATATAAGTTCTGCAACATTTTTGGGAGAGGTCCTGGTTTGGAGGTTAATTCCCTCCTTAGTTTGAAGAGTGAGGACAGCTCACACACTTTTTCAATAACCTGGGCAGCACCAGACATAGTCCTCCCTCTGTGTTTGCTATCTGACTGGAGCAGATGTGGAAAATTAAATTTTACTTTAAAGCTCTAGTCAAAAGCAGGAACAGCTGCTATGCAGTAGGAACATATTAAGCATTATCAGTAAGTTCTCACTTTTGCAATGGAAAGCAGGAAAAATGAGGTCTCTGAAATCCTGTTGTGTCAGAGCAGGTGAATGGTGATGGCTAGGGTAGTATTCAAAGAACAGCACTATAAGTAAAGCAACAGCTAAGGTTCAACCTGCCAAAACCAAAACAATTATCTGCTGTTGCCTAAGCCCTCATGTCTGGACTTTGTGCAACTCAGATGGGTTAAAAACAGGAGTATCCATTCCCCCCGAGGAACGTGCCTTGCAAAACAACCATGTAGTGTTGTGCACCTGGCCACAAACACCTGTTTGTGGTGAGGAGGTCCCTGGCTCACACACTGGGGCAAGGTCCTAACTGCCTAAGGGCTGGGTTCAGAGGGGCTGCGGTGTTTGGGACCCTCCCTGGGATGTTTCCAGTTTCACAGACAGGCTTAAATAGAGACAACCTGACCCAAAAACTCATTTGACTTCCTCAACACTCAGCAAGAAAATCCAGTGCAAATGACAGCTTAAAGGGCTCCTCTGGGTGAGCTCTTCCAAGTGCTGGCTGAGCTGTCAATTCCCAAAGCCGTGCTTCAGGCAAACACAAGGTAGTGTTTTCAGACTTAAAAAGACTTGGGGGTCTTTAACAGGGGCCTGCACTTGGCCCAGGCTTTAGAGGACAGGAGGAAAAACCACAACAATGGTTTTAGGGTTTCAGGGAGGGCATTTGAGGAAGAGCACCAGGCACACAGCAGTCCCCGACCCCCAAGTGTCTGCTCAGCTGGGGCTGTGTAGTGTCCAGGTTGGGGTCTGCTGGCAAAACATGCCCCACTTCTGCTGTGTTTGCCTTAACAACTGCTCTGGAGAGCAGGAGGCTTCTGCTAGAAAAGGGAGAAGGGAAGCACGTGCTTATAGAAGTACTAAAGGTTTGAAATAGGTCCCACCAACCAGAGCAGCCTACACGGCCAGGAGCAAACCACACCACTCTGCACCTATGCATTGGGCCCTCTTCCAAGTGTCAGGTTGATCCCAGCAGCTCTGTTCTCTCCAGCCCGATTCATGCACAGCCACCAAAGCAGTTGTCCCAGGGAGGGGGAAGGGGATTTTGTGAGGAGTGCAGTGGTGAAGAGGAGGAGTTTCTTCAGCTGCCACTGAAGTGATTATGGAGGAACAGCCTCAGGCAACCTTCCCAAAGCAGCTGGACAGACAGGATAGGATTCACCCAGCCAGGGAAGGAGGACGTCCTGGCTCCCACGCCTGTCCTTTCCCTTCTCATGCCTCAACAACCATCAATGCCTTTGCAGGCAGGCAGTGATTTGGGTCAGTGCACAGTCCCTGAACAATTTAATCCTGGAAAACAGTAATTAGCTCCTGGTGGTTGGGCAAGCAGGAATGGATTTCCCTGCAGTCACAACTGCTGTGATGCAACCAACAATCTACTGCGTGGGACCTGCAGCTGGGGGAGGAAAGGTGGGAACGTGCAGAAGGCCCTAGATTGGCTTACAACAATTTCATAAGCAGTCATTAGAGAATGTAACCCCAGGGCTTTAAGCCAGGAATACAATATGCCAAAAATTATGGAAGCATCTGAACACCTTCCTGCTGGGTATTGTGCAAACTATGATTTCTTTGGCCCCTCCCCAGGATAAATGCCTGTGTGACAGAGCATCTTATTCCATGGATCGTTTCCCATGCAGACACGTTTGTGCTACTTTTTTAAAAACTCTTCAACTTGAGTAAGGCAAGATAAGTTCAAAGAAATTCCTGGATCTGGTCAGCTCCTACTATGATGCCAACTGCCTCTTTATAAAAGTAGGTGTTACTGTAAGAAAAGCATAAGGTTTTATATTTAAGTTGATATAGGCAGCATCAGCCAATGTCTTCCTGGCAGAAAATTGCGTTCCTTTGGACTAAGACACATGTGATTCCATAGTGTGGCCACTGGATATTGTCTTTGCTCCTTGTAAATGCCACAATATCTGTATTATTGTCCCATGGGGGAACAATAAGGTACTCCCAAAACAGAAGGCAGATCCAACACCAGCTACAGCTGTTGATGGAGCACGTGCAACCACCATGAGTGCTAGAACATTTGAATAGTGACAAGTGACAACAAAGCAAATATAACATTTTACAGGATATTTAAAGCAGCCATGGTGCTTTAAAAAAACAAGGAAGCCCAGACTCCAATTATTTGCTCCAGTGGTTAATAAAAACTTCAATAAAAGCACAATGGGAGTCACTAGAAGTAATCCTTGTCAATTATCCCTTTGACAACCATCTGGGAAGTTTCATTTCACTGAGACCTATAATTGTGTTCAACCTCAGGCAAAGTATTTCCCAGATAAGAAAGCACTGACCACCTTATAACGGGGCTTCCTGGGCAGAACAGTTGAGATGCTCCTTTGACAACAAATGGGATTAGGGGGAGAAGTTTCTGTTAGCTGACACATTTGATATAATTAAAAAAAATTAAGAACCACAGCAAATTAAGGAAAAGTAAAGGCTATGCTTTTTTGGTCACTTCCCAGATGTTTTTAAATACTGAAGAGCAATTTTGTGCTGGGTTCAATCTTTTCTGAGAACAGGCACTGCTACGAGAAGTGATCTCCCTTCTTACCCTTCCCTTACATCTGATCCAGCACTCACATAGGCAAAAGCTGAGCTTGAGATTACAGTTGGGAAGGACACACTAGATGAGAAAACAAAAATAATTAGCCTTTCAGTGTCTTGGCAAATGAAAAAATCTATTGTAAAACTGTACAACTCCTAAATTCTGTGCAAGGGAATTGGTGAAACAGCCTCTAGTGGAAGCAGCCCCCAGTTAAACTAAATAAAGCACAACACAAAACTGTACTCTGGCAGTTTTGCTTGTTTTCAGGTGATGACTATCTCTTACAGAACCACTGTATTTGCTACTTATGAAGCTACTGTTTATCCAAACTGCACTTCCCACAGGCCAGTGCTGTTAAAGAGATTTACCCCACAGCAAACCAACTTGAAAATTTAAGTTCCTTTGCATCATTCCCACTTTGACATGTTAATAACTTTAGAGTGCAGCTGGATGAGTCTTTCTGCAGCAACAACACTGGCTTAAGAGGCGCTTTACCCTCCTCCAGCCCCATGGCTGCACCCTTGGTTGTTCCAGTATATCAGACAGCCACACACCCACCTGTCCCACCTGCCATGCTATAGCAGATCGCACAGGATTGCATCCAGGTGGGTTTTGAATATTTCCAGAGGAGGAGACTCCACTGCCTCTCCAGGCAGCCAGTTCCAATGCTTACACTTCCACTGCTGTCATTCCTCCCCTGTCCCCACCCCCCACATTACTCAGACTACTGTTTAGGACATCCTGAAACCTAAAAGAATTTCAAAGGTGAAGTACAGCAAACTAAAACTAGTTTTTCTTTTGCTGTCATGATTTTATCTCAGAGCAATGATTTGCCTATAAAAAAGAATACAAATACAAACAACAATATTACGTGTATTAGAGTAATATTGAGGGCAAGAAAAACAAAACTGATGCATACAACTTCATTTCTTCATTCCAAAAAGTCTCATCCCTGTATGTCACAACAGCTTGAGTAGACCAGAAGATTTTAACATTTAAATTGTCATATTGAAGATAATTATTAGTTAATAATATGTAGCAGAAAATATTAATAGGCAGGCAAAATTATGCAAGTGCCTTGCAGTGAGAAACCCAGCACTGCAAGGTACAGCTCCACAGTTCCCTAATGGAGGAAAGCACAGTGGAGTGCTGTGTTGTTCTCAAGTTAAGGGAAAAGACTTCCCTAAGCCCTTTTGTGAATTTCATTAGTTGAAGGCAGGGGGAATACAGCAAGGTGTGTAGCAGTGCTGCTTGTTCCATTTCATGTTACAAGGGTATCTGGCTTGCTGCAGGGCAAGAAAGAGAATGCAGGCTGTGGAATTCCTCCTGTTTAGTGCTGGTAAATCTGTCTAGTTGAAACCTTCTTGCTCTGCAGCAAGAATACTTTGTACTTTTCCAAGGCCACAAAATGCCAGAACCAGCACTCACCCCACCAGGTTTTAATCTACAAAAAAGCTGAAAGCAGATGTGGACTTCACTCTTTGAAGAGGATGGGTAGAACAAATAAGTGCTCTTATAGCAGACACCACGCATTTGAGACAGATTTATTTAGTATCCAAAAATGTTAATTAAGCTCACAGACTGACACACTAATACATACATAATTTTAAAACTAGCATTTTCAACGACTTCAGGTCAGAGCCAGTAGAAAATTACCTTCTCCAATTAATTTGATGTACACTTATCCTAGAAAATGACTGTAATAACTAGTAAAGGTGCCTTTTTCCTGCTAAGTTTTAACCAGCACAAGTCTAAGCAAATGAAGAAATACTTGTGGGGTTCTCTAGTTTTTTGCATATCCTGAAGACTTAAAAAATGTGGAGCTGAGTTCAGAAAAACATCCACTTATCCCCATCTCCTGGCACAGTCTCTCCCTTCTCATGTGTTGCATGTCTGCCCTCACATAAATTACAGAATTTCAGTCATTGACTGGAAGACAAATACTAAGAACAGTCCTGGAGTCACTTAGAGGAATAGCTGACACTGGAAATAGCAAACTGGCTCTAAACAAGGATATGGAGCTGGGTTTTCTGGTGGAAAACAATAAAAGTGCTGGTAGAAAAAAAAAATCCTAATTACTATGACTACCAAAAGAGTGCCAAACAACTCTGGGAACTTCAGCTTGGTGAGCTACTACAGGGTTAGATGTGCACATTTAGAAGTGACACCAGCACTGAAGAGAATACACACAGCAGCAGCAGGAGAGGAAGCAATCATCTACAGGCCTGCCAGCAAGTTCTTCCAAGCAGCTGAAGATACATATAACCAGTAAAAATTGCACATTTTCAAATAATTTACAGTAGAGCTGGAGTCACCTTCTAGGGCCACAAAGAAACCAGATGCATAGCACCTGATATTATGTTGATGTATAAAGAAAGAAGCTGCACGGGAAATGCCTGTCTGCTAGAGAGGTAACAGTCAGCCTGATGCAAGAATGTGTCAGACAGATCTTAGCACTGTAGAAAGGACTAAAAGCACAGAACTGCTTTAAACAGTAAAGCAGGAGTTACTCTTCCAATACAAAAAAATTTACTTGTTTCTGTTGAAGATACCAAATACTGTTGAAGCACCAGTCTTCAGCCTCAAGCCCTGAAAGGATGTAGAATCAGCAGAATAGCCACAGATAGCCACTTTTTAAAGCAATATACTGGACTTCTTTTTATTACAACCTAACTGCACTCTACAGCCTACTGCAAATGCAGTCCTACACACAAACAACTGAAGTACCACCTTGTACATGGACCTTCATTCCTTTTTGAAATGCAATATATTTAAAACCCCTCAATACATTTTGCCAACAATGTCAATAGAAAATTAAGCACAAGATGTTAGTTCAAACAAGTTTGTCCACGTTATGGATAAAGAATTTTTCTCCATTAAAAAAGCCTTTTCTCAGTATGGCTCTTTCTTCCCACAAGTATTTCCTTTTGCTTTTTGAACTTGTGATGATTTGGTCATAAGATCCATGAATGTGAAAGTTTCAACATGGTCTTCAGTTTCATTTCAGATGTTTGTCTTGAAAACTCCATGACATCCTCTGAAAATATACCCAGATGTGTTCATGAGCTTATTTAAATAATATTTTGAATTAGCAGAAGACAGAAATATTGAAACTTTATCCTTTTTCTCTTGACAACAAAAAATAAAGGGTCAGCTAAAGTGAGATTACTCAAATGCATTCTAATTTCCAAGTATAGTAATTTTTTATCAGTCTCACTCTGGGTTGTTGTTCCTTACATGTTCCTTGTACCTCCTATTTAAATAATCTTTATAGACCCTAAATTTAACAGATAATCAACAAGCATATATTACATTGAATCAGGATTATGTATGCTTTGATAAAGTTGTCATAAAAACTTCTTTATATTCAAACTGATGGTGTTCTTTATAAAACTATAATTCAATTGTTCTAAGATTACTTATTATAGTTTTCATTTAAAGAATTTTGTCTTTACTAAAACAAGTGTGAAATCAATTCTCACTTAGATACTTATCACCAAATTCTTTCATTTTATTGCCTAAATTCACCCAGAAAGCATCCACTGGTGCTTTGATTGCCACAAAACAAAGTATACATACAAATAAACCTACAGTAAAATTCTGCCTTCTGTGGGGTTTTTTTTGTTTGGGTTTTTTTTTTTTTTTTTAATTTGGGAGGATCCAAACACACCATCAGCTATACTATTTGTTCTTTACAAACAGGTAGTCATATACCATGCCAAAACCCCAGTTATTTAGTCATAGAAACAAGAGCTGTTTGGCTAGTTGAAGAGCAAGCAACTATATGAATTTCTAAGTGTATTAAAGCTTCTTTGTACCTCCTACAAATTAAATTACTTAATCAAATTTGTAAAGTGTAATCATACCTGGTCTCTTTGCTGCTGTAATCAGTGGAACAACTTTCATATCTTGTAGTATTTCCTGTCTTGGGCTCCATTTTCATGGCTTTAGAAGAGTCTACCTTATGATTATATTGGGAAAGCATCTATAGGAAACATTAAACAGGAATAAAAAAGAATTACCCAAGAACTCAAAACAGATGTATTACAGATAGAACTAGACCCTTTTAATTCTAGTATTTTGATATTAAAATTAGGGAAAAAAGCGTATAAGCTAACCTTTAGAACATTTTCTGGTATCCTTGTTATTTCTGGAGGTGGAGGAGTATTGAGTAAATGGTCATAGTGTTCCAGTTTGGGAGGGGAAGGGTCCCCAGTATGTTTAAGATACTCATCAGAGCTCTCAGCAAAAAGAATTCTTTTTTCTTTGTATGGTGTATCTTTTGCATCATTCTTTGTCACTGACTCAAGCTTTCCCCCTGGTGTCACCTGCTGCTGCAAAAGAAGTATTAAACGCCTTCTGTTAATTTACTTATGTTAGGTAAAGTATTTAGTAAATGTTCTTACAGAATTACTATTAGAAAGAGCTTTTATATTGACATAAGAAAAAATAGTATTGGAAAAGAACCCCAAACTGACATTTTAAAATCTGCTTTTGGCAAAGTGTGTGAAAATGTACATAATTGCTATTTGCTACCTTAGCTTCTGCTTTTAGCCATCTTGTTTGAAAATCGGGACACTGTGGTGTTGCTGCATGACTGGGAAGAGGTAGTTCCTTTGTCTCTGGTGACCTTGATAATACTGTGTTATTTATTTTGGAAGATTCCTTCACACCAGGAGTACAGAACACAAATACCATAGGAGAAGCCATCCAGTCAGCTGCTGCTATCAAGCGTGAGCAAAATAAAATTAAAAATATATATGTACACACACACACACATACATAACTATTACCAGTTCTAGTTTCATTTTCTAAAACGTGTGTATCATTTTAGTTCATATTTTGCTTGATCCATCCAAATTACAGTACTCCTTAAAGGCAGCAAATGCAAAGTAGCCATTCTAGTCCCACTACTGAATATAACTGAAGAAGTCCAACTTAAATCAGCATTGCTTTACCTTCTCATTTACCCAATTGTCACTATGTTTGTCTCAAGATTTAAAAAATAACCTATTTCTCCTCTCAAAGAAGTTTTAGCATTACTCTTGAAAGTCTTAAATTACTGTCATGCTAGCCTCTTTCTTTCCTGTCTTTAAACAGATCCAATGGGTATTCTCAGGAAAAAAAAAGGCTAAGTTGGCAAAACAGTATTTTTATTTCAAATATGGATAAGCTGCAGTTACAAAAGTATTAATTCCTCTGCATAATTCCAATTGGATATGAGTACAAGAATGAGAAAAAAATTTATAGGGAGTAAAACTTTCCCATAGAAGCCATCAACATTTTTTAGACATGACTACTCATATGACGACTTGCCCTCAATTAACCATATTTAATCAGAAACACAATTTAAGTTAACCATGTGTTTACAATGCACTTGCACACGCATTCTGTAAAAATGCATATGTATATTAATTTCACAGATTTTTAACTTACCATCTTCAGCTCTCTTACTGGATTTTGATGCAGGAGTAACCATGATTTCCTTGACTGTCATTTCTGGCAAATTCCCTCCATTATCATCTCCTCTTTTAACCAACCTGAAAAAAAAATCTCCCCTTAGCTCTCAAGTATTGTGAAGAAGTCACAATTAAAGGAATACTGCCAACCTAGTCACTTTTCTAGTATTAACTTATGAATATGCAAGAAAAAAAAATTTTCTCAAATATGATTTTTTTAATAGATTTTTTAAGTCTGTGATTCTACTGCAATTTGTGGTATGCAAATGTTCAGTCCAGCCACAAATGATCAAATACACTGAGATTTCAGTCTAAGGCATTAAGAAAAAGCCAAACCCAAACCAGATGTCCAGGGTAGGACAGATGCCAGAGATGATCAATTCTGTGTTAGGGATTTCACTTTGCAACTGCCTGTAGCCTATGAAATTATATAGAACAAGAGGAACTCTTTTCTGCTTTTAAACTAATAAGGGTCTTGTTATTAGGAACAGGAAAAGATATTTTAATTGAATTTTTAAGTTTAAGTAAGATTGTTTATCTTAATCAAATACTATAGAGCTTTCAAGCAATTTTAGTAATTACATAACTATTTTAAAGGAGAGATCCCAAAATTATTTTAAAAGAAAATTTAGTGATTTCAAAGTGACAAGCTATTTAATATGATTTCCATAACACTGGAAAGAGAAATTTTAAAAATTATTTTTTCGTATTCAATATTTTCTAGTGAAAAAATGGCATATACAGTTAAGAGAATACTAAGCAAAAGGTGGAAACTTACCTAACCTACACACAAATCTGTGTCTTTAATGAAAATTATTTTAAATGTTTAAAAAGTAATCTTAACTATCATAACCAGATTTAAATTGTCTCTACAAAATGTCTAAGCTGAAAAAATCCCCCAATAAACAGTATAGGCAGTATATTTTACTTAGATGAACACATCTCAAACTTTGGGTTAAATAAAAAAGTAACTTTTCAAGTCAGTTTTGTCTTCGAAGTCTTATAGGTAGTTGAAACCATATGATTTTTAGTTTTTACAATGAGTAGAACCAGTAGAATTTTTAAAGTGGTTTTCATGCACGCGATCCTTGTTTTCAAAACAATTTCTCTAAATATCAAATATTTAGGTACTGTCAGCTTTTAAAATGGAACATACTGCTAATACTAACTAGAAAACATGATCTATTAACTACATGCATGACCTCACTGCTGCAATTACTTTAGTTTATAATTAGAACAGTGAAAATCTAGATGAGTCCTTTCAAGAGAAGACTGGAGCAAAAGGAATAAACTATAAGGTGGGGTTTATGTTAGAGACAATAGAGTGCTTCTACAAATTTACTGAATGCTTTACAAACTGTTTTCTGTTTATATTAATAAAGCTTCTGCAACCTTTACACTGACTGTGTAATAGCTATGGCAGACAAGCCCAGGCTCAAGCCTTTGGTTAAGGAAAACAACAGATCACATTGTGTTTTTCTCTTTGTAAATACATTGTATATAGATGATTCTTATGGTGCAGTCAAGGCAAGGAGCACAGCAGATGTATTTCAAGTCAGCATCTAGCACTGCAATGGGTATGTGAAAAGATGTGTAGGGAGTTAAATGACACAGGACCCAGCACCCGAGAGATAGCAATCACCCATCTCAAGACAAAGAGGAGGGCAATAGGAGCAAGAAATTAGTACAGCAAGAAGAAAATACAGAAAATTCAGTAGAGAAACAATCTGAACTCCAGTAACTTACTTTTTGATTGTCTGAGAAGTTTTATGAATAAGTGACATCGTATAATCTTCATTCATACACATGGTATGTTCACTAATGCCGAAGTGTTCAAGTTTTGGTGTTACACACTCATAGTCATCCATCTTTAGCTTACATTTCGGAGTTTTGGGCAGAGCCTGTGGCGTTCGCAATCTTAGTGGAGTCTCATTCTTTGCCTTCAGCTGACGCGCACTCGTTGTGTGCTGTGCTTCCAGTGCACTCCAAGGCTTGGAGAACGTGTATTGTGAAAGACCAAAATCAGAGAGCCGGGGGTTACACAGGGGGTCTTTGGGCAACGGTGGCTTCTCTGTAGAAGCAGATAGCTGAGGTACATCATTTGCTTTTGCTTTTTCTTCATCAGATTTATTCTGGACAGACATTGCTGATTCAATGTTAGCTTTATCCTCCTCTTCTTTTTAAGAAAAGAAATGAAAAAAATATTATGTCAGAAGTTTCTGTTTTAGGAATTTTTAAAATAAATTGTGACACTTCCCCAGTATTCAATTTTTTAACTTGTTGTTGTAAAAAATAGATTCCTTCTCTCACTTTAAGTACTGAACCTGAAGCTACAACAGGTATCAAAAGCTCATATGGCTAAGCTATATTTATAAGTCATACATTTGCTGAGTTTCACTCTATTGGTAAATATTATTTCTAGGGAAAATGAAATTCAAAGATTTTTACATAAGTGTATTTTTCTCCCTGCATGGAGATGAAAAGGTTTTTGGGGAAAGAGCAAAGGCTGCATACAGTACTAAAATGTTCATTCTTCAGAAAAACAATATTGAGGAAAGGTTATGAAACAGTAACTTAAAGCTTGTGAAAGGAGAGAGCTTTTTTGGTAACAACAGTTCACTGCAAAAATATGTAAATGTGTAATTTGTACATTTTTTGAGTTAGATAAAGCAAAACACCCCAAAATGTTTGTGAATTTCTGCATGATGTAGTAAGTAAAGGACGATGAATATGGTGAAGGATCTGGAGCACAAGTCCTGTGAGGAGCAGCTGAGGGAGCTGGGGGTATTTAGCCTGGAAAAAAGGAAGCTCAGGGGAGACCTCATCACTGTCTACAATTGCCTGACAGGAGGGTGTAGCCGGGTGGGGGTCAGGCTCTTCTCCCAGGTAACAAGTGATAGGACCAGAAGACACAGTCTTAAGCTGTACTAGGGAAGATTCAGGTTGGACATTAGCAAGAGTTTTTTCACAGAAAGGATAATTGGACATTGGAATGACTTCCCAGGGAGGTGGTGGAGTCCCTGTCCCTAGAGATGTTTAAGGAAAGACTGGACATGGCACTCAGTGCCGTGGTCTGGTTGACTTGTGGTGTTCATCCACAGGTTGGACTTGACTCAGAGGTCTTTTCCAACTTCATTGATTCTGTAAGGTGGGTAGGTGGAGGGAGGCTTTTTAAAGTAATATACCTTCTGGTGTGCAGTGATATGTCTTTAGATACACTTAGCTTAAAAATACAACGTAAAAAATAATTTAACCTTGTAGCTCTGTTTGGAGACTTCTTTAAAAGCAAAGACGGTGTAGGAAGAAAGGTACTATAAAAAAAATCAGTTTTCTGCTCTATCTGTGTAAAACAGCTATAGGAGCTTAACTTGGACATCAATATGGTTCACAACCATAATTTTGTTTTGTGTAATGACTGGATAATGATCAGAGAAAGTTAAGACCACATCAAAAGCTTTTTGAAGCCTGATTGGGCCCTTGATACCAAAAGGAGTATGTGTAGTATTGATAAGTGTAGTACTTTAAGTCATTTGGCACGTCTGGATTTTTCAGAGTTCTATGTACATTTTCTGACTGGATTAAGGACCTCCTTCCCCTCCAATGATCAAGGTGCTACTGCTTGTCACATGCCACCTAATACATGAGCATTCTTCTCTTGTCCCATTTGTGCTGTGAAACAGACATTTTAAGATTTTCTCTAGGGTGATTTAAGTTAATGAAACCATCACATGTGAATATGAACCAACTGAGATGCATCTACAATAGTTCCTCATGCATGAGAAGTTGAAGCAGTGTAATTCTCTGGGTTATGAAAACATGTTTGCTAACATGTTTTCTGAATACATTTATTACTGAAAAAAACCCCAAAACCCAACACACACTAACCTAAAGGCAAGCCAGATCTAATTTCAAGTGTTTGTGTTTTAGTTAATTCCTACAGCACTAATCACAACAAAATCTTTTACCCTCTGGATATTATTAAAAAGCAAATTACATGAATGTACTTGATCTCCTAATTAATAGAAATATACACATAGCTAAAGAGAAAGATTTTATAAAAATGATATTTTTCTGCACATAGTGTACTGACAAAAAATATTACCTGTAGAGTCTTTGACTTGTGGTTTGTAGCCATATTTCTGGAACAGCTCTCTTATTTTTCCAAAATCTGCTGCATTTCTTTGTATCAAGATTTCACTTGCCTTCATAAACTCATTAACTGCTTTTTTTTCAGAGCAAATCTTACCAAGACTGGTACTAATATCTTCCTTTGGGGACAGAGAAAGGAACATAGAAATACTGGTTTTCAAATAATCACATGGTAGTTGTTTCCACATGAAGCATTTTGGAACTAAGTATTTAATTGCAATTCAGATGAAGATAAGCAGCGATTTTAGGTCTTTTCTATACCTGAAAACTATCATGTACATATATACCTTTGGAATACCAGGAATATATAGAGCCTAAGTGTATGGAAACTTATAAAAGTAACCATAATGATAGTTCACAATATGATAACTACTTACTGGTAACCTTGCCAAGGAAACTATGTGCTTTTACTCCAGAAAAATATGAGGTAACAGCAATTAGCATAGACTCTTACTCCATATGTACAAAGAATTAGTGCAGAGAAGAAAATAAACCTCATTTTTATATCACTCAATTATTTCTATATTGCTCATTTCTATAACCCATTTTTTCTACTTATGTATAAGGAATAGACAACATTTTTCACAAATTTAACTGAATGGCTGAAGGTACTGAAACTTCTGTGAAGACTGATTTTATTCTAAAGGCTGGTCATTGAAAACAAGCAAGCTTGTCTCTTTTGTTGGGAACTGCTGTTCCTGAATCATTCTCCTCATACCTTGGCACCACTCCAACTTCCTTGTAACCTTTGTTCCCTGCTTACCTGAGTGACAGTAGTGACTGCAAACTAAGAAACATTGCTAAACCTACTTTGGGTCACCCACAAGTTTTTGGGCATTACCCCAGTATCCATGGCCATTATGAGGACTTAGATGTAAGTGAGTAAAAATAAGGGTTATAACTACTGACTAACAAAGTTGAATTGTGGCTTAATGATCAAAACAGAGCCATAAGTTTGTGGAACATGCACACACATGTAATTTTTCAAGAAGGAAGCAGGTTAAGATGTTACCTTCTGAGTCTTGATTTCGCAGTGGAGGTCATGCAAGACTGCTAGTGGAGATTCATCTTCACAGTCTTCAAGATGAACGTTCACATAAAAGAGTTTAGAAAGTAAAAGAGGTGTCTTAGTGTCTTAGCATGAAAATAACATTCTATATGGGAATGCAATCCCCTGTATTAGCAGAAGAGAGGCTGGCCATGAGCTATCAAGTGTGCTCGCACACCCACAGAAAGCAAAACGTGTCCTGGGCTGCATCCACTGGTGGGCAGCAGGGCCAGGGAGGGGATTCTGCCCCTCTGCTCTGCTCAGCCCCCACCTGCAGGGCTGCATCAGCTCTGGGGTCCCAGCACAGGGAGGACAGGGACCTGCTGGAGCGAGTCCAGAGGAGGGACACCAGGATGCTTAGAGGGATGGAGCTCCTCTCCTGCAAGGAAAAGCTGAGAGAATTGGGATTGTTCAGCCTGGAAGAGAGGCTGCTTCAGGATGAACTAATTGCAGCCTTCCAGTACCTGAAAGATGAAGAAGGACTTTTTTTACAAAGGCATGTAGTGACAGGGCAAGGGGGAATTGATTCACACAAAGAGAGAGAAGATTTAGATTAGATATTAGGAAAAAGTTCTTTGTGGTGAGAATGATGAGGCTCTGGAACAGGTTGCTCAGAGAAGTTGTTGATGCCCCATCTCTGGAACAGGTTGCTCAGAGGAGTTGTTGATGCCCCATCTCTGGAAGTGTCCAAGCTCAGGTTGGATGGGGCTCTGAGCAGCCTAGTCTAGTGGAAGGTGTCCCTGCTCATGGCAGGGGATTGGAACTAGGTGATCTTTAAGGTCTATTCCAATTCAAACCATTTTATGCTTCTATAATATTAGAGATGTTGGAAGCATACATTAGAGAAAGAGAGTCAATATAGACAAAACCAAAGAGAACTAGTTCCTGTCAGGTACTTCACACAGCAAAAAGCTGCTCTTTGTACAGTGTGTTAAACTCCACAGAGAAACTGCCTGGGCTTTCACTTTAACGTTGCAGCTAACACCGTATATGACAGATATGGATAAAACAAGTACGACTCTGGGCTGTCAAGAATTACTTGTGTTAAAATTTTATCCTTAAAGAGGTTGGATGAAATCAGAAAAAAGTGATATGGAGACCAGTGAAAAACAAATCTCAGCAGAAAATTAGATTCTTCCATTGTGTTTGTACGCGGGCAGATGCACTGCTCACTTACACAAGGCAGCAGACATTACATTTTTTCACTGGAAACCAAGGCTAATGCAAATAGTATAAGAGAGGGCACCTGCTAAGTGACAAGACATAGCATAGAGATAAACACAATTAGAAGCCAGAGCTATCTGCCCAGAGAGAGAACATGCCCGGCAAATGTTTTCCTATATCGATCGACGAAAAGAAGAAAAAGAAGCAAGAACGTGATTCCCATTTCATCCCAGTCATTCTGTTTTTCTCCGTGATAAAGAAACAGCCACACACCCACAAAGGAGCTCAGAAAGACAACGAGACGAGGAGGAGCCCAAACAATTCCCAGCCGAGCAATTCCCAGGCTGACCTCCCACCAAAGGCGCTCCCAGAGGAGCGCGGGGGACGGTGGCAGGCAGGAACGCAAATCGAGCAAGGAGCCCCGAGGAACAACTGCGAAGCCACCGGGCTCAGGCGTGCGGCCCACGGCCGCGGGCTGCTCTTACCCACGTCCTCGCGGTGCATGGCCCGCTCCAGCTGCTTCACCTCCGTCTCCACCGTGAGGGCCAGCTCCCGCAGCTTGCCGAAGAAGCTCCCGGCCGCGTCCATGGCTCCGAGCGGGGGACGCGGGGCGCGGAGGCGGCGGCACCACCGAGGCGGCCCGGAGCGAAACCGGGCCGGGCCGCGCGCGCCGCTGAGGGGCTTCAAACTGCCGCCGGCGCGAGCCCCATTGGCGCCGCCGGGCCCCGCCCGCCGCCGCCGCCTCTCGCGAGAGCCGCGCTCCCCGCCCGCCCGCAGCCGCCCGCCCGCCGCCATCTCGGCGCCTCCGCGGGGCCCGCCGCCGCCGCCGGAGCTTCCCGGTGAGTGAGGCCGGGAGGGGGACTGGCGTCTGGGGCAGCGGTGCCCCCGCGGATCCCCGCGGCTTCGCTTCTAAATCGGGCCAGAGTGTGGGACGCCGGCGTGCAGCCGCACCGTGGGAACGGGGTGGGTTGGCTTCTGTTAGCGGCAGTGCCGGTTTGTGCCGTGCCGGAAGTGCTTGGGTGACTTACTTGGTCACGGCAGCAAAGCTGACAGAGTTCATCAAGGGTTTGGACAGCTCTCTCAGGTACGTGGTGTGGTTCCTGACGATGTCGTGTGCAGGGCCAGGTGGACTCGATGATTCTTGTGGGTCCCTTCCAACTCCGCGTATTGTGTGATTCTCTAAAGCTGATGAAATTCCGTGTAATGTGAAACTTGGGCAGTAACGGGTGTGGGACTAATGAACAGGTTAACAAAGAGCATTTGTGTAAAGTTTAAACGTCATTCGGTCTGCCCCTTACCCTCAGCGTCTTGTGTCAGGGTCTGTTGGTGCTTTCCCCTCACGCCGCTTGGTCCAATTCAGGATATTGCTTCTCCCTACCAACCAGATTTCCCTCGGTCAGGATACAAGACTAGGTAATTACATACTAATAAGCTTACGGAGAGAATGTAGTCCAAAACCTCGTGCCGAGGAAAGGCCAGATTTGGATCGAGAAGACAGAGCTGGAAATACTCTGTTTTGACAACACAGCTATTGAAGAAGGCATGAGCGGAGTGAACCCTTCATTCTTGAATATCTGTGACTGAATTTTTCTTAAATAACTTATGGAGGATATGCTTTAATTGCAGTGTAAGGATAACTGAATAAATTCTTAAGTTACATAGATTTCAATTCCCTTTTTCTGATTGTTACGTTTCCAGTGTATCTGGCCTTGTGCTGCCTGCTGTGTGTGATGGTTTGTGAGTACCCGGCTCTGAGCTTAAACCTTCAAACCAGCCAGCTGAAAGGCAGTGGCATGAGTGCAGAGCTTTTCATCTTTCTTGTCAAAATTTTATTTTTGTCCCTAAGGTAATGAGTATTTTATATTTCTGTTTTATGTTTTAAGGCAAAATGTTTTTAACAACAGTATTACTGCGGAAGAGAATTCCTGGAAAACAATGGATTGGGAAGTACAGGCGACCAAGACAGGTTACCATTTCGATGAAGCAAGCAATGATCCGAAGGCTGGAAATTGAAGCAGAGAATGAATACTGGCTCAGCCAACCTTACCTGACACAGGAACAAGAATACAAACACAACACGGAAGAGAGACGTGCCAAGTGGGAAGCTTTCAAAAGCCTGAAACAAGCCAAGTTTCCTGAGCACAGATACATCAGCGATCATTTAAACCACTTAAATGTGACAAAGAAGTGGACATGTTGAATAATACAGCATATTTATATTTGGCACGTGTTGTGCACTACCCTGGAATCTGCTCTAATACCTGTTATGATATTTCACTGTAATTAGGGTGGGTGACAAATAAGATGTTGCTGTGGAGTACAAAATACTATATTAAAAGTAGTCCTCTGGAACAGCGTATGTTTTTTTATTATTGCTTTGTTAGAGAAGTTCTTTGTGTGCCTCTCTACTATCTGCCCACCCTCTGTTCTTCAGGGCTTAAACAGCAAGTTACCAGGTGCAGAGGTGGTGATTTATAGATAACCTAGTTTATAGCTCCAGTGATTTCCTTCTGAAAGCCTGGAGAACACTCCTGCTGTGTTGAAAGGGCTCATCTGCTGGTATTGGCCACATGGCTTGGGCTGGTCACTCTCCCTTCCTCAGGGATTGTTCTGTGTACACCAGGTACTTGAGACAGGACTATGACACTTGCCATCAGGCATGCAAGGACCAGGGGGAACTAGAACTGCAGAGACGGGGAGGATGAGGCTGGGATTCATGGAATGTTATAAAATGTTCACTTTTAAAAACTTTCTGGAAAGAATTGTTGATCTTAACTGCCAGTGTCATTGTCATGTCTCAACTTGGGTGTTACAGCTCTCTTACACAGATTGTTCCTGATCTAAAAGGAACACGGCTGATTCCTGTTTGAGCAGTTGACTTCTAAGTCAGGTTTGATGTCCTGGAGAAATAAGATTTAGCCACAAGTCAGGCTTTTTATTTCCTTACAAGACCCAGTGACCTGGAAGATGTGTCAAGAGTGAGTGTAATCTTAGGTTTAGGTGTAATCTTGCAGCTGGAGTGTAAAAACCAGAGCACTGGTGCAGTGTTTCCCAGGCAGGCAGTTTTCCTAGGTGATCTAATAACACAGATGCTACAGCTGAGCACTTTCCAGATTCTTTCACATACCTTTATTAAGTTGATGTTGCATTCACTGATGAATTCAAGTGTCAAGTCCATTCATATCACTTTGGAAAAGAGGCTTAAAATGGTACTTTTTTATTAAACATGAATTATACTTCAGAGAAGTATGAACAGGTCTGAACACTGATGTACAAAATCTTGAATGCACTTTCATTGGTTATAAATGGCTTAAGAGAACTTTATGGAAAAGTATACATATGGGGAAATTGCAAATACAATTAAAACATGAAGGAACTTACAGGCAAAGCAATGTGATTTTGTATTTAATTCATTTATAAAAGCCCATTTCAAAAAGTTACTTCAAGTATTAAACTATAAATGGCAACATTTTCTCTGTGCATAGGATGAGTCCTATCTGTAACATACAAAAAAATACAATAAGTGTGTCGTTATTACAGGTATCTTTTACAAGTCATCCCAAACTTAAATACAGTTCATTCCAAGTTTAGGCAGCACAATTAAAAATAACTTTGTGGGACACTGTGATTAGTGCAAATGTTGATGACCCTTGCTGGCAAATACAAAAGGAACTGCAGAGATAACCCAAGGATGTTTCATTCTTCTAAGTTAAAAGCGGAACAGACTTAACAGCAGGAATGCTGCCTCTCTCTGGGATAGCTTCATGATTGTAAATTATCATTTAGGAAGATTTAAGTTTCCCACAATAAAGCTGATAACAGGATAAGGGACAGGAGACATCACAGAGGACCATGCTAAGCATCTTTAAGTTGTCAGCTAAGCAGTGTAAACGGAAGGGAATCAGCATGTCACTACCAATGCTTTGGCGACAAAGTAATACAAATTCTTTATCTCTGACACATCTACTTGGCTGCTGAGCATGAGCTCTCTGTTTCTTAGGACAGGGGGTAGGAAGAAAGATGGGGAAAGCTCCCAAAACCAAAGAAAGCAATCTGTAAACATTATCAGACTTCACTACCTGATGGAAACAAATTCAAGTAATGGCTTCAGAAAACAAATGACCAAACACCTGTTTTAACCCACATTAAAACAAACTACTCGTAGCTTCATGACGTTTCACGACAGTTACGTAATTAAGAAAAATGTGTATAAAAAGCTCTATATACAAAATAAATTGATAGAAATGAGTGTAACAAATGTGTTCAGTACTAAATCACTTCATGTGCAGCTGCTCTCTTTGGTGCCATTTAGGGATAGAAGAGCCTCTGCAGTTGCATGCATCGCTGTTTTTAGGTACTGCAAAAAGACATGTTTGTGAGCTAAAAGTAACTGCTCTTTGGAGCCTCTCTAAATGCACACCCAAATCCCCCAGTCAGAACATACAATCTCCCCCTTGGAGAATATATGCTATGAAACTCAAAGCTGTTGTGGTTTTGCTGTTATTTAACTTTTAAATAAAAATCTGGTCAGTTGGCACTCCAGATCCAGGCAGATTTGGTCAATCTGTGTTGGAACCAGCGCATCTTGGTAAATCTACCAGACGTTAATACTGCTGCGACCGCTGCAGTTTTCGTCCTCTTGGGGCTCTGCTTAGCTACAACTGGACCATACTTCAGTTAGATCATGAAGTTTTTGTGTGCATACTCAATGGTACTGAAATTCATCCCAACCCAAAAGATGATTTATAATTAATAGAGAAGAACCACACAAGACTAGAGGAAAGAAACAGTACCTGAAAACCATGAGTATTCAGCACTCTGGAGAACAGGACCAGTTTGTACGAACAGCATACCAAAAGTAGCTTGGTACTTGCAAATTCCACACTTGAGAGGCAGCTTTAACAAAAATATTACCGTGATTTCTACTCAAATCACTAAAAATAGAAGTGCCCAAACTTCCTCTGAAGTAACCCTCTGATTATTTTAAATGGAGGTTTTTAGTCACATCTGACTTGTATCATACAGTCTTAAAATAATACCGTAAGAAGTCAATTAATGACAGAAACCTACTCCTCTTCTTGCCCTCCTCCCATAATACGCCTTTGGTAGGCACAGCAAAGATGTGTGTGTTGTACACTCTGTGAATAAAAAGAAAAAAACCAGTATTGTGTAGCTTTAATTTCTATTTGTGGATTTTACTGCCTCACATTCACAGGGACAGGTTTGTTTCAAGACATTTCAGAAAAATGAAATCCTCCCCTACATCAGGCTTCTGTTCTCACAAGGGGAATTTAAAGCCATTTTTTTTTTTGAGTGTATGTAGATTTTTTTTAAAGAGAAAAGCAGAAAGAAACAAGAAAGCAGTTTCTAATTGGAGCCAATGTCAACTATCCTACAATAACTACTACGTATGGCTTGTAGTAGTCATTAATGGATTTAAAAGTTTAAGGGCTGCTATTTTTAATGATAACCTAGGTATTTTCAATACTCCCTGATAAAGAGTAGGCTAAAGCACAAAACCAACATTTACAATACGGCCCAATACCCTAAACAGTTGTTTTCTCAGGATCCATCCCCATTCTGATCTCCTAACCATGGGGCAAAAGTACCCGCTTCCTGCAGCCCCTGCCTCTGCTGGCAGGGACACGTACGGCTGCTTGCAGCCCAGCAGCCAAAGAGCCATCCTGCTCCCTCATGGACCTGCTGGCACAGCACAGCCTAGGGAGCGCTCAGGACAGAATCCAAAGGCAGAGGATGTCATCCTGGCTGCCTTAGCCATACTTCCCCCAAAGTCCAGGCCTTGCCAGGAAAACCTAACCCATCCATCCAACTTGCTGGCATGCCCTTAGAGTTCAGCAGTACAATTCCCTCAGAGAACTTAATTCCTTTAAATCAGCCTGGGGTTTCTCTTAGTCCCCAGTTCCCCAGGGAGAAAAAACCAAAAGGGATTAGGGGTGGTGAATGTGGGAGAATCATCTTTCAATCATTTTACTATGTTTCGTGGTTGTCAAAGTGTCTTTCAGTAATGCCTGCTTTTACACCAACAGTAACTCTGGCCTCAGGATTATCCTAAAACCACTGCTCCTTTTCTCACCTCAAATATGAAGAAAAATCTAGGACAAAATATTCCTGTGATCTGTGTAAACATGTCAGAAATGTCAGTTCTTCATGAAAAGCCATAAAAATGTCCATCAGATATACAAATAAGTGGTTTCAGAAGAGCAGCACTTGTTAGAAAATGTACATGGAGATAGCACAGTCTGTTTACTTGCAGTTTTTCCTGTAGATTCACTATCCTGACTAAAGAAATCAAACAAGTTCTCCTGAAGTTGGCCTACAGGATACATACATTCATGGGGGGGTGGTATATGAAGCACTTTGGGGAGCAGGTGGGAGGAGCAGAGACCATATTGCTGAATTCAGTGATACTTAGGATTCTGACATACGTTTTGCTTATAGTTCCGCTAGATGATGTCTGTGCATGGATGTGTTATTTCAGCTATAATACATGGATGAAGTAAAAGCCAGATGATATTCCAGGCCCTCCATGACAGTTCCACCAGTGTTTGGGGCTGCACATTTTGGTATTCAGAACAAGTAATTTGAACATGCAGTCTTCCTTCTCTGTTACCTTCCTCAAGAAATTTTGCTGGTGCGATACTGCTGAGAGCTTATGTTAAGATGGGCACTTCTCACTTAACATTTAGAGAAGAAAAAGCTAAACCTTGCAGATCAATGTGTAGCAAATGCTTTTGTAAGTTTTGGAATTAGCAAATGCAAAATTTCTTGTACAAAGTTTGAAGAAACATTCTGCAACTTCTATAAAACATGCAAGTTTGGACCATTGCTTCTGTCTTAAGAATATCCAACAGTGAAATCATAAGTTCTCAAAGAGTTCTTGTTCCAGAAGATTAATATTTAAGAAAAATTTATTATATCCAAAGACAAAAAATATTTATAATAAACCTTACAGTATACTTGATACCTTAGTATTTCCATCATAAACATATTTAACTCAAGTAGCAATCAGTCTGGGAGACAAACCAAACAGGTTCTTTTGGATTAGATCATCAATTTGACTACTACCTTCAGTCTGTATCAAAAGGGCTCATGTCTATTCGTAATCAGCAGCAGCTGAACATCAGAAATCTTACAGACAGAAAAATAGTATTTGTCACTTTTTCCAGGTGCAAAATTCCAATACCGCCCAAGGATGAATTAGAAGTCTTCTCTGTAGAGAAGTGAGGAAAAAAAACCCGTGTTGTTTGCTGTAGGTCTTGAGCTAAGGATGGGATGGATTTGAATCCTCACACAGGAAACACATTTTGGCTTTTGTAAGCAGGTACATTGCTGCACAAAGCCATCAGTCTTTAGCAATTTCTGCATCACTTAAACTGGACTTGAAAGTGGGAGACTAAAGGATGCAATTTTTCAGTGTGCTAACACAGATCTATGATCTAACACTAATCTTCTTGTAAGTACCTGATATTTGTACTTTAGAACCAATAAAACCTTGTGCCTTTATTAAAAAAGATAAAACAAAAGTATAAAACAGTATTTATAAACCATCAAGAGTCCCATGGAAAAAGCAGTACTCTGCTGGTTCTGTTTTCCAGCAACACACAATTGCAATAGGATTTTTCTCAGGGGTACTTTACTATTTTGTTGCTGCCTTACACAGAACACGGCAAACAGTAACAGAAAATGTAAGAACTGTTAATTCCTTTTTGGACTGCCTTTTCCTTGTATGCTGACTGACAATTGTTGGAAAGTAATAATCCATGTTTCTTTCAACTAAAATACAAGTTTTCTTTTTTGAGGTCTGTCCTTGGTATGGTTAAATAAATCAAGTTAAAATGATGAGGAAGCTCAATCCTATAGCAAAAAAGCAACACCCAAGTTAAAGGTTTTTATGCTGTTGGCATTGCCTTGCTCTAAAGCACAGCTAGTAGAAGGAGCCCTCAGTCCCAAAAGACTTGGAGAGCTGTGATCATGGGGTAGACTGGTTAACAGGGAGAGAGAAGACATCATCCAGTCCCTTCCCCATCACCTGGCATCTGAACTATGTATATTCCCACTTCAGACTTGCTGACCATGCTCTAGGCTGACTTTTTTTTTCTTCCTTTTCTTCTGCACTCTGGAGACCTGCTATGGAAGTGACTTCTGCAGTGCCTAAAGTATGAAGTTTGCCCGTGAGGAGGTAAGAGTCTCTGCAATATACCCCCACCACTGCAGCATAAAAGAAATGCATAATTCCCACTCTGGACCTTGTGCATCCAAGCAGGGCACTTCTGGATCTGGCCCTTTGGTAGCAGTATATAATTCAGTGTTGCATAAATGCACATTAAGCATCTTAAGGCATCTGTCTTAACTTCCCTGCTCTGCAATAGTGCTTACAAGAATCCATTGTACTGTGCAGAAACTTGAATTTCTTGTCTCTTCCTAAAATGTTCATGTTCCATTTTTTCCTGCTCAACTTCTTCCAAACAAAATTAAGTAATATTCAAGCTCAAAATGTGTTGCAGAAACCTAGTGAAACAAAAAAAGGTAATTAATGGAATTATTCAATTGGCTTTGATGAAACACATCATAGTGCATTACACAAATGCACCTGGGTAATGTGATTTACAGACTTCTGATTAAGGTGAGTAGTTAAGGCAACTTCGACTCAGAAATAGCCTTCTGGGAGGTGTGAGTTTTTGTTTCACACTTCTTATGTTTTAGAAGCTTATCAGTGCTAAGAACATCAATCCATCACCACTGATCTGCATCTAAAGTATACTGGATCTCTGACTGGCAATTCAATTTTTGAATTAAATTGATAGATGTGAGGACACAAATGGTATTCACCTAGGTGAGGCTGGAAGACTGGCCTTCTTCTGCAAATCGAGCTCTGTACACTAGAATAAGCCATGACTTTGCTTCTGCTGTGTGTTATGGGCCCAAAATTCAAAAATACAACTACTGGCTTGTTACAGGGTTTTATGGAAGTGCATTGAACAGATCCTGGGTCTCACAGCTACCGTACAGTTTCTTAGAAATGTAGGATTGGAATTAACCATCTTGGCCTAAACCGTGATCAAATCCAACTGAACTCAGAATGGTTCAAACATTGTGTTAATGAGTTGATTTAAGGTAATGCATACCCAAATGCTTTTGCATTGGGTGCAATTATGCACTTTTATTTATACAACTTTTAAAACTAGTGTAGTTTGGGCAAGTGTTACACAAAGTACAAATTCTTCCTTTATTAAAACTGGTTTCATTTTAGGAAGAGAGGAAAGATAGAAAAGAAATTAATTTCAAACTATTACTAATTAACTGTCTAGCTTAAAACAGTCATCTATGCTCCCTCTCTAGGTCAGTGGAAAGAAAGATTAAGACCTTTCTATAATACCCTATCAAAAGCTGCTGGGATGAGCTGCTTACAGAAACTTCTATTCCGCTCCATGAAGAACAGAAAAGCCTTTGTAACCTATTTAGATCAGATTAGGTTTTATACAGCTGGAGGCTGAAAGGAAGCCCTTACTTAGGATATTCTTTTGCATATTTATACAGCATTAAGAAAAGTTGAAAAGGGGAAACCTACCATTGGTGAGTTCTCATAGTTGAGTAGGTTTTTCAGAAGTCATAACTAACTAGTCTAATCTTGGTCTTGTACGATTTTACACTGAGCAGTCTGACCAACATGAGCCCAAGCATCACACCATCACCCACAAAGACCTTTTAGAAAGATTTTTTTTTCCTTGAAAACAAACAAACCACCTCCCAAAACTATAATTTCAGGTCAGAAGGCTCCTTAAAAAAAATAAAAGGAAAGGAAATAAAAGTAATCCTAAAATTACTGAGCTTACCAAATTCAAATGTAGTGTTTTATTTCTGATAAAAATGTGAATTACTTGCAAAAACATCGCTCCCACCAAAAAACCCACAACAACTGAAAAAAAAGCAGAGGCTAATCATTCAGCTATAGCTTCTACAGCTGTTAGTTGACCAAATAAAATTTGTTTCTCTTCCAGACAGAAAAACTTAATGGTAACTTATAAGCTCACTACAGTAGAAAGTCAATATAAAAGAAGTCTAATTTAGTCACTGGAAATACACCAAGAGAACTTCCATATATGCATCAGAATGCACTGTATTTCCTAAATGCAAAGTGCACACAGGGCACTTTAATGCAAGAAGCATTCCAGAAGATGACTGTCAATTCCAAATGTGCCAGAGCAGTCTGTATGCAGAGACCCGTATTCACTTCCTGGCCTTCCTTCCTCATGTGCATGCACCTTCCTAAAGAGCAGAACATGGCCCACCAATATATGTTTAAGAAAAAGACATTTAAGGAGCTCTTCCTCAAGACAGTGTTTCATCTCAGAATTGCATTTAGCATCAGATTCTTTTCCCTGGTTAGGTAACAAATCCAGCACTTCCCACTTTAATCTAAATTACAGGATTAATCTGATTCATACCAGGCCTAGCCAACCCATGTTTCCTGCATTACAGCATTACTCCCATTCTTGTCTTCTCAACAGCCATTCTGAATTTTGTTTAGACTTTGCTATTACTCATCCAGCAGAGGACTCCTCTGCATTCTGTGACTAGTTGATTTTTGACTTTGAGATGTCAATTTTATTCATACATGTACAGAAACAGCAATCAATTATGTTAGTCTTACCTGTTTCTCATTGAGATGGTTGGTTAGTAATTAGCTGAGATCAGCTTTCCAATGAAACTATAATATGCTTTTTTGCACCTAGAATGTGAGAGAATCTCAATTATGTGTTTTTGTAGATTTGCATAACAAATAGCAAAGATTTCAAACCAGAAAGCACATTGACCGTGTTGTGCCTACTTTTACAAAAAATATTTTCCTCCCCCTTACCAAACATAAAATATCCCAAGTCTCAGAATTGAAGTGCAAAAGTGGAATTATCTATCCCTCTACCATCTACTCACTACCTTAACACAATAACAAATTTTGGAGCAGAACATGGGATGCAAGTTATCCTTGAGTTCTAAACATCCTGACTTGATTCCATGAAACACATTTTCGTCTATATCATTCCAGCCAATTCCTAAGGACTTTCTAGGTGCCAAAAATGAATAAAATAAAAAAAAAAAAAAAAAAAAAAGGAAAACTGAACCACAAACAAAACCACTACCTGATTTCACATTTTCCTCTTCAGGGCCAGTTTCCACCCACTGACAATCACCAGATAGCAACCGATTTTGTGATTCACTGAGTGGTCGAGTAGGAAAGGACTGATTGGCTACAGAGCTGAAACGTAAGCAAAGTCAACAGGAATTCTGTAATACCAGTAGCTGCTTCAGACATTTCTAGAATAGTGAAGTCACTTAAAAGCAAAGCTAATAACAAAAAACCCTACAGTGCCAACTGGAAATGGCCGCCTGCCCTGAACCCTAATTCCTCTAGAGGCTTGTTCCAGTCATCAGTCTAAAATAAACCCCGACCTGACACAGGCCATTCACATCTAATGGAAAAAACCCATGGACTGATACACAAGAAATGGCACCCTGACAATAACACTGCCACACAGCTAAAAAGAAAGCCTAGGCAGTTCCATCTGGAAGAGCAACCAAATGCCATCTTATCCCATGCAAATGCCAGGGCCTTCTTCCGAACAATCTTCTGAATGTAAAAAGATACTTTGCTGTTTGCACAACGGTCCTGTTGTGTAAATTTCACAGGTTATGTTGCACGGGAAGCAACTTCTTCTCTGTATTGCCTTTGAATCCTCTAATGTCTGGTAATTCAGGTGACTGCTGTTGGCAACAGCCTTCAGCTTGCAAATTCATTAAACTATGCAGAAAACTTCTAAAGTGGCAAATGTAAACACCCCCAGAAACTGCACACAGAGACTCTTGTTGCTTTGAAAGTACATTGAAAATACAAAACAAGCAAATTTGGGAGGGATAAAAAGTAATGAGCTAAAAATCCCAGCATGAGAGATCTACTTCTCTTGCAAACTGTCTCAGCATTACTTGTTTAAGCATGATTGAGGAGATGAAATACAAATAATACCTTGTCTTTCACAAAAAAAAAAAAAAACCCAAACCAAGCAAATAAAACATTTTTTTCCCCGTGGACAATTATTCAGTCTTCCCTATGGCTTTTTGATTGCTGTTAAGAGCCAGTAAGCTCCCTTACTTTCTATATTAGAGCCTTCCTTAGAGCCTTATCCTCTGTTACAACAAAACCAAGACACAGTCAAATTTTTAGTCTTAATCCATTCTGTCCTTCACTGAAGACTTACAAACTTACTCTCAAGATGATAAGAAGCCTAAAGAATTCAAAAACTAACTTTGAAACATTTTTTTTTCTCTAGGTAAGTACAAAACAGTGCAAAATCAGTATTTAAGTCCTATAGTTACCTTTTGGCAGGTTCATTTTGGCTTGAGACTGTAAGTTGCTCTGGATCCATAATCACCAAACGAGTTGGGAAATTACATCCATCACCCAAACTAAATGAAAAACAAAGACTCAAATCACTGTTGGTAGCTCACTTAAGTGAACTGAAACAAGGACCCATAGAAGAGGCAAAGGCTACAGGGTCAAATAAATTAGCTGAGCACAGTGCTGAAGTCCAGCAAGACAGTTCTACCACTAAATCAGATGATCAGTTAATTAAATCTTGGAGCTCAATTGATTCCCACTCTATCACTGAGTATTGATTGCTGTGCACAAGCACAGGTCTGTGGATTTCAGAAACACAGATGTATTTCAGTAGACTGTAGCCCTAACCTTCCCCCAAACCAGCATGCACACATGGTAAGACTCTCTGGTATTTACAACTTCAGAAGCTGTATAATAACATTCTGGTGGCCATGCTTTCCCCTGCACCCATAATTTTGACATCAGCTAAGCCTTCTTTTAAAGTTTATCAGGATAAAATATGGTAGCAAAACAGATTGAGCCATCTATAGTGGAGCTTCTGTCTTTAATCACATGGTAGTTGAGCAAACAGTTGAATCAGCTTAAGCTGCTGGTATTACCTCTGCTGTTTGATACCAGACCTCAGCTTCACAAACGGGTTCAGAAACATTTTTACCTGATACATAGTCCCACAGGAGCAGTGTTGAAACACAGTTTCATTCTGCTGAAATCTGGTAGTGGTGGGAGTGGGCAGCACATCAGTCTTGCTTCATCAGGCTTGTCTGCAACTCCCTAATGCTGGCTCAGCTGACATTTTAATTCCAGCATTTTTCATCATATCAGATTTTTTTTCCTCCTCTGTTTCTTATTTACATGCATTTTCTTAGATGGCTTTTGATTCCTAAAGTGTCATCTACAGCAAAAGGAAAGCGGTCAAGTTTTTCCAGGGGCAAAAGAGGGTGTTTTTAAGCTGATGTTGTGATGCAGCTGTTTGATCTCCTCTGAGTTGCTGATTTCTGCTCTATAACCACTGAGACTACCACCAAAAGGTGTACAATTTTTGCAATACACTTCTCAAAGCTTTTCAAATTTCTGCATTTAAAAGGCTCTTGTCAACAAGCTCCCTGTCTTTGAATGAAAACCCTGTGTGGAGTTTGATCATTTTCTCTTGCACATTTTCTCTGCACCAATATTTATTGTACTGGATATACAAGTTGGCTTTTCAGCTGTGCTTTATTTTTTAGTAGAAAGGGAAGCAAGGTGGAAGTCATAGAATCAATTAATTCCCTAATTAATTACTGTTCAGACTGAATACCTGGTAAAGATAGGAAGTAACCAATACTTCTTTTCATCTCCAAAAACCTCCCTTAGATTTTTGCTGCATCCAAGAGAAAAGCCATTTTTATCAGGACCATTTCGAAATGTGGGTGCACGGAATGTTTCTGTAAAATAAAAACATGCAATTCCTTAAAACCAGTAAGAAATCAGGGAACATGAAGAAACAAACACAAACTTCTCTGCTGTGGAGCCAGTTTTGGGCAAGGTGGGGTGATCTTGATGTATATATTATGGAGGGAAAAAAAATTAAAAATCTCAAGTAAACAGAGAAAAAAAATCACAGGGTTAGAAAAATAAGAAAATCCGGTAAGGAGAACTGTCACCTCATCAACTTTCTCTCTTTATATTTAACAAAGACTGAGATAAAGCTAAGTACCATCAGCATGCCAAAGATAACCACATACATCCCTTATTCCTTGGTGACCTGCTCTCTCTTCAGCCTTCTTTGAGCAGACGACTTTCTCTTTTAGGAGTAATTTACCATAAGCACTGCTGGACATAAGCTGATACAGAAGAGGTTTTTCCATATCTGCCAAGTTAGGAAGCTGAATTATGAGCATTCCATGCTATCAGAGGAAGATGAAATCTATTACATTAGAAACAGACACACCATGAACTATAGCAAACACCATAATTTTTCCATTCAGTCCAGTTACACCCTTGGCCAAGAACTGAGAGGACTCATTGCTCTCCCTCCATCCCAATATCTTGTCCTTTAAGATCATGATCCAGAAAGCAGATAAAGAACCGTGTTGCCAGTTATGACCACTGACTTTTGGGTAAGGAATATATTGAAGTTTTCTTCAAAGCTAAAAAGAAACTGTGACTATTCCTTACCTGTACATATGTCAAAAGAAAAATAATATAAAAAACTCTCCTATTAACAAATCAAAAAATTCTAGCAAAAAAAATAGCTGAAAATTATTTTACTTTTAATCAACCCACTTATTTTTGAGATTAGAAATTTAAATTCCAATGAAAGATATAAGATTTTGACTTACTCAGTTGTAGAAATACTCATCAGTCTTTGTCCCCCCACACACTGCAAAAACCACTCTCAAGTGTTTCCTAGCCAGAACTTCAAATACTTTAATTAAATGCACATAGCTTGTTTATGCTGATCAATACCATTTAAAATGTTTAGGCATAAAATTATGGGAATCTCTTATTATCTAGGAAATGCACTTCAGTGTTTTCATTTTTACAAGCCACTTTGTAATAATAAGGTCAGTTTTCTTTCACAGGATTTAAGAATACTCATTTGCATCTAGTTCAAAATGTAGTACATGTTCATGTACAGCAGATCCTCCGACTTGGTAGGGGATACCCAGCTATGCAAAGTGTTAGAACAATGGAGTGGCAAGTAGCAATTGGGTTATATCACACTTTAAAATCACAACAAAAACCCATGATGCCGCAGAGGTCTCAAAAATACAAACAAAAAAAATGAACAGTCATCATTAATCTGAATGCTTGGCTCCAGCAGAGGACCCCCCACAGGCTTCATGTTCCCATTTGTTTCACCTTTAATTACTTCCACCACATATGCTTTTTATTGCACAGTAATGAAAAAATCAATTTATATGTGATGACATATCATGTAGGCCTCACATTCTCACTGAATTGTCATTTTTCTGGACCAGGAAAAGTTTTATATCACAATGAACTGACCTATAGTTGATCTGTTTTTGCCAACTAGCCAGCAGTGGTAGCTGAAGAGTGACAGTATGCTGATGAAGAACATGGCTGCCACAAAGAAAAGGAATAGTACGTGGAACTTTGCATGAGTATCTGGCAATTCATTCTGGGGAGAAAGAGAGAAAGAGATTAATATGTTAACACTTCCCAGCAACTAAGGCACTATTGTTGCTGAACATTTCCTGCCACACCCAGACTACTATAGGTCATTCACCTCTGTTTTCACCAAGAAAGAAAAGCAGCAGCTATCCCTTTCACATTATGATAAACTGGAAAACTACAGCATTTAAATCTCATGGGTACCCCTTCTCCCATGTTTACTACTGTGAGTACACTTGTTCATTCGTGGTTTTCAAATGCACAGTAGGGGGCAAGGCAAAATATTTTCTATACCAGAAAATGTTAACTGTGCAGCCACAGCCAAAGAGACATGGGGAAAATATGTCCAAAGTCACTTCCTCTGAAGGGGAAAAAAGTGCAATTCCTGCCACAAGGTAGTAATACTGAACCTAATTCTTAACTGGTATAATGAACATAAAAGGTAAATGGCTGTCATGAACAAGTCCTAAACAAGAAGACATAGGATAGATCTTCAATTTTTGATCACCTCTAATGTTTAAGCAACAACAAGCATGTACCTAGCAAAACAAATTTGCCATGTCTGACCAGGTAGAAGTGAATCACTGGAAATCTATGTGGAAAACAACAATTTCAGTATAACCACCATAAAGAAACCAATTCCCACCCATATCAGATTGTCAATTTCACCCCAAACTATTTTTAGACTTTCAAAAGGCCAATGGGATTTGTAACAATACTATTCCAGCTCTATATCCTCAAAATCACAGCACTTTCAAGCAGTTGACCTTTAACAACATTATGAAAGCAGAGAGGCTATTTTTACTCAGCTATTTACTTAGCATTACTGCCATTACTTTTTCCATTAGCGTCTTCAGTACACCCATTTATCTACGGCTGACTTTCTTTTTAAAGCTAAAACACATTTCAATTAAGATCAAGTGCACATAGGTATATCCATTTCCCTGTACATGGCTTATATTTATAGGCAACAGATTAGTAGTCTCCTTCCTTCTGTGGTGATGTAAATACCTGCCATGAATGACTGGACTAGAAAAATTGTAGTAGGAACCACATTTAAATAATGACAGCAATATTGGATTTTACCTTTGGACAATTCTCTGCAGCTTTCCTGCGGCAAAGCTTTGCGCAAAGAAAGACAATTTATTAAACACTAGTATTATGTTAATACAGGGTGGTTGAAAACAGCACAGGCTTTGCTAAGAACAAAATGGCTGGTGTGCAAATGTGCTCTTGGATGTGCCAATTTCCAAAGCACATCAGCAGCTTTAGCCCGTTCTCCAAGAAAATGAAGACGTATGCAAGAGCACACTACTAACTTCCAAGGCATGAAATCTTCTACTGAAGCATAGATGTATTGGAATTCAGATTGTGACTGGATCACTTTCAAGTGGTTGCTCAGCTTGGTCAGCATGACTATACCAATTTCCTTCTTTGCTAGTTGTTTCTGTCACAAATAAGATTTATGTGAATAGTCTGTATGATGAAACCATTCACAAAGGTCTGAGAAGCTCAGAATACTCCTGAGGTATAAAGTAATGGTTTATTAATTAAAAATCTTTCTGACTTCAGAACATATCCATTACCATTAGATGTAGTTTCAGCCAAAACCATAAAAAATAAATTGCCATTCTTTGCACAATTTTCTTCATTTAAAAGAGATCCGATAACAAATCAGTACAGTTTTTCTTCTTCCTAATTTCCTTCATTACAGAGCAGTTTGTAGGGTGTATCTTTAGTATAACACCTGAAATTGAACCAGTGCTTGAGAAAAAAAAGGAAGAAACAGGAAAGCTGGGTTCAAATTAGCTTTTAAATTCTAAACTTTATACCTAAAGAGTGGTATCTTGGCTAAGATGCTAGCACTTAACTGATCTGTTGTAGGCAAGATGTATGGCTTTTAAATTCCATTAATATGTGCAAAAAGCTTAGGGACAGCCCAAGCATCTACATTAAAGTCAGGCAGATATACACAGCATTTTCAAAAGTGCTAGCTGCCATCAGATAATTCTACAGTAAGCAAGTGACAAGCAGAGTCCAGGTCTCTAAACTGCCATTTAAGTTCAGCTTCCTTTTTACTGTCCATTTTATTACTTATTTACTGACAATTCGTGCAACAGTCCCTCTTCCACCTGCAGTAGGGATATGTTGTGTTTTGTGATCCACTGAAATCCAGCCTAGCAAAATACTCCAGTTGCTGCTTATTCCTAAGCTTCATGTTGAAGCAATAGTCACTCTTTCTACCTCAGAGCACACTGCAGTGTTCCCCACCTGCCCAACTGATTTTTGTAACTTAAATTCCTATGACTTTCTTGAAATTACATATTTAAACAAAATAATTCTCTACAAGGAATTCACAGGAGCTTATTCTGATGCTAAAAGACCAGCAGCAGCTTAGTCCTCATGTGTTCTCTGGGTCAGAAAATCTATGTTTATTTCACTTGCATCTTCCTAAACCAGCACCTCTAAAACCTGGAGGATTTTTTGAATTATGCATGATTACTCTGCATGATCCCCAGGGAGCATTTACCTCTTCTGACTATCCCGTTTCAGCCACTGGTTGTAACTTCCTGAACGCCTGTTGCAGAACTGAAGCATCTTTCAAAAAAGGCCAATTCTTTACTGGAGAGAAGCATGCAGTCTTTGAGTGTGTATAACAAGCTTATTCACAGTGGTGTTCTAGCAGCAGTCCACATGCCCTCCACATGTGAAAAGAACTTCAGACACTGGTTATTTAAGATCATTATGCTCAGCAGCAGCACAGAAGCAGAGACTTGCAGGTGAGAGAGCTGCAGAGTTTACAAAAGGAAGCAATTTGCCCAACACAATCTGGACTAGTAGCACACAATAGGCTGAAGCCAGTCACTATTCATGAGTCCCCTACAAACTCTTTCACAAACAGAGTAATTTGATTGGTATCAGGTCATTAAACCCCTCAAACAAAAAAGTGCTGTCTGAGCTTGATTTGTTCCTCATTTTTCAGTATACAGGTCTAGCTTAATCTTTGAAAAAAACTCAGATCTGTTTTACATCCTTAGTATAGGCAAGAGGAATGAGTTCTAACTAATGATGTGGAATCACTCCTTTTTTTTACCCCCCTATTATTAATACAACCAAAGTTTTGCAGAAGCACATGCTATCCACCCAGGACATGTATCACATCCTTTATTTAGCTATACTCGGGATTGAAAATTAATCTGGAGGACAGTGAAAGACACTGAAAATGACTGGAAAATATAATGGTTTCAAGGAGGTGGCATTGCAGCAAAATAAGAGTAGACACAAATATAAGTTGGGAAGCATCACCATGCACTGTGTAAACAAGGCATCAAACACTGGGTGTCCGGCCAGTGCTGGTGTTTGTGTCAAAAACATTTGGTAAAACTGGCATTTTATCTTTAACAACCTCTGAGGTAGAAATAAAAATGACACGGATATAGAAAAAGCAGTTATAGGTATAAATAAAGAAATCAGTCACATTCCCTTGATCTACAAAACAGATTTTAACATCAGCATCAGGATGCAAGCCTGTGGTAAACATTTCCAGTCAGTGTAGTTGTTCCACTACTGTATGCACAAAACCAAGACCTTTCTTCAGCACTTCTGCATAGAGCATGAAATGTCCTGTGGAAAAGTCCTGCACGTGCAAGTGAGAAATACAAAGGCTTTCTTCAAAAGAACAATTTGGTAGGTGTGCAAGTCTCACAATGTTTCCAAGTATCTGCGTAGGAGCATCACATCTCTATGCAAGTTTTATCAACAACGCAAAACAATGGATCGCTACGTTTGTGTAGTTAGCACGTACACCTCCACAACCTCATTACAAGTTCTTCCCCCAGGCTACATTCCCCAAGAAGCAGTCCATACTTCTTTCAAACACTGGATATATCCAGCAGTTTGTTGAACAGTCTCTGTAAAACATCTGTGAGGAAGCAAAGGATAAGCACTATTTTCTGAAGCTATACTGTAACATTTCCTATAGTCAAGCTTTGTGGGGAAAAAACAACCTTGATTTGCTCAGTTTTAGAGCATGGTACTAATAACATCAAGCTTGTGGGTTTTTAATCCCCATATGGGCCGTTTGCTGAAGATTCGGACTCGATGATCCTTGAGGGTCCCTTCCAACTCAAAATATTCAGTGGTTCTGTGCATCTAGACAGCCTCAACAGAAAATGTCCAAACAGCAATCTGTCTGATGCTGTAGCAGACAAAGCTGAGGATTAGCAATATATTGAAGCAGTCTACAGACAGCATGTGTCAGCAGCATTCTGCTTTCGTTTGCATACAGATGTAGAGAGAACCTTCCAAGAGAACACTTGCCTAAAAGCTTATGCACAAGAGACATATAAAAATTTGCAAGCCTACATGATTATGGAGCTGCCACCTCTTTCTGGAAATGTACTTTAATAAGTCAGTTATAAGCTCAGAAGAGTCTTAGCTTTGTGAAGTGGGTGACTTAATATGAGTAAAGTGAGTCAGAGACCTATTCTACTGATAAGATCAGGGCATCACCAGATTCTGTCTTGGAAGTATCTGGAACTGAAAGCAAATACACAACTACATTGTCTATTGTTACATTTCAGAAGTAGCCCATTCTTGCAGGAAGGATTTTTAACAACTGAATCAATAATAAAAAAATAATCCCTCTTAAATTTACTTCCTCTGCTTGAGAGTCCACTTCAACATTGTGTCCAATGAGCTTTGGAAGAGTCCTGCTGCAAATGTTGGTATTAAATGTTTGTTCATTGTAGACAGTTGTCCTGTGGCCTTTTTCATTGCACTAACAATTATAAAGTAATACAACAAAGCAAATTCTTTTTTTCGCTCAAGCACTGACTGGTAAATACGTAAGAGCGTATCTACGGTTTAGAAATTGCGTACAAAGCACTGGAAAGCAGCCAGGCAGATGTTTGGAAAAGGCACATTCAGGGATTGAAAATTTAACTATTTACAGCCAAGCAAGACTGAACAGCAGAATCAGACCATTTAATTTGAAATATCTTTTAAGACCCAGCTGTGACTGATAAACACGTTTATGGCTTTCATCTCACAGTACTGACAGCTCAATTCCCACATGGCTCCTTGCTCTCCAGTGACAGGCTGCTATACAGAATTCACAGGTTAAGAGAAACACAGTACTTTGGCAGATCAGACCCACAAGTTTGAGTGAACACAAACTTTTTTGCACAGTTTATCTTACCTAATGCCAACTGTCTCAAAGTACAGCTATTTTGAATACACGATCAAGCTTCTCTTACTTGCTGACATGGCAGCAACCTTTTGCTCCAATAAAGCAAATATCAATATCTACTACTGCAGATAATTACTACTTTTCCCAGTTACTCTGACAGCAGCCAGCATTTAAGAAATATGTGGTGTTATTTACCCAAAGATGTGATTGAGACCCTTCCACTTGTGGTAACTTTTTGCGTGCTCATTAAGGGAAACAGATTAAGGGAATTCTGCCACTAACACTTCAGCCTAAAGATAGGAAGGCACACTACAAGTTTTTGTAGATGAAAGGGAACAACTACAGAAGGCACTGTGTTCAGGCTGGAATGTGATTGGAACAAAACTGATAGGAGCAATATAACACTGACATACAAGGATGGTTGCCTTCACATAAATGTTATTAAACATATGAAGATGCTATGGGTATTAACCATTTGACAGCCAATAACAGTTGCAAGGAAGATGTATAGCATTCATACTGTACATATTTTAGCATTCTATTCATACCAGATCATAAAAGCCACTAATATGAAGTTCAAACATGCCTATGTAGGGACTCCAAAACAGAGCTCAGACAGTTCCCAACAAATTAATCTGCCTTATCTGGCAGCAGATTATCCACAGACAAGTCTGGGAAGATACAAAATCATTATTTATATTTCACATTTGTCAGTATCTTTATATATACATATATATAATTGTTTGATATGGTCTATTCCTTCTTTATCTACATATCTGCATCCCATAGTCTCATAAAAACCTGAGCTGTGCCACTCAGTTTTGATGGAGCAGTGAAATTGCACAGTGTCCTCATCAAAACTCCTTCCCCCAGTTCCTCATCCTGGGCAGTGTAATGCATTTACTTCATCAAAATTCATAAGGTTCTCCTGCTTCAGTCACTTTGATTGATGTCACTAATGATAGTGAACCACAGAACAGAGTAAATGGTGAGTGACAACATGCTGATGCAGCCTCCAATAACACATGCAAGATTAAACAAATGAAAAACAACCAAAAAAAGCCTTAGAACTTACTGTCCAAAACTTTATGAAGTACTGCAAGACTGTAGCAGCAACAAACAAACAGTACAGTAAGGAATACATTAAAAACAGGAGGAAGAATTTGTAGTTAGAAAATCCCACACAATTATTCACCCTAGAAGGAGGGGAAAGAGAAAGAGGTTACTAAGGTATACAAAAAATAAAACAAACAAAAACCCACAATACATTGCAGAGCAAAATGTGTATGATGTCAGTGGTATGTCCAAAACATTCTGGCACCAGTGTTTCAGAAGCATTTTAAGCCACTATTTTGAAGGAAATTTCTCAGGCTGAATGATCTAGGCCTCTCACATGAATTTTGCCCCCCATGATTCTGTAGGACAGGACATGAGCTGGCAAAGCGTTACAATACAGACAGTCCATACAGGAAGCAATTCCCACTATGATCTAACTGCAGTCAACACAGAAACTAACAGGAACCTCACCATCAATTTCAGTGCATGCTGCTTTAGTTACAAAACCACCTCTAAGTCAACTACTGGTAGTATTGTTTTTCACAGTGACAGCAGATAATATGTTTACTGACTACCAGTGAATACAAACTGCAGAAGAGTCTGTCTGAGTGCATCACACATATCATCTAGAATCCAGAAATTACTCTCCCATTGCAGTGGGTATCTCCTCTCCTGCTAACACCAACAGAGTAAACAAAAGAAAGAAATGGATTTTCTCACAGCTCTTGTTAATGCCAAGGTTTCTCTGTACAAGGAGAAACGGCATTATTTGGACTACTGGGCTTACAACTTTACACAGCATCACATATTTATGCTCACATATTGAAGACCTTCTGTGGAAATAAAGGTTTACTCCAGAAGTGCATTTTTGAAGCAACATCTAATTCACCATTCTTATACTGATTTTTTTTTAAAATAAACTTACCATGGACAGTGGTGGTCCATTTTTAATACACATCTGAAAGAGAATTTTCAGCAAGTTAAGAAAAAAAAAAAAAACATTTTCTTTCCAAGATACGTAACTTTAGCTTCTACAGTTTCAGGTGTTGTTTTTTATTGATTGATTTTTTCCAAGTATTTTGCCTTAGTGTATCTTTTTCAAGCCCTTCTCAATTCATACCAATTCTCTTGATTAGAGCAGCTGTTCTTTCACCCAAAAGGACCAATTGAGATTCAGAAGACTTATGAGGAGAGCTTCTTAAATTAGCATGGGGAGCAATACTGAGCAACACCACGTAGCAGTTCATTAAGCTACACTAGTTTTATGTGCGCGCAGAGAAAACAAATCCAAATAATCTGTCAGGGTTGTGTGGATAAGGTATGTTAGCCTGGCATTCACTTCAACTAAGTCTACCTTAGAGCTATTTTTTCTACTATTTTGTTTGCTGCTTGTCTTTTTTTTTTTTTTTTTTTTTTAAGTTAATGGAGGAAAAGATCAGCACAAAGGGCAATTTGAGTAGTTCACATGCCACTTTAATCCCATTTTAAAGTAAAGACAGATACTGGACATTTCAGACACAGAGACATTCATTGTATTTGCTAACAAATTTGATTTTAGTCAAAAGATGAGTATTAGGTTCTCCAGTTAATGAGATTTCCTCAAGCTCAGCCTACTGAAGTCTCATGCATGGCCTCAGCCTTCAGTGCCTGTGCAGACCCCTCTGATGATTCACAATGAAAACAGGGAATAGCAGTGATGTTTTTGAAATGTTAAAGGCATATGATTTTACTGTCAATTTTTGAGATAAACATTTTTAGCAGAACACATCTGTTTCAAAGCTACAGAAACAAGATACAGTGAAAGAGTTCAATAATAAGCTTTTGCTGGTGCTGGTATCTCAGACCTACCTTTCTTTACTTTCAATCTATATGATCTGTTTAATTAATTAATTTTTTAATATAAGCTTTGTTTTACAAAGCTACAAGCAGGTTTCCTAAAAAGTTCTGCCACTTTAGACAATAGGGCTGTACCATAATATTGCACCAACAGAAGGAACTGACCCACTGAAGACATGAACACACTAAAGTGATGATTGCAGGAAAGAGAAAATCTGTAATTCCAGATTCAGACACTTACACGTCACATGCAGAACAGTGGTGGCAGCGGTCAGGTTTGATCAGCTGGCATCGATCACAGTATCTGATTGCTGTATTTAAGTGCAAGGGTCAGGTCAGTAGAACTCATTTGATTTTATGAAAGCTTTCCCCCTTAACGTGAACTGAATCTTAAAAGAGCTTCCTGCCCTCCCCTGCCACACCTGTTCTCACAGACTGTCACACACTTAATCTGATATGTAGTTTTGATTTTTTAAAGAAACGTAACATATGAAAGTATTCAAAAGTATCTATTACTACTCTACTGAATCCATTTTCATTTTTTCTTTGACTCCCAAGTCTTCCCATCCTTCATCCTCTGGCACTGCTCCCCCTTTCACCTCTGCACAAGGTACTAAGGCATCCCATTGTGAAAGTACATTCTTTCGGCAAGTCAACCTTCTGCACTAGCTTTCTCTATCCACTTCACCAAACAATGATCTAGCAAGACTGTCCAGTAAATCAGTTCTTCCTCATCTTTCCTGGATATTTTTAAACAGACCTTTAGGTTTTTCTCAATGGAAATAAGACACCAGCACAGGCAGTTTGAAAGCAGGAGGAAAGCCAACACCTACAGCTAAACAAAACTCATAAGAGCTGGCAACAGCTTCCCAGACCACTCTAGGAACTGAAGACTGGGATTCTCTTAAATGGAGGCTTGTATTCAAAAGAGCCAGGTGTCCTTAGACCTTCATTGGAAAAGTCACAGTAAACTTCAGCAATGGTTATTCTGAGAAGTTTTTACATTTTTGGAAACTCTACAGGGTTGCTAGTTTCAAGAAAGAGAAAAAAGATATATACCCGTATAAAAGCTACAGATTTTAAAAGAATATACATATGCATAAGACAGCACTTTCACAGATCATTCATCTATAAATTGGAATAAATTGCCTACATATATTAAAAGCAAATCCAGAAACAGTCCATAACTAGATTTGTACTGAATTGCAGATGGGAATGAAACAACACTTATTTGTTTTTAAATTGTAAAAGTATGTTAAGATCTTAAGTATGTTTCTCCTCATGCTGAACCAAAACAGCTCAAAAAAGAAAAAGAAAAGATGAAGTTTAAGTGGGGATAAAAGTGATTATAAAATAGAGCAACACATTTAATTTCCCTTTTTCAAGCTATCTTAGCTATATTTGTTTGCTATGTTTATTTTTAATTGCCACAAATGGAGATAACTGCTGTCATCTCTCTTCTTGCTAGAAGATAATTTTTTTTTTAAATTTCAAGTCGTGGCTTTATGTTGAGAACCCCAGAAAAAGGACTGCTCTTTCTCTCAGGGGGATTAAACACCAGGACAAACAAATAACAAAACATCATAGCATTTGCAATATGTGCTTAATATATTGTTCATTCAGTGGCAACAAATGAATAAACAGCAACTTCAGGAGCATACAATTATCTTTATATCTTACCTCTCGATGCTGTTGTCGTATAGATAGGCAAGTCTTTGGCAGCTCTTCTTAAAATCTCCTGCTGGGATTCTGGTCTCTCTTCTTTTTCATATTGCTCTTTATCAGCTTTTGACAAGCAGAACTAAGAGGGATGTAGAAAATGGACAGGAGGGGAAAGATTAATTATTACTTTGCTTTCCAAGGAAAAGACCCTTTGGGTGTTCCCATTCACTGACCCAAAAGCACCACATAAACAAAAAAAAGAATGCTACAGAAATTAGAGGAGATCCTTAGAACGCCTAAGTTTCTGGATGCATTTTGGATGTATTTAATCTCTGGATGTATTTTCAAGAAAATAATCTTTATCTCTGTTCCATTATCTATAATATTTTCTCTTCAACACAAGGGAACACAGAGACTCAGAGTGAATTTTAAGGTACAAACTTTCCTTTAATTAATGATAAGCATAATTTAAGTGAACTGTGAACAAGAGGAAGGTGCAACAGTCCTTTGCTGCTACAAGGCACTGAAGTTCCCTTATCCCACTTCCTCTCTAACAGAGAGGCATACAAACCAGATGGGGGAAAAAAAAGACAGGCGAGGGGTGTGGTGAGCTTCACAGCTCCAGCAGAGAAGCTGGAAGAGTTTAACTGGATTTTTAACTCAGGAGTAGTCAACACTAGTCTCAAAATTCTTAAACTGTATTGAAAGCAACTTCAGCAAAACCCGTACAGTTTGAGAGTGTGCTACAATTCTGAGTAAAGCCTGACTAGCATTCCTGTTGAAACCTCACTGAAATGTAAGCCTTTACCAGAAAATCCTGGAGAGCTTTTACTCATTTGTGAAACACTTAGTTTGGTATCCGCTGAAACAGTATTTCCCAGCAAGCCCCACAAAACCCAGTGTGCTGACAAGGCTCTGTGCAGCAGGGGCTGAAATGACGATTTTCTTTGGTATTTTTCTGTTCCGAAGCACTTCTAAACTCTGCGCTTCCTGCATGGACTACAAAAGCCCTCTTTATGAGCACACATAGACAAAGCATTCATGATGGAGAGTGGAAAATGCTATGTGTGCAGCTGGAACAAAAACTGACTTAGTGTGGTTTAGTATGATCGCATTTTCCTACCAAAAACATGTGCATGATTAGTTCACATAGATTTTCCTCACATCCTGTACTTTTTCCTCTTTTGGATTACAGTCAGTTGGCAAGCTACAAGGAAGACTCCACTTAGAGCAAGGAGGAAGCAGTAAGACATTGCTGCAATTTCTGCTGCTATTTCCTAACCCAGAATGCAAGCAAGATGCCTCACAGCTCACAGGATCTAGTTAAGCCTCCTGTCACACATAGTACCATCCCAGTTATTGCGCCTACACACCCTTCAAGTATGAAACATGAAACACCCTTTTAAATAACCAGACACTAGAATTAATCTATGCAAAGGGTGAAATTAAAGTTTAACATTTCAGCCATCACCAAGAGTTTGACCTAATTATTTAAATTTAACCACTCAGATCGATATTTATTCAAGCATGAAAACTGGAGACGCTCACATCAAAAGTTTAAGACAGATGTGAACCATCATTCCAGCAAACAGTAGTGCAATACACCTTAATCCCTACTACCCTTGTGAGTCTGCTAGGCGACCCAGGTCTCTGTGACCTGCAATCAAGCAAAGGTTGCAGGAAACATGAGTACTACCTCTACATGACATTTCAAGGCAAACTATTAGTGCACAGAAAAGGAACCCAACAAAAAGATTTAAAACTTTTAAAATTTGTCCATGTAACAACATGGTATTGCTCCAAAAATCCTGGATACGATTTTGGTTTTCCAAAAAGCTACATTTCTGTTCTAATTTCAGAACTTAATAGGGCTATGAGACGAGACCACAGTCTCTCAGTACAATAGCAGGATATGTTCAAAGGCATCAAAGGTTGTCTGTTACCACACAGCAAAGAGAATTCCCAATGAGGTTCCAGCAGTTCTTATTGAAAACAGAAAGAATCCCTTTGTTTCCTTCCTCTTTCTGGATCTTGTATAATGCTGATTGTTCTTTCTTAGACAAATGCACAGGGAATGCACAAATGCACTAAGACAACAGCAGCTGCAGAATCTTTTTTTTAGTTCAATAGTAAGATCACAGGATGCTATTTGTTTTGCAAGAATGGCCAATTTGAATGATTAAAAATATATACATTTACACTCTCACACAGTGGAGAGATACTGAAGTCAGGTATGTCTTTAAGTATAAACAACATAAATTACTCACTAGTACATGAAAAGAAGGGATTTGCCCAGAAACAGAAAAAGTGGTGCTGGGTTTTAAATTTGGTTGGTTTTTTGCTTTTTAAAATTTTTTTGAGTGCGTTTTTTTGTTGTCCTGATGGGAGAAGTTTTTTGTCCTTTTTCATTTAAAGCTAGCTGTAGAAGAAAATTTTATTAAATCTGATCTCTCTCCACAGTCAATATACAAAAAATTCATTACACGCCATATGCCTTTCACTTGCTGAATACAAAAAGCCTGCTACATCATCACTGTAACTACAGGAAAAGTACTGTCAGAATAAGCTTGCTATTAATGAAGAATTCAAGAAGACAGTAAAAGTTACTAGGCATTAGCATTAACAGCAGCTCTAGCTCATATAGCTTTATAAAACCTAGAATAACACCATTTTGACCACGTTTTAACTAGTTAACCTGCTTAACTCAACCATTTTCCTGCAAAAACATCCCAGAAAAAGCAAAACCAAATTACTCTGAAGACAAGCCCCTTTGAATTTTTAGGTTTAGCAATTCATAGAATCATTTAGGTTGGAAAACATCTAAGGTCATCAAGCCCTGCCATAAACCCAGCACTGCCAAGTCCACCACTAAAGCAGATTCCCAAATGCCACATCTATAAATGTTTTAAAACCTCCAGGGATGGGGATACAACCTGTCTGGTCAGCCTTTTCCAGTGCTTGTGACAACAAGCCTTTCAGTGAAGAAATTTTTCCTAATATCCAGTCTAGACCTCCCCTAGTGCAACTTGAGTCCATTTTCTCTTGTCCTATTGCTTGTTACCTGGGAGAAGAGACAGACCCCCACCTGGCTACACTCTCCTTTCAGACAGTTACAGAGAGCAGTAAGGTCTCCCTTGAGCCTCCTTTTCTCTAGGCTAAACACCCCCAGGTCTCTCAGCTGCTCCTCACAGGACTTGTGCTCCAGACCAACAGCTTGTGCTCCAGCTTCAACAACTGCATTTAGACTTTTTGCTTAGCTGAACAGCAGAACAGTGTTTCACTTTTTACACTTCATATTTTATAGCTTTAACATACAGATCTCTAAGTCATAATTAAGCATTACAGAGCAGCGTTTGCTTTTTCTTCAAAACATGGGAATAACTTGTCTCAAGAATGTTTAAGGTTGACATTAGCACTGGATGTCACTCTTGCTGAAACAGAATAAAAATTCAACCCCCACAGAGCAACCAACATCCCAAACAGTTTGGGCAGTTTAAAAGCTTTGTAAAAACAAGGAAGAGAAGTGCAATATTTTAAATTCAGTGCCTGTATTTAATCCTTACATACACACACATTAGAGAAAATGGAAAACAAGGTAATCCATCTCAGGCTTATTGGAATTAATATGGTTCTTTTTCAAAACAAAACTTCATCATGCATTCTTCCGCTACTATATAAAGCTTCTTTGTGTAGTCACATCTCAGTGTTCCTAAACCTTAACACTTGACTAATAAGTGAGTTCAGTCCTCCAGGTCATAAGTATACATTGCATTACTACCCTTTCTTAGTCAAACAATAATCAAACTGCCTAAAAAGGAAACATAAAAATGCTGTCACTGTATTTCATTTATCAGTTTTAAAAATTCCAGGTTTCAAGCAAGCTACTTCATAGCATAGCACTGTACAGGACTGCTAAGCTTGTGATGTTTTAAGCACACATTTCATATAAGGAAATGTCATTACACAAAGCATATGGTATTTTAAGATTAACTTGATCATTTTCATTCATGATACACTGTCATGCTGTTCTATTTTAGACAATGAGAAGGGAAAGGTGAATCATGCAGTACTGCAAACAAATTTCATCACCGAAAACAGTTCAGCTATTTATAAAAAAGGCATTCACATTTTCATAACATTATACTTACCTCATTAGAGGGGGTTGCAGGAGATGTGAAAATTGTCTTCCCATAGGACCATACAAACATGACAAATGACAGATGAAAAACTACAAGGTAGACAACTGCAATAAAATACAAATAAGAATTTGGTGAATATAGCTGAAAAGAACAAAAAATAAACCCCTTGACCTTTGAGGAGGGCTAAACAACTACATTTAGCACTCTAGGACTGTTCACTTAAAAACATTTAAATAAACACCCACCCTCACTCCCCAAATGTTATAGCTGCTCTTCCTCAAGGAAATAATGTTTTTATTATAGATTACAAAGTGACCTTGAATGCTTCCAGGGATGGAGCATCCATAACTTCTCTGGGCAACATTTGCTGCTGCCTCACCACTCCCACAATAAAGAATTTCTTTCTAATACCTAATTTATACCTGCCCTCTTTCAGTATGAAGTCATTCTCCCTTTGTCTTATCATTCCATGTCCCTGTAACATATCTTTCCCCAGGACTCCCATAGTCCCCCCTTCAGGTACTGGAAGGTGCTATTAGGTCTCCCTGGAGACTTTCCTTCTCCAGGATAATAAGCCTCAGCTCCCTTAGGCTGTCTTCAGTTGGAGAGGTGCTCCATTCCTCTGATCTTCTTTGTATCCTCCTCTGGACTTGCTCCAATAGGTCCATGCTCTTCCTGTGCTGGGACCCCAGAGCTGATGCAGCCCTGCAGGTGGGGTCTGAGCAGAGCAGAGGGGCAGAATCCCCTCCCTGGCCCTGCTGCCCACACTGCTTTGGATGCAGCCCAGGACACCACTTGCTTTCTGGGCTGCAAGCACACTCTGCTGAGCCACGTGGGCTTTCTCATCAACCAGCACCCCCATGTCTTTCTGCCCAGATTGGATTACTTCTCAATCCATTCTCTGCTCAGCCTGTACTCATGCTTGGGATTGTCCTGACACATGTGCAGTACCTTGCTGAACTTTCCAAAGCAGATTTTGCAGGAGAAAACAAATCTACAAAAGCCACCCCCCAAAAACCAACCAAACAAAATACACTGCCAAAAAAGGCCCCAGCAAAACAAAACCACACGCTCTCCCCCCAAACAAACCAACCAATCAAAAAATCCCCAAACACAAAAACTCCAAACCCCAGAACTGAACACAGCCTCACTTCTGGCATGTAAGTGACTAACCTTTTTGTATAAAGATGATGCTGTAATTCTGTTCTAGATTATCACAAAGTAATTGATTACTTACTGACCTACATAATTCAATTCAATTTCTACTTCTAACAGAAACAGCACAGTACTGTGCCATTACAAAAGGCACTGGTCATGAATAACAGTTAAAATCCTCAAATAGGGATTTGGAGAGTACTGCACTCCAGTCATGTCAGATGTGAGTTAAAGATTTTCTTACTATCTTCTTTCAGATCATCTGAGAAATACAAGATGTAAAAGTCCTATTACAGTCACAGTGGCAAAAAAATGTAGCTGGGTTTAGGCAGGAGCGCAATAAATTTTCTAATGAGTATGCATGATATTGCTGTCTTAAAGACCAGAAATGCAGACCTTATGACCCAGGAAGCTCCTTCCAATCTTGTTTCCTCTAATGGTTTATTTTATCACTTGTCAAGAGGAAACAGATCAGTTGTGCCAGAACAGCAAATCTTAGAAAAGTCACATTAAATATTTATATTATCTTCATTTATATTATCTTCAGTTGCAGTAAAGTAGGAAATTTGACCTACTTTTCTGTACAGATAGAGTACTTTCAGAAGCTGTATGAGGTACTTAATGGATGGCAAAAAAGGTTCAAAATTTTGGGAACCTCCAACAGCTCAGAAAATGCTTGTGCACCATGACAGAAGACATGGCTTAATTTATCATCTTTCAGGATTTTCACTGTTTATTGCAATGAAAACAAACAAATTTCATTTGAGCTTTTGTCAGAGAATTACTGTTTTTACCTTTGCCTCTGATTCCTCCAACCTCATAGGCAGACTTGGCAAATTTTCAGCTGTGGAGCTGACAGAAAATGCCAGAAACAAAACCCTTTTCTAAAGCCATCCTAAATCTGTTGTCTGATAGGAAAGAACTTGTGTATTACTGTAGTAGGCTCTGCATTATTAGAAGTTGTCCGTTATGAAAAACATATTCTACATTCAAACACTATGTGGTTAAGCAATTAAAGAATGAGAAAATGGTTTGGAAGTGAGGAGAAAAGGACATAAAACTGGAGTGGAATCAGTGGCACAGATCAGAACTTTGGTGGAGAAGAGGGCAAGAAAAATTGAATAGAAGGAAAGAGGAAATGAGATACAGGGCAGGGCAAGGTACAGCAAAACTAACTTACAGAGCAAACAGTTCTACTTTGTCCATAAAAATCACACCAGAATTCAGATGCTTTTGAAGGATTATTTTTAGTGTACATACAATGTGTCAAACAGCAGAACCTCAAAGCTTTGTTACAGACTGTAAATGCCCCTAAAACCCACAGAATAACAGGGACCACAGCCGGCTGCGTCAGGGTACAGATCTGTGCCAGTGCTACCAGTATTTATTAGACAGAGGAAGCCATTAAAGTGCTCTTCATGTAACTGAGCTCTTGCAATCTGTCACCATCACTAAAACCAAGGGCCAATAGTCAGTAGCCAGTGATGGGCACCACCTAGGGAAAGACCCTGCAACTGGCAGTCCATAGTGGCTTCACTTTGAATAAATTCTTGCTTCTTTTCCTACACCCATGCTGCCTTTCCTACTGTGATTACCCATAACTGTCCTGTCAGTGCTCCCCAGGAAATGAGAGGGAGGGAAGATACCATTTTTAACAGCTTTACTTTAGCAGTCCATCTACCCACCACTCTGGGTATCAATAGCTCCTCTGCAGACTATTCCCTGAAGCATCTTGCATCTGTTTCCAGAACAAACGTAAACCAGATTCATTCCTAGTCAGCTCATTTTTTTTTGTAATTACAAGCTAGATGGAAAATACAACAAAAACCTCAAACCCCAGTATCTGCCAGTTTAGCCAGATTCAGAGTCACAAGGAAGTCCTGGCTAAACTAAGGCAACCCAGGATTCTCGATGCCATGCAGCAATCTAGTGAAGTCAGTTCTCTTTAAAAGGCACTGATGCATACTATACCAAATTTATGGCCTCAAGAAGACAATGTCTTAAGACATGCTCTCAGAAGCCTCCTAAAATATGCTACACTCTCCTAAGATTTGCCCTTAACATTCTTTTCTGAATCATTCTTAATACTACTTTCAAGACAGAGTCAGATTACAGAGAGGCAATAATATATAACATTAGTATAATACACTGTTAACAGAGATTCAGAGCTGACTTTATTCCTCTGTCCTGATGGACATAAAAGTAGACAAGAATGTAAAATTACAAAATAAAAATGAGTCTTAATAGGGTGAAGAAATTGCCACTAATTTAATCAAAAGTTGCCAATACATTCAAATCATTTTACTGCAGTACTTATTACTCTGAAATATGGAGCAAAACACACTTGCTAAGATTCACATTATTGATTTACATAGTAATGTTTCTGGTACTTTGGTCTTTCAACTCTTCTGACGGTGATTCCTGGTTACCATGAGCTGGCTTATAAGAACTTTAGAAAACTTATGCCAGCTTTCTTTTCAAATGAAAAAAGACTTGACATGTCATTTTAAAATCAACTTTCATGGTTGATAAATTCATGCATACAGGATGCCTATGACATGATTCAGAATGGGAGGTGCAAGCAGCATGTAGGTGACAGCTAATAAGAGCCTAACAGGTTCCAGTGATACTGTCACTCTCATTAATTAATCTCACATTTTCCTTCTCTGGTAGATTTAGAAGAACCTGTTCCAGTCAGATAGGCACTGCATTTGAAATAGAGATCTGACTGTGTGACACAAACATTGCTCTGCCAGAGTTCCTTAACTGATACATGAATCTTGCCTTTCCAGAAGAAATTGGAAAGTAAAACTTATCTACAGGTCAACAGTAAGTAGAGCAGCCACCGGCAGAATTTTTTGAAGTCAAGGTAAAGACCGGCTGTAAAATGGGATGAAAAACTCCAGTGTAACACAAACTCGCATCTTGAATAGCTTACAGTTTATTTTGAAGAATTTCCTACTCTTTCAGCTCTCTAGTAGAAGTTAAAAACAACAAATTCCATCAAGATTCCTTCTTTTTACAGTGTTCTGGTAGCCATTCACCAGGAAGAAAACTGCTAGATTAGCTTCCAGTTCTGTGCTCTTTTGCAAAATATTTAAGAGACTAGAGCTTTTACCAGTCTGAAACAGCCCTCTGTGGATAACTGAAGTGCAAATCTGTGCTTAATCTACCACTCGTGTTCCCCCATAAACTGGAATGAACTCCCAAACAAATACCCCAGCAACAATATGCTAGAAATTTTTTTGTTAGTTTTTATCTCTATCACTGTTCCCACTGTGCTAAAACCAATATGAAGATTAAAATGTCTCAAAATAAGGCCTCAAACATTTGACCTGGAAATTTTAAATTATAATGTGTAGCCATTTTTGAAATGGTTGTGTTTTGCACAATTCTAACTACTCCTTAAGAATGGAGTTCTGAGGAATTTGGTGGGCTGTTTGGAAAATATTAAGCAGTACAACAACAATTCATCCTCTTCCAGAAATCTTTTAGGTCACAGGCCTAAACTGAAAATGGAATTGTGGATGAGCTGCAGTTCCTTCTCTCTTCTCCTTTTTCTGTTCTTAGTAGGTAGCCATTTAAAAATAAATGCAAACTTAAATCATAAGTTGCATTACTTGCATTAGTCACAGGTCTTGTCATCATCCCAGGTTTGTGGTATTAGAAACAAAACAGATTCAGCTTACAATATTTACCTTGTTTCTTAGTGCTAACCTACTCACCACACAGAGCTCACACATTAAGGAGTACATTTAAACTCTATGTCCCTTAGGATTTACATGCAAAGCAGCTATTCACATCTTCATAAAAACTTTAAAAAATTACCTTTTTCGGCAGTTGAAGAAATAGTAACTGGAAGAGAAAAAAAAAAAAGTTAGGTAAATTTGTACAGAATTAAATAATTGGCTAAAAGTGAGATATACAAGGATGTTGACTTGTTCCAAAGCATATTTCAGGTGTTAGCAGAGCCTCTCCACCCAATAATGGGGTAAAACAAGAATCAGTATTCCTCCTGCCAGCCCTTGATGCTTGGCGAGTTACTGGAAGAGCTGAAGGGATGCAGTTCCCCAGGCTAATGAAGCAAGCACATTCCACAGACAATAACTGGACAGAATTTATGTATATTCCCCTTCCTATATGCACCTAACTAATTTTTCTGAGTCAACAGCTAGGCCAACAGCTGTACCACTGGAAATCAGAAAAGGAAATTAAAAGTTCTTACAGAAATTCCTGTGAAACTGTTACATGTAACCTTCTTCCTTAAGCTTTCCTCCTCTCCCCACTTGTCTCTTCCTGTCACATACTAGTTTTTGCTTTCCTTCCACCATCACGTAAATTCTTCACGCATAGTTAAAATCTCTCCACCTCCTTATCTCCTTTTACGCCAACAGCAAATTCCATTGTTCAAATCTACCTTGTACACTGCCTGACTAGTACATCTTCCTGCCTTCAGGCTTCTCCAAAACCTTTACACTCAGTTTATCGGTTCAAGGATGATGCTGAAGAGAGAGCTGCTGTACTTGTTGGTTGCTGTGTTCATATCATTTTCCTTGCTGGATTTCTTCCTTGGACACTGAATTACTGAAACTCAGTGAGGAAGGGATCCTTCCTGACTCCATCTTACACAGTAAATTTAAGCTTCTGGTCACCAGCATGAGCAAAATCTTAACAGGGCACACCATACCTCCTGCAGTTTAGCTCACTACACACTGCTTCCCCTCTCCCAGCTCTGACATTTCTACTGTCATTAACCTGTGCAATAATTCAAAGGAGCTTTTTCCAAATGCACATTAGACTGTTAAATCTGCAGGGCTTGAGTGAGCATTGCAGATTTCCTTCTGAAGGGCAGCTTTGTTACAGAGGTGGAATTTGTCACTTATCTGTAGATATCTACAGGGAAAGGGTCTACAACGACATTATGCACCTGTGTCTCTTTTCATGGGCAACAAGAGGCATAATGAGATGATACCTCAATGTATAGATGACCTCTTTTTGTTCAGACATATATTAGGGTTTTTTCCTTCTTTCTTGCCCCAATTCCTTTCCATTAAATATCCACCCTCTGTCTGTACACAGAATCCTCTGCAAAGTTAATGGAAAAGGCTCCGATTCCTTCCACCTAAAGGAGGAAGAAATTACCATTTGGGATAGAATAATGTTGCCTTCACCTCAAGGAGGTCAGTCCTAAAGAACAGTTTCATTTCACATTAGTTATGCATACTTGCACAGCCTGCTCCCATGTTTCTGCCTGAAAATCCAATGCATGCTTCATAAGTCAAATTATTTTTAAAGCAAATCCTGTGAGTGTCTTTGCTTAAAATTTTACTAATGTGTTATTTCTCCAGTTAAGATCTTTTCAACAATGCAAGGAGAAGATAAAAATTATTTTAAAAGTGAGAAGTAAAATAAACTTGCAAAGTATGTTTGTTTAACTAAAAAAAAATACTAAAAGTACTTTAGATTTAGCTTTGCCTTTAGCTCCTTCATATCTTAAGTAAACACCTTTGCACACTTTCATTCATACACATATATTTCCTTGGACAAGAAATATAAAAAAGTTCTTACTTATCCTCTGTTGGGGGTGGGAGAACATAGTTATCTATAAAACTTCAGGATATCTGGATGTAATTGTTGTTAAAGTACTCCTTAATCTGTAGCCTAATTTCTGCTCTCAGCACAAAACAAAGCTGTGAGCCAAACCTGATGTTTGAAGACTCAAAACAATGAACAGGTTTTGCACCCAAAAACAAGGAAAAAAAAAGTATTTTATCACATGTGGGACTTGATAAAAAAGATCCCTAAATAACCTTCAAAATATTAATTAAGCTTCACAGCACCAGGAAGATAATTTATCTTTCATACATAGGTCCCTTAGGTTAGAATGCAGTTATTAGACTGTGTAGAACAATTTTAATTCGAGAAACTCCTGCAGTTTGAGGTAAAAGCCAACATAGAAATGCTTATGATTTTCATCCTGTCTTAACACCTTCAGATGAAATAAAAGATGTCCTCTCCTCTTCTGTCTCAGAGGCTCATGCAAGTTATGTTACTGTTTCTATCCTTTTCGCAGTTCTAATGCCCATTGTCAAGTGGATTAAAAGAACAGCAACCCTACTAGTCCAAATCCACTCAGCAAATGGCACATGAACAGTTTTACAGGATCTTTGTACTACAAAGCAAAGTCTTTCTTCACATAAGTTAATAGTCAATCTTTACGTAAAAAAGACTTTTAAGTATTTGCTAGGCCGGCCATCTAACAAGAAGCTTTGTACCATCAAGAAATCAATTGCTTTTGAACACTACATCAGGGGAAAAAAACCTCACAGAACATGACATTGCCATTGTGGGCCCCATCCCTGGCCTGTAGTTACAAGTTTGCTCCCTATCACTTTCCTCCTCTACTGCTCATGATGTTTAGATGGCTGCCAGCTTCTGCTAAATTAGTGCCATTTTCACTTCAAGCATTTTTGAAATATGGTTTCTTGTTCCGGGAAAAATCCCAAGGCAGCACTGCCTTTTTGCCTATTGATTTTTTTAAACAAAATAAACATTGCTTATGATTTAAATGTTAACCTCAGGATGCAACAGCACTATACACTAGATAGATGCATCAGCAAAAGTTAGTGCCTTAAGCACTGCAATCAACACAAACTGTCCATGATTCACAAACATAAGTGGTGTAAAACAGCTGCTCCTTTAAGAATTTTAAAATATATTGCAATATCAGTTTATTGATCAGCTACATAAGGAAAAATATTCTTTGGATTTGTTTCTTAATATTAAGTTCCTGGTTTTTAAGAAGACGTATGAAGCTCTAGAAAGATATTGCAAGGGAAGGATAAAATGTGACCAGATAGTGAAAGCTGCAGTTTACTTCAATGCAAAGAGCTCAGAAACAGGCACTTGCATGCTCAGGCACATGGAGTTTTTACTGTGGCCTCAGAATTTTCAGCCTCTCAGTGCTATAGCACCAGAGGAGTTGAACAAAGTGAACAAGTCCTGTCTGTCTGACTGCAGTGCAGAGCTTTATCTTGGCTACCTCAGGGCTTCCAAAATCAGTCCAAGGAAGGAGTGCAGCAAACCTTCCTGTAAAGAGAGGCAGACAGGCCTACACTGAACTTCACGCTGCAGCACCTTGCCCAGAAACATACAGGTGCAACACACTGTCAGCTGGTCCATTGAGCAGCTTACACACTGGACCTCCCAACATTTTGGGGTCCCTCCAAGATGAAGCACACAATCTGAAGTATGTGGAATCCCTTTCTACAGAATACTATCTCTAAAATACACCATACAGCCTATATTAAGCTAGATTCAAATGTACTTTATAACTCTGTCCACTTAGGGGACAAGCCCAAATTGCACATTTGACTTTCACAGAGGAAAAAGTTGTCCTAGTTTTGATTTAGACACCTAGCATCACCCCTGGCAACAAAGACACTCTTTCCTTTATGACCCCAGCTGTTGGTTACACTTTCCTAGATACTCTTCCTCACATTGTTGTCTGTTATCTTTCATCTCACCTATGTCACAAGAATGAAAGAGGCAGGAGCCCACAGCTTTATCACAGGAAACAATCCTGGAGACACAGGGACATCATTAGCTGTGTAACAAATGAAACTGGGGGAAAATGTCACTTGTTGGAAGCATTCCTCTTGGAGTGTGAAGTGATAGAAATGTCAACTTCAGAAAGCTTTGGAGCATTTTTAAGCTGTTTCAAGGAAACACTCTCAGAATATCTCATCTCTAAAAGAAAAATATGTTAGGGAGCTGGTTTGCTTTTAGTTTCAGACTTATTTTCAGGGTTGCTATGACGTGTTCAAGCATCTTCCAACTTACTGTGTAATAGGAAAAAACCAAGTCTCTCTATTCTGAGGCAAAGAGGTGCTATGATCTCCCAAGACCTTGCAAGAGGCATGCTAAAAGACATTTGTCTTCAAGCTTGGAATAAACTCCTCGCTCCCCAGTCACATCTTCCTACTCCCCTAAAAGGCATGTTCCAACCACAGCTAGATATGCTTCTTGCAGAGGAAGAAATTCAACTCCACCTAATATAGAAGTGTAGCAAAGGACAAGAACTGAACTTGTTACTGAAGTGCTATGCTTATTTCCCCATCCACGCCCACAATGGCTCTTAGCAGGAGTCATACTTTGGTTATTCCAGTCATTCCACAGATTTCAAAGTAACATTCACATTTTGGCTGACATTCCTTAAGGGTGGGAAGGAGTGATAAAAGTGCAATTGCATCCCTTCACCAGTTTCACAGCCTTAACTTCTCAGCTTTTCATTAAAAGGGTACAAATAAATAAATAAATAAACAAGTAAATAAACATAAAGACATACATACATGTATACATACCTATACATACACACACACTATCTCATATTTCCAGAAGTTACCAGTACTGAAATTCAACAGAAACCCCCTACAGGCACTGCCCTGTCTGCAAAGGCAAGCACCACTAACATAATCTCACTGTTAAATTTGTTCAGAAAATAGCATTTTATTAAAAGTGTAACTTAGATTTATGGTAACATAATTTCCATTTGAAAAAGCAGACCTTAATCAGTCACAAGAAGCTGATAGAAACACTATTTACTGATACAAGCAGGACAATGAGTAAACTTCCGTGAGCAGATACTCATTTCTATTACAGGGCAGCAACAGAACATGAAGACCTTAGCACTTCTCCACTGTTCTCTAAAAGCCTTAATTCTGTGACCTTCCCACACTGAGATATTTCTTATTTCTCAACTGGCAGGCACTCACTAGGTGCTCTCCTCCCCTAACAGCTGGGAGTTGTTTTAGAGAAATGATTCAAGATGACTAAGTTGACAGCATCATGTAGCCAAAAGCCAAAGCAGGAAGATCCTGCCAGGTCCCTGCTAAAAGGCTATGGGAGTCCAGGAATCACACACCTAATTACCACCATGAATGTTCTTTGCAGAATTTTGAGCCATATGAGCTTAGAATTGTATTACCTTCCTATGGTACTAGTCTGATGTATTTCAAGTTCAGATATTCAGGAATAGGACACAGGTTTCTCCACTCCCAGCGCACTGCCAGGGGATTCAGAAAGCAACATTTTATAGAATGGTGCTGCAGGAGATGTGGCTCCACAGACCTTTGTGCTGAGCCAGCATGAAGAGTCACATTGCCACACCATGTGCCTCAGCAGCAGCACTGCCTGGGGCTAGTGTGCAGCATGGCTGCACCATCAGCCAGGTCTGACATGATGCTCGTCTCAGAGGTGTGGCCTGTGGTGGACAACTCTTGCTGCAAGAGTTGCATGCTCTTCACCATGTATCCACTCTCCTATGGCAGACAAACAGAGCAAAAGTGAGAGCTCACACTTGAGCTACCAATGAAGTTGGTAGCTACTTCTCTCCAAGTTTGCATGATCACAAACAGCAAGGCATTGCAGGGGTGAAGGGGGGATGGCAGCGAGTGGCCTCTCACTGTCCCGGGTCATACACAGTCATGAGAGGGGAAAGAAATGCTCTCAGGGCCACGGATGCCTTAAACACCAGCCAGAGACCAAACTACTCACACATTCTGTGCTCAGCAGGAGCACTAGAGAGAGTTGCCTTGTGACTTCAAATAGTCACAAGATGATGCCTTCTAAGGCACTGCAGGTAGTGTGTATGTGTGAGAAATCTGGGGTGGGGGAAAAAGGAGGAAGAAAATCCAGCCAGGGAAGAGACACGGGTACAAAGGGGGATGCTCTGTTCTATGACCACATTTCCTATACTCATGATCGCCATGCCCATTGGTACAGGATTCAGAGAAGCATTATCACAGCGACAGGCAAAATGAATTAATATTTCAAACAAGACAGTTCAAGCTGCACTGCAGAGTGTTTCTGTTACTCGTTACCAGCTATCATTATGATTTGTTTCATGGTTTAAACAATATGAACATGATTCTTTCACTAGAACAAGTAATTGAGAGCAGCTGGAGGCTTGCTGCTTAGAAAATACTCTCTTATCACAATAATAAAGCAACTTTTTATTTAACCAAGGTCTTTTCAGCCTCAATACAGAGAGTACATGCATAAATACAACCAGTCTACAGCAGAAATTAGCATAAGCAATGTAAGCTACTTCTTGGGTACTGAGTTACATTTAGCAATGAATTTAGCTATGACAACTGGGAAGATTTCTGCCATGTATTGTGGGAAGAGTAAATTCTGTGCTATCACTTACACAGTTCAAAAACATAGCTACAAAGGCAGCTTCTGGAACCCACAAAATCCTACAGATGGCTCCTTACCTCTGCATCTAAAAAATATTCTTGAAAGTTATACCAAAGGTCTCCTAATGGTCTTCTCAACAAGAGTGCCGTCACTTTTTAAATGATTTCAAAACCAAGAGTTACACTTGGTCAGCATGCAGAAAGAAGTGTGGCTAGGTCTTAACCTCAGTCTCACACTTGCGTCCGCACCAACTACTGTGTATTAAGCGATGTATCAGCCCAAATAACTAAAGGATTTTTCTAAATATGAAGTTAGCATTCAGCTCCAGCAATGCACCCAGTCTGCTGTCCCTGAAAAGCCCCATTCCCCAAGAAGCACTACTCACTTTCAATTTACGATAATTGCTCAAAACGCCCCTAATGTAACTTGATTTTCTTTGGCTATTTAATCACTATTGACACTGCTCATTCTATTTGCATTTTGATGGGTTTTAAACCCTAGAATTATTTCTACACATTTTCTTCAGCTGGTTACTCCTATTACTGGACTTCATTTAATTTTTTTACCAAAAATTCTGCTTTATCATAACAGTAACAGCTTTATTGCTCAGTAGCATGGAAGTGCTGTGCATAAATTGCTTCCAATATTGTCTTTAAGCTATCAGACAGAGCCAAAAGAAAGCCTGATTTCTTCTTGAAAGACAAAGAGAGCTCTTACTTGCATCAGTCAGTGAGCCATGCTCTCTCTGGCACATCAGCAAATAGGAAAAAGCAGAATTGACAGAAAGGCATGGAAACTCAGAAGCATCTAAGTGCAGCTAGCTAATGTCCACACCACTAATTAATTACATTTGCATTTGAGGGAAGGTATTTATCCCCAGGCTGGCCAGATCAAGCTCATAGTAACACTGCACTCAAATACCTACACATGTGAAAATGCTTTTTGTGTTAGGAATAACTCCAGTAGTTCTGTAGCTGACACTACTAGGACATTTGCAAGAGAGTGGAGTGACAAACAGGATAATCAGCTGGTGTTGACAAACATTGTGCTGTACTGAGCTGTCTTACACATCCTGCACAAGATCAGGTGTTCTGCAGGTAATACCAGAAACTGTCAGCATATTTAAAGTAAAAACCAAAGCAAGCAAAAATTCCACCCAACCAACATACATTTTCATAACAGTATTTTTCAAGTAATTAACAATTTACCAATTCTTTTTGATTAAAAGAACACCAATTTGCAGTTTGTGACTGCCAGTCAATACCTGCCTTGAATATAAAGGTCACTTAAAGATGACTGTCTTATGGCTGAGGACCTTACTAGTAAACCCATTTACTTCTACACCAGACAGATGAAAATAAGCATTTCTTAATCCATTCCACACAGCTGGCAGGAGAGCAGAGGTGTCAGTTCATGGAGAACAAAAATTCCAGACACAGCTGCTGTGACCTGCAGACCTGAACTCTCACCCAGCAGTGAGAATGGTCAGCAGTTGGGAAGGACCTGCTTTGCTAATCATGCACCTTTTTCATGTTTGGCTTCAGACTCTTCCAAAATCAGTTTCCTTGCTTACTTACTGGCCCAGCTTGCAACAAGTGTTTCCTGAAATGTGAGGATAAAATCTCCTTGCAAAACTCTGTGGATAAAGATCTCCTTGTAAATCTCCTTACAAAGTATTAGGCACTCTGTTTTCTGAGAGGAGGATTTTGCTGTCACCAAGTTCACTGAGTAATGGAAGAAATCAAACTGCCTGTCAAGCCGACCTCCTCTCATGCATTATGTCACTGGATTCCCTAAGTGAAGTTTTAAGTTTGCAATGTTGGTCAGGTTTGACTGGTATTTGCCACCTGAGGTTAAATATGGAACTGCCTATGATAAGAACTAATTTTCAGCCAGCAGCACATTGACAGCAGAGCAGCCAGTAATGTAATCTACATGGATTCCCATCAAGATATTAATAAGCCAAGCTCCTGGATTCAGCCCTTTAAGGAAGCTTTGTATTGAAAAACATGTCATTTAAAAACAAGTATGTTAGTTGTGGGAGAGTACTGATGGGGAACTCCTGTCTTCAACAAACTGGACTTGTAGATACTAATAAATATTTAGTAATTTTTTAATTATAAAACTATTTATGGAATAAATAAAGGTTTAGAGACTTCTCATGGTGATTTAGGGAATTAGTTCATATATGACTTATCAAGTTGATTGATAACAAATGCTGCCATCTTTTGATGCTGGAGGCTTTGCTGCTTGTTCTTTTCATAAAACAAAATGTTATACATTAAACCTTACTTAGATTGAGACATCCTGAGACAAAGCTTGACTAGCTAAATCTAAACCCTCTAGTTTATTTGCAAAAAGGAAGAAATAACAGCAGCTCCCCAGGAACATAAAAAAATATCCAGGTGCTGCAGAGGGAAAAAACCACCGGTAATAAAAGGACAGAAGGTTTTGGATAGAAGGCAAGGTCAGAAGGACACCATTTTGTTGCACCAAGTCTCATTTAAGTACCAGATTGCTTAGGAATATGAAAAAGTGACAGCACAAAGATTGTATGAGCCACTGCAAAGGGATTTTTGGATACTCTAGAACATCTAGACTGAATCTTTGATGGTAGTCCAGAGCTAACAGAGAGAGGGAAGCATACAAAAGAGCAGAGTCTATCATCCAAGAGCTCTCATTCAGTAACTATTGCTTCCAGCAAATAAATAAACAAAAAAAAAAAAATCCTCAGAGCTCACCTGCCTGCTGACAGTTCACCACATATTCTTGGAAAGCATAAAGTCAGGACTCTAAGAATGTTAACTGAAATACTGTTAATCCTAATGGAATGTGTGCCAAGGGGAGAACAGTTCTGCCTACTGCTCCTCAGAGATGCATTATGGCTCCCAGGGAAAAGCACTGGATGTAACATAGCAGGGCTGGCAGGCTGCCTCACAAGAAACAAGCAGGGCTTGATGCATGCATGGCTCCTACCGAGAGAAATAACTTCTGTCACCTTTCTAGGCTACTGCCCACCGTAGTCACACAGCTGCAAGAACATCCTTGGTTGCAGGTGAAGTACTCGGAGTGGGGCACTCTGGTGGGAACTAGTGTTTGTGATGTCCAAGAAACGACTGCTGCTGGTTTAACACAAAAGTCAGTGACCACAGTGAGTTGGAGGAAGTTAGACCAGGAGAGTGGTTGCTTCTAAAGACCTACAACTGGGTGTGAGTTGGCCCAGATCCTTAAACCTGTTGTCTCCTGAGAGGGTACACAGACATCATTTGGGAGGGGGGCAGGGTGTGCATCTGCTTGCCTAAAGACTCCAGAGAAGGCGTGCAGCAAGAGGAGAGCACTGTCACCTGGTAGGAGACTACCACAAATCCTGAGGCATGGAAGTGCAGCTCCTGAGGCCCTGCATGTGCCTAAAAGCCCTCCCAGATCATTGTTTCTGCTCACAAACAGATTCCCACTTCCACTCTTAACTTGGCAATAAGGGAAGTAGTGAGAAACATAGGATATTTACAACTTTGAGCATGTTAACAGAAAATAGCCACACAAAAGAGAAAACAGAACTGAACCTAGTACTCAATGGTCTTTAAGCTTTCCATTGCCAAAATTTATGATTTGTCTAAATTATTAATTATTACAAAAGTTCAAGCTTACTCTCTGCACCGCTTGCTGCTTTAGCTTCATCTCAGCAGGTATATACCACAGAACACAGCCATAATATCTCTGTAGGCAGTTACAAAGCTGAAGTCAAACTTTTAAAAAATGCAATTAATTAAACCCCCCAACATGAAACTTAAGGAGCAGCAGATTAAATAGATAAAAATATACACACATAAAACATTCCCACAAAAATTCTATGCATACCTTGCATCCTTTTTCAGATACTGTAAAAAAACCCACTTGAGTATTAGTCACATAGGATTTTTCAAAACAGAACAGAAATCAAACTGCTCCAAGAGCTCTCCTCCAAGTTTTGGGCTCCTTTGCAATGTTCAGGGTAAATCTGCAGGTCGCAAAACAACAGATGTGAAATCCTTCTGTCAATCTCAAAGCAATATGTGGAAATACACTTCCTTTGTCTCTTTTTTTAAATCCAAACTTGACAAAGCTAAAAGCAATGACTACTTGTCATGAAGAATGATACAGTAACAGGTTCTCTGCATTCACACCCATGACACGGCAGTAGATCAGGCACTTGACATAAGTTTTAAGTCCATCACACGCAACTACAAACCAGCTTATACAATAACTATGTATTTAGGTCTCCTCAAACAAATAATGTCTGTTTCTTTCAAGGTTGTTTATATTTAATCTAAACCTTGTTTCATTGTTTCTGCATTGGCAGCTTGCCTAATTCTAGGTTAATTTCTTTAACCTCTAAATTTTTTTTTGTCACAAAAAAATTTTAAAAAGGAAAAAAAAAACCCAAACCCCAAACAGCTATCTCTGAGCTTAGTACTTCACAAGAGATGCTTAAAAATCCCCCACACTGGAGACAAACACACATTGAGATGCACAAGTGAAACACCACAACCAAAATAATTGTGTTCTGAAACTCTCTCTCTGTAGCTCATATGATTGAAATGGCTCCATGCTTCACATTTAAGACAATGCTGCACCATCTACAGCACCAGAGAGACTGCTGCAGAAACTGCAAAGGCAAAGCATGCTGCTCTTGTGATCTGCTTCCCTTTGACAATCTCACAAGACAATTTTAAGAGTCAGAAGAAAAGATGAAAAAGGAATGGATGAGCCATTTGGTCTTTTGAGAAAAAAGGAAAAGCAGGGGCTTGGAATGCTGCAGAGGGGGAACTTGACTTCTAGCACAGATAAGGGAAGTCAGTCAAAGATTAGGTATTCCACTGAAGATTGTGGGGAGGAAGGAAAGTAGAAGAGTCTGAAAAATCTGGCTTGCTTGTTTCGTGATGTGGGACAGAAGAAGTTAAGCACATCCCACAGAAAACAGGTTAGTGACAGCAGAAGGAGGTAATATTGGGGAAGTGGCTAAAAGAACAAATGAATTTGTTGCAATCTCATTATCTCTTTTATACCTGAATCACACCTGGAGATTCAGCTTACACAAAAAAAAGCGGTCTGTGCTTACTTCCCAAATGCTTGTGTTACATTTTATACATGCTAATGATACTTGTCCTATTACAGGAAGATTGTGCACCACCCGGAAGAAGTTAATGACTGAGATCAAAACTCCATAAAAGCTGTTTCAGGAACCTACAGTTTGTAACACTTGTACAAAAAGTACACGTTAAACCAGCATAAACTCTTACAGTTGTAGGAAACTGTTTAATGAAGTGATGCACTGAATGGGTGAAAAATGAATGGCACAAACTCTCAGCATTTACAGGCACAATTTTAGGCAGACAATTAGAATCTATCTTGCTCCTATTTTCCATCAGTCTCAAGTTCCAAGAGTAAAAGCAGGTCCAGTGCCATCCAAGCATTTCAACTATCACAGGTATACGAGAACTCAGCTCTGAAACCCATCTTTTAACACTGTAAAATCTTTGATTATGAAAAGCATATTACATTAACTCATACAAATATAAGTCAGTAGAGAACAAAGTTTTAATTATTGAAATTTCAACAGACAGAAGAACCTGAAATACACTGTATATAGAGGGTCAATGACCTCAAAGTAATGTCTACTGAAAATATATGCTTGAAATTCTGGTCCTTTTATCCATAGCATCTTGTAGGAAAACAGAGACTCATAAGTGATGAAGAAATATAAAACCCCTGATTAAAAATGAAAGTGACATTTAGATCACTTCTAACTCTAGAGGCATACAGAAATCTCCTACTGCTGTTACCAGAGAAAAATTTGAGAGAATTTATTTTCCATAATATTAAATACTCATGCTATCCACACCCTTTCAAAAGCAAGGAGAAAAGCTTTGTAGTCCACATCTAGAAGGCAATCAGGAAGCACTGCAGCAATGAGTGATCATGGCTACAAGAAAGTAAAACCACAGGAAGAGCCCCTGCTTTAGCTCAGCCACTTACTCAGCTCCTTGCTTTCCTTAAATCCCTTCTCTACCCTACTCCAAAACCATCCTGCCCACAGACCAGTTTCAGACAGGTGCTGAGGCTCAGGGTAGGTCTCACACAAAGTATGGACCACTAAGTTTCATCAAAGCTGTTGGACAGCAGAAGAGACAAGCCCAAATTCCCTGTTGGCAGAGAGCTGCTCTGAGCTCAGCTGCTCATTTTCTGCCTAGTCCCCTGAGAAAGCTAAGCAACACCAAACTGGTCACTGCACCACACTTCTTTTTGACCAAATGGTAATTAGGGATCAAGGAAAGATGCCAACTGCTGCAGAGCTGTCAAGAATGGTTAGCGGATGCAGGGGCTGGGGCAGGCACTGCAGATAGAGAGCTGTGAGGGAGAAGAGGGATGGAGTCCTTCTGATGACAGAAGAGAGAGCAGATACAAAATAACTCCTCAAGAAATCAGACTGTTGCACTTGGAACAACTTTTTCATTAGAGAACTGCCAAGAGAGCAGATTGCATTTTCATATAAAAGGCACATATCCACCTGTCCCTATAAACTAGTGCAAGGCACCATAGAAGATAATCTTTCTCCTCAGCTGAGCACTTAGTTTTCCAATAATCTGTATCCAGTCTGAGCACCTCAACAGGAATTCTAATTATTTATAGTAACAGAAAAGGTTCTCATTTAAGATGATAATATGCATGCTTATGCTGAGAGATTACAACAAAATTAAGTGTATGCAGAGTGGTTCAATTTCTGTATTTTTAAATTCACGAGAGGCACGTAAACATAGTTAACTAACTAATGATCTAACCTGTTTAATTTGCTTTCCTTTTCTTGACAGGTAACCCTCTTTTCCTACAGGAATGCCTTTTACATGTTTAACATGCAAATGTTGTACCTCAGTGCTGATACTTCAGCTTTTTCTGTAGTTTGAAATCAGAACTGCTGTTGGTATCACCTTGCCATTGCTTGAGAGATATTGCATTAGCATTTTCAGTAGACATTTCTTTTGGAGGAGGCAGATGGAATTACCTTCTCTCTGTTTATGCAACAGACTCTTGAGATAGAGAGTGTTACAAGGGATCACCTTGTGCTTCTCATACAGGCCATGCTTTGGGGAAATCAGAGCTAGCTCCCCACTGACAAGAGACATTGCAGTCTCCTGGAACAGCAAGGAGTATAATTTGTACTACTAACACAAAGTTATGCATTCTAAATTACAAACTGCTTCATTTGCCAGGATTTTAGACACCCTAGACATTACACTGTACCAAAAAAAAAGCAAACCTTCTGCAACCAGATGCTATGGAAAGAATACACGACTAGTTTCTCCCATAGCTTTCAAAATCAGAGTTTTCCATACCTTGCAGACCCTGAGGCATGAAAACACTCATTCATTCACAAGCCAACTAAATATTTTTAAAAGTCATTGTCCTGAAAACTCCTGGCTCAGAAAAGTCAGGACTGTGATTTTCAGAAAATGTAGTCTTCCATATAGAAATAAAAAGCTAACCTGATCACGATTTTTAGGTTTTTTTCCTTTTTTTTTTTCTTTCTTTTTAAAAACACCAGTCACAACACATTAGTTAGGGGTTGAAGACAACTCAAAGTTAACTTACTCCTCTTTTTCTCAGTGCAAGACTGCACTACAAAAGTCTTCAAGTGTTTCAGCAAAAGGGTTGACTGTAAGAAATGAGCTGACTTCACCCACAAACTACATGTGGAAAAACAGTGTCTTGTGACTACCCTCTAACCAGTCTGCACTACAGCCCACCACCTACAAAAATGTTTGTGATAGATAATAAGATCCAAGCCAGCCATAAATGAAAGCGAACCATGAGAGAAGTGCTTCACTCTTTCTGAGCATCTGAGGGATGTGGTAAGCAAACACAATCAGTCCAATTCAGCAGCGGCATAATATAGCCATTGTTTATAAAAGCAATGTTAAAAGCAAAACATGTTTTGATAACACAAAGGAACACATGAAATGGTTTCAAACTAGCAAAAAGCTATTTCACAACATCCTTTATGTATTGCTAGGTGTGTTTTCTTGCAAACAGAGCTCTGGGCAAGTTATGTGTGAACAGAAGAAATAATCTAGTAAGAAAGTGTTCAGTCAGATTTTTCTACTTCAAAACACTTAAAAAAGCCCTCTGAGACCTGCCTTGAGTCTTTTGTAGTTCCTTCAGTTACACATATTCACTGTATTTTTACACTATGCTGACATTCCCTCAACTTACATTTGGCTGTTTTCACCTTTCCAATTAGCTTAAAAGCCAATTTACTTGATGGATCACAACTACACAGCAATAGTGGTCTAAACAAGCCAGCGACAGAATGATCCTGGCAGTTCCCATGGGAGGAAAACAACAGACAAGCTCATGAGTCTCCTTTCATCTCATCCACACCAGTCTCCTTGGTGCTCACAGCCAGTGTGTAAGTAATATAATTTAGGGTTATAGAAGAGGCATAACCCAGTAAATACATACTAGGAGTGAATTACAGAGAAGCCTGAGTCCATCAGACACCCAAAGACATTGAGCAATATGTGAGCACCCCACCAGAAGACTGTGGGGCCACAAAGCACAGAGAAGCAAAACTGAAAGGAAAAGGGTGAGGCGACAAAAGCAGCAGCCCCAACTTTACCATCTTGTCCTTTATGATACTACACTAAGCCTGGCTTCCCACTTGTCTACTAACTGAATATATGTTCAACCTTGAATAAATGACCTAGGAATACAAGGAAAGAAAACCAAACCAGGAAAAAGTAATAATTGGAGGAATACAGGCTTTTCCTCTTCCTGTTTCCTTGATAGCATCACATCTGAACTGCTATTGATTTTTTTAAGAATAAACTTTGAAAAAACACTGATGCCTGTGGGGTTTCAGTTTCTCTTTTACCAAGTATTTACTCGAATTTTTCTATTGTGTCTCATCTTTTCTAAAGCTTCCCTTCCTCCATCTCTCTTTCCTTTACAAGGCACAGATCAGCCTCTCAGCAAAGCCATAAGCCCTGCTTCTGCACCTGCCCCATGTGAGCATCGGCAAAGGCCAGCGTGGCCCTCATTCATTAGCTGTGTGCTGGAGGCACATCCTTGCTCCTCTTCGTAGTACACAGTGCCGTCCTTCCCAAAACAAACAGAACACAGGGAGCACCAGCAGAAAGAAAACATACCTGCCAAGACAAACAGAAAATCCTGTATTTTGCTCTAAGTCCTCTCAATCCTGGTTGGAACTCAACCACAGAATTGAAAACAAGCAAAGGAAAAAAACCACAATGTCAAAAAGACCCAAACACAAAATCTCTTTCCTCTCCCTTGTTGAGATGACTTCTTCTCGAGAGTGTAAACAAAATTCAACAGATTAAAAATAAACAACAAAAGCCAAAAACCTCCAAACTCACAACAGAAAAAACTCACAAGACAAATAAAATCCTTGGTCATTGAGCATGATTTAGACAAGTAACAACTGAAAAATTCAGTGATAGCAACAGAAATCAGTAAATATTTTGCTTATTAAATGATGCTTTTTCTTAAAAGCCCGTATGCACAGACATTAATAGAGCTGATTCGTGAGCAAAAAGTGCCAGTCTTCTAGAAACCAGACTTAGAGATGCAGAAGCTTTTGCATCAACAGGAGCCAATCTTCTCAATAATTTTCACACAAAGAAAACCTTAATGAACTCAGAAGAGCTCTTTGCAGCTTCTCTATGATCATGATAGACAAATCATTCACCAGCACCTAGTCCTGACCCACTCTGTGATCAAGACACAAAGCTGGGACTCAGAGCTTGAGGCTCTGTTCCCAATTCAAGCAGAGACCACCTGTTCTACCCTAGGCAAGCCTCTTAATCCCTGAGTTTTTGTTCTTTGTTTAAAAATAGCCCTAATCTGCCTTTTGTCATACTAATTAGACTGTAGTGGATACAGAAAACTTGTAAAACGTGATTCTATAACCTCACACAGCCCCTTTCAGGACTACTGTTACAGCTACCCATGTCACAGACCTCCAGCAGAATGACCCAAATTTGTTTTCAAATGTTTCATTTTAAGCATGATTTCCCAGAAAACCTCTTTATTCACATAGACAACTGAACGATAGTAATTTGGCAAGTCTGGATACACGGATATATTTGCAATTATCTCATGTCAACATTTCACGTAGTACCTCAACAAGCATTATTTTACAGCTGTGTCTCTACTATTTAAAGTTTAAATAACATTTGTGCCAGTGGTTCATGTTCCGGTCTAGATCTCCAAATACAGAAGGCTGTGAAGCAACATCAGCAAACAGAAAAGTTATCCAAAATACTAAGTCACCACAGAAAAAAATGAACTGAATATTGCCAATAGAAGGCTGTCTATACCAGTTTACCCAGATACAAAGTACATGTAAACATTTATTTTCTAGCTAGGGATATCAAAGCATGTAGTTTACACAAATAAGAAGTAGTACCAGGACCTACAGATACTAGACAGACTTATATGTAGCTCAGAGTAGTTCTTAGTACTTTCGAGGTTCTTCCTCATTTCAGCTTCCTTACACGCCAAATGCTCAATAACCCATTCTTTAGTTTTCCTATGCTGCTTACAAGTTTCAGCAATTCTGACGAATACTGCACATCACAGTTCCCCTCCATTTACCCTGCCCAGGGAAAGCCAACATTCCTCGGAACGGAACTTTCCTCCTAAAGACAGCAAAGGGTAAATATCTGACCGACATCGGCTGCAAGTCAGATTTATAAAAAGACGAGTCCTCGTCCAGAAAGCCTGGATACGGCCTGACAAAACCCCGTAAGTCTTAAATCCTTTCCCCAGCCCGCTTAAGTTGGATGTTTCCAGCCTCATAATGCTTCAATGGCACCGGGCTTCTGAATGAAAAGGAGGAAAAGGAACCCCCTGTACACCCTTAAGGAGTTATTCGATACATCAGATGGATGAACAACAGTAAAACAGAGGGGAAACTCCTCACGAGGAGACACGAGGGGCTGAGCTCTCGACAAGTCCCTGTCCCCAGACGAAGCACCCAGGGCCTCCTTCTCTCCCCTGAATCCGTTCCTCGCGTCTCCACAGGCGGCCCCAGGCCGGGACCCCGCCACCATGAGGCACCTGAGGGCGGAGGACAACAGGTAAACCCGGCCCGGAGGGAGGGAGCCCGAGGCAGGGTCTCCTTCCACCGTCTGAGCGAAAGCCTGAGGCGGGCGCAGGGAGAAGCGAGCCCGCCGGGGCGCAGGGGAGGAGGCGGCCGGCGGAGGGTCCTGCCCGCCCGGCCGGCAGCTCCCGGCGCCCGCGACCCTCCCGGTCCACTCACACACACACAGCTCCACCACGTAGGCGTAGTAGGACCAGGCCACGACCAGGGCGATGAAGGCCACGGGCACCCAGGCCAGCACCTTCTGGCAGCACTTGAGGACGTGGGACGGCGCCATCTTCCCTAACGGGCACCGCGGCAGCGCCGGCGCTGCGACGGGCGGGCGGCGGCTGCAGCTCCGGCCGCCGCTGCGGAGCCGGCCCCGGGCGGGCCCTGGGCGGGCCGCAGTGGGCGGGAGAGGGGCGGCCCCAGCGCCCGCCACCGCCCCCTTCTCGGGGTGCCGGAACGCCTCACTGGGTCACAGAATGGTTAGGGGTGGAAGGGATCTCTGCAGATTATCCGGTCCAAGCCCCCTTGCCAAAGCACAGTCACCTAAAGCAGGTGACACAGGAACGCGTCCAGGTGGATTTGGAATATCTCCAGAGAGGAAGACTCTATGAACTGCCAGGGCAGCCTGTTCCTGTGCTCTGCCCACCCTCCAAGGAAAGGTCTTCCTCATGTTGAGGTGAAACTTGTGTTTTAGTTTATGGCTATTGCTCCTCGTCCTGTCACTGGGCACCTCTGAAAAGAGCCTGGCACCACCCCCTTGGCACCTGCCTTGGAGATATTTACATGCATTGAAGAGATTGCCACTCAGTCTTCTCTCCCCTAGACTAAACAGGCCCAGCTCTTGGAGTCTCTCCTCATAAGAGAGGTGCTCCAGATCCTTAATCATCCTTGTGGTCCTCCACTGGACCCTCTCCAGTAGCAACTTGTCTTTCTTGTACTGAGGAGCCCAGAACGGGACACAGCAGTCCAGATGTGGCCTCAAAGGGGCTGAGTCGTGGGGGAGGACCCTCTCCCTCGACCTGCTGGCCACATTCTTCCCGATGCATCCTTCGCCATTGCGCCTGGGGGCCCGCCGCACTCCGCCTCTGTCCGGCGAGATCCAGGGTTTGCTCTTTTCCGCCGTGCTGGCCGGGCGGGTCGGTGTCGGGCAGGAAGGCGGTGGGACAGCTCCGGTAGTCGTCCCCGGGCTCTGCCGGGCTGCTGCCTGCCCCTGCTGGCCGAGCACTTACACCGCTCACACAGCCTGTTGGGTGCCGCAAAGGGAACTTACAAATGTCTTGCTGCTCTTTGTTTCATCGCCTTTTCCTGAACGGCGGTGAGCGCCTGACAGCTGCGGCCACACCGCGGCCTCGGGCGGGCACCGCCGCCGGCGCTGCCTTGCGAGGCTCAGCCTCCGGAGCGCTTGAAATCTTTAGCCTTACTCCGGCATTGCTGTGGGTGGGATGCCGGGGTCGGAACAGCCCGCGCCACGGCAAAAATCCCCATCTCCCTGCCGAACCAGAGGGTGCTCGCGCCAGGAGCGCGTCCCCGGCCCCAGGCGGCTCCCGCGGCGCTCTGGAGCCACCTGGCGGCATCCATAGGGAACAGACAGCATCTCACCCATAGGGTACAGACAGCATCCCATCCGTAGGAAACAGACAGCATCCCATCCATAGGGAACAGACAGCATCCCACCCATAGGGTACAGACAGCATCCCATCCATAGGGTACAGACAGCATCCCACCCATAGGGTACAGACAGCATCCCATCCATAGGAAACAGACAGCATCCCATCCATAGGGAACAGACAGCATCCCACCCATAGGGTACAGACAGCATCCCATCCATAGGGAACAGACAGCATCCCATCCATAGTGAACAGACAGCATCCCACCCATAGGGTACAGACAGCATCCCATCCATAGTGAACAGACAGCATCCCACTCATAGGGAACAGACAGCATCTCACCCTTAGGGTACAGGCAGCATCCCATCCATAGTGAACAGACAGCATCCCACCCATAGGGAACAGACAGCATCTCACCCTTAGGGTACAGGCAGCATCCCATCCATAGGGAACAGGCAGCATCTCACCCATAGGGTACAGGCAGCATCCATGAGGGGTGAGGCTGGAACTGCTCAGAAGAGTGCCCTGAAAGAAGGCTTGGACAGAACAGGACTGGGGGGCTGGTACCACGTAGTGTCTGGGAGCCCCTGGAGCTGGTGTGGTAGGCAGCAGCAGTGAGATTGCCTTGGCAGGACAGGGGCAGTTGCTGTGGTCTTGCCTGTTCACCGAATCACAGAATCATCGAGGTTGCAAGAGACCTTCAACACAACAACTGTCAACCCAGCACCACCATAATCACCTGTAAACCATATCCCCAAGTGCCACATCCAGACTCCCACTGAACACTTCCAGAGACAGTGACCCCACCACCTCCCTGGGCAACTTATTCCAATGCCCGATTACTCTTTGAGTAAAAAAAAAAAAAAAAAAAAAAAATTGTTCTCATATCTAATCTGAACCTTCCCTGGTGCAACTTAAGGCCATTTCCTCTCACCTGCTGTTGAGATAACAAATACTCAGGAGAGTGATCAGGAATTCAGAAGCTTGTGAGCAATTTACAGCCCCATTCCTGGACAAGTTCAAGGCCAGACTGGGTGGGGCCATGAGCAGCCTGATCTAGTGGAAGGTATCCCTGCCCATGGCAGAGGGGTTGAAATGAAATTATCTTTAAGGTCCCTTCCAACCCAAACCACTCTGTGATCCTCTGGCTAACAGTGAGGGGACACCCTGGCCAAATGCCCAAGACACAGCCTCTGCATGTGTGGGTGTGTGGGTGTGTGTTCATGTGGGTATCTGAGCAGAGGAATGCAGCAGAGACTTGTGGCCCTCATGTACAGAGTAACTATGGAGCAGGGACATGTGCCCAGGGATCAGGGAAAGATGATCAGTCTGGGATCTGAACTCTGGGTATGGTTATACTTGTGCACGCTGTGTATGGGAGCACGTTCAGGAGTGTAGGGAAGTGGATTGCAAGACTGTATGCAATAATGTAATGTAAAGTAATGCAAGGGCTGCAAAAGAAAGGGACTGCAGGAGAGGGAGAGGTGTAAGAATTTGTTGTGGCCCATTCCTAACAGAGAGCTCTACAGCAAGGGAGGAGTGACTGGCTACATGGACAGCATGTTGGTTACGGCATCTAGTCACTCTGACAAGAAGTACTGAGAAGGATGGAACAGTTTGGATTTAAGGTAAACTAGGACAGTTTTGGTCTGATGTATGCTGGTTAACACATCAGGGATATAGCTAAAGTATTCCAGTTCCTCTAACCTTCACTAATTGTGGCACTTGGGGACAGGCTTGAGTGGTGAAGATGGCAGTGCTGGGTTAGCAATTGGATTTGGTGGACTTACAGGTCTTTTCCAACCCTAACGATTCCATGATTCTGTTTCTTAAGGCTGTCAAAACATGCCACAACTGCTGGCATGTGCTTTACCTCAAGATCTCATGGGACTTTTAACACTTGGCCTCAAGAAAATGTGAAAGGATTTAAATTCTTGGTGTCAAAATAATATTTGTTAATCATGCTTTTAGAAATGCCTGATTTTACCTTAGTTTGATACTTCTATGTGCTTTTAATAATTTAATTGCTGTGTTAGTTTCTTAGTAGTGTATTCAGTGAAGAGACATTTTACTTCCCAGCCTTCAGGAATCTAAGGAGAAGGGACTTGGACCTGGGAAGCAAAGTTACAAACAACTTTTACCAAGCATGTCCTGCGTGTAACTGTGGCTGTAACTGTCCCCTGGCTGTTACTGTGCATTGACCATCCTTTTGGCTGTGCTTCCACTAACTTTTCTGACAAAATCCCATTCACAATAAGCACAATTCCTAACATGAAGACTAAGGAGCACAGCCATGAACAAAAAGGCTTAGCCAGCAAACAGTTCACTATGCTAGGGAAGATGTGAGGGGATCCAACATGATCCTCCCTATCCCAGTCTTCCCTGCTAATGCTGACTGCAGTTTCACCCACAGAGGTATCAGTGGAGCCACGTGTGTGTTGACATTCCCCTCTTTTAGCAGGTCCATACTGAGCTGCAGGAACAGCCACTGCGTGTGGTCTGGATGGAGTCTGACACTGGCAAGGCTGGAAGCTGTGACACTGCCGGTATTTCAGTTCTGGGTCAGACAAATGCCTCAGGCAGGATGGAAGGTCAGTGGCTGCAGCATAAACCTTGGACAGGACAAACTATATCAGCTACAATCCAGCAGCATTTCTGTGCAGCATTTCCAGAATTACAGGAATTGAAGTGAGACTGAATTAAACAAGGACAACACCAAGGTTGTGAGGTGGCAAAGAGGGATTATTTATCCCCAGATAGTGTCCCCCACTGAGGAGTTTTGCTGCACAAGAAGCCCCTTGGCACAGCTGGCAGGAACTATCACCTTCCACTCCTGAAAGCCACCTGGGATGTCTCTACAAGGACCTCTTGAGAAGAAATCAGCTCCTTGAATAGAAGTCACACAGGATGGAAGGAAGCTCTGCTAGGAATCGCTGAACACCTGTTGGGCTTCAAATGGCTGCAGTGCAGCTTGTGCAAACATTGTTGCCTCATTTGTGGGGAAGGACAAGAACTAACACTTGGAGCAAACTCTGGGAAGGTGAAGAGCAACACAGAATGCCATGTTGTGGGAACAGCTGCATACCACACTCTCACTGGATCCCATGACTGTCAAATATTGAAAAACAAAAGGCATCTCCTGTCCATTTTCACATCACACCACTTCTGGCTGCCCACCTGCTTTAGCCACATTAAAAATGTGTAAGAGAAGTGAAACATTTCCCTTTGCAGCCTCAGCACCAGTGAGAGTCTGTTGCAGTCTTCCAGATATTTGTTGGTCCCAGAGCAAGGCCCTGCAAATACTCCTGTTACTCAGAATTTCTCTCTTTACTATTTAGAGGTTATAATCTACACCAATTTCATCTCCATTTTGCTTCTGTATTTTTTCCCTCTCAAAGTAGCTCATCTTAAATTCCAGGAGCATGCAATCCCCACACAGAAGCAACAAAACCTCTTTGATGAAGATTGATGCACAATCATAATTTGTCTCATTTATTCCTTGTAATATGAGACAAATCAAATTTTTGGAGGCTTTGAATTTCTGATGTACACATAAAACCAACAGAGATTATATAAAGTATTTGCTCTTCACATTCCAGTACAGATCCTGTAATCTTGTACTACCAGTGATTACTAGCCCTTTTTTGTATTGGATCAAATTTATAAATTGTGAGGATGCATTTTTGGTCAAACAGCATTTTAAAAAGGCTATTGATTCAGTTCTTGCTTACCTAGCATCATTTTGTTCAATGATATTCATGTTTGCTAAATTTGTAATTTATTCTAATAGCTCTTCTGTTTCTTCTTTTGACTTTAAGACATTTAATTAGTCTCATTTTCTAAAGATTAGTGGCAAAGCATTGTGTTTTGGTATCCTTTCTTTTCAATAGCAAATGTAATCTTCTACCCGGTGACTCATCTGCCATTGCTCTAGGAATTACCTTCTGTGCACTATTTAAGTGATGTACACAATGTTTTCAGTACTGTTTGCTCGTTCCAATAGTATCGATTTCAAAGTAGGTTAAAATATAGTAAGAGGCCACATAATTGAAGACAAAGAATCTGTATCCTGAAAAAAGAACACTTTAAAACACTTTATTGTAAAGTCTTAAAATAAAACAATTGGTTTTCTTTGGAGTGATTCAGAGCTACCAGTTGCTCCATGGTAATGCTGACATTAAAGCTGACAATTCCAACATAAACCCAGTCATAAACAGTGTTCTGCAAGGTGTTGTGTCCGTTCTCCCACAGCCCGTTGCCATCCATGTTACTTCCACCACTCGGTGGAAAAGTAATCTGGCAGGCCAGCCTTCTGACAGAGGCAGAAGAGAATCACAGAACCATTTAAGAAAGACTTCCAAGATCACCAACTCCAGCCATTTACCCAGCACTGCCATGTCTACCACCACTAAATCATGTCCCCAAGTGCCACATTTACACATCTTTTCACCCTCCATCCCCTCCAGGGATGGTGACACAACTGCCTCCCTGGGCAGCCTATTCCAGTGCTTTACAACCTTTTATCTGAAGTATTTTTCCCTAGCATCCAATCTAAACTCACAATGGGCACAAAGGTGAGGAAAATTGCTTTTTACTTCTCAGGGCACTAAGTGCTGTGGCTAAGCCCACGCAGGTGAGAGCAGTGCTGAGCAGGCTCCCTGCGGTGTCGGTGCGCAGGAGCAGCAGCCCAGGCCAGCAAGCAGAGCTCTGCACTAGGGCACTCCAGTTAATGAACTGGAAACATTATTAACTAAGCCAACATCAACCTAAAGGGAAATCTGTCTCCACATATGTTGTACGATTTTTTTTAAAATTACTGAATCAACTAGGAATTGTTTAATAAACAAAGCCTACGGGAAACATTCAAATAAATGAGTGAAGAGACACACTTGTTTGCTGATTAATTTTGTGCATATTCAAGTCTCTCAGGTTTTCTGTTCTGCAAAGAGCTTTTGACTTCTTGTTGGATGACATCTTCAGCTTCTGTAGGAGGAGCTTCTGTGGTCAGCTGGGCACTAGAAGAGTGTGTCTACATCTGCCATGTTCATCTTCATGCTTCCCTTTTGACCAACTACATTACAGGAGCTGTTTGTGGGGGCAACTTGGATCTCACTAATAATGACCAACATCATTTGGGCACGTATTTTCTGTTTAGAATGGATGAAGGTTTTTTCTGCATTGGAGTAGTTTCCTGACCCAGCTGTGACTATTTTAGAGGAAAAATTAAATCTGAAGGTATGAGGCATGCTTGCCCTCTCCTGTGAGAACTCCAGCATGAGAAGAAAGCTGTATTTTTAAATTTTGATGTACACTTACCAATCTATTTCTATGTTTTAGTCAAAGTATGGTCAATATACCTGAGTTTTATACTTCCTCTAAGCAACAGGGTTGTTCCCATTCTTGCCCTTTATTTGGCAGTGATCCTTTTTATGTTAGATGCACTGAACATGTGAAGTGCCATGAAACCACAGTCCATGGCCTGGCTGTTTGTCTGCTATGCAGAACATGAACTCCTCATTGTTGCCTGTTTTGTTAAAACCTGCCAACTTGGTTTGAATCCAGAGGGACCTTTGCTTTTAGAAAGAAGCTTGTACAAATTGAGACACCAGAATTAATTTCTAGAAACCACCAATGAGTTTCTAGTACTTCTAGTATATCACATTCCATTTTTGCCTTTGCTTCCTTTGGAAATGAAGAATAAATGGTTCTTAGGCATTATCTTGAAGTAAACAAACAAAGAAATGTAAGAAGTGTTATGGGGATACAACAATTAAAATTCTGTAAAGCAGTTATATGCTGTAGGTGACTGCACTTGTTTTTGTGTATCCTTTTATTTATGTTATATAAATTTTTGAGACTTTTGCAATGTGCAATGTGTCCATCTTTATTCCATGTAAAATTCAGATGCAATGTGGTAGATTTAAAAAAAAACAATTTTATTTAGCTTTTCTATACTTTTCTGTTCAGAGGAAGAGTTCCTCATGTTAAAACAAGTCACAATTGATATATTTAGATTGGTAGCTGGCATAAGCCTTAACTAAATTGTGCTCTCAGACAGGCTGCAAATACCATAGAGTGACTAAAAGGAACTAAAGCATCAAACACTTAAAATATAATGACTTTCTTAAAAAACAGTGTTTATCTAAATATATAAATATACCTTTTAATCTACATTATTAAAAATGAGAGATTATTTTAAGACTGTTTTATAAAGCATTTTAGTTGACAAATAACAATAAACTTACAAATTAAACACACAATCTGATTCTTCAAGCCTGGTGGACAAATCATCCCTGGCCTTTAAAGGAGCTCCTTCCTGGCTGCACTTTCAGGATAACTTCTGAAAATGATTCATAATTCTAGTTTAATTTCCAATTTTTTTTTTTAATGATAGACATAAAATTCATATAAAACACAAGCATATCCCTTTGCTTTTCCTCTGAACTTGAAATCAAAGCTTTTGCTGAAAAATAAAACTTGAAATCCCTGAAAGCAGATACTGCTGATTGCACAAACCCAGATAGAAATGAGCACTGAGGAATTAAACTTCTAGATACACTAAAGCTAAATGAGCTGATTTTTCCAAAAGAAAATCAAACAGCTTATAAGAAGGAAGTAATTAGTAAACAAAAAACCACAAAAGCAATAAAAACATCATAAACCTATTAACTTCACACTGAATAAAATACCAGGGAATAATTTCCACTCCAAAGTAAAAATGATTTGCCAAAATATTAACTGCAACAAATAAAAAGCAGCCTTGTGTTAAAGCCAGAGCTGGCACAAAGCACACTTTGGGTGAATACATACACACTTCTGTGCCATGGAAGCTCTTCTTCAATAGTATCATTTTTTGGATAATTCGGTGAAGTGCAGCTGGCTGTGGTATGGTGGTGCCAGTCCCACTGCCCCACCTTTGCTCCCACCACGAGAAGCAACAAACAATTTCCAAACACACAAAGTAAACCAGCCACCTGCTATCCTGTTGCCCACATGGCACTGCATCAGCTTAGTTTGAGGGGAGGAGGTTGAGGTGTTTACTGCATTTGGATTCTTTCCACATGGTTAATTTAATTCAGATTTTTTCCTGGGGGAAAAGGGATCCTTGATGGTCACTGGTGCCTGATCCTCCAGACAGTCTGGGGACATTGCCACAGGCATGGTCTTTTTCTGGATGCATGTCCATGACAGGACTACCAGCATTTTCTCTTTAACACTTTAGATTAAAGCTCCAAGCTAAGGCCATGAGGGAAGAGTTGCTTTGCTGGCCCCTCACTGTGTTCCCTAGGAGAGATCACTATGCCAAGGCTCAGGCACTAGGACTTGTCCTCAGCACAAACATGACAGCTACCAACACATCAAACACATTCTCAGTAATCTCAGTGTTCCTTAAGTGGGACCTTTAGGGTTTCCCAATGCATTCTCTCCTGTCCCTGCACCAAGTGAGAGCTGCCCCCATGTCTTACCTATCATGGAAATTGCCCCTCTTCTCACAAAACCCAAATAAATGACAACCAGGCTCCACATGTTGAGCTCATTTACAGCTTTGAGGCAAACATAGCTGATGCCACACAAAAAACAGATGGATATTACCTCACTGAGTGGTTTCTTAGTTATTTTTCTTGAGACATTTCCCTAGTCCATGTTTTGAGTCTATTATCTCTGTTACCACAAACCTGTCCTGAAAGGTTAAGCTTTCACCCCAGCCAAGACAAAGTCAGACAACCGAGAGGGGAAAAGAGGAAGAACCTTGACAGCTTTACAGGTAAGTCTATATCCTATATATAGTGGCCAACCAGGAAGAGTGATCTGGACCTAGCTATTGGCTCCTGGGATTGTAAGAAAGGCAAAACATGTAACGTGCACACCTACATACACAGAGATGCACCTTATGTTATTGCTAAAAAATGTTCATCTGTAATTTCTAAGTGTTAGTCTTGATTTGGTCCTCCTTTTAGTCTTTAAGATCTTAGGTCTAACTTTGCATTTGGAGTAAATAAACATTTGAATTTGTTTTTTTTTTTTAATTGGACATGTTATTTCAACAATGGCTTATTATAACTTTGAATTCCTGAGATACTTCAGGTTTTCCTGTCACAACCTTTAGTGAGATAAAACAACTACTTGTGATGCATTCACCTTCTGCAATACAACTAAAGCAAAATAGTCATGAGTCAAATTGTAGCTACCACTGTGTTTGATTGAATAAGGATTTTTTTCTTCTCATTTATACTACGTGGAAGAGGTCTGAGACACTCAATACACACTCATTGATCAGTGTACAACTTTTAAACCCTGCATCAAGCCTATCAGTCTTGTATTTCCAGTTTAATATTAACACCATGAAGGCAGACAAACCTGAAGGACATTCACACAGGAACTGGTGGAATCAAGCACCAGGAACCAGCACATGAGCAGATCATAACGAGGTGTGAATTTTCCTTTTTGATGTAGAATAATTTGGTTTAAAATGTGTTGTGCAAGTGATTTTGCCTTGTGGACCTCTGCCCTTGCTGGAGAAGGAGAGCTGCTGTGTTGGTGGCTGAGATGATGTCTATTTCTTCAAAGGGAGATGATACTGCTGTGATGTTCATGCCTGGGGCCATTATTCAATCCTATGCATCCTACAGTGCAGGGTCAGACTCCACAGAGCAGTAAACAACACTATTTCAGGACAAGAGTACTTCTGTATGGAGGTCAAAAGCGATACCAGTTTCTGTAAACCAAACTGATTGCACTGGAACAATTATAAAATTATTGCATTAGAGTCTGGGTCAATTAAACTTTAACTATAGCCAAAAAAAGAGAACAATTTTTGATTTAGTTATTATGTAAACAGGACAGACAAACTCCCCTAAAGAAAAAACACTTAAGCAAAAGAAAAATGGACTGCTTAAAAAGGACTTTTCCCAGTTTGCTTCCACATTTCTTTGACTTCTTTAATGCTTTCCTTTTTCACACACTTCCAGAAACCTTGAATGCCTTGCTGCTGTGGTACCTGTTAATAAAGATAAAGTATGTTTAGCATTTACACAAAAAAGACTCCTACTCCCAGACTGTGTAAATACAATATATAATGTTGTGCTGCTGCTTCCGTAGTTCACATGTGTAATAGCAAGTTCTTAGCGGCAGCACTCATCCCAGATTCATATGAAGTAAGGACTACCCAGTTTAAAATATATATCTTTTTCTATTCATTAACTCTACTTGTGTTTCTACAAGCATTTACACGAGAGTTGTAGCAATCTACAACGAGAGTTTACAACGAGAGTTGTAGCAATCATCTGTGGTATTTACAAACAATTGTGTCAGCTTGTTACCCTCAAACCTCGATGAATTCGGTTCCTCAGGACTCCAAGAAACTCGCTGTGGCTGAGGCAGTCATCTCCATCCAGATCAAAAATCTTGAAGATGGTATCCAAAACATTATCTGACAGATCCTGTCCTGTTGCCACCTTCACTGCTCTCTTGAATTCAGCTAATAAAGACATAATATTACATCACAGGTAACTGAATTTGCTAAGAAAATGGAAAGCTTATAAATAGCAGGATTCTGTCCAATTTACAATGGCTTGTGGGTGTCCTAACTGGAGAATTTGGGATGTGTAAACTAGTAAACTATTAGGAGGCCTCAGTTCATGTGTTCTTGAGCTTGCTTCTTCTTTTGTAACACTATTAATTTTATCATAAGCTTTAGCAATGCACTACTTCTCAAGAACAGTACAAGTGATAATTTTTGCTAGAAACAGATGAAAACTTACATACTTTTGGCTGTTTCCTGTTCATACGAATGGTGTTTGTCTCACTATCCTCATAAAAAACCTTACCATTTTATATCAAGCCAGCTTCATAACAATTCATTCTACAAGAAAACTCTTCTCCTCAGAGAACGGTAGGTTATGATATGCTCCACCTCAACTAAAATCCCCTCAGCAACTCTGCAGAAAAACAGACCATCAAATGGTCAATGCACTGCTTACAGCACATGGCTTTATATACCTGCACTTCTGGTTTTGAGAGAAGCTGGCTACCTCCTCTTAAATTATGTTGATGAGTTACTGAGGATTTGCAGCAGAAAAAGCTGCCATACCTCTCTGGAGATGTACTTTAATCTTCAGCTCTTTTTCCTTCTCTCTTTACACCACCATGTGCCGTATAGAAACACCCACCATCCCCTTTTTTGGTCCTGTGGTGCATAGAATTCAGAGTTTTGGCTCCAGGAAGATGAGGAAGTGTGTGGGGCTGCCACAAAACAGCAGCTCGTAAGAGTGGAAGGATTACTGTTTATTGTAGCAAGCACAATCACAACACATGAATTGGACGCATTTTTGAAGGCATCATAGAAGTGTGAATTTCAAAAAGGAACTGGAGGTTATTGAAGTACAGAAGTATTGTAGATTATTACAGCAAGTTGTCCAATGAAGTCATAAATGCAATATTAACATGGTTCTGCTTTCATAAACAAGTGCTGTTTATAAATAGTGCTATAAATATGAATAGTTCTGAAGCATACTAGAGGGAATAGCATTCCTGACATAGCTCTCATCTTTGCCTCTTTCAACAATTCCTGTATAAATGCAGTTGATTATTTCACAGTTGGTTTAAATAGAATTAAGTTAAAAGTTCTTCTGTAAAAGGATGTATTACAACTTTAAAAAGACATAAAACATGGGATGTTTATAGTAGTCTTAATTTTGTCTTTGAAAAGCTGTTAAATGTTTCATCTCTTGAAGCTGAATTTAAATCCAGACATGGCACTGTTGTTTCTTTGAATGCAACATGAATAAAAAAAGATCTTCTACAACAGTGGGCCATAACAATATTCAAGCAAAGAAGGGCCACCTTATCAGAGAGAAAGATGAGTTGTGAACTTAGAAGAAAAAAAAGTCTAGAATAAAAGGAAGGACTAAAAGACTGTCTTATATTTAGATAAATGTTCATATGTGTGTGAATACACACATGTACACACATGCAAACACCAAGACAAAGAACTCAGCCAGATTCAGGAGAGAATTAGACATATAGGCATGTAACATCTGTGAGTTACCTCAGCAGCTGACTGATTTTGATTACAGTGGGGTTCAGTGCATAAACAGACTAGTAATGAAAGTCACAAGCTGCAAATTCCCCAGTTTTCTTTGGTTCAAATCCCATCCAAACATTTATCTTTCAAGAATATGAATTTCTCTTTCCATCTTCTCACATCTCTCATCTTTTTTTCACTTGATCCCATCAAATATTAATTTCAATGAATGTTAATACCTCCTTACATTTCCTTAGGAACTTTTTAATAATGTTGCTATTTTGAAATACCTTATGAGACTTGTCCTTCAAGAGTAACAACTAAGTAACAACCTCAGGATTAAAACAAAAAGCATTTGTATGTCCATAAAACTCTTGATGCATTGCTCCTCTTTCTCCTATGTGGGAAGGAAGCAACTCCCCTCCTTGAAATCTTTATTTTAAACCCCACTGTATGACATTGTTTCTTTTTGGTAGACATAAATGCATAACACATCCTCGTCAGCACAGGAAGGACATGGAGTGAGTGCAGAGGAGGGCCACAAGAATTATGTGATAATTTTTGGGATGGAGCACCTCTTCAGTGAAGAAAGGCCAAGAGAGTTGTAGCTGTTCAGCCTGGAGAAGAGATACCTCAGGGCAGACTTTATTGTGGACTTTCACTATATCAAGGGGGCTTAAGAAAGAGAGTTTTTATCAAGGCCTGTAGTGACAGAAAAAGCAAAACACTTTCAAAGTGAAAAAGGGTAGATCTAGACTGGACAAAAGGAAGAAACTTACAAAGTTGTGGCTGTCCCATCATTGAAAGTGTTCAAGGTCTGGTTGGGTGGTGATTTCAGCAACCTAATCCAGTGACAGAGTTCCCTGCCTATGGCAGAAGGTTTGGAAAAACGACCTTTAAAGGTCCCTTCCAACTAAAACAATTTTATGATTTATTAGTCTGCTGTCATTAATCCACATATGACAGCACATTAGAACTTTGAAATGAAAAGATTTTGAAAAATTTATATTATTATTTTTTCATGAAACAGAACTAAGTCCAAATACAGAGCCGTATAATATTTTTGGACCTCACCGTGGTACTTTGGGATAACTCATTTACATTAATTCTATAACTAAAATGATTTTTTTTCCTTAAAAATCCCCACACAAAAGGTGTACAGCACTTACCCCGCTTAACAGGACGATTGGCTACAGTAAACATCTGCATGGCGATAGAAAAGTCTTCCAGATTATTTGTAAACTTGCAAAAAGTCTTGAATTCTTCCAAACTGATGTTCTAGAGTATCACAGAATTCAGATGATATATAATAAATATACATTCAAATCCCAATTATTCTATGTCATTAAATCTGGTGGACTTAGATGTGACTGCCTACTCATTGCGGATATTTGTATTTCTCAGTTGGACAATTATCATTGCTCTTACTTGTATACAATTCAAGGGCTGCAATACTTCATTCAGCAACTGGTTACTTCATTAGATACCCACATTCAAATGAAAACCTGTGCATATAAAGGAGGAAGCAAAACAAAGTATACTCTGGGTACCAACCTCTCCTGCTTCGATTCTGTCTTTCACATTCTGCCAGTAAATTTCATTGTTTTCCTCATCAGTGAAGTACAGCAACCATGCCGCAAAGTCTTCTTTTCTCATGAAGCTCAAACCCTTTGAAAACTTTATGAATTCCATTTCTTGGACTTCCGTTTGCAGATTTTCCATGAATCTAAGTGTAAACAGATATTATCCACCACTTCATACTTTCATCCCTGTATCTCCACTACTACCTTAGCCACCAAGTGCCGCAGACACCAGCTCTGAGCTACAGACACTTTCGGCATCGTTGTTTAAAATTCCCCCACTGTTTCTTTCATTTTCCCCGCGCTCGCAGATGCTCCAGGGCTGCATTTCCACAAGGACACCAGCAGGACGCGCTCTCGGCCTGCACAGGCGGCGGCTGCCGGCAGAACTTAGGGACGCATTGGACATCTCGGTTTTACTCGTGTTTAAAAACACGCAGAGAAGGAGATAAAAAAATCGGTAAGGCAGCAGCAGAATGAATGAATGAATGAATGAATGCATGAATGAATGAATGAACAAGGACCTGGTAACTGAAGGCCTGACACATGATTTATGAGGTTTCATATTAATAAGAGAGGAATGACAAGATTGCAAAGTGCCTAAAAGATGAGGCCATAGTAATCACAAAGGTGAAAGAGGAAACTTGAAATCATTGCTGCAGGAGACGATGGCTGAAAGTATCAGAGATTATAACTACATACAGAGCTTTGGTGAATCAGTTCTGTGCTCACAGGAGGATAGATCAGAAAGGATTACAATTGACTTGTATGGGGTTAAGAAGAGCACAGAAAATGTTGCAGGGGTTTGGGAAGGTAAGAGAGCTGTCTGAAAAAGGAAAGAGTCAACATCAAGGTTTTTAGGAGGCACCCATTATTTTGGGAAAGAAAGAAAGAAGTATTACAAGAAGCAAGTAATAACCAGTGGGCACAGAGATGTAAATGTGAGCTCATTTTTGTAGCTTCAAGTTTTTTCAGTTTGGCCTATATGGCTAGTATTAATTTTGAAAAAGTTAATGCAGACAATAAATATGGTGTGATACATTTGATACTTTCCAGTTCAGAAATGGGGCAATCCAAAAACAAGAGGTGATTTTTAAATAAAACCTAAAACCAGTGGTGCTTACCAGAATCCCCTCCATATTGCTAAAAAACCCTGCTTTGTTGAGTTGCAGAAATTATTGACAGCTGGGAATGAAATACTCCTATACTGGGACAAAGCAATTAATTGGAGAAGAGGATAGCTAAGGATCTGGTGTAGCCAACAGAAGAGGCTCATTTGCTCATCCATGTTTGCCTGGCCTCACTGGGTTTGAATTCTTTCCCTTGAAATTACAGCATTTGAGTCCACACAGCTATCTTTAGCTCTTTAATGAGATCACTTGGACAATTAGTAGCTTGAAGCTCTGTGAAATCTATAAGGGCTTAGCTAAAGACTGCTCTTGCAGCATAAGCTCTCTCTTGTATTTTTCCCTCTAACAGGTAGAGCTGCACATGCAAATAAAGGGACAACAAATGCTTCACAGCTCAGGACATGCAGGTAAATGAAAGCCTGATAGTGGAGGTGAATTTAAGTTTCAGGCTAGGGCTGAATTAGGGTAATAACGAGGAGGGGTACAAAATGTTGTCACATTTTATACGTGCCTTTTTCTGGTCTAGTAAAGGGGATTTTCAGTATAGCCAAACACTAAGATGTTCCTCCACAGTCCACCTTAAGACCTGACACACTTTCAATTCCCCTGGCTCTCCCTCTCAGAAGTGGATGAAACACCAAAGGACCAGGTAGTGCAACCAGTGTGACTGGGCAGCCCTTTGTCTTGCAGAGTAGAGAGAGCAGCCTTGCACAGCTTGCAGAGCACTCTTCTGTTTGCAGGCCCAGCTCCTGTCTTTGTAACCCACAAGGAGACTCCTGCCTCTGGCTAGCACCACAGCCAGCATGTGCCAGGGAAACCAGCTCCATGGGCTGGCACAAGCAGCCCTGCTGCACTCACAGCCCCCAACAGAGTCCCCACGTCTTGGGAAGGCAGGTCAAGGTGCAGAGGGAGAAAACAGCATGGATCTGGCATGTAGACCAGGCATGGAGACAGTCCAGCAGAGACTGAGTAGGGTCACCTGGCTGCATTTTGAGAGTGGCTATCACAGGCAATGAGGAGATGGTATCTGGTATATGTGGTTTGTGGCTGGCTCGAAGGCACAGCCAAGACCGTGCAGAACAATTTCTTTGACTGTAGTTTCTAACTCATGTAACGTCTGGTCCGGAGGAGGAGAAGTTGCTGAAAATGAGGTCACTTACAGAAATATGCCTAAAACTTGGATGCAAGAAAATGAGACAACATGTGTTTTGTTTTCTTGGATTTTTATCTATGAAAGGTGGACATATTTTGCAACAGACTTAAGGTCTTGAGAATTGAGCTATTTATCTTGGGAAGAAAGCTTTCAGTCATTTACTTTACTGGTTGCTAGCCACAGGCAACGGCACAGAAACAGATTCTTCCACCTTTTCTGAATATTGCATTTCCTTAAACAGACAAGCCTTGGTGACCTGCCCTCTAGCCACACCCAATAAAGGCAGGAAAGCTAAAAGATCAGTCATTCCTACATGATGAAGAAGGAGCCCACCAAGCTGCACACATAAGCCTGCTGAAAGGGGCAGCAAAGCTAGAGCACACAGTGAAGGGTTTGGCTGCGGCATTTTCAGTGTGCTCTTGCTTCTGCACCCTTTTCTAATTGAAGTTCATTTCAACTTGCAGGCTTGCTCCTGGCAAGCCAGAGTGGGAAGATTTCCTGCCATATCAAATCCTACTTGGAGCAGTAGCTGAAATGTGCAATTTAAAATTTATGTGATAGTTTCCCATATTACAAAAATTAAAATACTGTGAATCATCACAACAGCATTCTAGGTCACTCTTATTCCCAGATGTGAGAGTTAAAAATCCTAATGAGGTTTTTTTTTTTCAGTGAAAGTTATTAAAAATTATTAAAAATAACTTTCTGGTTAGGAAGTAAAACTTGATACATAAATGTCAAGACACCACTAGGGATACTTGCTTTTGTATCTTCTGGATCACAGTGCAATGAGTTTCAGCTGTGAAGTCCTCAAAATGTATCCAGATATTAGGAAAAACAAGCACAGGAATGAAATTTCTGCTCTCCCAAAGTCAGTGGGATCTGGGCTGTGGACTTTGTAGGGAGTCAGAATTCAAGTACAGGAACAGGATTCTGATTGTAGATATGCTCTACAATTAAGAAATGATTACACTGGGAATACTCTTATGCTATAGTAGGTTGAAAATAAAAGAAAACTCTAAACTTCCAAGTAACAAAAAGGAGAGGTAAACCATAAATTTATAAGATGGGGAACAGGCCAGGAACAGAGAGCACTTTCTTTAAGACAGCCCTCTTTATCCACACTCTCTAAAACACCCACGTTGAAGGCCAATGGCCAAATTTGTTATCGTGTTACAACAGCATCCAGAAACCTTATCAGGATTTATCCCTCATTTTGTAATGGGTTCTAGTATAGAAAGAGGGAGTCTCCCAAGGCTTTTGGCAACTCAGCTTTAATAGTGCTAATCCACCACAAATAGAAGTGAAAATGTAATAAAAGAGGGGAGACCTCAGGAGTGCAGCTTCTCCCCCTCCAGTGGAGAAGAGCTGGCATTGTATTCTTTATGGCACACAAAGAAGTAGATTGAAACACTAAAGGAAATGTTAGCAAAAGTTTTTTTTCTACCTCTTGACCTGAACTGTCTGTGCAGAGCTTCAACACTCTTTATACAGAACTGACCAGTTCATGTCACACTGATTTATAGGAAGGGAATCTAACAACAAAGATAGTGGTGGATATACCACCCCAGTATTTGCACCATGCTTTGGCTCCTCTTTGGACACCGAAGTCCTTTTGAAGAATTGATAACCCTCTCTGCACCAAAAGAGTGTGGCAAACCAGCTGCAGCTTGCCTTTTTGCAATCTGACTTTCAAACCAGAATATAGAAAATTTAATAAAGGCTTGACCAATTAATCTTTAGAGAACATTTAGATCTATGCTTGTAAATTGAAGCTTGCAAGCATTAAGACAATCAATCTTACAATTTTCAGAATTGCAAGAAAACCCTCTTTGATTTACTGTCCTTAGCATTTCCAAACAAAAAAAAACCTCACTCTCATTTTTAAGTGTTCTGTAGAAACTAACCAAGCTACTCTTTTGCTAAGCTCATGCAAAAGGAAGAATTTTTTTTTTTGAGAAATATTCAGATTGAGTTATGACAGGAATATCACAGGAAGCCAGATTTTGTTGCTGTTCTCCCCTTCCTCACTGCCTGATCTTGGCTGTAACTGATGTAATCTCTATGTATTATGGCTCTCTCTATATGCACACACATAGATAAAAGTGTAGGAACAGAGACAAGCAATCATACTCTATTTCTGCAAGGCAATTCCAAATCCCCAGATGAAAATCACTGAAAATGAACAAGCTGTCATCACAGCAAAAGCACAGCATGCTGGCTGATGATGACACCTGAAAGAGGTCCTGCATCCATGCACTGGCACACATATACACACCACAGCCCCCCCAAAAATGTCAGCATTAGCACTGGGGTCCAGCTTAGATCATTTTGGCTTCTTAAACGAAAGCTTCCAAATAAAATGTATCAAGGAATCCAAAATACTGAAGCAAAGAAAGAGAATAAGTAGGGAAAAGGCATGATCTCTGTATGGTTAGACAATTTGTCACCTTCAATCTAAAGCAGGAATTAAAAAAGAACCCAAAATACTGAAGCAAAGAAAGAGAATAAGTAGGGAAAAGGCATGATCTCTGTATGGTTAGACAATTTGTCACCTTCAATCTAAAGCAGGAATTAAAAAAGAACCATAACTAAAGAGTATTTCTGTCACAAAATTCTATTAACTGATGAAACAAGATGCAAGAAATCAGGTAAGAGAATGACATAAACTGGATTGAAACATTAATTTTGCTCATACTATTAAAAGATGCCCATTGTTTAACCATACTGGGAAGTATTTTTTTGTAAGACATTCCAGAAAAAAATACTACAATCAGAGTTTTTTGAATATCCTTTCCATACTCTCTGCACTTTCTTTTTTCCTTCAAGGAGAATGTAAGCGATTTAAGCTTGCTTGGGGACAGATTACAGAAAGAATCACAGCAGTCGTAAACTGTTTAGGGAGTGAAATACTGTCTCCTCTTTTATTTGGGATTAGACATACTTAAACAAGATCAGTAAGGGACTTTTTTCAGGGAAAAAAAAACACCCCAGTGTCTGTAAGGAAGAAATATTTCCTACACCTAGAAAACAAAATAGTATTCTACTCAGAAAAAAAAGACAGTACATTTGATATAGTTGGAGATTAAAGCACAAGTTAGATTTTTTTTTTTTGGAAGGAAAAGACCAAAAATTATTTCTGTATTAAAAACCAGGAGAAATCCATACAAAAGAATAAAAAAGCCTTTAATTCTGGGGAGATTCTCTAAGACAGGACACATTAGTAGAAGATGACACTATTGTTGAGGTGTAAAACTGAGTGGTGTCATCTGAAACAAAAACTTGTTTAGATCTTCTGAGAAGAAAGATGACTTCCTGTATTAAAACTACCCTTTTTGTTACATGATTTTAGGCTTACTGCATATTCTTCTATATTTTCTTAAAATGTTACAGGAGAATACTGTTCCTGCTGTATTTGACAAAGAGGCCACACCTTTAGTAGTGATATACATAAACATACTCCAGAAATTTTTATTTCCTAACATTTTCCAGGGAAACATTTGCTTTTGAAATTGTAAATTCTTATTAATAATTACTATAATGACCCTACGTTAAGGACAATACAACTAATAAGAACTTATCTAGCAGTCTGGAGCTGGACATATGTTCCCTGAGTCCTACCCTAAGAAGCCTGAAGATCTCTGAAAGTACCTTTACATTTGATGAAAACACTGCCTGAGGATTGTCTGTGTGTATATTAATACCTGGGATTTCCCAAGAAGCAAGCACCAGCTGGAGACAGATGCCTGACCATTTTTCCTCCCTATTCTCAGCATGCCTCCTGTGTTCAGGGCAGTAGGAAAAGAGGCACAAGAACTGGTTTACATCAGCCTCACAGTGGCCCAAGAGATGTGGAGAGTTTCCATTTGCTTTGTACCATCTGAATGCAAAGAAAGGAGAACAGGGTAAATTAATTGCCGTGGTATATCGACTGTGGCTGCCTGGCATTTTTAAAATGTTTGGACTGTGGGCTAAAAGGCTTGGACAATGCTGGTGTACATGTAGATACAGATGGTTGCACACTTACAAAAGGATTTTTTAATGCCAGACAAACTGAAAAGAGGGAGCTTGAGGAAAATATAAGTAAGTAATGAGATAAGAACAGTGGTCTCAGCTTTCAGAATTCCTATATATGTACAGTGAAATTTCAGAATTAAAGCATTCCTGTTTTTTGAAGTGAATTTTTTTTATATTTTTTGTGGTTTTTCTTTTTTTTTTCTTTTGGGTGGTTTGGGTTTATTATTTTTTTTTAGTTTTAAGGACTCTGCAGCACAGCAATATCTGTGTATTTAACTAATGTGACAAGTTTTAGTTCGTCCTAATCAAACATAATCACCTCTATTTTCTACTAGGTACTACACTGATCAATGGAAAAGCTTTCTAGGCAAGAACTTGGAAAATGATAAAAGCACTTACCATCATTATTTTTTGCTTTTGAGAATGATCTATGTCTGTACAGCTCATCAGTCATCTCTTGTAAAAACAATGTGGCACTTTGATCAAACAGCCAACAATAGCTTCCCGCAGAAGGTAAAGTGTTATGAGAGGCCATCAGATAGAAATCACATTTTCTCTGAACAATAGGAACCCAGAAATGATGTGCTTGATTTACTTGCAAATAAAATCATGTGAAAGGTGATATCCTCGCAGAGGTTAAAAAGACAGCGATCCTTTTATTCACCTTTCTGCGTGTTAAACAAACTCCCCTGTCACGTTGCAGCTGAGATGGAGTGTCTACGCAGTGATAAAGAGGCACATTCCAGCCCTACGAAACATAACTGCCACTGTTGAAAAATTACCTGCATTAAACCTTACACTTATCCCACAAATTTTAAGAGCAAGATGTGGGAGTTTGATTTTGATTACAGGCCTCTATCTGTGTGGCAGGCAAAGGTCTTTAACCTATGTGTTCAGAATGTACAAGGTACATAGTTTCATCAATGTCATGCCTCATTGGGTCAATGCAGGATTTTATCTAAAACCTGAGGCTTTTCAGTTTACACTGTATATGCAAACACAACCTTTTACTGGTGCTCTCTGCCTTTTGTTTCATTGAGAGGATCTATGGTATTTATAGAAAAGGGAGCTGGAGACATCTTAAACTTATTTTACTCACTTAGATTCCTATTGAGCTGAGGTCTTCAAAAGGGAAAGGTTGTTTATTTGAAGACTGGTATGTACCAGAGCCACTGGAGCCAAACACTTTTAAGTCTACTGATTGCAAAAACATTCATTTTTAAGAGGGCTGCCACACATTCTCCACTTCTGAATACAAACTGAAGCAAAACACATTGTTCTACTTTATTTTTGCAGTTTGTAAATGACTGACTATTTTCATAGAAAAGGTAACACTGATGCAAATAATCTTCTCTTGATGCCATGCTACAATATCCATGTAAAGATTCAAACAGGTATCTGCACAGTCTCGTTGCAAAAGTTGTTCAAATGGTAGAGGAAAAGGCACTGGGAAAGTTTCAACAGAAGCTAAAATTTGAAGCAAGTGGAGAAGTTGCCTGTAGCTTACCATGACAGCTGTAATGGGAAAGGAAGTATCTCAATGCAGAAAATAATTTTTAATTGATTAGAAGTCACTTTTTCTGTGATTTGGTCACCAAAAATACTCAGGAATCACATTGTTTTAAGGTATGCCACCACACAGCTGCCAAGAATGGGAGTCTCAACCCTCCTGGCCCACTGCTGCTAGGAGTTATCACAGTGCTCAGCTCCTGCAGACAGCAGACTCTAGGAGCTAAATGGGGAATTCAATCATGCAACATCTCAAATAATCTCCACTTCATTGCTTAATTTTCTGAATCAGCTCAGTGTGATGTCAGATAAATGCCTGAGTTGGGGTAAAGCACAGGGGGTAGGAACAAGACTGGCTCCTGTTAGGCTTTCCTAGGTGAAAAAATACCTGAAAAACTCGGAAAAGCGAAGTTTTTCCTTTCCCTGTTTTCCAAAGAAATGTACCAGCAAGACAGTATTAACACCACAGCTGTCCAGTTCTGTTTCCTATAAAACAAAAAAACTAATATGATTGTTATGCATTGCATGATCTCTAATATTCACCATTAATCTAAAAATATTTATTTGAACTAGAATTTCCCAAGAGATACTTGAAATTTAACTACTGTTCCCAAAGCTATCAAACAGGATCTCAGAATTGAACAACACTTCCACATTCACTGCTAACAGAGTATTACAAGTTCTGCTTCTAAAGACTCTGTATGAAAGGTAAGAACAATTTCCAACCACCATCAGTGCATTTTATTATAATATTTTATTATTTTTATTATTAAAACAGAGAAGGTTGCAAGTTAAATCTTTAAGAAACTTTATTCCTAGGTGAATAGAAGCCTTAAATAAAGTTAATATCTGTAAGGAACTTTCTAGTTAGGTATTTCTAACATGTTACAGCCATTTTAAAACATTCATGATAATCTAATAAATGAAGCTAGGAAAATACCAACACTGATAATGCTCTGTTATATTGTGGTATTACATGGCTTCTGGGAAATTTTCAGGGTTAGTGACTTTTCTATAAGTATTTTTAAAATCTGAAGAAGAAATTTCTGCAGAGAAGGGATACACACTATTTCAATTTAATCTTCAACAAGACTAAACCCACAAATAATGCTGGATTTCTGCTCTATGCTTCTTTCAGCACCAGCATACTGGCCTTTCTTTGAACACAACAAAACACTAAGCAACATGAAGAGAGAAAATTTTTTAAGCCTGTAGGGATTTCAGCATACTATTCTTATGACATCTAAATAGCCTCTGTGTCTTTTATCTGGTTGAAGAGGTAAGATGAAAGACAAGAGTCTATTCATAAGATTTAATACTAATGGTTATTTAGCTTTCAGCATCATCAATAACAAGTCCCATTAGTCCCCCATGTTTCATGCTTACTGCATACATGACACAGTTATTTTATAGCTAAAGCAGAAACATTCCTCATTTCTACTACAAGCTACAGTTCACCAAATGCCAGTGATATGAGTTATGTGTGAGTGAACCTAGAAAAAAATACTTTTCAAGCCCTATGCAAACTGTACTTACTGAACTTTTATCATTTAATTGCAGGCAAAAAACATTTAAATACCCACAGGACCCATCCTTCTTAAGTTTAAACACTTGAGATTATTGTGAAGACTGATGCATAAACATTGGTATATACTTTTTTGAAAGCCAAAAGACAAACATTCATGTATGCTTATTTGAAATTCAAACCCAAACTATTTATATCAGAATGCGAAGTTTTCTAAAAGAGAAACAGAGAAGAATCCACATATCCCTCACTGCAGCGAGAGTGTAATCTGCTTTCTGTGGGTTTTGCTTATATGTTTAAAGGAGACTTGAAAAATGCAAGGAATAAATTTGCTAATGTAATTTTAAAAACTGAACTCATGATTACATAAATTAATGCTTCTAATTTAATTACTCCATATTATAATCAGTGTTGTATGAAAACAAACTGAAAAATGAGGTTTAAAATAACCTTTTCAAAACTAAGTCTGTGACAGCGAAAGTTTTTTTCTTCTATAATGTTTCTCTAGTTACAAGCTAGAAGAAGTCATACAAACAATACCTACCTCATCTTATCTAAGATGACAAAGCCTATCCCAGGATTTATAACAAATATGCACCTACTTGTTGGCTACCTTCTTTATCAGTTGAAATTCCACAGTGAAACTGGCAGATGTCCAAACACTATGTTAGTGAGAGTTAAATATATTTTAAAACTACAAAACAGTACATTCCTTTAAAGCATAAAATGCAACAGGAGCCCACAGAGACTACACCTTAAGGGTGATATTTCAAAAAATTGCTTTTTCTAGAGTTAATGCTATTAAATTAAAGTACATGTTAGTACATAATTCCTTTTTGTCCACAGAATCATTAGGAGCTTTTGCTGCTGATCTGTATAAATTAGTACCGACATGACAAATCCTTGTTAGAAGATAATGAGAATTCTATTAATATTTCCAACACCTCGCCCTCGTGAGCTTGGGTGAAAGAATAACTTACACTTGCAATTCTCTCTTGGCAATAAGAATGAAATAGTAACCTAATCCCAGGCCGTAAAGCAGACCAGACTGGTAGATTTGAGTCACTATCTACACTGAGTGAAAGTTTGTATTCTGGTGTATAGGGCTGCTTCAGGCCCTGGGATGGCGCACCATAGGATTCTGTCAATCAGTGCATTTTACAGAAAGCTAAGGCACAGAGTGAAAAAGGATCCCAGTGGTCTGAGTTTCATCTTGATACAAGCACAGGATGGGGCAGAGACATGTATCACAACTGGGAAACTCAGACATGTTCCAGAATCCCAAAGACCACACAATCTGATGCCACACAAGTCTATGAACTAATGAATATATGTGTACATATTACATACATAGGATAATTTTCCTAGAGTAATGTTAACGCCGCCTACATTTTTCAAAAGTATCATGAATTGCTGAATTATGCAATTATTCCTTTTTAAGCAAGATCAGATAACACAAGTTATTTCCTTATTACATTACATAGTCTGTTAACACAAGAGGCCTGATGCTGCAAAAACTGAGTCCTGGGCAAAGACCTATCTAATCCTGTAGCTCCCCACTGAGCTTTTGACATTTAGGACCTGATACTGCAGCAAGTACCAACAAGTGTCACTGAGAAGAAACTTTATCGCACAGTGAGATGGGATTTTCAGAATAATGTACCTAACTGATTTTCAAAACTCATCTGAAATGTTAATAGACTTACTGTCTCTAGATTCTTACCACCTTTCCTTGCAGAATTTGCCTGAGGCATGACTGGAAAGCATTCATCATGATTAAAATCTGCAATTCGTTTCTTGTTCTCTTGCTTGCTTCCTGAGAGATGGTATTTGCTGTGCAATGTCTTACTTCACTAGAAATTGTAAAAATAATATGTATTTTGGATTGAATATTTTTTTTATTTAAGACAGGAGACTGAGTAGATGGAAGAATGGGCAGAGAAGTGAGGTTGGGCAAGGAGGACAATACCTTAGTTTTTGTCTGCTAGTGATGTCCCAAATCTTTCCAAAGGTAAGACTAAATCTTTGCAAATTTTTCTGAGTCCACTTCTCTGCAATCCTCTTTGTTTTTAAGCTGCTAGCTCAGTCAGTTCACCATGCCAGGCTTTTATCCCAGCCTAGTTTGACACACTGCTAAAGAGAATTCAAGCTTTCTGTGATTTTGAGAGTCTCCCAGATGCTGGGATATATCCTATGACTCAGTTCTGGTAAGGAGGTTTAAAAGATGTGTCCATTACGAAATTAACAGTTACAGTCAGTCAAAAGAACTGTAAGCAGGCCAGCTAGCGGGACTAGGAGATATAGATGTCCAAAAGCAGTCCTTTTTGGCAAAGCTCAGTCAGCCTCAAGTGGGCCCCAGAAGGAAACAATGTCTTTTATGGTAAATCAACTTTCATCTTAATGTGAATCCATACTGAAGTTTTTCACATTTTGCAATGCATTTTCTTACTAGGTAGGATTCAAGAATACCTCAGGTCTGATGCAGAAGGGCTGAATTGTTCACAGATGATTCTACAGAGGATATAACAGACAATATTTGAGAAGTCTGACAGAACATCTTCTAAACAATGAACAGCATCCAATAACCCCTGTAATTCCTATTACTGAGAGGATCAGTCCTTTTCTTAATGACAACTAATGCCATGGAATCACTCTGCTGTACACTTAGGGCCTTTAGTAACGAAGAACATGTAACTTCACAGACATCCTCAGGTTTCAGTGCATCACCCACAGTTCTGCATCAATTCATAAGCAGATACAGAATAAAAATGGTTTCCAGCCGATGGAGCTAAAACTAATCTGGGAGTACATGCTGCAGGAGATACTTTAAGCCCCAAACAGAAACAGGTTGAACCATGTCTTCTTCTGAGCAGGATGACTGCACCAAGCAGTCGGGGAATGGCACTGCTGCACTGCAAAGCTCTGCTGGCAGCCTGAGAAAGCAGCTCCTACACACAGCTGGGGACAGCTCCTCACAGGAACCCACGCCCTGCCTCTCTGTTGTGGCATACTTTAAAAATGTGACTTTGCACCAAACAAATAGGTTCCATTATGAGGACCCCACTCAGGAGGTGTGATGTGCTATGAAGCCCACTCTTTTGATCAAGGCAGACTTGGCCTCAAAGGCCGAGCACATCCATCCTCAGCGCGCACAAACCCTCTTGCTCTCGGTGCTGAAAATGGCTCAGGTGGCCTGCCACCAGCTCCCTAGCCAGCCCCTGCTCAAATATGTTTCCTTCTCTCTCGAGGTTACAATGTCATGAGACCATATGGAAAAATAAAATAATATCCTTGCCCATGAGGTAAAAAATGACCCAGCGCTTTTTCAATAATCTAATATTTTGATGTCAGACAGTTTGGTTCTTTAGGGGGTTTACCTGTCTGGAGAACTTTCTTTAAAGCACAACATCACACTGCTCCTTGGTTTAAAATATCTAAAAGCTTTTTAACAGAATTCAGTGTTAAATTGCTGACACAAAACATACATATTTATGTTGGAGAAGATAGGTCAAGAAAAAATGTGCATTTCATCTGAACTGAGAGGTTACAAGATTAATGACAGACTCTTCGGGGAGGGATATTAATTTTAGTCTTGGACTAGATTCTTGTAAAATTTGATGTGCTGCACCCCGGTACTGCTGCACTAGAAGAGCAGCCCTCCTCCCAGCCACCACCTTCCTTCAGTTTTAAGCAGTCTTTAGTTACACTGAGTTACGCAGACTTAGAAGCACTGAGTAGAAAACTTTAAACCAGGCTGAGATTCTAGGGAGCAGATGGGCAAGTTATGATGACTTGCACAGTTCCTGTGGTTGAGGAGATACATCACAATTCTGCAGTGTCCTAAGGTCCAAGTGTAAAACCTTATCTTGACCAGGTAAGCAGAGAGAAACGTGTGAATGACTAATGTAATTTACTTCTTTTAGAACCACAGGACCGAAAAAAAAAAAAAAAGAAAAAAAAAAAAAGAGAAGTAGACAGGCTAAAACAACTTAAATAATATGAAATTGTTCATGTGTGAGTCTAAAAGTACACTGCATATAGTCAGACAATTTCAGTTCCTAGTTCCTATGCTTAAAAGAGATGAGTAGCTGTGTCCCCAACTACTAGTTACATATAAAAAAAATGCCTAGTCATACTCTCACACTTTGTATGAAAATGTATTCACTAGGGAATCCAGAAGCGTATCTTTAATCATTTGGAAATGAGATAATTCATTTATTTCACAACACTAATTTCATTTCAAGAACAAATACAGAACACTCCGTATTGTCATTCCTTTTCTAACAGTAGCTAAAAGTAATTTATAAGTTTACTCATTACATAAAGCATATTAGATGACAGATATTGAAAGTACTTGATAACTCATTAATATAAATTGAAGGGCCTGAGAGCAAAGTTCCTGATCAAGACAACTGGTCTGTCCAGTGGATATTTGCCACCACTAGCATTGTTTTCATGGCCAGGACACTAAAGCACCTTACCCTGTTAGAGTATCCTTTTAAGGAACTCAGGGCAGGAACACAAAAGCAACTCGTGCTGCTTGCCGGCCAACAACTTTTCAAAACAAACCAAATCTTCTAGTTCATGCACTTTCCTACTGGAATCTAGATCACTTCCAGGCAGGGATTCAGGCTCTCCTTGTCCATGAACCATGGTCATGTGTTCAGCTGGATGTTCCATATGAAGAACAGTTCTGCCAGGAAGCCAGATGGACAATTTCTTCTGGCCTGTGGGGAGGGTGCTTGAGCTGAGGCAGTCACTGCCTCTGTTGACTTCTGCACCATTTTCTCCAGTCTGATTAGAAAGAAGCAGACTCCAGTGTTTTAAGTCTGCCTGCAGCTCTCCTTCACTGTGTGCACCTCTGCTACGAGACTGCTAGACTGCCTGCTCTGCATAATTCAGCATGGAACTTCCTAAAAGATGAAGCCAGATAAGGCAGGGCAGATTTTTTTTTTTTTGCTTTTCTTCAGGCATAAATTATAATATTGGAAAAAGAAAAGCCCTCAATTGAAATATATGTATCTGGATAATTAATTCCACTGTAATCCCATTCAAGGGCCAAAACTAAGTGGTGAAAATTTGAATTTAGGTGTGTAAGTCAAAGTGTCTGTAAAAAGGCAGAGATACAAGCACCCCAGGAGAAGAGCAAACTGATTGTTCTTTTTCTTATACAGTAACTCGATGAGTATAAATTGGTATCATCATAAAGTAAATAAATGACTGGGACCTTTGTCTACACAGGGAATACACCTGCATATACCTGCTAGTTAAACAAACATGCAGACTACCATTTAAACTGTATTCTCCTAGGTTGGTGACATTTGCCATCTGGTATCAGAGACTGGGTTCACTTTGAAAAAACAGCAAACTCATATGCAAATTGAGAAAGTGTTGTGGAAATAAAGAACCATTCCAAACACCAAAATTCTAATGCAGTATCTCAACTTTCAAAAAACATAGTCAACTTAAATGCCATATTTTTTTGCTTCATCTGTTTTGCTTAAAGGCAATACTATGACTTACCATAATTATAAAAAATAAAGGGTAAAACCATGTCCAATGACTACACTGTATAGTCAGATTCACTGCTTACAAAGATAATAAATTTCTTTGGTGAAAAGCCGAGACAGGAAGAAAATAAAAATTAAGAGAAATATGATAATTTGGATTTTGCCATGTAGAAATATAGAGACCATAATAATTTCAAGTTAGCTGTATTGCCCAAAGCTATTTAATTCTTCCATACTAGAATTCCATTTATAATCTTCTACGAAACTGTATTAAATAACATTTTCTGGGTACAATAACTTCAGATTTTTCTCAATGGAGAACTTTGAAGACAAATTTTGAAGCAAGACAAAACCAAAATAGAGACATTCCAGCTCAGGTATTTAATTAGCTCACAATAAGCTTATGTGTTTATAACTAATCTGTCCAACTGTATCAAAGTTTCTCTGGAAATTTTATACTATAGCTGTGCATTCATGCAGAATAAAGATCCTTTTTCTTTCACTGTCATGACATTTAAGTCTCAATTGAAATAGGTTTTGAGGAGCAGACAACCATATTAATCCTAGCTATTTTAATCTGGTGATTGATGAAAAGATTCAAGAAAGGAGATGGTTGTTTGTGGATCAAACAATTTTTAACTCAAGTTTGAATATACACTGAGGGAGGAAAAATTTTGTGAATCAGAAGACAGTTTATGCCTAATAAATTTTAAGGGTGTCAGCAACAGCCATTTCCGCTTTTTCCTCAGGCATGTGAAAAAGTAAAGAACATGAGCAACTCTTTGTAGGAACTGTTGATGCATGATTTACAAAGCAGAGCCCTCTATAAATTCCTTATTGAATGCTTCTAATATGAGCAGCTGCTGCCTCATGCCCAGTGTAAACCGAAAGTTTACAGCCAACAGCAAGTTGTTGATGTAAGCAGCGTCTTTTAGTAATGGAGACAATCCAGCTATACTCTCCCCTTCTTTAGAATCACAGAATAATTTAGATTGGAGAAGATCTCTAAGATTATTGAGTCCAGCTATTAACCCAGTACTGCCAAGTCCCTCACTAAACCATGTCTCTATGCACCACATCCACATGTATTTTGAATGCTTTCAGGGATGGTGATTCCACCATTTCCCTGGGCATCCTGTTACAGTGCTTGACCAATGTCAGTGAAAGTATTTTCCCAATATCCAATCTAAACCTCCCCTGGTGCAACTTGAGACCATTTTCACTTGTCCCATCAGTTGTAACATGGTTCACTAGCTTCTTCTGAGGTGTTTCAGTATGTTCAAGATTCCCCCTCTCTGTTTTCAGTCTCACTCAACCTACAGAATATCTTGTCTCTGTGCTGACTACAGACTCAAGAAGAGACTCTACCTGAGAAGAAGGGAGGCTGCAGGTGGCTGGATTCAGGGGAAAACAGAAGAGACCAGGAACTTACTTGTCCCTTTCACTGATGAGATATATTTACCATTTGCTAGTGGTCTCCAAAGCAGTGCAACTTCTTTCCCAGGTGGACAATCATACTCTAGGATTGCTTCTTCTGGTCTGCATCTATGCTGCCTTTTTCAGGAAATGGACTTAACTAAAATAATCCTTGCCTTTGTCACCTCAGTGACAATAACCACATTTCAAACCAACTCAGTATAAGCTGATATCACTGCAACAGCAACACTTAGGTAACCTGAAGCTACAGATTTCCGTTTGGAGAGCCTTCTATTCTCATACGACAATATGGAGCTCTTCCTGAGATTTTCATAAATAGAAGTGAGTTACTTTGAAAGAGAGGCTCACAGAAACCAACCAACCAAGTGAATACACAGTCATGAAATACTCTGCATCCATTTCATCATAAGGCTCAGAAATTACAAACATTTTTCTTCCCCAGATAGAAAGCAGTTGACAAATCATGGCCTTTCATTTAATTAAAGCACTAATACTTAGGCTTATATATGTATCTAAAAACTCTGAAAAAATAACAAAGTTCATGGGAAACACGACAATGTTTTTGTGAGGAACATGTATCTCTATTTCATACCCGAAGTACAGTTTCGTCTCCAGATGCTTTCAAGTCATCTTCCTTCCCAATGATTCTCTGGAGCTGTATTTGTTGAAATGGGAGAAAAGAACAGGAAAATTACAAATTTGATAAGAGCCTTCTTTTTCTGAACCTTGACTTAATTGCACCTTTTCTTAATTATATATTTCTGCAAGGTTCTCTAGTCATGACAAAATATTTGCATACGTGAATATTTTGCTATTCAGACACACTTCTTCCTAGGAATGTCTTATCTACTGTGGTTAATATAACCAAACATGAATATATCTCTTGCAGCCCAGTGCTTGCTCTATTTTTAGAGGGTAGATTTCCAGCACTAGAAGCTTAGTTTTCACTTCAGAAGATTTTGGAAGTCTGGGGTATAACATCAAGGATAATTCCAGAAATAAAAATTATCCTGACTTTCATGCTGTCCTTCTAGATAGTTTTACACAGTTCTGTAATAAACATGATCTTCTGGACATGAAAAACATACCTGTTCAAATGAGGTACTGTACAACTAATAATAAAGAATAATTTAATTCAATAAGAAAACATTTTTTTCAGAATTGGCATTAGGCAGAATGTGGTTTGAGTTTTCCCCTCCACCCTTGGAAAAAATTAATCTTGAATGTATTAGCTAAGAAGATTTTTAGAATTACTGAAATGACTCACATTTAAAAACATAACTTCCACTGTCCCAAATAAAGCTTTAAGGTAATATAAACAGTGCATTAATTTGCAGTACCTCAAGTATATCAGAGCTGCAAGGTTTCTTTGACTGTATTTCAGCTTCAGAGATGAACACTAACACAGGAATGAGTGATTTAATATAGCACAAAGTACACCTACCTTTCAGACATTTGCATGAATCCTCAGAAGGACAGCAGAAATGAAAGAACAAAAGACTTAATACATTTCAGGTAGAGATATGGAATTACACTGATCACTCTGGATTTGGAGATTTTAAAAGATGCTTTTAAAGCTCAAGGATTTAAAAACTGCTGGTTTGCTTCTCAAACATTTCTGAGTGATTCCTCAACCTGCTCATTAAAACTGGGAAAAAGTTCATTACCGAATTTCCACAGTCAGTATTCTGTGGAGTTTTTAAATCTCCCTTTTGTTGTTATTTTTGTTTTTCCTTTTTTTTTTTGTCTTCAGAGAAGCAGTATGGGCTTGTAAACAGTAAGAAAGAAAAGCTATCGATTTGTGCTGCCAAAGGTCATCCATTGACCTCAAATTTTGAGTAATTAACCTGTTCTGGGTTTGTTTGGGTTTTTTATCCTCATTTTTTTAGTTTCTCAGGATGCTTACTTTATATTATTAGTTTTAAATTGCATGTCTTGATAGTATTCACCAAAAGAAATGCTGTAAAACAAGGCAATTAAACACCACTTGTTCCTCCAAATTATCTTAATTTTTGATCATTTACAAAACAAGCTACTAGTACAGTAAAAGCATTATGAATTTCTTCACAGCAAAATAGCATTATAGAGATGTGGGTAAAACCACAACTGCTTGTCCATATTCTCAATGAGAAATCACATCTTTTCTTACCTGAAAAATCAATAATTTGACCACACATAAGGAATAAAACTGCAAATACTTTCCAAACAGGAGAAAAATTATATTTTTCTCTTTTGGATTTTATTTCTAAAGGACTCTTAAAAAAATCTGCAGAGTAGATTTCAGTAGCAGAGGCTACTGAAGAGCACAGACACACAGTATAATTATTTTCACAAGTATTCTAAAAGATTTCACTTATTGTTTTCTTACACTGTATGTAAATTCTTAGAGTGCTTTAAACTATTTCCAGAAGTCTGTTGATTTTTTTTCAGCATAGTGCAGCAACTATTCACAGAGGGAGAAGAATTCTGCCCTCAAGAAATGGACTCCTCCATGGAACATTTATTTGTATTTAATATTTATACCTGCTCACCACTCACTATAGTAATGGCTAATTGAAAGATAATGAGACCTATTATGCACAAGTGAAGCCTTTACTGAAGACAGAAGTAATCTGTTGTGAACAAGCCTTTCTGGCAGAAAGACTATGTCTGTCTCTAAAAAAAAATGTGTTTTTGCATCTTCCAGTTGCTTGAGAGAGATCAGTGCTTGTGGATGCTCTCAGATCACACAAGTGCTCTGTGCCACAGCTGCTGAGTGTTGGGTGCTGGCTCATTCAGCCCTAGATGAAGCTCTACAAGTATTTTGTGGTATCTGCTCTCCAGCAGAAGTGTATAAGACACTCTACTTAGAAAGTCTAAGTCATACAGCTCTTGCATGTGCCATCAGAGCTACTCTGCCTTTATTCCCAATAGTTTTGAACTGTCATTAATTTTACTTAGACATCTTTAATCAGGACAGATTTAGAGAGTCAGGGAAATTCCTTACTTGCTGGGGATTTTGGGAACTTTGGTAGCCTTATTCTTGGTGGGAGGTCTCAGATTAATGTGCATGGGTTATTATGTGTCTGGAAATCCCCCTCACCAAGTCTCAAGTAAATGTCTTGGAAGTGCAGAGTTCACAGAAGTATCTTACTGTCCTCACAGAGATGCAGATAACATGGCACTGAGAAATGATTCTGCATTCTGGCAGGGGCTGATTAAAGGGTGGCAACTAACATCGGTGAGCATGCCATTTCTACCTCATCTTCTTCACCCTGGAGTTCCAGGGCAAAGCAACAAAACCCTATTGGCCCTAATACTGAAATGTCTCTTGTACTGTGACTGTTTACCACTGAAATGTGGATTAAACAGAATTACACTGGCTTCAATACAAAGAAATAGGGAGGAGAGAGAGCAAGAGCATCCCTGTGAAGGGAGAGACTTTTACTGGAAATCAGGAAAATGTGCACTGAAATGGAAAGGCTGCAGAGGACAAGATAAACTCCCTTGTTGAAAACATGGGATTGCATTCAAGATCTCCTTTCCCAAACATCCAATTTTGTGAGCAGAGAACACTGGGAAATTCTGCATCTCCCACTCCTGAAGTGCCTGATCCATACAGGTTTGAACAGCCCATAGCCCATCACATAATGCAGGCACTGAGGACTGACTGGGGTTGGAGTTTCTCTTGTCAAGGTCTCCCTTTCCTGAATGACCCGCTTGACACATCTTATGCCTGTTCATCCAGGAACACATGAAAATTGAGATATACACAATCCAAAGAATTATGGACATTTTGCAAACCATAAGGGAAGTTCTTACCTCAAAGACTCTACAGTCTAGATCAGCAACTCTACAGTCAGACAACACAGACATTCATAGAAGTCTAATCAGTAGTTAACGGTGGGAAAAGGGGAGCACAAGAAGTGACAAAGCAAGAGAGTGAACCAGCAATGAAATTTCTTTTCCCACTGTGCCCTGCCTACAGACACTGCCTCCTGATTACTCCTTCTTAACTATTCTTTTCCACTGTGTTTTCCTTATATACATTTCCTGATGTTAATGTCAAATATAGTGTGGAAATCACAATAGAATAGTTCAGATATATTTTCCTAGGATGCCAACTGGGACAAGACAAATGACAGATCAGCCACATAATTTACTGATTTATTAGCTATCTAGAAACTTTCTATGATGCATATAGAACTAGAGGAGTATACAGATTAACATACACTTATTTCCACATTCTTACATTAAAAAAAAATTATTTTTAAACCTAATCTATAAAGTTTTGCTTGAAAATAGTCTCCTCTGTGAATATTAACAGAACAGTCATAAGAGAAAACTCATCCTCTGACTGACTTGCATCCTGTGGGACCTCTTTGAATTTAACGATTTTGTGAGTTGAAAAAGTAATTTATATGGGTTTTTTTTTACCACTCTACATTATTTTATCAATACAGCCCAAAAAGGAAATGCAAAGTAACAATTGTTACTAACTAGAATAATTTTAATTTAGCTTGATTGCCTCTACAGAAATCAAATTATTTTAATGATTTATGTAATGTTTTCACCTCTACATTTAATGACTTTCTGTTGTTTATACTGGTTGATTCAATTAGAATACCTGAATTGGGTGATGATATTAAATATATAACATATTTCACATCTCCCCAAAAGAGCAGTGTAAGAATCTCCTTATTTGCTTAACTGATAGTACCTTTTTAAAGAAAGCACTGCTAATGTGTTATTTTGGAGTAGAGGCACTACAAGCTGAACATGTTCACTCGTGTTCATGGAGTTACTTTCACTTGTAACATAATGTTTTGCAGCTGAATAATACAGCCATAACAGACTTATTTTGGTAATCAGGGCACTGCTAGTCTGATAACAATTCACTATGATTGCACCTGGTTTAGTAGGTTAAGAATACAGGCTTTACTAGAATTGGATTTCTTTTTAATCAGCAGAATAATTAACACTTTAACAGAACAAATTCTTCAAAATGAAAAGATCTTGTGTAGCAACAAATGGGTGTAGGGCTGTGCTGCTTTTGGCTGGGGTAGAGTTAATTTCCTTCACAGTGGCTGGTGTGGGAGTATGTTTTGGATTTGTGCTGAGCAGAGGGCTGATAACACAGAGATGTTTTTGTTATTGCTGAGCAGGGCTTACACAGAGTCAAGGCCTTTTCTGCTTTTGTACTGCCATGCTGGGGAGGGAGCTGGGCGTGCTTGTGAGGCTGGGAGGGGACACAGCCAGGACAGGTGACCTCAACTGACCAAAGGGACATTCCAGACCATCTGACATCATGCTCTGTGCATAAAGTGGGGGGAAGAAAGAGGAAGAGGTGGGGGGGTGTTTGTCTTCCCAAGTCGCCATCACATGTGATGGGTCCCTGCTCTGGTGGGGATGGCTGAACAGGGCCTGCCCATGGGAAGTAGTGAATTCCTTGTTTTGCTTTGCTTGTGCACATGGCTTTTGCTTTGCCTATTAAAATATCTTTATCTCAACCCATTGTCCTACCCTTCTGATTCTCTCCCTGATCTAGCTGGTGGGGAAAAGAACATGCAGCACAACAAAGGTATCTGCAGGTTCAGTTAGGGGCTTCTGGTAACACCGTCTTGGAAAATTATCTAATTTGAAGAATTATTTTCAAATAGTACTACTAAGTCTAGAAGTATTTTTGCAACATTTTAGAATAGATTTAAAGTATGACTCATCAATCATAACCTTGCTAAGAGACAATTCACTGAAAAAAAGGTGCTAAGTGCAAAACACGTGAACAGCTATTCTGTTATTAATCAACAGGTCCATCTTTAAAAGTTTTAGATTTTAAGGTTCTCTAGAGACATGAGTTCATGATCAGCTTTAATGTCACCCTAGTGACAGAAAGTAATTTGAATTATAGTAGCTATGTCAGCTTCTTATAAAATTGTGTTTCCACTTACCTCCAGTACGAATTAAGGATCTGAAATAAGTTGAGGGATTCTATTAAAAATTATGATTATTAATTCTGCATTCCACTTTTGACAAGAAGTTCATAGTTAGTCTCCTGTTAAATATTTAGAAGTTGAATAAGCTATAAAATCCAACCTATTCTTCTTAAAAACATCAGAAAAAGATTTTTTTAGTTTTTAAAGTATCTACCTTTCTCCCCCATAGTTTAGACATAATACGGGAAAAAAACCTGCTGTTTCTCTTCAAAGTGTGAATTGATAAAAACCTTTCTGCAACAGCAAGCAAACTTAATAAAGACCAAAAGAGGATGGAGAATAAAAGAAATTATTCAACATATTAAGAAAACAAGAAACTCTTCCAGATCATTATTTAAATTAGCTCATGGGATTAATGGATATACACTAATTCCTACCTTCCCAGTAGCAGATATTTACTTACAGTTCGAAGGTACCATTTATACATGTGTGTTCTATTATGGTAAGTACTTCTATCACAATACTTCAATATGTGCTCCTTTCATATAAAATATTTTAGTAAGCATGTGATCATAGACTGGACTAAAAATTAGCCTTGATTTTAATGAATCTTTATTGAGCAAATATAACCCATGGATCTATTTAAAATTAAAACGTATGTAAATACACCTACCTTAAAGAACTCTTTCTTTTCAACTTGTTCATTGCCATCTGCATCCAACATTTTAAAGGCAATCTGAAGTCCAGTCTGGGGTTCTGCAACAAATTGCAAAAGAACTTTATTGAAAATATCACACACGTACACTAGAACTCAAATACCAAATGTAAAATGAGTATTGGCTCTGGTTCAGTTCTCCATTGTTATGTACATACATGGTATTTCCAGTGAACCACACACACCTCTTCCAATACAAGCAAACTGTTTAAACACCTTTTTACTATCATGTCAAGGGATAATTAATGCAATGGCAAAGTAAGAACTGCCAGCAGTGCCTAAGTACAAGCCATGAACGTCCATCTGACTCCAACGAAAATACTGTATCTCTTACTGGCCAGGTCTTAAGATATTCCCAAAGGATGTCTCTATAATCCCATGTTGCTTCTGCAGTCTAGCTCTGCCTTGTTTATAAGAGCTCCTTTTTAGGTGAGAAGAGTGGAAAACTATTTCTGGCCATTTTTGACAAAAGCATGTTTTGTATGACTCCCACCAAGATTATTTTTTTCAGGAATTCTACACAATTTTACCCTGCATTTCCTTCACCGAGTGGATGTTTCTTTTCAAGACAAAATGTAATGAGTTCTGAATCTTGAAGACACTATAAAAGCATGGTGTGTTTCAAGCTTCTTCCTACAATTTCCTGATCTTAATTTGTTTACAGGAGGTGGCCTTGAACATTGGCAAGCCCACACAGGAGCAGCATGCTGCTGAAATGTAGCTACAGTAGCTACATTTAAGTAGCCCTTATCCCAGTAGCCTCTGGAGCAGGTGAATTAATGCCACAATCTAGTCATGGCATATGAAAGCCATGGACTTATTGTCTCTGGAATACATTGATGCTTCCAAGAACAATGCTGGGCTCACGAGGGCAGCAAAGTAGTATCTCTAAAAAACTCCAATGTCTTCAGAGATTTTCTTCTGGAAATATATTCTTCTAGCCACATTCTGTAAAGTTTTAAGCCTTGCTTTTGTTTAAAGAGAATCTTTCTGCAAGGGGAACAAGTTAAAGAAATATCCCATTTCTTTTAAGTCATAACAAGATGGTTAAAGAAAGTACTATTTTTACATTTTAAAAATAACTACATCTTCAGCAGTCAACTAATATTCTGTGTGAAGCAATCTTGTGATGCAGGGGTATTTTATAAATACCACTGCAATTTGCACAGCAGTGCTGTCCCCAGCAACTGGGTTGATTTAATACTCAAAACTGGTTTCCTTTCCATGGAAATGCCACATGCTAAATTTGTGTTACTAGTACAAAAGCAAGAAAAGGCTATCCAATAACATATTTAGAGAATAAAAGTAATTGATGCATTTAATAGCAATTCATACCATCTGTGTTCCAATTTTCAGATAAGAGAGCTGTTAGTGAAAATATAGACCTAAAGCTGCTTATACTGTTCAGAGATGACATACTTATCTGATATGATGTAACCCCAAAGGTATGTGTTTGTAAAATAAGCATAGTTCAAAGACTACCACAGATATATTTGTATTTAATTAGAATCAGGCAAAATTCCAAAATCTGAACAGAGAGCTTCATCCTGGCTGTGAGTGCAGGTTAGACCTAGGTGCTTCCTCTCCTAATATTCCTGCATTGACCAAGCTGTCAACTTGTGTGACTGGATAATTGAAACAAAGCTCTAAGTAAAGGTGACAACTTCAGTTCCTTGGCTTCTTCACCAGGCAGGGCTCCATTAACCTATTGCTAGAAATGAAATTCAATATAACACTGGAAGAAAAAAGACAGTGATGACACAAGGCACACAGGAAAGAGAAAAGAAGGTCATGGGGGAAAAAATAAAACCTTTGTCTATCACAAAATTATATTTTCAAGTTCAGTGTTTTTACAGACTCTGATTTTGTATGACAGACAGCATGGTCTCATCAGCAGTGTGGAACCAGGAGTCTGATGACTCTTTTTCCATTTCCCTATTGCTCAGTTGGTGACTTGGAAGCAATTTAAATATTGATGCCTGCTTTAAGAAATCTCACATTAATTCTCACTAGTGAGAGAGACAGGTTGTGTAACTCAGGGCTGACTGACAGGGGATCCTTGTTAGGCAAAGATAGAGGCACTAATGCTTGTTGACATTTGCTTTCAAACTGATCAGTATGATAACCCTCTGTGTAACCAAAGCAGCAACATTACCACTGCATTTTTATCCTGCATTAAAAGGTGCCTTTGTTTTTGAGGTTCAATACATTCTTATATAAATTCTGTGAAAAACAATGTTACCTGATTGTCTGGAGAAGTGTAACAACTTTCTCTGGTACTGCTTCAATTTTCTAAATGTTTCAGCCAATAAGTCAGCATGAATTCACTTTCAGCTGCCATAAATTTCTAAAGAAATAGAATCTTTGGCACTTATTCCTGCAACTTTAAGGTATTCTTCTGAAGTCACAATTTGGCTGTCATAGTTGTCCTTTTTTAACATAAATTTGTCTTTTTCGAGTTGCAACAAATACTTTGAAATCAGAATCCTACCTGGGCTAAACTCCTGTCTCTGATTTTAAAAGCCACTTGAACATAAGGTATAATTCATGTTCAAGCAGTGTGTAGCACGGGACAGTCAACACAGCTGAAGCAGTGTATTTGTATGTTAAAGCTTAATGCATATCTATAGATATGTAATTTAATACTGTGTACTAGCTAAAGTTGCCAAAGAGATTATCCACCCTTCATGCTGTGCAACAGGAACTAATGGAGTTCTGCTGAGAAATGAGGTAAGCTGCAGAAAGGCCACTTGAATTGTGCAAGAGATGCATAATAATGGAAGGCTGGACATACTCTCTCCACTCTGTGGAGACCAACATTACTTGTTCATACTACACCATGAGAGGGTGGATTTCCAGAGCAAGGAAAATTTATCAATTTATTTAAGGCCAGCCATGGACCTTGCAGCCATGGAAGTGATGGGGGTCACATGAGAGTGATGCCTCTACAGTCTGTCAGGAAAGAAGAGACTGCTTCTTTCTCTCCTTTCACCATGCACTGATACAATAAATCTATTATGCCTGGCTTTGTCCCTTGCTGAAAATGTTAGACTTGTACAAATCAGTCAAACAAGACAGCATGCGGACTGTTCTGTGAACTATTTCATGGACATGCATATGGACTACTTCACTACAGCTCTAGGGGTCTCGCCTTTAATGCTCATTGACACATTTCAAATCTCGGCGTTTTTAAGCATCACCTACACATCAGAACAAAACAGGGGGGTAGCAAGCATGACACAGAGAAAGTACCAGACAATCCCAGATCACTTCCATGCAAAAAACAAAAAAATGACTGTTGCTTGTAGATGAAGCAAGTACCAAACAAAAGTTGTTTTTAAAAAAAGTGCTTCACAGAAAAAGGAAGGAAGTAAAGGAGGGGGGCTGAAATACATGTACAATACTTGGAGGAAATAAAGTCAAAAGGAATAGAGGATAAAAAAAATGGACTTTAAAGTCAGACAAAAAGACACTGAAAAAATCTGCTGTTTATGTATTGCATCCATTGCAAATCTGAACACAATAAAAACAGGCAATTACCTCTAAGACACTACAACAGTTTTTCACACCCCTGCATAAGCTCAATGTCTCAATGTCCAAAATTACTACAACTACTAGCCAGAAGAAAAATTATCTTCCCATCCAGTTTTTCTCCTTATTATGTGATGGTGTATCCAATGTCTCCCCCCTCTCAAAGGATTTCAAAGACTTTTCTGATCCCACGGTGCAGGAAGTACCATAATTTTTAAAGTATTGCTATGAGCCAATGATGACACTGACATCCATTTATATTAATGCATTGTCACTCTATATACAGTAGTTTTTTATGTTTTACTATAATGCAGAAATTTAGAAGCTAAAAAATACTAGAAGAAAAGTTCCTGGTAAACTGTTAGTAGCTGAGTATTTGTGCCTATATATTTTAAATATATAATACTTACTTGTAAGAATTGTCAGCAAAAACAGATACTCTGCATAAGATATCAACCCTGAAAAAAAAAGTTTAAAAATTACTTGTGGAAAAACCCAAAAACTGACAGCAAAATTTGGAAGATTAAATCTTACAAATATAAAAATAATGTAATTTGACATTGTATTAAAGTAAGCCAAGTTACTATTTAATAAAATTTTCACTTTTGTTTTTAGTACTTTGAAGATAAAATTCCCTAACCCCAGACTCATCAATGTTCATGTCTAACCAAGAAAGTAAGGTTTATTTGATATTAACAAAAGGCCTACACTAAATCTTTGGATTCTCACTGAAAACATTCAATGTTTATATAAAAGACAAATAAATTAAATGTGCTTTGTCACATTTAGTACCTGGGAGGAGAACTACTCGAACATTACCCTGAAGGATCAAAGTCCTCCATCCTTTGGCAGGCTCGCAAAAGGCGGAGAATAGCTTCCCTCTAATTCTCAAGGGAACATGGCAACACGCAAAGCTGCCAAGCTGCTAGATTGTGCTGATAGTACTGCTGGGCCCTGTGCCAAGAGAAGGCTTTTTTTTTTTTTTTTTTTTTTAAATAGGAACATGTCCTTTCTACAAGGTGAAAGTATTTTCCCCCCTTTTGAAGGAAAATTCCAGTGTTTTCTTTTGAAATACCGCCTTAAGTGAAAAGCCTGAACAAACACAAAGATGTGATAGCGTCAAAATAGAGTGTGCAAGCTAAAGATAGAGAGTGCAGAATGAGGGTGGCTAAACAACAGAATCTGAACCATCTGCCCTGCAATAATGTTTGGGGAAAAAAATGTAAAGGGCTTTTTTATAAATCACTTTTCAAAATAACTGAGCTACTTTTAACTTGTGAGCTAAACATTGTATAATGCTGAAGCTGCTTAAAATAATGAAGTTCAAACATGCCTATCTGTGCAAAGATAAACTATTTTTGTAATTTATATTTAGTTAATTGATAGATAAGGAGCCCACTTAAGCTTCAGTGATAAACAATTAACTTTTGTTAAACTACTATGCAGAAGAAACAGCATTTGTATTTGACCTCAGATAGTAACTTAACACTTCTAAGTACCAGAGCTCAGAAATATTAAATTGCTAAATGCAAGAGTCTGAAAATACGAGAACAAGTCTTAGCTAAAGGGAAGTCTAATGCTGATCCTGTTGCCAACACACTCTGGTTCCATATCTCAGCTTTCCTCTCCATCAAAATAAGACGATTTACCCTATCATCCTACAAGAATCGTGTTAATCAGCACAATACCACAATCATACAATACACTGTGGAAATAAAAAATACTTGCATCTCAAAGACTTAGTCCTGCTTACAAGTTTTAGCATTTCTGTCATTGCAAGAATGCAAATTATTATTTTCATTGCTGTAAAACTTGGAATTGTATTCTTAGATGAAACATCTAGGTTTTCTACAAGTTCGAAATCAAATAAACAGAAAAAGAACTCCTGTCCCATTTTTTTAGCTTATATGCCTAAGACAAGATTAAAAAAAAAGATAGAAACAAATAGGTGGCAAAAAGAATCAAGCAAATAGTGTGAAAAGCAGTGATTAAGATTCCTAATTTTGTTTTGTTTGTGACATAGCAAAAGAACGTTTAAGGGAAGAATATCAAGGAAGACAAGGAGGCAACTTCTCAGGTCTGTATAGAAAACACCTCCCAGTCAAGGACTGCAGTGGTGTCAGCACAAAGACCCCTGACTGAAAATGTAACCACCAAGCAATGAAGGACAGCATTGCTGGGCAAGGAGAAGTGGGAGGCTGCCCCTCAGCTGTCTTGAGATGTTCTGCATGGCATAGTCTAAGGAAAACCTGGAAGCTGAAGACAAGTGGTTTATGCTAGGTAAAACAGAACACGGAGAGCCCAGTGTAGGGATGCAAGATAAGAGATGAGACACTCAAAGAAGTTGTGGAAAAAAAAAGTGTTTATCAAAGTTTTTGAAAGGATATTAACACAGCAGATTACGGTTGTAAAAGTCTGAGGAAAAAAAAGTTGTAATAATTGAGATACAAAATACTGAGCCCCTGGAGAGTTTTAGCTTTACAGGTAGACAGGGTTCATTGTACTATATAAAATTTTGCAGAAAGCATCTGCAAAATTTTTACGGAGATGGTGAGATGTGAAGAAAAGATCAATTTGAAGACAACACCCTGCTATCTGGCTCAAGGGAGAAGCACCTGAATTGAAGAGGACTGGAAAGAGCAGCTTTGCAAGAAATGGCAGGAGTTTTCATCATCTTACTGTAATCTAACTGAAAAGTTGCTATAGTGAAATTGGTAAATATAATAAGAATATGTAGAAATATTCTGGATTATTCTTTAAAACTTGACTCAATGCTTTACAGAAAATTCATGGCTTGCCTGATATTTTCTGGAAGACTGATTGTACTAAAATAATTTATCATAAGATTTTTAAATTTGTGGACTAATTTCCATTTAAAAACTTATTTTAATTTTATTGTCCTTTTGCTACATGCAGTGAGTGGCCAACTTACCTCATCCATAAAGTAAATGAAATATTTTGGTAATTTTCTTTTTTATTCTACAGTAATCATTACAAAGACGCTCAAATTAAAAGATGTAACATAGCAAATTAAAAAACCCAAAATAAGACAACCCACTGAAAATTAAATTCATATCCAAGCAAAATTTAAAAGATAAAAGCTTCACACACTGTTGAATGACTCAGCATACTTGCAGCCAAGAAAATGAAGTTTGCATTGGCAAAATACTGTCATTTTCTAAAGCTAAAGGAACCTTCCCCAACCCTCCCTAGAAATATCTGTCCTCAAACTTACTAACAACTGCTGACAGTACAATATTCTTATTACTGAATAAATCATAAGTGTACTTACAAAATATGACACAAATTTTAAAACTGCCCACTAGAAGGCAGAATCCTCTAGCATTACATTTTACAAACCAGACTGATGGCAGTTTTCTGTCTTCTTGACATTTAAAGAACAATTTGAAGGTAGTTAAATAACCTCAGCCAAACAGTTGGACAGGGGTAGATGCATTATTCTGGTACTTGCAAAAGCATAAATATTTTCATTTTTAAACTGTGATAATAATGCATCTCACATTTTTAAACTGTGATAATAATGCAAAGCAAAAGCATCAAAGTCACTAAACAGGCATCATGACCAAAAATTGTAAAAACTCTGAGTGTTGTGAGGACATATGGATGACAGCACTGAATGTTTCTGCATCATCTCAAACTCCTACCTGGCGTTTGAAGGACAGAGATTCAAACACACAGTGTTAAGCAAGGGCAGATCTTTGCCAGAATGCAGAAGACACCAACTCTGAGTGTATCACTGAGCCCACTTTGTGCCAAACACTCAGCTGGGAGAGGTGCAGTAAGAGAAAGCTGCATTGATTTGCTGTTTTCCATTTCTCTTTGTGGATTCCTGGTTTTCCCAGGCAGCATGCTCTGGGGATTTGCAGTGTCCATCACGAGAAAAAGAAAGGCTCTAAACATGCAGTTAAAGAGAGAGAATATCCAAAAATTCAAGACTGAGAATGCTTTAAGCTAAATCCTGGGAAAGCATGTGATGATTGGAAAAGGCAGGGAATGACTGTTTAGTACAAAATCCAGCTTCTCCCAGGATAGGAAAAAATTGTTAATTTGTTCAGAGATGTTTCAGGGCTTTTGGGGTATGCTGGGGCTTTCAGAAGCAGACTGACAAGCAAGGCACCCAGCTGAAGACCCTTGCAGGTCTGCACAAGAATGCAAGAAATGAACTGCAGACAGAAGAGGCTGTGAGACCAAAGGGTAGTGAAATGCTGAGATTGAGGACTGCTCTCTTGGCACAAGCTTCCAGCCGTGTCTGAGGATCTGCTGTGCATGGAGAGAGCATGGCTCATGCCTGCCAAGGAACTTCAGCAGTGCAACAGCAGCTTTATTTTCCAGAAACATCCACAGGATAAGGGATTCAGGCTGAACTGTATGATACACAAAGTTTGTGAATAGGCGCTGTCGGTCTTTCTCATTAGTTTGGGAATTTTGTTCTTTTGTTACTGTGAAATGGTTAATTGCTCATCTATTTGGTTTTCTTGATCCTCTTGTTTGTTTTCTCTCTTCAATTAATTTATGTTAATGAGATGTTTATTTGGTGTTCTTTAATCCCCTGCTGTTACACTAACAATATCCCCACTCTTAGTTTGCTCTTTATGTAGTCCAATATAAAGTGGAAATGCTGGGTGAAAAGAAAACAAAGCACATCGACACTGTGAAGGGTCACAGAGCTCCCAAAGAGGGAGAAATAAGTTCAACTGCTCTTGGAATCAGGGATGCCACTTAATGTAACTAGGTACAATTTTTACTTTTATTCATAGTTTCCATGCATTTAAGTTACATAGAGGAACAGTCAGGTCATTAACAAAAAGTCTTAAAAGTCCATTTTGTGTTCAAGCCATCCCTTTAGCTCTTTCCTCTTCCAAGTAGGCTTTTCAGTTTCTTTCATGTCTCCTCCTACACCTAAGAAGGCTTTCAATTCCCAGCCTCTTTACTCTCTCTTGTATAACTGAGAGATTTGCCAAGGAGGCAGCTACTGGCTAGATGAAGATGAAATAAAATCCATGAAAACCTCTTTAAAAATACATTCAGCTCACACCATATAATGAGATAAAAAGCAAGACGTATTTTTCAGTATCAAAAGTGCTCATTACCTTTATCACCAAGCTCTCTAAAAAAGGTTGGTCCTGGTTTAGCTTTGGCAACATACAGCAGTGCAGCATCTACCTCCTTTAAAGACATAAACAAGAAAATATAAAGCCAGTTTTGAAAGAGACTTAATCACTTCAGTAACAGAAAGAATGCAAGTTCTTTTGAAGAAGGAAAGGAACATTTTGCTTACCTTTTTTGTCAGTTTCTTGGCTGAAGCTTTGCCTATAATAAAAAAAATCATCATCATTCAATAACAAACTGACTTTGAACTTTGATCAGGTTTTGTGGCATTTCTTCTGATTTTTTTTGAGAAAATGCTAAGTAATATGAAACAGAATATTTCGCAACAGACAGTTTGTTTCTAATTCCCATAATGATCACGAGAGGACAAGATTTAAAAATAATATGAGCAGTCTGTTCAAATGTTCTCTCAGCCTAGATTAAAGCACAGCCTACTTTCATATCGATGACCAACTTACTAGTATGACTTTGCATACTGTGAGCTACAAATGTCGCACAGATTCCACGGCTACACTATACAGCAAGAAACAGCTGTAGTATTTACAAAGGGATTTCCATGCACACATGATAGTCCTTGAAGTGTGGGTTGAGTATGTGAAAGCTAAGAAATACCAAAAAAAAAAATTAAAATGTGATGTTTCTATTAAGCAGAAGTAAATTGAACAACTCTGCTTTCCGAAGGAGCATCAGATGAAACTCATGCAAACTCCTAAATGTTTCTCAGCAGGTTCAAGTGTATACACTCAAACAGGGGAGTCACTAGCAGTATAGGTTATGATCCTGTGTAAATCACATGTTTGGGGAGCTGCAATGTGTCTGTACATATGTATGTAGCTGCAATGTATCAAGAGTGGAACATTCCAGCTGGTTAGGCAGGGATCACAGAAACCCTATGGTCATGGACCTGCAGGAGCTGTGCATGTCCCTTCTCAGTCTACCTCCTCAGCGCTTCTCATACAGTTCTCCAAACCCTGTTGTCCTTCACTCTTACCTCTCTCAGCCCATCATGCTCTTCCTTCATCTCTGTTTCCTCTGGATTCCAGCCAGCCATTCCCTCCTATTTATTCACATTGAGTAAGCACAAACTGAGCCACTTGGATGTGCTCTGTGGACTGGTGCCCCTGTGTGCAGCAGCCTGCTTTGCTCCACGCTTGGTCTCCAAGGCTACTTTGCTGCTTCACAGGCATTTTGCATCCAAAGGGTCACCAGTGCAGCACCACTATCTGGAAATGGGCATGATGGAAGCAGCCTGGTGGGCAGCTGTCAAAAAACATCTACCAAGCATTTTCACAGGCCCATAATTTGGCCAGACAGCGGTGCTTTGTCAGTAAAATAGTGAATTTCCACAGTGCTGGCAAATGGCATGCCCAGCTGCAAGGGGTTTCCACTGGCAACTTTTGGCTTGGAACATCTCAACCAGCAATAGCTCATTTTTCAGCACAGGCAAAACAGTACCCTGGCCTCTGCTCCCTCAACTAGCAGTAACAGTTTTGCTGATAAATTCCACTCCTCACATCCCCTCCCCCAAATCAGCCTAAGGCAGACACCTGGCACATAACATTTCAACACAAATGTTTAAGTTTGACAAAAGTTATAAGCAACTAAAATTAGGGCTTTAATACTGGAGTGTTGAGTGACCCCAGCAACAGGTGTTGCCAGTACCACCTGTTACTGTGGATGAATACATTTTTGTGCAATGCCTATACATATATTTAAACCCATATACACACATATATATAAAGCTCCATAGGTAGATACCTTTTAAGTATAACAATGCATGAAATCCTCTACTTTGCCTCATTTGAGACAAAAGAAGTCAGACTGATAACAGACTGGGAGAAGCAGCAACAACAGCTACATCCACTAAGGCTGAGTCCTGAGCAGTGTGATGTAACACCACAGTTACATGTAACAGCAGTCCCTGCTGCAGAGCATTTTCATGAATGGCTGCTTAGGAAATTAAGTGATTTCGATCTCATCTTTGAAATGTCACTGCTTCGTACAGCATGTTTCAATGTGAAACTGAACTTAAGCTGGTTTTTTGGCCCTGGCAGACCCACCAATAGAGCAGCCTTACAGAAGGGAATGAGTCAGGCTGTAGGTCTGCAAAACACAGTATCTGAAAGAAAAACGGGAAAACCACCCTGCAGTTTCTCACTGTACATGCTCCTTGCACTTGCTGTCTGCACTGAAGCCAGCCATATATCCTTATTTGGTTAACAGCAACTCCATTCATTTGATTCTCCTGGTGATCCCAAGAACATCACATCTGGATCAGCACCTGCTACCACAGCAGTGTAGTGGGGAGTAACCTTTTGCCAGCATCCAGGAGGATGATGAAAGGAGACAGGCTGAACTCTGCAAGCTGGAACAGCCAAGGCATGGATAAGTGATGCAAGGTAAGAAGAAAACACTTGGAGCTACAGCTGAGACAACAGTTGGCCAAGTTTGTGAGGCTGTACACTTGAGTCTGTGTTTCTCTTTGTGTTGCATTCAGCACAATGCTGAAACTCTTCAGTTACATGGTTTTGGGAACAACATATCCTCACTGAGAATTACCAGATATTGATAAAAATTAAGAAAAGGAAGGGAAGTCTATTGTAGACGTACAGACTCTTCACCAGCCAGCACTTACAACTGCAACTGCCTAGAGCTCACAGAAATGGCTGTGGCAGCCATCAACATCTGCCCTCTTACATCCAGCCACTGTCACGCTCCAGAGGATATTTAAGATGCTGATATGTTGACCTCTTTCAGAGGTGAAAAGACAGTAACAACAATGATGCAGAGATGCTCATGCTACCCTCGCATGGGGGAAAGGACTGGTAGAGCAAAAGAAGAGCAAAAGAAGCCTTCACTGAGTGGCAGAAGAGGGAGAGAAGAGTCATAATCACCCCAGGACGTGGTGAGACGCAGCACCAGGTGGGTCAGAATCGGTCCTTGCAGCAACTGGACGAGAGGCAGCTGCCACAGTAAGACAGGAAAAAAGGCAGGAGAGAAAGGAACTGATTCAGAGAGAAACAAAGAGATTTCTACTTTTCAAAGCAGTAAACACAGCAAAGTACTAAATATGGAGTCTTTTAATGGTGCTCTTCTCACATGGGCAGATGTCACCAAGCACGTGTACTGGAGGGTAGGAATCTTTTGGAAAAAACACCCTGACACTAGGGAGAGTAGTGTTATCTTTCATACTGGGATTTGTGTAAGATATTAGACTACAGTCTTATAATAATATAATAATTTAAACTGTAGAATAAGTTTCCTCCAATAATTATTTTAATGTTTTCTAAGAATTACATCCAGTTATATTTTATTGGTATTGTCATTATATAAAATCATGTGTGAAGACTCAAATCTCTGTTTACACTAGGAAACATACTTCTTGAATGCTAATTTAGCTCTTGGTGCTTATTTTCTCAATTTATTTACTTCTTAACAGTGAGCACCCTTTAAATACCAACAAGGAAAGCTCTATTAATATAAAATGTACAGCCCTCCGAGGAATCAGATCTTTTAAGACCTTGTCTAAAATAATTAGGAGAAGGTTAACTCTTCTCTGCAGAAGATGCACTGCAAAGGTTTGAACAGTTTCTTACCCGGCTTGTACACTGAAGAAAAAAAGTGCCTCTTTTTTCCCATGAATTAAATATTGATGCTATCATTCCTCACACATGACTACAAATATATCAGGATCTAAGTCTCTCTCTGAGGACTACAGGCAATAGATGTAATTATTAGGGACTATTTAATCTATTAAGTAAAAGATCTGCATGATTCAATTTTCTTTAGTTTTACTCTTTTACTTTAATAGATTCTTACTACTTGGAAAATTAATGACACAGTACCAAACTTGTTTGTAGTAGTTAGAGTCTTTCATATGAAAAAAGAAACTTGTAATTTTAATTGTTTTTAACTTGATTAAATGAGAACAACTTTTTTTTTCCTACGGACCTGCCACAATTATGATGGAATACTGGTTTAAAGGACAGTATTTTCAAGGGTCTCTACATATTTTACATATGCAATCATCTAATTTTCACCACCTACAGCATATCCATGAAACAATGGCATACAGAGGCACTTTTCATGGACAAAAAGGCATTTTAGCTTTTTTAGTAGTATGAATACCAAGTCTACTTATTAACACACAAGTTCTGTGCTGTTAGCCAAGAAAGTTAGTTGATAACTATAATTAAGAAAACACTGCCAAGAGCAGCTCCATCAGTCTTTATTTGCCCTCGGCAAACCTGGGTATTTTGTCACCTACGTTTCTGGAAACAGAAGTGTTTCCATCATCTATCGTTTTTTTACACTAAGATGTAGAACGGACCTGACATCAATGTTAGGATTACTGTTAGGAAAGGGCTGAATTAAACAAGGCTGGACTTGCACACACAGTAACACCCTTTTATACCTGTAGAGCTAAGGAATGGCTTAGATCTGACAAAAGGTGTTTAGATTCAAAGAATTTGTAAAATCACGAATATAAGCAACTCTAACAACAATAATCGAAGGACAAAGTAAAAGTAGTTACTACTATGTATAAGAAAACATAATTTTACATGTCTTCAAGATTGCTTTATTTTTGTAATAAGGATATTTAATTTAAATTTTGAATCAATCTTTCTCCACAGCCTGAAATTCAAATGTGAACAGTATAAAATAGGTATCTTTTCCTAGAAGAACAAACTCCTGTCCTTTTCATCAGTGAAGTCACTAAGATGGTTTGACCCAAATCTCTTTTTAGCTCCATTTCAAACAGACAAAATTACAAAAATAAAATAAAAATTGACCTCCCAGCTTTTTAATTTCAGATGGCATTCATTGCTATCTTTGCTGAATATTGACCTTGCAGGTTCAAGGTCATACTGAGGTACTATAAAACCATTTGGTTTTTTATGAAAAATTAGGATGAGAATAGCATTAAGTACATTCACAATTGAAACAAACTCTCATTGTGCAAAATGATGAGTGAAACAAACCTTTTAAATGGGATGGGTTTTCAGCACAATCCTAATTTGAGGATCAGGGCATTTTAAAAGCCACACCCACTGTATGAAGCTCATGCTGTGGCCTTTAGAGCAGAGCCCACCCTGCAGCCTTGCCTGCCATGGGAACGAGGATTTGCATTTCTTATAACTGGCTGCCAGCTTTCACGCAAGCTGAACTCTGAGAATCCTGCACCAGCGAGCTGGGTTAGATAAGAATTGTGTATGTTGATTTCCTTGGGGAGATGCTGTTAAAATTTCTGTTTAAATTAGCCTGAAATAGAAGATCTTTGACATGCAATAGCTTGTATTTAATTCTCAGCCCTCTTAGATAATTTTAATGATACTGGACAAGTATGTTATATTAACAAAGTGTGCCTTTTTTAACTTACCAAAGTGTGCCTTATTTTTTGTTCTCATTCCTTAAAGCTCTTCTATGCATTTATAAAGTACTTACTGCTAATGAAACCAATAAAGGACAAAAATTCAAGCTAGTAATTATTTCTTTAAGGCCTTCTTTTGAAATACTGGTGATACTAGAGATAAATGAAGGATAGCAAAAAAACTTTAGGCTTTTTGAAAGCATGACAAACCAAGTGGTCAGATTTCTATGCTAGCTCCTGGCAAACCAATATCTGAATAATAAATGAGCATGCAATTTAAATGAATTAAGAATTTACTTCAGCCAGAAAGCTTTTACTGAACTACTGCATTGCTCCATTGAAAGATAATTGATAAAAGTAATTTCAATCACATGAATTAGTAAAATGAACCACCGGAATTGAATTCAAGTATGCCCAGTGGAAAAGGCAATTTGCAGTAATAAAAGCTTCTGCTATGCTTTACAAAACAAGCTTTGCATCTGTCCTTATTTATTTAAAGCAATCGTTCCTCTGAGGAAACAAGAAATACAGAGCGCTGGGATGGGGCCAGCACTGGCAAATCTCCATTTCAGAAGAGCACTTGCATCAGAGCAAGTCAATACCAGGAGGTTTCTCAGTGAGTCAGGCAGCCTGGGGTAAAAAGGGTGGGATGCTGATGCAGGGAGGAAACATCAAAGGATATTTAGGAAACTGAAAGAGACAGAAGAATTAAGATAAGCAAGTTTCCAAAACCTCTTAAAGAGACCATGGCACTGAGTCACCAGGAGTTCCAAAATAACCAAAGGCACCAGGGTAAAAGCAGATGCTGTGGTGCCCACTACAGTGCTTGCAAACAGCTTAGTCCTCACTGGGACTGCAGCAAGAGTCTGTGGGAAAGGCAAGGAGAGCAGGGGAACACCTTCTCCTTAGATCCAGGGAAAGTGACATACTCCCAGATCCCCTCTCTTTCTAATAATGTATCCGAGCTGCAGTTAAGGAAAAGATGAGAATATGTTCAAACTTCCAAGCTTATCCCAAGACTTGTACTGCAAGGACATACAGGATACAGTCACTTCTCCCAAACAACTGCAGCAGTCTCACAGGCCTGTACGGGCAGCCCTGCAAAGGGAGCACGTGAAGCCAGCTAAGACTTCATGTGAAACACACAAGCAGCAAGAAGCCAAGCAGAGAGCACAATTTCAGCTGAGCATTTCCCCAGCAGGAGAGGCTGCCAGTCCTCTGGACAGGCAGAGGTCAGCCCTGGAGGACCATCTGGGAAAAAAAAAGTGTCATGTGAAATGCAAGTTCTCAAACTCCCAAATAAGCACTTCATACTTGGCTCCTCTGGCCTCATTAAGATGTCTAAAAATTAGGTGCCTAAATCTGAGTTGGTGATCTCTGTGGTGCTTTGCTGTAACTATGATGGTGTGAGGACATACACAGAAAAAGGTTTATAATTAACTCTGAAATCAGCTGCTCCTATTTCAGATCTGAGGAAAAGCTCATATGCCCAAAAGCTTCTCTAATTTTTCCAACTTAGAGCAACTGGTCTAATAAAAGATATTATCTCTTTCTGCAAACTTCATCCTGACTAATGACTTTAGGCTGCCTTTATAGTCAAGGGAGAGAAACAGACAGAGAAAGGACAATTTATTCCAGGTTGAGACAGGTGTCCAATCCAGGTCTTGCACTTATCTGTTCCCTTCTTTTAAAGAAATGCTACAATTACTTCCTCTGACCTGACATTCAGCTTTTATATATGTGAGTTGAGCAAGTGGGTTCTTCTGCATGCAACCAGATAACTCACACTGTGACTGCTTTCTGTATTTGTTACATCTATAATCTGTTTTTTCCAACCTCCTATATAGTAGACTGATGTTAGCAGTGCTAAGGGCATGTATTCTCTGTTTTAATAAGAACTTAATCAGATGCAAGGATAAAGTTAACTACAGCTCAAGAGATGGAATGGCTGCATAATTGGAGCAATAAAGTCTTATAAAGGACAACTAAGATTACCTGGAAGGAGCTGTATCCATAATACATATTTCTGAGACCAGAAGGGTGGAGAACAATTCCTGCAACTTACAGAGAACACTATGGAGTTCAGACTTTTGGGATTGATGGCATTTCCTGACTCTGCACAAAACCATGGTCCTTCCCACAAAGAGCAGGCAAGCAGAGCCACAACCCCCAAAAATTCCTGTTACAATGTTTAAGATTGTAGTCAGTCTTATCTAGCAAAGAGAACAGTATAAGCTAGACTACGCCTTCAAGAAAACTCAATTAAGCAACTTTGATCCAACTCTGAAATAAAGAAGATATAATTTGTGAATCATCACTCTCCTTACGTCATCATCTCCTATTGTTAACAACACCTAACTTTTAAATACTACAGGGTCAGAGCACATTCTAGATTACTCAGATCAGACGAAGGTAAACTATTAAGACAGCCTCCTAGCACTAGAGGTTTAATTCTGTTCCTTTCCTAGGCAGTGTTAGAAGTCAGGATCTCTGGCCTTAGGGTTCTGCAATCTACTTTATGGCTAGAGAAGATTATTAGAGAAGAACAAATAAATAGGGGTATAGACAACAACAGTGAAATGACACTGTTAAAAATCTGCATACACAACGAGCAAATTGCATCTTAATTATAAGCAGACATTAATTTGGATTCAGAATGAAAAAGTGTGCAAATCATCCCACAATCAAAATGAAGGAAGAAAAGGTCAACATCTTAACAAAGCCAGAAACTGATTCTTATCTCACTATGCAAAACTTGATTTAAGCTTATGTGTTCAATATAAAGGCCCCATTACCACAATAGCAACCACTCCTTTTGTCTCATTCAGCTACTTCCTTTACAATATGTATTCTGAAGATTTTCCCTGTCATGTCAGAGAGGACCACCTTTTCCACCTATTTGCTCTGATGCAATTTATCCCCTAAGCACGAACTGCGAATCATTTCAAATTGTGTCAAATTATATGAAGTAACTGAATGGTTTATTACTCTTTGATATGTACTGAATACTCCAACAAGAAAGAATTACAGATAACAATGCCAGAAATAACCACGTGGGTCAACCACTTTGTTCTATTGCTCCCAACAGACTTTGGCTCATGCATTATCTCATCAGTTTAGGTGCACACAAATACATGTTCACACATTTGAAAGATAGTATAAATACAAAAATTAGGTTGGAATATGGCCTCAAGTTGCACAAGGGGAGGTTCAGACTGGAATTTTTTTTTTACTGAAAGGGTTGTCAAGCATTGGAACAGATTGCCCAGGAAAGTTGTGGAGACAGTATCCCTGGAAATACTTAAAAGACATGTGAATGTGTTGCTTAGGGACATGGTTTAGTGGTGGACTCCACTGGGTTAGGTTAATGGTTGGACTTGACGATTTTAAAAATTTTTAACCTTAGTGATTCTATAATTCCATTATTTGGCTTCAAAAGACAATAGAATCATTAAGGTTGGTAAAGATGTCTAAGATCATTGAATCCAGCCACTAATGCAGCACTGCCAGACCCACCAGTAAACTGTGTCCCCAAGTGCCACATTCACAAGTCTTGTGATCACTTTCAGGGTTGGTGATTTCACTGGTTTTCTGGGCAGCCTGTTCCAATGTTTGACCACCCATTCACTGAAGAATTTTTCCCTAGTACCCAGCCTAAACCTTCCTTGGTACAATTTGAGGCCATTTCCTCTTGTTCTGTCACTTGTTGCCTGGCAGAAGAGGCCCAGCCCCACCTGGCTGCGCCCTCCTTTCAGGCAGTTGTAGAGAGTAATGAGGTCCCCCCGAGCCTCCTTTTCTCCAGGCTGAACACCCCCAGCTCCCTTAGCTGCTCCTCAAAGGACTTGTGCTCCAGACCCTTCCCCAGCTCCGCTGCCCTTCTCTGGACACGCTCCAGTCCCTCAATGTCTTTCTTGCAGTGAGGGGCCCAGAACTGCACACAGGATTGGAGCTGTGGCCTCACCAGTGCTGAGTACAGGGGGACAGTCACTGCCCTGCTCCTGCTGGCCACACCAGTGCTGATCCAGGCCAGGATGCCATCGGCCTTCTTGGCCACCTGGGCACACACACTGGCTCACGTTCAGCTGCTGTTTGCCAGCACCCCCAGGTCCTTTTCCGCCAGGCAGCTTCCCAGCCACTGTCCCCAGCCTGCAGCGCTGCCTGGGGTTGTTGTGACCCCAGTGCAGGACCTGGCACTTGGCCTTGCTGAACCTCATACAATTGGTCCTGGCCCTTTGATCCAGCCTGTCCAGATCCCTCTGCAGGCCCTTCCTGCCACCCAGCAGATCAACACTCCCACCCAAATTGGTGTCATCTGTGAACTGACTGAGAGAGTACTCGATCCCCTCATCCAGATCATCAACAAAGATGTTAAACAGGACTGGCCCAAATACTGTTCCCAGGGAACACCACTTTGTGACCAGCCCCCAGTGGGATGTAACTCCATTCAGCATCACTCCCTGGGCTTGGCCATCCAGACAGCTTTTTACCCAGTGAACAGTGCACCCACCCAAGCCATGAGCAGCCAGCTTCTCCAGGATAATGCTGAGGGAAACAGTGTAAAGGCTTTTTCAAAGTCTAGGTAGACAACATCCATAGCATTTCCCTCATCCACTGGGCAGGTCAAAAACTGTGAAATGAATTCAACTCCTTTGTTTATGAAATAGTTTGCTTCTTAAACTTATTCATCCAAGCACAAACTTCAGGATACTGTTGATATTGCTTATTCCTAGTGGAACAGAAAGAAAAAATCTAATGATTTACTAATGAAGTAATTAAAATTTTTTAAATTAAAACTGGAAATATTAAGTGAAATATTTGTATTTATTAATTATATCAGCATGAAAAATGCACTGGTTACTGTAATTCTCTTCAGATATAGGACATCTATCGTGCTTGTGTCCAAGCAGTAAATAGCTAACATATCAGTGATCTAGGCAATTTAAATTACTGCAGTGGGTAAGCAACCAGGAGCATTGACATTTCACATAAATTACATGGGTTCTCAAGAGTACTGTAAATAGAAATATCTACTTAGATTCAGTTTATGTAGAAGCTCACTCTTTTTTAAATGGTTTTCCTGTTTCACCCTATCACATATCAAAATTATTTACATCACCATTAATGTTTTCTCTTTTGTTATGTTTTGTATTTTTAAAAAAAGATTTACTTCCACTACAGCAACATGCAGTAAAAGGTCTTAGAAATATTGCCAAAAATATTCAAAGAGGTGACAGCTGATTAGAAAAGTATAATGGAATTTTACTAGAAATATCAGTTTGGGAAACTGTAATTCATCATAATACAGTTCTCGCTAGTCAGATCTTTAGAAGAAAAAAAAAAAAAAAACAAAAACAGAGAAAGAGGTGGCTGATGTTTTTCTATACTGCTATTGCAAAATCTGGAAATCTCAACAGCAGGATGTCTGATTTCTATTGCTGCACTATTCTAATGATGGTGGTATTCGTGTTTCATTCTCCTAGTACCTTGTCCTTCCATCAAATGTCTAGAAATTGAGGCCTTCAGGGCTGCCTTACATCCCCCACAGAGCAAACACATCCTTTCAAACATCTTATTGTTCTTATTTCCTTCCCAATGGTAACATTCTAGGGAATACATTAAAAACAGCATCTTTTTGGTGACTGTGAAAGATGGTCACAGGACTTTCTGAGAAGCTTGTGGGAAAACCCATGAAGTGGGGCTCCCCCATGGGGTTCCACCTCTTTCACAGAATAGCTGAAATTGGAAGGGAGCTCTGAAGGTTATTGCAGTAACTAGAATGTCCTTATCTTCTCATGATGACAACAGGAAAAAGCTCAAAGTAAGGTCAGTCTGGATCTGTTGCCCAAGACCATGTTCAATTTGATCTAGCACATGCTTGCAGACATTTGTTTCTAGAAGGGTATGAATACAAGACATCTCTCTAATTTAATACAGTCACCTGACCAATCCTTCCAAAAAGAAAATATCTATTTATAGGCTTTTGTAACATACACTAACACCAAAAACATACAATAGTTGGTAGGTTTCATAGGCAGTTTTTGGCTTTTGCCCCCTTGCATATACTAAGGGCAGCAACATTCTCATGCAGTGAAGGCTGTAGCCTGGTTTCAATTCTCACTGACAACCGACAATATAGCATTTATGCCTTATTTGTTGAGGCATGAGAGTAGTAAGCACTGGATTTAACAGTGAATTGGGGCATTTTACTGAAAGGAAACAATTCTATATTGGTAATTTCATTAATGTGAAATGTATGTTTAAACTCAAGGCCTGGGACATTTAGTCTTACTGTCCAGAGCACAATAAACACCTAAAATTCAAACCCTTATTATGCTTCTCTTCCAGAACAAAAGCCCCTTTCATGAACATGCAATTCACAGTGACTAGCTGTCCGAGAGTGTTGCTTTTGAGTTTAGAGAACAATTACTTTGTAATTTATAATTGTAAATTATAATTTTATAGATTCTGTTTAGGAATGAAAGGATTAAGCAAACACCCACTAGATGGTGTTCAGTTACTGCATAGAGGGACTGGGCTAGTTACACCTCCTATTCACCTCTGCAGCAGACTCTTCTGGAAGAAACATCAAATACATTTGTATTAGAGGACAAAAAGAGGATGAAATAATTCTCTTAACTGAAAATTTGGAAAGGCTTTAGTAAATTATTTACCATCTGTGTTGAATGTCAATAAGAGGAATTTCAAAAAGATATGGCAAATATAAGCAAAAGAAAGCACACAAGGTTGTTTTGGGTCCACTTGCTACTAGTCAACAGTTTTACACCAAAAACCTTGTATTTTTGCAATTGATGATATTATCTGTGTGTTCTCCACCTTCCCAAATTCTGCTGACATCATCCATTGAAAGACAAGGGTTCATAAACACCAAAGAAACAAATCCATTTTGCAATTAGTATTAATTAAAAGGATGAACCGAATTATTGGATGCCTACTCTAGGATAACCTAATGCATCACTTTCCTTTTCAACAGAAGCTTAATAATTGCAACTAATCCCTATTAATGTTAGTGAATCAGCTTAAGGAAGGAAAGGGAAAAAAAAAAAAAGAAAATAATAAAACTGCTATTTTAAGGGAAGAGACTTTGGGCATAGGTCAGTATGGTAGCACTTCGGATGTTTTAGATTCCTGGGGATGAAAAGGATGATAGTGATAAAGGGAATTGCTATTCAGAACTGAATTAAGATTATACTGTCACTGCAGATTTTCCAGAAGAAACTTTTTCCTTTAGGGTTCCTTAGGGTTTCCTAAGGCTCTGAAGTGCAACCTTACATGAAAATTTTAGGAAGGCCATTTTAGTGTAGATGACACTATTTTTTCCAACAGATATTTTGGAAAGATAAGGACATTCTATTAACCATGTTTAGGAATTTTCATATAGAAGACACTGTCTACTGCTTTGAGCATTTACTGATCCTGCACAGACCTACTTCACTATTTCCATAGGTCTGCAGGTTCAAGCATTATTGCAATCTCTACTTTTTCTCGCCTTCTTCCTTCTCTTGTTAAATTGGAGTTCCTTTCAGTGGCTGACTTGCTTTCCTTCAGTTGATGGTCCACATCATTCTCACCTTTATCTTTAAATGAGCCTGGAGTTTCTTTCCACTTCTAAGATTAGCTCATTCTGTTATTAGCACACAGAAAATCTCCAAGCAAACCAGTAACAGCCCCTGCTGAGTCTGACTTGTTTATACACCATTAACATCTGCCACATAGCAATTAACAGATGTTTGGAAAGCTTTCCTACAGCAGGGGCTCAGAGGGTATGTAAATGATAACAGGATGCTCCTGTTTTTTAAGCTATGAAAGGTTTAACCTATTTTTGCCATGTAAAAAGCTCAGTGAAGAGATTCTGTTAGGTTTTATAAGTTTCTCAGAACAGTAGAGTGAAGACAGTTACATAAAACTAATTTGAAACATTGCCTTTATTCAATAGACAAGGTGGTAATGGAAAGAGGAGCAGGATCATGAAACGTCTGAGAACTCCCCTAAGACTGGAAAGAACTAAAGTTAAAAGAAATCATAGAAGAGCTTAAAAACAGGTGTTAATCATATCTTATTACACTGGTTTAAACAGCTTGGTAAATTTGCAACTTAGAAAAAAATTAATACTGCTAATAGTATGCTTAGAAATTATTGACATGATGTTCATTAGCCTTCTATAGCAGTAGAAACAAAAAGTCTTGTGCATCAACGAGAGTACCTCCAGTACACTAAAGAATGAACTTTTCAGACTGAATAAGAGAAGAAAAGATAAGGCACCACTTGACCCTTTGACTTCAAACTCCTCACAAAATAAAGAAAAAAAAATCTAGACAAAGAAGATCATGACTTTATTTCAAAAAATAAGTTGTTATTTTCTAGAATTGTCTTATTTCCTCAGAAAAAAACTTACCTCCCCCTGAATTCAAATAATCTGATGAAGTAAACCTCTGAAACACATTTGGCTTTACCCTGGCTTTTATTTTACAGTCAGATTTTCTGAAGAATTCTGACCATATTAAACACCAGAGGAAACATTGTAATAGATCGGGACAGAAATAGAACAGAAATATTTATTCAGTACATATAATTAAGAAGCCAAATCTAAATGCAGAAGTATACTTTATATCAAAATTCCCACTAATGTCTTATTTAACTTGCAGCAGCCCTCAGTATACTGGGCTTCTGTGTCCACCAATTCCAATTATCCTTGTGTTGTCTCTTTCCTGCCATTCTAAGTTTCTCTGACAACACTAATTTCTCCTCCAAGAGCAATTGTGGACTGAAAAAATGAACAATTTTTTCCTTTCCCTGAGCAAAATTGTACCTTACCTGGGGGCATTAAGCCCTTGACCGTACATGACTCCCTAAGAGGCTGTTCTTTGACAGATCTCTCTTTTTCTGTTTTAATCACTATACAATGATTATGTCAAAAAATTCCTCACCTAAGGATGCAGAAAATAATTTGCTCTACCCCAGTATACTCAGCTTGGCAGACACATGGAGGTACAAATGAGGACCAAAGCACCTTTGGTGTTGGAAGCTGTTCTGCACGTAATGACTGCAATTGGAGGACGGGCTACACGCATTTCAGCATCTTGCACAAGTGAGCATTGCTTTGAACCATTTTTCTCCTTAACTAAAGCTGCAATCTGACATTCAGAAGTTTCAGCAACAATCTTCATTTAATAAGTTCCTGACTTCCATCCTTGTTCCATCCCTTAGACCACAGTGATTGCCAGTGGATTGTGCTGTGAGCCAGGAAACGATGCTGGCTTTACACAGATAAATCAGACTCAGAAAAGCATGGAATAAAGATACCCACACGAAGGTGTGGAATGGATGGCCTCATCCAGACAAAGGAGATAAAAATAAACTCAGGTTTGCTAACCTAACAAGACCAGTGCTGAGTGGTAGCTTAATTATCCATAATGTATCACAGAGCTAAGGTTCAAAAGAAGAAAATTCACTATTTTAGGAAATGGGAAATGTGAGCATAAGAGCAAGATGGTTTATAGAGACAGTGACTACTTTTAGGGTAGGGATATCAGCACAGTTTTTAAGCAACAGAGATATTGTGTCACTGTTTTCCAATATAACCAGTGGTTAAAAATTATGTTAAATTGAGTATGAAAAAATGTATGAGGTCTATATTTAAAGTTTGTTTTATTTTAAACTGCTGAAATAGGAGCTGACTTATAGAATATATATGATAAATTTTGAAACGCTTAGCTATGAAATGTTAGACAAGTACTAAGCCATGAAGTATTCCACTAATAGAGGATATAAATCCATAAAAATACATTACAAGATATTACATGTTAACTTAGGTTAGCAGTGGCAATAAATATGGGTGTTCTAACAATGGTTTGGCTAAGCAGATATCCTTTCTCCCCTTTACAAAAATACTGGACATAAAGAATAGCAACTGTCCTCTTGAAACAAGCATTTATTTTAGCTGCAGAGGAGAGAGATTGAAATGACAAATGAATCAATTTTTAAATGGGCTTTTTATAATTCTCACAGTTGGTACAAATGAAAAGCAAACAATGGACAGCTTTCTTCTAGTGAAAGTGTAGAGTAATTTATGATGCTCAGTGTACTTTTAAAATGACCATACTGGTTTAAAAGACCCTCTCACTTTTTCAGCAGTAGAGACTACCTTTACCACCATACAGCTGGCAAAAAAATGTTTCTCCTTAGTGAATTCAAAGAAAGCCAGAGAAGCAGATGAAATTTTAGAGCATTAGATTTTACAGTTTCTCCCAGGAAACTGACAGTGAAACAGAAGGAAGCTCTCACATTCTATGTTACCAACAAAACCACAGAAAATAAATAAATGTTATTGTCAGGGTGTGAGTGACACACAAACACATGTACACCCCTTCCCCAGAAGAAACAAAAATGAAAAAAAAAACCCAACATTTCGAGTGGAACAGAAAAGGAGAAAAGTCCTCTGTGTACTGCAACTGGCAGTTTCCCTAGCAGGATATGTGACTTACTATGAGCTTGCCAATAGCAATGCAACAGCAAAATTTCACTGTCTCAGTAGTTCCAGAAGTATTGGCACAAAGAACATGCATTCAAGACTTGAAAAGAAGGCTGGCGCCTGGGAAAATGAGCTGCATCATTCTGAAGACTTCAAACATCAGTCCTGAAAGACAACTGGAATAAACTGAAAAACATCAAAAGGTAGCTGTCTTGGCCATGTCTTCTATTTAAATTCCATGCAAGGAGCCCATTTTAAAATTTTTATTAAGCCAAGTATGATTGCAGTTCTTGGTAAACAAAGTTGCTGGACACTGGCATTTTATGTATACTAATCAGCAGAAAAAAGCAGCTAGAAAAACCAAGAATGGCCAGGTAGGATGGATTTGGACCTACTAGTGATGCTGAACTACTTTTTGTCTGGGAACAACCAAGAGAGGATTTGTTACAAAATGTAGCATTTTTTTTTTGTTAGCTGTGTCTGTAAAATCCTTTCACTTTCAGGCTTTTCCAGGTCTGAGAGGAAACATATTTAAAAAAAGATGTAGCCAGCAGAATGACCAGGTGCTTGCCAGCAGTATGGATGATGGTGTGAGGACCTTAGCTCTCTGAGGGACTGGATGACAGTGGATGACTGATTTGATTACTAAGAATTGTCTCTTGTCTGCATTCTCCTTTGCAGTAACGAAGCTGGTAACCCAAGGGAGGCACTGCCATACAAGCAGGTGGCTCTAACAAGAGGAACCTGTGTGATTTACACACGGAAAAATGTCTTTGAACTCAGTATTTGCTTTTGGTTCACAGCAGATGAGGAAGGCTACTGAGCACAACTGGTGCTATAACCCACTGCAGGTGCAAGGCTGGGGAGTGAAAAACAGAGCATAACCTGGCCAGTTTCTCATTTAGGGAATCAGTGCCAGTGTTTTCCAAACAGGGAGCAATGGAACTCCTCAACGGTGCCTCTGGAGACGCCAGCTGTTTGGCAAGTAAGGACAGCTCCTCTCACCTATCAAAGCAGGTTGCACACCTTGTCTGCTGCTACTGCCTAGAAGCAAAGTGATTGATACTCTGTGGTTCTACCCTAGGCATTTTTAAAAAACTCATCATGTAACATTTCTTAGTAGAACAAGCAAAGGAAAAATAGTAGTCTGTATCAAGGTTACTCAAAAAAGAATAAATCATATGACTAATACAATAAAAATTCAGCATTGGCCTAAGGAAAAGCACGGAACCATCAGTACCAAAAGAGTTGCAAACAACTGAAAATATGAGGCTAGAACGTGTGCTAGATTTTGGCAGGAGTCTGACCTGCACTCCTGGCACCTGCTATCATCCATCAGTGGTCTGTAGATCCTCATCAGTTCTTAAATAACTGAATGCAAGCCAAGGAATTTTAAAACCAGACTGTACTTCTTAGGTATAAACCAATACCTGTCTGCGTTGAGGACATATGTTGCAAGAAATTAAAATACACTTAAAAGTGAAAAAATTCATTGAATCTGTTTTCACGCTACATCTGTTAAGACTTAATTGTCAGTTAAGCAGGATGTTTCAGAACTAATTAAGTTCCACTGAATTATTAAAAAAAAATACTGAAGTAATCTATCAAAAACTATTTAGAACCTGTGGGAGAACAAATCCCAAAGATATTTTCTGTGGTATGTTGACAGTATGTTATAAAAGTAGTTGAAACAGTGTGTGGTGTTCTAAAAAAATAAAAAAATCTTCAAAGATAGGAAAAATATTCAGAGACCAAGAATGATTGTATGAGCTCTTGAAATATGCCCATATGTATTAAAAAAAGTGACTTCTCTGTTAGGTACTTCAAATATCACATTAGCATGTCACAAAACTGGAATACTTGACTAAACAGAAACTGTTGCAAGACTCCTGAAATTCTAAGGCAGATGATGTTTATACAACAAGCAGACTCCTGTTATTAATAACCAGATCTTTCCATTACTTCCACTACAAGTATTCTGTACGCGCACAATATATTTTCATTCGTTTCAGGGAATCTGTTTCCCATTCAGATGCCATTAAATAACCAATAACTTTCACACTTTAAATAACCAAATCCTTCAAGATGTGCATTGAGACCACTTGCCTCTTTCTCACAACTCTGCTGAAGCCTGATTGCTTTTATTTACAGTACTATTTTTGTGCTGAGTTTTGTGCTGCGTTTCTATAACTTGCTGTCATTCATTGAGAAGCTGTAATTTATCTTCTCATTGAACTATTTTTCTGAAAGCTAAATAGCTATTAATGTATTTTCAAATCATCTTGCCCAAGTTTTTACCTAATCAGTAAGCATTGCAGTCAACTGAGGTAAGAACTCTCAATTTGCATCTCTCTTCAGCCAGTCATTAATGCCACAAAGGGAATCAATCACAACAGAGACATAAGCTCAGTATAACCTTACTGCCATTTCACACAGACATGCCTGAAACATACAAATGTGGTTAATACAATGTCAGTATAAATTTAAGGATCAAAAATATATTTTCCTACTTAACTGTACAAGGAATGTATCTCAGGTACTTTCAACATGGCTGAAGACAGGAAAATAGAACTGGAGGGAAAAAAAAGACCTATTTTCCCTGTGTAATGATATGCTAAAACATGCTTGTTTTTAAGTGATTTTGCTTCATTGTTCTCTTTCCTCCTGCTCTCCCATCTGACCGTGCACACTTCCTTGTTGCTGCAGCCACAGGGCTACAGTGCTGGAAGCCAGCATTCACCAAACACTTCTGCTCTTAGCACTGCTCCCCTTCAGCTCTTTTTCGGACTCTCAATCAAATAACTTTTCTGAAATATGGGAGCAAACAAACAAGTTGGTGCAGAGGCTAGTGGTTAATAGACCAAAAAAGAAGCCTGACCAGCAGAGCAGATTTGAATGCTGCAGGAGGGAACACTGCATTTCTCCTCAAGAATCCCATCTTTGATTCTGTTGTGTAGTAGCTTGTGATGCAACCATTATGAAAGTGGATTAGTGTTTATTTTGAGTTCACAACAAAACATATAGACATAATAGACATAAATACACATTATCAAGATCATAGGAATTTCTGCCATATTTCTAAACAAAGAACTGTTTACTGTCAAATTAGTTTTTAGAAAAACATACAGCCTATGTACATTAGTTATCAGAGTTAACATCTAATTGTTGAGGACAAAAGAAAAAACAAAAAAACTCTCTTATTTAGTTTAATTAATTGCCAATAATTGGCTGAGGCACAACATCAGATCTAAACCAATATAGTATTTTATGCACAACACCTATTTTAATGTTCTACTTGGACACTTAAGAGAAAGTGAAAGTAAGTTACTTTGAAGACTTTGACAGGGTTGTGGTAGGATTTCCTAATGCTTTTTGGGTGATGAAAGATAGCTGAGGATAAAAAATCCACAGTATGGAAGACATTTTCAACAATCAATGTTTATCTTTGTTTTTCTGTTCAGTTCCTTAACAGGAATAGTATTTTCATTTACTTACAATGCCACTTTAAGAAATGAGTAAGCAATGATGACTAAGAAACTTTGGCTAGAAATGGCTGATTTTGTTTCATTTTCTAAAATTCAGAAGAGATTGATGACCTTAAACCATCACGTTATTTCTTTGGATTTATCTTCACTTTAGCTTCCATCTACCACTGGGCAAGGGGTCATCTTTGCTGTGCATATTCAGCTTGCAGAGTTCTCTACTGTGTTTGGGGGATTTGAGCAATGACATATCTGTACTAAAAAACCACTAAATGCAGAGATAGAGCAAAAACAATTTCTTTGTTAACACATTAGAAATTTGAGAGAATTGAATTCAGTTCCCAGCTGTTTCAACGGCTCCCCATACAACATTTCAATCCCTACTTCTCATATAAAGCTTCTCCATTTAGACAAGCTTCAATCTTATTCTTTGACTCTGAATCCTAGATTTTAGATCTGACACTGATGCATGACTCACATCAGTCTGATTAGCTATCATGTATGAAATTCAGGTCAAAATGAAGACACTGAAGTACAGGCATCTGAACTCCCGCCAAAAGCAAAAAACTCAAGACCCAAAAATAAAAAGATTGACTCAGCTCATTCCGAAGTGCTCATCTACTGCCTGGTCCCTCTTAGCCCTCCTAACACCACTGACTGCATCAGCATTGACCTCAACTAAGGACAACAGAGAACTCAATTTTTTAGCCACCACAGCCTCGCAATGTGTCCTTTCCTCAGATTCCCTCAGAGCCATGACCATACTGATGCTGTGAAAGGAAGCCACACGTATCAAGCCTGCAAACACAAAACAACTTTGCAGCAACTATGTTCCCACAGAAAGCTTAACCAACTTGAACAGCTTCTCCAAGGGAACTTACAACACACTAGTCCTCACTGACAGATAGGACTCTGCCATGGAAATACTGCCTCTGGTACCTTGGTACTGTAGAACACAGGAAAATCTCTTATCATAGTTGAATGAATGAAGATGCTATAACACATTAAATCTGGACTGAGCAGATACAGGAGGATCAAGATCTTTATTTAGCAAGTGTCAATTGTTATCAGACAAGGTAACCTGAAGGTTTGTCTTCTACTTGGAAGAGGAATAGAATAATCTTCTCCAGAAAAAAATGAACATAAGCATAGTTCAGATTCAATGCATCGCAACATCTTCATTTCCTGAAGGACTCTTGCAGTCCTTTTCAAAAACTAATACAGATTTTCTTGTATGTTCTGCAACAGCACATCAGTGATGGTATTTCCATGGAGCTCTAACACAGTATTAGTTGTCTAATCTGGGATATGAGCCTAAGTATGCACAACTGTTTAAGACACAAATTTTACATGAAAGGTCTTTCAAATATGCTCCTGCACTGCAACGAAAATTCAGTGTCAATCAGCAGAATTTTATCCTTCCCATACCAGTGATCTTAAAAATGCTAGAATTTCTGATGCAACACAGCAAGTTTATATTATTTGCATTAGATATTACTAGACATTGTGAAGTAGTTTTACAACACAGTAAGAACAGTAACAGGGAACATTTTTTCACTAAACTATCATTGCATCAGATTTACATGAACATCCCACAGATTACCCAGAAGAACTTGGCTGGTTTTGCAATGGTTTGCCACACATCCCTCTGTTAACATAGCTTTAACACAAGATTACATGGCATATAGCCATGAATCCAAAATCCCCAATGGTGCATTTAGAATGCACTGAACTAACTGGTAGAAAAAAATGCTGTCATATTAGTTTTGCACTGGCACAAATGCTGTGCCACACTACTACATCTCATTTACTGTTTGTCACTGTTTATAAAGAGGTGGCTGCTTCCTTTTATAAAAGAACTAACAGCAATAGAACAAGGCACATATTTACAGAGTTACTTGGTGCTAGTAGCACTGCCTCTAAAAGTATGCAAAATGTTTTGGACGGTGTCTTTATTCCTTTATAGAACTCTTTGCTTTGTCAATATGCAGAACAAAAAGTCTGTCAGGAAATTCTGCATTCGTTATCAGCTCATTCTCCTTACATGGCAGTACCGTAAATATTTTTCTTCATTATCACCTGACAGTAAATAACTTTGAAGGTGTGATTTAATTAACAGGAATGCCAATATTTCACAACTTTTGCCTATTTTAAAGAAAATGAATAAGAGAGAAACCCATGCACCAGGAAACAAATGACCAGAGGTAGTGAACTAAGGTCTACCAGGCAGGGTTCAAGATCACTTAGGCTGGATGACAGTTGATATATTTGTAGTACAGTTCATCTGTCTTCTTATCTGGTAAAGTGTTCCATAATAAATCATAATTTATTGCATCTTTTGCAACCTTGTCAAAGGCCACACCTAAGATTTTTCTTCAGTAATAAATTACACCCAACTGTGAACAGGAATTCACTTGACAATCTGCACATAGCTAAAATATTTCGGTATTTTTCAATGCTAGCACCAACAATTCATCTGGTTTACACAACACCACATTTACTTTCTACTAAATTGACTATGTTTAAAAACTAACAGGAGATTTCAAAGTAATTTTCCAGTGACAACCACTCATGAGCAAAAAACCCTAAGGCTGGCTGGCCAACGTCTCCTATTCTCAATTCGTAACTGTTTCTCATCCCTCTTTTTGCTTGTCTTTTTCCCTTGTGGGAGTATTTATCTCTGAACAGGGACAGATCAACCCCAGCAGTATTTCTTGATGTACACAACCAAACTGCTCATGAGGCTGGTCATGTGTTTCTGCATATTGTCTGTAAAAAGTACAGCAGAAACAGAACTTTAGAATAGTCCTAAGTCTTCCATATTACTATAAACAGCATCCAATTGGAAAACTTCAAGCAAATATTTATGAAGATGAATGGTTACCACTAGGGTGCTTGAGATTTTGCTGAAAGGTTTGAGTTTTTTTACTTATTACCAATTAATCAAAAATTGGTAGAGAATAACCAAATCATTACAGCTTGAAGTTGTAAGCTAAGCATTCTAAGACTCACCATATGTATGCAGGATCTCATGTTAAAATTGCATCTAAGTATGCAGTAAGTGAAGGGCTTTCTAGAGTAAGTGGTGTCATACCATTCTCCTTTCTAAAGGCACTGCTCAGGGTGAAAGAGAATTATTTTATTATATAAGCAGAAAGCATCCAAAATAATTGCTGCTTTGCTATTAAGTTCACTACCTTGACCTACTCTGAATATACCATGAGAGACACTTGAGATAGGTCTGTTTATTTCCCTCATATGAAATTCTTTGAAACACAATGAATAAAACCACTGCTTTTAAAATACTTCAAGTGCTATATTTCTCTGCTATCAAATTCTGTGTCTGTTTGCAGTCACATAAAATGCAAAATTCCAAGCAAGAGAAATCAATAAAATTACTTACCACTCTGTTTATGCTACTGGCCAAAAAATCCATACCAATGATGGTTAAAAAATATTTAGGAACATTAGATTTGAGTGTCTACATTTTTCTATCAAGCATCTATGATGGTACCGCTGCAAGGCTGACCTCAATTTGAAATGATAAATATGCATTAGAGCAAAGGTTTTTTTCTTTTCATTATTTATTCACTTCTGTTTAATGGTATTTCTTACTCATATTAGCAAAGCAACTGAAATTAACTTGGCTGCATTACAAACAAATATCACCACATACCACTTCATTAAAAATCTGCATGTATACTATTATACTTGGAGTAACCAATTAATATGGACGAATGGCTAGAACTGAAAGACACTTATCTCTCTAACCTTGTCTTCAGACACAACTGTCTGAAAACGACACCTTCAAAACTAAAAGTTTCTGTACTCACTGTCTTTCAGCCTGGAAAACTCAAAGTAAGTTCCCTTTCACGTTTTTAACTTAATGACTCAAGTTTTGAGGGGGAATGAAGTCTAATACCCATACATTAAAAAACAGTATTTTAAAAATCTCCATGAGTCTCAAGGTCATAAAGTTCTTCTAAGGATTTATATTCAGCTTTGTGTAATATTAGAAGCTGTGTGTCAGCAGTGAATTCATGTATACTTATCACCTATAGATTTTTGACAGATACTGTAAAAGTTATTTTATTATCCCTAATTCCATCTAATAATAATTGTCCTATTCTTTGACCACTTGCAACTCTTTTAAACTGCTTTCTGCCCTAGGTTTTTGACAGGCTTCAATCAAAGTGCATTCTGGTCTCCTTCTTCCTCCCTGTCTCTCAAACCCTTCCACAGGGCCTTGAATTCCCTTCTGGATTTCCAGTTCAATACTCCCAAGTCACTACAGCATTTGCTGGTAGGTGGGCAGAGCATCCCAGGCTTTGAACAGCTTTTGCCAGACAACATGATCTTCTGGTCAGCATGTGCAGATTGCAGCAAACAACTGCTAAAGCTGGGATTTCTCCCTCTTTCCCTTAGCAGATGAACTAACAGAGTATTTGTCCTCTAAGTGACAATCCTCTCTGGAAACTGGAAAACTAAACCTTTCAAAAGCAAAAAAAAAAAAAAAAATCTTGAGAAAACTGCAAAACCCAATTTTTTGAGGAAAAAAGAATATATCATTAAAAACATAACTGTATCATGGAAATAACAGAAGAAGATACAAAGATGAAAGAAGCTTAAGGAATGAGACAGAATTAATGAAGCCAGAAAACCTGCAGAAAAGGACAACAACCTGTGCAGTTCTTATTTGTGTGCTGTTCCTATCTTCTCCTCAGAACATACACTTTTAAAAGTACTTCTTGAAAAGACACTTGTGATTTTGATTTGTTCTTAACTAGGTTATGCAAAAATCAAAGGAGATTTAAAACCAAAAATGTAGAACTGAACTCTAAGCTCTATTATTCTCATTCAACTCACTCCCATCACTGCCTCCTCTAAGAAAAAAGGTCACAGAACTACTTGCTGGTGAAGTGGATAGAAGATAACAGGACCAGGAATGGTATGAACACCATTATAATACACTCATTCTATTTTCTGTGGCATGTAAGCAATTGAGGAACTACATATTGATCAGTCATGTAAATTATGCAGAGATGTCATCAGCAAGTCACCAGATTTCTAAATCATCAGCCTCACTTCACTTGTGTAAAGGGTAGCGGTGTCTGTGAGAATCCATATGGGCAACATTTAAAAATCAGCTTCTGCTGATTTATGCAACATAAAGGATCTTATCCCAGTGATTTGCAAATGACATCTCTAAGGGGACCAGCAAGCTCCTTTTCCTTCACAAATACAATGACAAGAAAACAACTCACGTTCAACTTGATCAAACATTACTGAGAACAAGAAATCTCTTGGTGTCATGTAATGTTCTCCTTCATATTCCAACGATGCAAAATGCATGAATCGGTGCTTTCGAAGAGACAGTCTTTCATCCACATCTGCATGAATGACATCTTCCTTCTGAAAAAGAAAAAAAGTCCACCGAATTTGCAGACCAAAGATGTAATTAGAAAAAAAACCTATACCCAGTCTTGACCAACCTCAGTATTTTGTGGGTAGCCACAACAAAAAGGTACCAGCAATTAAAGCTTTTATAGCACAGTCTTAAACAATGACATGCTTATATGATAGTCAAAGTATTTTTTGGCTTCACTGAGCGCATGCTTTAACAACAGAGGTGAGCCAAATTAATGGCTGGATGTCACCAAAGGCTGATCCTGCTTCCCACTCTCCTCCTCTCAGCCATGTTGTCCTGCACCTCCTTGTTTGCCAGCTCTGCTACTTGGGCTCTTGGTGAGCCAAATTCAGCTTACTAACTCAACAAAAACCTAAACCCACCAAACAGTAAATAGTATTTTGCCAGGTTAGTGGTTGGCTCAGCAAAGGCTGAAATGTGCTGGGTATCCATGCAAATGAGCCATTCCTGAAGTTAATTTTTGAAGTCTGAAGCAACTCCTAATATAGAAGAATAATGATGTTCTAATTTAAATATGGGCCTGTCTTTCAGAGAAGTCAAAAAATGGGAAAAGCAATGAAAACATCACAAAAGAGTCAGAGATCATACCACCAAACTCAAAGATTCAACTAGTTAAGCAAATAAAAAAATCTCCAACTTCACCCTCTCCTCATTAATATTGAGAGACTCGGGATCAAAACCATACGAGTTGACAATACTCTGATGAATAACACCAGCACTTACTGGTAGCAAAAGAGGACACAGACCCAGTGAAACAGAGATATTTACACTTTAGGATTTCAGAGATGGTAAGTGACAATAGGAAAACAAGAAACTCTAAGATTCAGAACACACACTGTGTGTATTTGAACATTAATCATGTAACAATTACCATCACATATTATATTATACATTATTGTATTTCTAAATGGAAGGCTTCAACTTGCCATTTAATCCCATGCCTCGCAGCTCTGTGTTAGCATTAAGGACTTGTTAAAGTATTTCACTGAATGACAGGCTACAAGCACCTGCTACAGTCCATCTTAAGTTTTTCCTTGTAGCATGTTTGTTTGCCTCAAACCTCAGGTTTCAATGAAGGGTAGGAGGGAACCAACAACAAGAAAAAAATTACAGATAATTTAGATTTAAACCAGTCATATTCTGATATGTAAGGAAAATATGGGCTACCTCTAAGCATCTGAAGCCAAGATTGCTTTGGTTTAGACAGCACTGCTTTAAGCTTCTTACAGTATAGAGCTCTATCGTGGCCCTACAACCCAAGAGCACTGCTGCTGTTCAGACCTGCATGTTCTGGAAAATACTGCTTAAAACCAAATCAAATGTAGCAACAAATGTATTTATTATTTTTAAAACTTTAGGGGACAAGTGACTCCATAATTGCTTAGTTAACAAGACTCAACAAATGCTGCAAATCTCAAATGAATATTTCATGGTTGCTGGGTAGTAACATGCTGCATTCTTATTAAAATCACATCCTTCTCAGAGTAACAAAAGCAATTTTTCCCCAATGGCAAATTTTAAAAAAAAGTGCAAAATGGTTTCACAGTTGTCCTTCAACCAAAATTATGTAATGAAAAACAATCTTTCTGCATAAATACAAAAATAAAAAAGTTTAGACAAGTAGTAAAAAGCAAATTCTACGTGCTCAAACCAACTGGATTTTAAAGTTTCTTAAGTCTTGCAGTATTTATCTGAATTCTGTCTAAAGCAAAATTTGTTACTGATAACAGAACACTGAATTTCAGCAGTCCACAATTTTAACTGAAATACATAGGTACCAGTTTTGGTCACCATCATATAAGAAAGGTATTAAACTGTTAAGAGAATGTCCAAAGGAGGGAAAAAAAGATGGAGAAGGGCCTTACGGAAAAGTCATACGTTGGAGTGGCTTAGGTCACTTGGTGTGTTCAGCCAGGAGAGGAGGAGACTGAGGAGAGAACTCATGGCAGTCTGCAGCTTCCTTGTGAGTGGAAGAGGAGGGGCAGGCACTGACCTCTTTCCTGCGGTGAGCAGTGACAGGACCCAAGGGAACGGCCTGAACCTGTGTGAGGGGAGGTTCAGGTTGGACATTAGAAAAAGGTTCTTCACCCAGAGGGTGGTTGGGCACTGGAACAGCTCCCCAGGGAAGTGGTCACAGCACCAGCCTGGCAGAGTTCAAGGAACATTTGGACAGTGTGCTCAGGCATATGGTGTGACTCTTGAGGTATCCTGTGGAGGGCCAAGAGTTGGACTCGATGATCCTGATGGATCCCTTCAAGCTCCGCATATTCTGTGATTCTGTATTCACATGTTCACATATTAACTCTGAAGGGTGCCTTGTATTTGGAAAGGAACCTATTCCCATCAGAATTACAATAAAATGTGATTATGGACTCGTCAAACCCCTTTCTTTTTGTGAAACTAGCATCCCTGATCTGCAAAACAGCCTTGGCTAACTTCTTATGAACGTCAGCTTCAAAGCCAGCACAAATTAGGATGAAACAGGATGAAATAAATCAGCTGTGCCATCTCCTACTTTTTTTTCTAAGCTTTAGCAAAATTCCTGACATCCTGTCACTATTAAAGAAATTTGTCATCAGCAAAGAACACCCTTCAGGACATGAGCATGAGCTCAGCTAGAGCAGCTACCACCTCATTTAAAAGCTGTATCCCTTCCTCTCATTCAGTATTATTTTCTTCACCAGTACGTATCTCTCCAAGTCTTCAATAAGCAGGGATGCCAGATCCACCAAAGACAGCTGGTAAGGGATAGAAATACATGGGAAGTAGTAGGAAGCTCCTGTTTTTCGGAAAAAAAAAAATTCCAACTTATAAGCGTAACTTCCATTTGTTCTTAGAAGAGAGAAGTGTTTGAATAACTATTCTAATCATTATTCCAAGTGCCTAATCAAAGATTAAATAAAAATTATGTTTTGAAGAAAAGGCTGATTCAATCACTTAAGATTGATCTTCTTTTGAAGTACCAATCTAATGAGTGCAGAGGGGAGCAAGCTCTCTCTTCACAATTCAGTATCCTTCCCACTTCAATTAAATCCTGACTAATTTCTAAGTAGCTTTTCCTGAGTCATCCAATGAGTTCTGCAGATAAAAAAGATTTGACATTCTTGACATTTTAAAAACACTGTGAAAGCTAATTCTGCTCATAAAAATGCATGTATTGGGCAAAAAGCAGAGTTTTACTTTTATTCCAAAAAATGAGTTTCAAGTAAAGACAGGTATACTGTAAGAAATAATTTTGTATTTAAGGCTGAACCTCAGATATTAAGGTATCTGTAATCTAACACCTCAGCAGTTTCCAACAATGCAAGTTCAAGGCAAGCTGGATATAAAAATTTAAATTTTTGAGGCACAATGGGTGAGAAGAATCTATTACTACTACCACAAGATTCTTGTAAGCATAGTTTAAAATAACTCTGGGTTTGACATGGGCTTATTTCTGCCTCTAACAATGCCATACAGGAGAAATCCAACCACAAAGAGCTACGTGGCTTTAACAGTAGGGCTTGGGCTGAAATTCCACTCTCAGCTTGTTCTTCTGTGTGTGGGTCCAGCTGGGGCTTCAAACACTGGGTGTTCCCAGTGCTCCACAGCACCCCCACAACCAAGAGAATTGAGAATGAAATTTCAGCTTTAACTTGGAATTTAGTTGCCTTTGTGGTTTTATGTCAAGCCTCCAGTGCCAATTTCAGAATGTGCATGGTAAAGCTATGATAGCCGACGGTAAATTAGAATTGAATGACATGAAAAGGGTTCCAGGAGCATGCTGTGCGGTGACATGGCAATGGATCAGGAGCTGACCAGCCAATGGCATCTATAAGCATTACCAAAGACTCTGGTTTCCTTCCTGGCTTCCTGGACAGAGAAATGCCTAAGGGCAACAACATTCCTTCAAACAATTAATTTTCATGTTGATATAATTAATCTGTTTACCAGTCAGTCTCCTAAATTTAAGATGCAATTAAAGAATTCATGATGTTCAATCTTTGCCTTGTGGTTTCGTGGTTTTTTTTTGTTTTGTTTTTGGTTTTTTTTAAATTAAATTAAATAAAAATGAAGGGTTACATAAACAAAACTTTGATAACCCTTACCTGTGTTTTTAGTAACACTGCTGATCACTGTGATGTAATTTTTGGTAACACTAATTTTGTATCTATTAAAAATCTAAGTCATTTTTAAGTACAAATGCAAATAAATGCTGCTGATTTTTAGAGAGAAATTATTTTAAAATATCATATGCACTTATCTCTGACTTCAATTTAAAATTATATCTTCCCCTTTCATTCATTTTAGTTTTTGTCCCTTTGCACAGCATTTGGTGTTTTAATGCGTCTGTGCCTTTCAAGTTTTTTATCTTAATCTTTTCTGCTTATAAAATAGAATACACTTTCCAATTAATTTTTTCCAACATGATTTTTCTTTCTTTACTCCTTTCCATACAATCTACTTATTTGGTCTCTTTGTATCCTTTCACTGCCTTTCTTTCCTCTATTATCTACATACCTTCCTTCATTTTTCCTTTGGAATAAATAAAATTAATATTTCCCTTTTTTCCCCCTCATCTGAAAAGAGGATCAATATTTTTTTCTTCTTCTAATCTGAAAGAATTAGCTTGTTACACTAATTTTACCTGCTACAAGAATAACTAAACCAATGTGTGGGATGCAATTAAAATCGAGTTGGTGCCGGCCGGATTTCTGGGAGCCTCAGGTCTGGAGCCATTAATTCACACTAGATCTACAGAAGGATTTAGCAACTCTGTATCAAATTTCTGTACAACCGATGAAAACCTTGCAGTTAACTAGTGTCATTATTGTATCTCAATTTCAACCCAGTCCATTTTGCAATGATCAAAATAACAAAAAATGTAACTTGACCTCCAACTCTGCTGCACATGTTAACATACCCAGCATGCATGCTGAATGCACAGAGGAATGATGCTCAGAGCTGAATGTTTCAGTTTCATGTGATGCAATAATTGATAGATGAAAAAGAGTTTTGACAAGAAATCCATTTGACAGAAAAATGTGACTTACAGAAAGCTCAAAATCATAATATTTAAGAAAGCTTGTATAACTATGTGTAAAAGCAGTTGGTACTTTTACAATAAAGAATGTGAGCTATGTCTTGATCAAATGCACCAGTTACCAAAATTAACATCAAGCTAAAGAAATAAGATCGGAACCAAAATGTTCTGATGATGAGAATTGATCTGTATTACTTTTTAAACATTATGTTTTCTGAGCTTGCAAATCAAACTTAGCCTGGACACAAAGTAAGCTGGGGAGGTGGGGGGTGGGGGAGGGAAGCACAGACCCCATACAGAGAACATATTTCTCTGGAAATCAGTTCCAAATATCTGAGTGACTGAGACTGAACAAGCAACTATATTTCTAAAAGCTTTAACAGTCTTGAAATCCCTAAATATGAAAAGGGCAAGAGATTAAAAATACCTTCTCAGGACCTACTTCTGAGACAGAGAACAGACTGCTAAAATAAGGGCAAGAGAAGAATGAGAATGCAAAAGTCTCGTGTCTGGCTGCTCTTAACAGCTGAATATAAACACTTGAAAATTAGATGAAGCCCTTTCTATGTATTAACAGGTGTCACTCTCCTCCTTTCTTTCAAATAGCTGCTCAGTCAGTTCTGCTGTGCTGGTACTAATTAGTGACGGTTACATTTGAAGCAGCAGCTGAGGAGTTTATTTGCATCTAAACCCCTGCCATTTCTGGTTTTAATTTTTTTCTCCCTCCCTTTGCATTTCACTGAGTTCAGATTAAAGTGTGCACACAGAGCAGACCTACTGTTACGAGCACCCATACCAAATGGAGAATTAACTCAAGCATGAGGATAATACAGAAAACAGTCTCAGTTTATAAGGGTTTTTAATTTCAGTATTTAATTCTAGAATTTCTATCTTACCAGAGCTCATTTTTTAAAAAAAGCTTAAAACAAAGTAGGAAACGAACATATTTCCCCTAACAGAATATAAGAAAGGCAGATAAGGTACCCAAGCTCTAACAAGCCAGGGAACCAGTTAATTAATTTAACAAACCATACATTTTCACCTCTACTTGCAAGTTATCACACCAGCCTACTTACACATTCCCCTACTGAGGCTGACACACCACTCAAACACACTGGTGTAAAAGTACTAAATACATACAGAGTGGCAGGGGGACCACACTGATGCCTCAAAGACAGCACACGCAGTTGTCCATACAACTTTCTGGGAGAGCTCATTACATTGTATTTGACAGTCAGTAGATTTGGGTGAAAAATGTGTCACATCTACTTCTCACTGATCTTTCTCAGACAATCACATTAAAGAGCAGTTAAAATATGAAGACACAAATACATTTATCTTTAAAAGTAAGAGGAGCTAAATATTTTTGAAAGATACTATGTGAGGAGCTAGATATTTTTTAAAGATACTATGTGTGGATGTGTAAACAATACACGGTGCTTAATTGTGTGGCTTTAAAATCATAGAAACATAGAACAGACTGAGTGGGAAGGGATCTTATAATCCTCTAGTTCCAATCCCCAGCCATAGGCAGAAACACCTCCCACTAGACCAGGTTGCTCTAAGCCTCATCCAGCCCAGCCATGAACACTTCCAGGGAAGGAGCATCCACAAATTCTCTGCACAACCTGTGCCGCTGCTTCATCATCCTCATAGTAAAGAATTTCCTCCTAATAGCTCATCTAAATCTGCCCTCTTTCATCTTAGAACCACCACCCCTTGTCACATGCCCTTGTAAAAAGTCCCTCTCCAGCTGCTTCATAGGAGAAGTGCTCCAGTGCTTCTATCTTTGTACCCCTCCACTGGAGTCAGTCCAGCAGGTCCATGTCCTTCTTACACTGGAGGCCCCAGAGCTGGATGCAACACTTCAAATGGGGTCTCACGAGAGAGTGAAGGGGCAGAAATCCTTGACTTGCTGATCAAGATTGTTTTGAAATGCCATAATCTTTATTTTATTTAATCTTTATTTTATCTCCTCCTTCTCAATTCAAATGATTTATGGAGTGTCTCTCCGCACGCCTTCTCAGAAGGAGCTGGGAAAGCCTCTAAGCCATCTGATTTTGCTTACCCAGAGCTCGCAGATCTTTAGGATTTTCAAGTTGATAGGACTTTACTTCTTGTGCAGAAGGAAACCATATGCCCTTTCAAATAACTGCTCACTTTGATTGGGTAACTCAGATAGAGGCTGTACTTCATCTGTTCTGAACTACACCAAGAGATAATCCATTTATTACATGAGATTCAGTTTTAACTGCACACCCTTGAGAATGGGACTATATCTGCCTGAGTTTGAAAAGTGCAGTGTCAAACTGTTGGAAGTTTGGCAGTCCAACTCATGCTAGCTGCATGGTGCCATATATTTACCTGGTGATTTACAGCTTTAAAAGATTTTTGCTGTCATAGTGCTTGGTCCTGCAACAACTGTACAGACAGGAAAAAAAGTTAACTGCTTTAATAGTAGGTGGTTGAATGCTAGACAACTTTTGTTCTTAACAAGACAAATTCTGGACTCAGTGCCCACATGGAAGAATTTAAAAGAGTAAATATTTAATGCTGGACGTAGTGACCTAAGCAGAAGAACCGAAGGGAAAGCATGTTTAAAACCTAGACTGGGAGAAGATGACAAAAAGAGGAAGCAACTTTCCAATAGACAAAATAAGTAGTACAGACTCAAGTTAAAAGAGATGAAACTCTGAGAATAAGAGAGCTAGATTTGATGCAGCAGACAGGCAAGTTACATAGTAAAAAGCAAAGTGGTTACATTTTCAAGTGGGTTTTTTTTTGTTTTTTTGGTTTTTTTTTTTGGTAATCAAACAAATGCATTGCATTAGCATGTAATGGTTGTGCATGTTTAAATATATCCACGTTCATGTATGAATAAAGAGGACTAGAAACAAGACTACTCTAATGTGTGTAATGGCTGAGCAAGAAGTAGTAAATACAATAGAATGGGAACTAAGATAGTAGGAAGTTTAGTGATAATTGGAGGAAAAAAGAACAGAAACATACCAGAATTTGTCTCACAAGCTTTTAAAAACAACTTCAAAGTGCCTCTGTCAGTGGTTACATACACTTTCAAGAGTTCTGTACACCCTAGGTTTGCAGCAGTGTGCCAAAAGTATTCCCTCAAAGCTGTTATACCAGCATGATGTTTTACACACAATGTATGCGCTTCAAGGGAAACACGGTAAAAGAAACTACCTCTCTGTCATCAGAGAACACTGTCACTTGTGTGTTTTCAAAACACATTTCAGAATACCCATCTTGTTTAAGCACTATTCTTAACATGCTTGCACATCCAAAAGGCTTTGAACAGTGGCTGATGGCACAGTGCCTCCCACAAGAGTAGATGTAGAAGAGCCTTGGATGGCTGTATCACTCCCTGAAACACACCGTGTACCAATATAATCACGCAAATCCCATTAATTTTTAACCTATGTACTTCGTACTTGCTCTGCCAGGGAATTTTCCTCATGACACCGAGACAGCATTACAAGAAATACACCCAGTGCTGCAATTGCCAACCAGGCTACCACAGCACTGATCAAAACCAACCCTGCAGCAGCAGAACCTGTGGATTTAAAACCACTTCTCTAACCAAAGACAAGCTCCCCTCAAGTGGAAATACCCTGTGACTTCATCTTCCTGGACTAAGAACTATTTTTCTGTAGAGAAGAGTAAACAGAACTCAAACCAAACCAAACAGAAGAAATACATAAGGCCTAAAAATGTTTAGATGACACCATCAAAGAATGAAAAAAAAATTAAATATCCAACTATCATATACGCTAGCTGTCATCAGTTTCTGTAAATTAGTGCCTCTATTTAGCCAATCTGCAAAGACTTTAAAAGAAACTTGTAGCTGCTATGAATTTATCCAAATTTCAGTGTTTCCCTTTTGGAAGGGTCTGACATAAAGAAAATTCAGTTTAAAAATGTGATTCTTGGAACAAAGTTCTGATGCCTCAGCTGAGACAGGAGCCTTTAGTTTATTCTTCATGCAAAGCATGATCTACAGGGTTGTGCTTTAAGGCTCTTGTTTTGATCCACACATGTATTTAACAGTGTTACAAGTCACTGTACATTATACCAGTGAACATACAAGTTGCACATACTCTTAGGATAGCTTTCTACAGCAAAGCCACATAAAACTCAGTAAATACTGGTAAAAGAATTACAAGTTTTACAGTTTGTGGTTTGTGGGTTTTTTTAAAATAAAAACAAGCAAAAAATACCCAACCTCCCAATAAAATGAAAACACAACAAAACAGAAGAGGCCACTGTAACTACACAAGCATTTGTTACAAATATTCTGAAATTTAGAAAAAAAATCACTGTCTAAAATAAGGAAGACTCCAAATAGTAGGTTATATTCAAAACATACGATGCCCTGAAGAACAAATATTTCCAGCAGATTGCTGGAAAGACAGGAAAACTGTGTTCAGAAAGTGTCAGAATTCCCTTCTGTGATAATGTGAACATTACAGAGATCATCACATTACTCCTTCTCCCAGAAGTCTGAAAACTCTCTGGAAGTGTGTGAGGGGGAAGTTAAGTTTTCTAAGGTTTTCTCCAGCCCTTTTATAAAAAATCTTTCAAGAAAAAGACACACACAAATTCAAGGGAAAAAAAAAAAAACAAAATGAAAGAAGGACAGATCCAAATGCTCCAGGTTCTTCTGCATAAAGAACCAAATTGAAAACAAAAGGAATCCCTAACTGAACGTCACAATGCACTTTTTACTCTTCAAGAATTCTATCCAATTTTACTACCATTATTAGCTATGTTATACCAAGATATTTTCTCAGTTCTCAGAGAGTCTGGTACTTAAAAAGGTGCCGTAAGTGAAGGGGAGTTAACTGATTAGGTTGCCATAGAAAAGACTACCACCACCAACCCTCCTAAAGCATTCAACAACAGCTGGGAAGTGTGAAATTCTTCACTTTATTTCAGTGAACTAACTGTTAGATAAAACTTCCAGAGTAACAAATTAATCAGAGAATAACAACTTGTAGAGAAAAGAAAATAGAATATCTTTAAAGCTTTTCTTTCTGTCATTTTTCCCCTTTCTCCCCCTTTATTTATTAAACATTTAGTCACACAAATGAAAAATGGTTAACAAGTTAAACTCTTTAGAAGAGTGGTCAGAGCTATGCTCAGAGGATTTAGCAGGTCCCAGGAGGTACCAAAACAAATATCCATATGTCCTGTAAGATTAATACAACAATAACAACAAAGTCATTGCAACCACAAGAAATGTTTATCTTGTAATTAAGTTGTAAAATTATATTTATTTCTTCATAAAGCTGCTGACTTCCCTTCTAAACAAATGATTTGTTTTCTGTAGGAGTCACTGATCTTGGGACAATGTCATGTGTAAAACCTGAATGTCTTAAAACACACTATATTTTCCAATGGCTAGGCATATTTGTCATAGACTTGCTTATTTTTTTAAACTTTCTACCTATGCAGAATTCTTCTTCCACAGCATTTGCATTTGACGTAGAAATTACATATGGAAAGACTGGATAAAGAGAGACAGCTAAAACAGTTCTGCTGTGCCACTTGTTCAGAAAAACAGAAGCCACAGTGAAAGTTTTATCTAAATTCTGGTATTCCCATTTACTAATGAAATATTTTCATCAACATTAGTTTGTAAAAACTTCACAATAAATTCAAAATATTTGAAAAAATGATTCAGAAATTTAGAATTTCCCCCATTCAAAAGAACATACTTACTGTGATCTAAGCACACATTATTTAATCAAAGAATTTGTGAAATAGTTTACGTTTTTAATAAGTTGCAAAATGCATCACACACAAAACTGACAAGGATAATCTCCAAAGTTCCAGCACATTGCTGTGTAGATCAGAATGTTTAAATTAAATTTTTGACAGCCCCTAATAGAAAATCTACAGAGAACTGAACAGGTGAGATATAGTTAAGGGCACCAGCAGAAGGTAACAGAAATTTGCATTCATTAAATCAATTAAATTTATACACAGACTGTATTTGCAAAGAGGTCTTACTACCTTTAAACTGGATATCAAGGAGAAGATGGTTCAGAATACTAGATTTACATCAGAGAAATTCAAAAGGTCACTTTTCCATTTAGAATTTTCAAGAGTTATCTTAAAAGTTGAATTCAGTATCAAACTCTGTGAATAGAGTAACACTGACAAATATTTATTTTAATTGGAGCTATTAGAGAGTGTAAAACCAGTGTATTCCTGATAACAGCAGAGTTGTATTGACCCTTCATTTTTTTACCAGTGTTTATAAATTCCATTCTCTAATTTTGTACTTTTCTTCTATAATGAAAGTTCAAGTATGTTTCCTCAATCCTCCCTTCAAAGTCCATCACTGTTGCACCCTCAGTGAGATTGCAAGGTCACAACCAGAACCAAAATTTTCTTCTCTGCAGCATCTGAATCTAGGAAAACCCTGTACCTAGTAGGTCATCCACTTCTCTGTGCTGCATTCCTCTGTACCAAAGATAAAGTTGTTTTCAGCCATCCTGGCTGCACCTTAAACAGCTTTTGCAGAGGTTGTAGTACCATTTAAGCAGGTCATCAAGCATGTGCTGATTTTCTTTCTCAAAACCTCTGTAGTTATCAGTGTTGCTTCATTTATAAAATCTGCCATTTTCTTGGAAGCAGACTGTGCTATTAGCACAAACGTTACATTTCTTTGGGAGGTCCAAAACCCTATCTGATGCAATTCTCTCTTCTCCTCTTCATAATTTTTAATTTATCTTTATCTCAGACTTCTCTAGTGAAATAGTTTGACTATGACATTTAATTCAAGAAGGATGAAATTATGTAAAACTCAGACTAAGCCAAATAAATGCTTTGTCCAAACTCCTTTCTCTCAACAAAAAATGACTTCTCAGACATCCTAAGACCTCAGGCATGTGTACATTTTTTTCAAGAGAGACTGTCCATTTGTAAATGTTTACAGCACTATCTAAAAGTAATGCATGTTAGTTTTCTCCTGCTCTGCTGGAGAAGGTTCACCAGCCATCAGAATAATTTAAGGTTTCAAATCACAAATGGATGACTTGATTTCTAGCTGATACTAATCATCAACGATAAACCCCAGGTTCATTCTGGGGGTAACACTGAAGGCAGTGGAGAGATGGGCAGAAACCAGTTAGAGGATGGTTCTCACTGTGCTTAGGAAACATCTTGTTCATTTTGAAAGACAATGAAAGAGAAATCTGTATTTCTTAGGCCTCCACTGCATCTAGGGCATGAGCTCTGTCAAGTTCAAACTCTCCTTGCCATCATGCCCATTCAGGCACACAGCCTTTGGGGAATCCCTGCAGTGAAAAACGGGGCCACTGGGCACCCCTTACTGCAAAGAGACATATTCATGTAAGGCAATTACACTGATAACCTGCTTCTAACTGCAGAAAAAGTGCCTTAGCACCCCTTTGCCCAGGGCTCCATAGTCTTGACTTGGCAGTCAATTTTGTGACCTGTTAGCAGATCTACAGATTTCAAAAGCACTTTTATTCAGAAAAGCAAGTAAATGCACACATACACTGTAAGACTTATGCGCATGTTCAGAACTGAACTCATGCACATGTCTAGTCCTATCTTGAAAGTATTTAGAAAACATTTAAGGTTGAATTAGGTCATAGATGATCTCAGAAGAAAGGAGGAATGATGTGCTGGGTCAGACCAAAGGTCCACCTCATCCAACATGATTTTTCCTTCCTTATGGTGCGTGGCCGCAAGGTTAAAGCATCTCAGTGAGTTGGATATAGTACTAAAAATCCAATTGCAGTGTGTATGCATCAATTCAAGCATTGGTCAGAAGCAAATGCTTAGGAAGGAATAAAAATATTCTCTCAGTATTAATTTATTTTGAGCTTGGGGACATCCTGAGCTGGATGTGGTTTCTATGTATTTAACAACGCTTGGCTATATAAGTGGCCTTGGCACTTACCCAACATCTCCTTGAGTCCATGCGAACTTATAGTGCTTTAATGACTTTTGGCATGGAGTTTCACACATCTATTGCCTATTCTGAAGAACTGCATAATGGATAAAAGACCCTGGGAATATTAAGGTCATGTCAAATTGTATGTTAGTTTCGTGACTGAGGCAAACTTAAATATAATTGATTATTTCTCTCTCTGGTATAGATGTTTAACACACTTCAGTCTCACAGTAGAGGTGAAAAAATATCCTAAGTACAGTTTCCATATCAGCCCATAAACTGAATTAAATGATAATATGATATCACTACAATCTTTTTCATTAATGACTTTTCCAGGGATATAAAACTTTGCTTCTAGGAGAAAATGCTATTTCTTTATTTCACTAACCAGCCCTTTAAAAATTCTTTTACAGGCCACCTCTTAAGTCCTTTCTTATCCATTTTAATAAACATTACTTAATAGCTCTGCACACTGCCAAAATCCATTATCTTAAGCTGTAAATTGATAGCTGGAAAAAAATGCTTTAACTTCAGGCTGAATATAAGCATTGTGCCTGCTATATATTTTGTTTTCTGCAAAACTGCAGCTGCACATTTCAAATTAAACTATACATAGTTTTACTCAAAACTGATCTAGTTTCGCACACTTCACTGATCTCATCAATCCAGCTAGAACAGTTTTATTATTGCCAAACTATAACATCTGAAGCTCCTCATACCTAGGTCTAATGAATATGCATATCACTCTTTAGATCCTGGAAACAATCTGAAATGATGTTACCAAAAGCAGGTCAAAATAATATGGTTGAAAATCAGATTGTATTTAATCAGTAAAGATTAACATTTAAAAATACATCTTTGAGATATATTTTTCCAGAATTCAAGCACTAACTGGGAGGAGTGCTAATAACAGAACACATTTCTGGTATCTGAACTGCAGAGATTCCACTGACTCCAGAGTGACTTAAAGATCAGGCTCTTCAGTGAGGTGACTTTGATGATGGAAACAAAAAGGGAAGTAAAACTGAATGTATGTCTAGAAGCCACAATCTATGAGGAAAAACTGAAGAAAGGTGCAGATATCAAGGCTGATATTTAATTTTGAAGTCCTTCAAGTTCTGCTTCTGAATGCTGTCAGGAGCCACCTAAATTAACAAGAGGCTACTTTCCAACTTGCACTAAATTGCCATTCAGAGTTACCAGCAGAAGCAGACTGCCACTCACACTGGTTTCATTTTGCTGTCTACAAAGCTCCCAGGCCTTATAACTCCGCTTTGGAGCTCCTCCACTCCCTTGGTAATGTATATGCAATGCATATGGAATTTGGGTGCCTGCCTCAGAGGCAGTCTGTTGCAGTCTCATGAATATCTACCTAACAAAGTAAAATCACAACTGGGCTCTGTTGCATACCTCCTCATAAGTCCTGAGAGAGAAAAGGCCCCAGCACATCAAATACAAATTCTACAGGAGAACTGTCCTCATTGTCACAACTATGTGACAACAGAGAAGAAGCAGCTGGGACCCAGTAACTCCAAAATTTTCAAAGCAGAGTATCAAAATGGAAAAGGTTTCACAGAGAAGTCAGCAATTTGCACCAAGTTTGATAAATTGCTTTCCCAAACTTCGGTCCAGTGACCCACTGCATTTGGTTTAGATCCAAGAATGCAGCTAATTTTCTCCAGAGAACTGAAGTCCACAGAGTTATCTCTCATTTATTCACATGCTGTCTTACTGCTCTTGCAGGAGCTATCTAGATATTAAGAGCTAAGCATCCCACCCAGCCAAGTGCTGGATCCTAAGAAAAGGGAGTTTTATTACTGAAAACAGTTTAATTGCCTTAGCATATTTTTCATCTTGACTAAAATTTTGCTACTTACACAAACTCTAAATGCCATATTCTTTAATATGCTTTGCCTTTCTCTCTCCAGATTTTTAATGGAAGAACCAGGATTGACCAAACAGCAAATGCTCTAAAACATTTCTAAACCTGTGGAAAACTGTGTATGTGCATCATTATCCTGACATGGCACTAGACAGGCAGCCTTATATTCTAGTTGCAGGTCTCTGAAATTCAGGAAAGTGCTAGTAAAATGAACTGTTATTATTCCTAATACACAACATGAAGAATCTGGGTGCTCCCCAATGTACTTAAAACTAGTCTTAGTAGACAAAACCCCCATAATTCATAGATAAAAAGTATGTGCCTGCCTCACTACAAGCTGTAATAAGTCTGAAAACTATGATCATTCAAGTTGCAAACCTTTAAGAGGGGTGGAAAGGGAAACAGCTTAATCTGCCTGCCTTAAAATTTAAAAACCTCAATCACAAGTTTATCTCATTTGTCATTCCTTTTAATTTTTTTATGAAGTCTATAGAATTTATGTATATTTTGTATTCCAACAGACTTTCTGAAATAATAATTTAATCCAGATCCTTACATCTTTTTATATGCAGTTCTATTTCCTCATTTTTAAGATTACTCACAATTTTCAATCTTGGAAAAAGAGAAGGACATATATATATATATATATATATATATGTTTTCCTAGATCATCTTCCCTAATCTTTACACATAAAATATTTATCTCTGTTACTGCTTTTTCACTCTTTCTCAGACATTGCATTTCTTGTGTGGCACTTTGACCAATACTCTATACAGTATTCCAGATGGAGCCTAACACTCCTGTAACCGTATCGCCTCTTATTTTATATTTTATCCCTCTGATACAACCTAGTAACTTACTTTCTTGCAGCTGTGCATAAGCCCCATGGTTTCAATGATTTTTCCACAATAACCTTCAAATCCTTTTCCTAGTCAGTGTGCTGAATGATTGTTCCATTGCAGCACACACTGTGTTTCCTTTGGTTTCTTGCTCCCAGACTAATTATTTTACATTTTTCCACAGTGAACCACGTTTGCCAGCTGCTGGCCCAGTCACCTAAACAGTTCTAAATCCTTTTATATCTGATTGTATCGTTCCTAATTCACTGCTCTGAATTTTACTACAGAAAGGGTGGTGGGGAGGATAAATCTCTGCACACAAATATACATTAGTTATATGGGGGCCATATGCATGTGATCAGTATAATTAATCATATGGTTTTGCAATCTATCAGACGGCTTTGCCCACCTCACTTGCATTTTTCCAATAATCCATCTCTGCTGGGACTACTTCGATCACTCCACACTTCTGAGCAGCTTCATACAGCTGCCATAAAAAAAAAACCTGCCACAAAACCCCCTTTTACTTTCCCAAATGTAATTCTGCCACTTCAAATCACACTTACCTGAAGTTCAATATTCAACCTTGAATAAACAGCAATATTCTGTCTAGGATCTGGGAGAAGTTGATGGCTTCTTTTTGTGAGCCCTTGAAGATGGAGGGCTCATTGGGAACCAGGTTCATCAAACATGCACAAACTCTACCTATCTAAGCATGCAGCCAACAGATATTTCCAGATTCTATTTGCAAGAAAACTACCAGAACTTCAAATAATAGCACTGTGTTTTGCAAGACAATTTTTAGTAATTTTTCAAATATTTTAATTTTCCTTTCTAATTATTGATGCAATATTAAAGGAGTCTCTGCTCATCTCATGCCAACAGCAAATCAAGGACATAGACCACTCAGTGTGCATATGAAGGGGGGGTAGATAAATCACGTAAGTTGCTACCACTCATACAGCCTGGTCTTTATGTACAGAAGCTGCTCCTTCTTCAAAGAAGTCCTAAATTTCCACTTCCTTGTGAATTTTTAAACTCTGAAAGCGTGATGCAGAGTTTTTCACTGCAAGAAATATTGCCATTTCCAAGCTTGGGGGAGTTACAACTCATAATTTACATGATACCCTACCACCTTCTACCTCAACAGACAAGTTACTGAACTCATCTAGTAGCTGAAAGCCTCCCGCATCCCTATATAATCACGCTTTTCTTTCATTGTAAAAGAACAAAGTTGAAGGGTTTGCTCCTCTTCAGGTTATTCATGTTAGTCATGCTATTGGGTCAGAAAACATTCTAGCACTGGCGAACAGTGCTACGGCACTGGCTACTCTCTGTGCTGTCAGCTCAGAGAACGCTTTAACAGAACTTGCAGGTTTCCATGATTTCTTCCATCCAATCCTTATTCTCTGCCTTTAATTCCTCTTTCATAAAACAATATCACTGTGGAGACTATCAAAGACATATTTTACAGAACCATAGATTGTATGTTTGCAATGCCATTCCTGTGGCATTACAAGAAAATTACTCATCAAACCTAAAACATGACATAAACTTGTACTGATATGCTGACAAAAATAGTGTGAGACATGGATTAGCTTTGAAGACTGCATGCACTGGAAAATCAGCATTTGGCAACACAATATTTCTACCTACAGTACATAAATGCTGCAGAATAATCACCAACTCCCAAATTAAATATGCTCTGCTTTTTATTTACAACAGTTTGAAATGGTAGGCTGTGCTTAAACATACCAAAATAAAGCGACTTCCAGGTTTTAGTTTAATTATTACTTCTAGCTTCTGCCAGAAATCCATTAAGGTACAGAATCTTACTCTAATTCTTGTCAATTTGTCTGATATCTGATGAAACAATTTTCTGTCACATTTTTATTAATTTCAGGTAGATTTTGGTTAGTTGTTTTTTCAGTTTTTCTTTTTTAACGCAGGAAAACATGAACCTACATTTCAATGTTTTATTAGAAACCACTAAGTATGAGTTATCTTCAAACAGAAAAATTCAACCAATGAACAGAGCTGTTCATTGACTCGTTGACTTCCCCATTACACTCTCTGTTTACAGACTGCAAAAACCATTTCCTATGGTAGGAGCACTGAAGTGTGACATTGGTGCCACTTTTTAAAGTACTTAGGGTATTAAATAAAGTACAATAATTTCCCAAAAGAAGTTGAAAGCCATCCTGAGGCAAAAGTCACACTAGAGAAAGATAAATAAAAATTAATTTCTCAGAAGATGAAGTATAAGGAAAGGAGATAGAGTCACTAACTTTTGGCCACTGCAGTGAACAAGAAAAAATGAGCTCATCTGAAATTAACTTAAATTTCTCTCTGCATGTCAAACAGCAGTTAAGCAAGGTCACCTCAGATGATGGACAGGTCATTAGCTCAAAGCCCACAGAGTATCGTTCACTGCTCACTGTCTATGTGCTGGTGACAAATTCCCAGATCCAGAACAAAAGGTAAGAACTCAGTTACCCCTGACTCCTCCTGGCTGCAATAGAGAATGATGCGTGTCTCACTCCTCATAGTATGTGGATACCTGAAAATTGATTTATCCTCTGACAAATCTATGTCTGCCTTAGCTCTTTCTTAGCCAAGTGTTGTAAGAAACGAGGCACAGCACGGCAGTTGGCAGCAATAGTAATACATAAACTATGGCTCACATTAATAACTCAAACTGCCTGGGAAAGGCAGACAACCTTTGTTGATGAAAATGAAAATACCAAGCTTTATCACTTTCTTGCCATCACCCAGGAAAAAGAATAGACAACAGCTATTACCCAAACCACAGCAACCACAGCAGCTGTAGCCCTGCAGACAGAGAAGAAAATGGGAATGCCTATTCCAACTTGCTCTTGCATTAAAAACTAGTTTTGTTACTCTTTATGGAAGTGTGAGAATACATCCTAGAAGCAAGCACTACTCAGTTTTAGATAAGCTTGGTCAAAACCCAAAGGAATTGCATCAAGAACTAATATTGTCCTTTACCTTTCTAATCCCAAAGTCAGAAGAAACACCAGAAAATCCTGCATTAACTCCTACTTTTAGTATCCAGAGAAAAAGATTTTTGATGCTTCTGAATTTTTATTTTTACTTATTTTTAAGGACATATACATGCTATATTTTCTAAAAGTCTAAATATATAAAACCCATGTGTTGATCACTATGGTTATTTTGGTTAAAATTAAATAGTACGTCATACTTTCTTTTGTAAATCAGATACTTGATCATAAATATAACCTATGTCTCTGACTAGAAGGCTGCCTTCATTTTCATTATTTGACACAATTATTCTGGAACTCAGTGTAAATACCACTCTATAATGGCAATCAGCTGTGACTCCAAGCAATGTGCTGGATGACTCAATGTTCCATTTTTACTGTATTGCTGGAAGAGTGAACATGACCAATCACACCACTGCAAAAACACACCTCAGCAGAACACACAGATGATGATTGTCCTTCCAAACATGGAGATGTCAGTGGACCGACACAACGACACAACTGCAGCCTGCCATTGCACACAAAAGCACTGCATCCTGCTGAGCAACCCCAGAGATGTGGGCAATGAAAGGAAGAGAGACACACTGACAGATGTGTGGTGCCACTACTCTCTGTCCCATGGGAGAGACCCCTGTCTTAGCTGCAGGAGAATGCATGCACACTGGAAGACACTGGGTTGCACCAGACCACAGTCATTTTGTAACTAGGAACAAAGGAGCTGTACAGACTTCAAGCTTCATGTATGACTGACTTATAGGAATTTTTTTACTACTGGGCAAGAGCACTCCCATGATACCTACAAATGCAGTGACAATATTTTGCTCTTATACCTATGTCAATATCAAAAAAGATGCACTTAAAGGTTATTTGGTAAGGGAACTTGGAAGTGCTTTAAACAGGATGCGGTTGAAAGCAAGAAAACTGGCTTTGAAACGCCTCACTTGCCAGAACACTAAGGTAGCTTCTAACAAGCCCCTAAAAGTACACCCAGCTCCATCACAGCATGGAAGCACATATGAGGATGTACCATAATCATTACTGTGAATAGCATATTTTACCTTTTTAGCTCATCTTAGACAATGACAACATATTTTCAAATTTCAGAATCTGACAGAAAGCATGCCTTCCTCCAAGGTCCCAAGAGGCAAAGCTAAGATTGACGTGCTCATTGTCTTTAAATTCCTTTCTGTAGCCAGAAATTGGTGAAAAACTGAACAGGAACTCATTCTGCATAGTACATTGCAAGCACATCTCTGTCTTAAAAAACTCCACACGGTACAAAAAATTTCACACAGAACCAAATGAGAACAGTTATAGTAGATCATGGAGGTGGTGGGGGAAGGGGCGAAGAGGAGATATCTCCATATATCTCCATTCTACCTCCTGAAGCATTTGTAGCAAAAAGAGAAAAAGAAGAAAAGTTAAACAGTGCATAGCAATAGAAAAATTAGAAACATTAACTAATAGGATTGGAAAGGACCTCCAAGACCTTTGCTTATCTTTTTCATGAGCTACTAGGTGCATCTGAAGAAAACACGGACAACGGGGTGAGTTTACATGTGTTCAAAGCACAATTATCTTGTCTGATCAAGCCTAGGGCTCCTGGGGACTTCATAACGAAAAATCATCGGAGTCATTATTGGACTTGCACTCTCCTTAGTTCCTTTGATCAGCAAGCACATACTTATCACCCACACTTACATGCTCAGCATTCAGCACTTCATTTAAATGACTAAAAGAGACCAACCATTCTTGGGGGTATATGCTTTCAGAAAATCTAGAAAAATGAAAGATAAGCATAGCACTGCTTATGTTTATATTTTGATACTTTCTTCACAGTCATAGAAGACACAAATGAATTGCACAGTGTTTCTGCATTACCTGTGGAAAAAATGCTGACTCTTCAGCTGCAAAGACAGACATGGTGTTATACCACATCTTTTGCAATAAATTACTACAAAAATGCAATAAACATTTCATTATTTGAACACATTAACAAGCCATGACACGGTAGCTTTCAAACTTCATTTAAAAGAACCTTATCTGGAGGAGTAAACAATACTTTACAAACTCTAACAAGTATTGGAACTTGAAAATGAATCTCAGATAACCTTCCCAAGAGGTGATGTAAGAAGCTACTAGGCTAAAGGAAACATGCTGAGGAGGAAAGAAAGATCAGCTACCAGAAGTGGTATCAGGACATTTTCAGAAAGAGGTGTGCTACAAGCCTGTCTGTGTCAACACACAACTTACAGCAATGCTAGGGAGTGAGACGTTTTAACACAAAGTGATAAGCTGTATATTTTCAATTTGTTGGCATCCAGGTGGAACATTTAAATGCTGAATTAATTTCATAAACATAATATTGAAGGGCCCAACCTGACACATGTAGACCATTTGGACCATTTGAAGCGTATAGCCAAAGCTTTTTTTACACTGGCAGCTAGAAGCCACCAACAAGTCAGGGTAAGTACAGGTGTGTGAGCTTGTAGTTCTGAATTTGAAGTATAGGATGCTGATGGGATGGAGTAACAAGCCCCTCCTGCAGACGTCCACAGAGCAGTGCAAAGACAGAGATGACTCCTAAATCCACTAGTACCTGTGTTTTCATTGACATGGATTTTGGGAACCTTTCATGTAGTGAAGTATATATCTTATAGGATGCTGGCAGGTCACTACTTGAATATTTTCATGCAGCAAAAAGGAAAGTAAACATTTCTCATACATTGCAACAAAGAATTTAACTCTGTGATAGGAAAAGTAACAGTAGACTTGTTTGTGAGAGATACAACTCGAGGAGTGAGTGCTGAGAATGTGAAAACCAATTTTGCTGAGTTTTACCACCAGTAGTTTGAGAACAGACATAAAATATGTCAGACACTGGAGAGATTCTGCTACGATCCCAGTTATATACTGCGTTTATCTAAGAATGGTTACTTTATTAAATTGTTACGCAACCAAAGAAAACCACATAAATTCTATGCTAGCAAAGAGTTAAGTCTTCAAATACAAAACTGACAATGCAGTAACAATGCAGGAAGTCTCAAACAATCAAGCACAATCTGGAAGCAAATTTGAAGCTAATTCCTTCTCTGAGCATCTGTTAGCTGGAAGAGCTGAGATCCTGCCTCAAAAGGTGGTCCACTCTGGAATGCCGAGAAGATCAAAGTCCCTTTTGTCCCAATTACACCTGATGGCTATCATGATGCTATACTGTGTGCAAGCAAAACTTCAAAGCAGTCTTAAAGGCTTTTACTATCCCTCCCTACCCCTCCCAAATAAATTTAACAAAATTCATTGTGTTAGCTAGTTTTGATTACCTCTGGACTTGTCTGAGAATACAAATGAAACAGCTTCATGTTAAACATTATCTGCACAAACCTTTACAATGCCCAGATTGCACTATGCTGATTTTTTTCTCATCCATCTCCCTGCTTAGGAAATGAAGGGAACTATTCTGTCATCTAATTTCTTGAAGTAGGGTTTCCCTGTGATGTTTTCTAAAGCTTTACCACAACTTTCCTATTAGAGAAAACCTTATCTGTGTAATATTTTGAAATATCAGAATCCAACACAAGTTGCCATTTTTTTAAACAAAGCACATACAGCCAATGTGCTTCATTTTTCCTTTTTAGTTGCAAACAATCAAGCTAAGAGAATATCAATAGTTATTTTCTTGTTTGGCCAAGTGAACAAGCTGAAGTGTAAAGAACCAAACATCTACTTACTAGCTGATTTTAATTTTTTAACATGAAAACAAGAATGTATTCCATTTCATCACAATAAACTTACAGGTATGTTCAAAACTATGTTCAAACTGGATCAGGTGTTTTATTTATGAGTAGAAAATAGCTAGAGAGAGAAGAAAATTTGGGAGGGAGGAGACGAAATCCTGGAAGAATGACAGGATGAGAAGAAAAAAGTGCATGCTAAACACAATAGCATAGCTTAATCAGCACTAGAAAAGCATATTGCATGGATTTCACAAATATAAGTAGATGAACTGATAATATCAGACTGAAATATATCAGATAATATCAGATAATATCAGACATCAGACTGAAATGATATTCAGTTTAACAATTTATTAATCTTCCATTTATCACAAAATCATTTGGGAAAATCTTTTTTTGAAAATCTTTAGAAATATTGTTTCTGTGTCTAAAAAGATTCAAGATTTGTGCCTTCCTTGTGAAGCATTGCTCCATTCAACTTCAAGGGAAGCTCAAGCTGAACCAAGGCAAGGTCAGTTCAGTGCTGTTTATCCTGAAAGATCTGAAATTTCCAGTAGTTCAAAGTGGCAAGTAATTTACATTAACTATGGAAAAGGTGCTGTACCTTTTTTTTTTTGACCTGCAATAAAAACAGGAACGTACTGTCTTTGGATACTAAAACCAGTTCCCTTTACTCAAGAGAAAAGAAAATAATGTTGTAAACACCTACTATATTGAATATAGAATATTCGCATTTGTCTTATGTGTTAAATATAATGAAAAATGAAAATCCATTTTTTTCCAGATTAATTGAGTTTTTATTCCTAGCAGTTACATTATAAAAAAGCCAGCATGTTTTACCAGCTTCTAAGGGCCCAGTCACCAACTGTGAGTTACTATCCAAATGACTGCTGGATAATTTAGCTAATTCAAATTTGAGTGTTTAAGAAAACCCTTACCAAACCAGCATAATATTCTGCCTGAAGAATATAGGAAGCTAAGCATGAGTGAAGAAAAATACCTATTTTTCAAACACACTACAAAAGGAAAATTGATAGGCAGATGAAGACCTAGCTTGGATAATTAAAAAAAAAAAAAGAAAAGAAGTCAGACCTACGTGCCTGATAGACACCACTGTGCTCCAAGCAATTAATATCCCTTCCCCTCTTCCTGGCAAATAATTTTCTACCTGGGAATTGTTAGCACTGTTTTCACACATTACCATTACTTAAAAGAACAACGTGAACATTGTGCTCTAGCATGGCAAAAATCTAACCAAACTACAAAACCTGGCAATTAATCAACTGCATATGTGATATATTCTTTGGTAAAGCAGACAAAAATATTTTGCTGATCATCAACAGTTAAGTGTATTTCCACACTGATGAATCATTTCACACCTTCAATATTAAAAGCTGGCTTTCTGAATGTCTGATAGGAGGTATTTAATTTAAATATGAAGTGTAAACTTGGCACAGCATTAACTTGAAAAAGAGAATATGCTAACATTAATGATATGGTACAATTCAAGAAATTTAAAATTTCTAAGAATTGGGACGAAATACACCTTACCACAGCAGAAGCTATTTTGTAATTTGACATTTCAGAACATCAGCCTGTAAAAAGCAGATGGAAGCTTTCTACAAACAGAGCATGTCATTTAAAATTAACTAAAATGGGACACTGATTAAAGTCTACATCCAGAAGTAGATTTGTGATTTAGCTCATCTTAGCAGGAGACATCTAAAGACCAGAAGCCAGTTGTGCAAGCCCACACAACTTGTTCTCAAAAGACAAATTTCAAGCAAAAGATGCAGATCTATTTTTATAACTCACTCAAACTGCTAACGGGATACTACAGCTTTCCTTATTTTCAGCACCCTAAAGTAACACAGTTACTTGAGTTACATGGCAAGTTAAAAACATAAAGATCCCTCTGCTAACAGTAATTTTTAATACATCAAAGCACATTTTTAACCATAGACACTTTATTTCTTCACAGAGGCAATGAATCTGCATGTGGCAGATCACCTACCTCCCTCAAAGCACTGTTCTTTAGAGAACAAACTAAAACCACAACATTAGTTTTTGGGACTATGAAGGTGTGCAAGGCTTCTTTCTCTGGCTAAGACAAGGAGAACCAATTTTAATCTACAACATAAAATATCTAAAATGTATGCTATAAAAGCCTTTAACTTATACTAGCATTTATGTCTGTATCATGTTTTATTTTAAAATAAAATTGTGTCAGTGAAGTCCTTTGATCATTCTGTTATTAAGATCCTTCTGTTATGACTACCGTGCTATTTAACTACACAGGGATTATATGGGAATTATTAGAGGAAGTTTGATCTTTAAAGAAAAAGCAAATACTCAATCACTGATTTTCAAAGTTAATGTGGATTTCTTTTCTTTAGACAATTTTCAATGTACTGATTGCGTGGGATTCACACTAGTGATCTGGCAGAACTAACTTATATTAAAGTCAGTTAAGACTGAGGTACAGTGAAAATAGCATTGTAGACTTTTGTCTAAAACTAAACTAAAAATTATGATACATTACTATAGGGAGCATCAAGATACAAATCTGTAAAATGAAATATTTTATATTTCACCTTACAGTTACAATTACACTAGAAAATAGTCCTCTTTTTTGTTTATGGTGGAAGAGCAAATGCATCACACTATTTAAAGTACTATTTATTGTGATTTTACAGTATGTGGATGGTTCAGTTTCTGCTAACCAGTTGCAAAAATTAGTGGAAGGAACATGAACACTATTTATTTCACCTTTAAGTAATGTTTGGCTAACTGTCATCTGTAACCAAAAAAAAGTAAACAATAATTAAAAAAAGGAGAAGTGCATTTAAATTTGCCAATAACAAAGCTCATCAAAAACAACTTCTTGTATACTACAGTCCAGTTTACGAGGAATTGGTTTATCATAAATTTTTTTTGCAACCATTGGTCACTTACTCCCTCCATTGCATTAACAAAGTGTAAGAATGATGGGATTATGTAAAAGGAACCCTTGGCCCCAGCTAGAGATTAAGTAGTCAAGTCACACTCTTTCTATCCTGCCACCTTGAAAAATATTTCAAAACCATTGTAAATCCATACTAGGGTTTTAAATACAGAGAGCTTTCAAAAGCCAACTGCAAAAGAAACCGTGCTAGAAATAAGACAGCTAGCCATTAAAAAAAATTCTGTGATTAATAATCTTTAGACATTCACAAAAAGCTTCAGAAAAACTCAACTTTATCAGCTATTTACAAAATGATTTTAACAAAAAAAACAGTACTTAATCTAACACCACAAGCACGAATCCAATTTGATAGATGAAAAAAGTAAAGTAACAGTTAACAATGTTCACAAAATCATTAAAACACCAGTAAATAGTTATTGGCAAGTGGTAATACAGCACTTTCACAAACTAACGTGCTTCAGCAAAACACAATTTAGGGAGGCAAACATTTCTTTCTAGTGGAGAGATTCAAACATTATGGTGAATATTTCAGGATGTGTTAAGAGTTGTTCACAAGGACTCAAACTCTAATGTCTGCCAATACACAAACAAGTGGTTGCAACCATCTCCTTCACAAATCCCTGAAGAGCACTGAAATATAATGATCTGAAAGTCCATGTAACACTGCTTGCTTGTCTTAGCTACCTTACTCCATCAGTTGATAGTACAAGTATTGCTAACAGTGACTTTATGAAATAACTTGGAGGGTTTATGACAAAACAAAGCTCAGTGAAGGTCATGCCTTCCAGAAGTATTTTCTTGTCCTTGCCATTCTCCTTGCTGCTTCTTGGACTGCTGCTGGGCACACAGACAGACATATGGCTGTTTCAGACACATCAGTGATAAAGAGGCAGTTTCAAACTGAAACTGTCAAAACACAGCATGTCTGCTTGGTCCAGCAAATACATTTACTTGTAAAATGCAGTATGCTGCAAATAAGCATGACTTCTACTCCTGCCTCTGAGGGGAGTGTCTCTTCTGGGAGACCAAAAGTCATCTGCAGTCACTCTAGTTTTGACAAGTGAAGGCTACACCATAAAAGGGTGTCCAAAATACCTCTTTTGTGGTGTACATAATACGCAATGGCTCACCACTGCCACAGGGTGTCACAAGTTTAATAAAGTTTAACAGAATTCAAAATGTTGCAAGGGAGGATGCAGGGAGAGTCCAATTACAGCTTAACAGAGGCTATTACTTTGGTTAACAGCATCACCAGCTGGGAAATTTGTTATAAATTTTAATGATCAACAGCAGCTACAAGCAGGTCTGGGGGCAGTGAAGTGACTACACTACAACAGCTATCCGCTTGAACCAGTTACTTCTAAGAAAACATTCTAAATGTCTTGCTCCTAACTCAACTTTTGTGCCTATTTAGTCTGGAAATTGTTACCATTAAAATAGTAAGAAATCCTTCTTCAGAGGTCAAAAGTGAATGAATAACTCATGTATTCATCAAATTGTTAATACTTTTGACAGTTATGTTACTTCTACAAAGCGATCATCATTGCTTTTAATACTGCTCCTTTCTTGGAACAGATACATTTCATTTGGTAACACAGGAGCAAGAAAATATCAGGAGGAGGATGGTGGGAGGACAAGGAGGAGATGAAATGTGCTCAAATGGGTGAATTTTAACTTGGAAGAAAACACCCCACATACCCAGTTTGGTATTTTCATAGATATGTGTGTGTGTACACAAACACACACACACACACACTCTACTCCGTGTGTACTGCATTTTATGTATGCACATATACACAAACACACAGCAGGAACATTCAATATAGAGTATAATTAATTTTATCACTTTTATATTTAAAGGAATAGTACGATTACTTATCAAATTATTATAGTTTTTCAAGTTTCTTGTAACATGCTCCCAACTCCATGGCAACCCTTCACCCCACTTTTCCAAAAAATTCAGTGGGAATGCGTGCTTACATCGAGCCTCACCAACTACTCTAATGCTTGTGTACAATTACAGCTCCCTAAATTTTAGAAAAGTATTTAAATGTCAAAGAGGCTGAAAATGGATTTTAAATTCTTCTATTTTCACTCATTAACTTATTTTGTACTTAGCTTTGTAAACATTGATGTTTCATGCTGACATTTCAGTTGAGAAGTCTTGAGGGCAGCAGTTTATAGGAATACCACACACTTTGCCGGGATTCCATTTCTGCTTTTTAATACTGCGAAGGCAGCCTATTGCTACAGAATGTGAAGAGAACATAAGAACTCAAAGCCAAATGCCTTTGACCCTGCATCTCTAACCTAACAGACTGATTTTTACTAGACTCAGAATACAGGTACTCAGTAGTCATGGCAGATCAGAACATTTAAACACATGTAAAATTGTTTAAGTGTTTCCATTTGACAAAACACTTAAGTCTGTGCTCAGCCCTACAGACACACTTATGCTCACTTAGTTTAACCAGAATTTAAGCAGATTGGGATTAAGTATAATTTAAAGATCTCTTTTTCAAAAAAGCCTTTTAGCATGCTTTCTTAACTGAGTTGTTTCACCACATTTGAAAATAAAGTATAAAAATGATGTGCTGTGTATGCACACAGATTGGTCTCTCTCAATGAGATAGCACAGAGAAATTCCTAGGCCATTTTTGCATTTTTCCCATATTCTGAATTCCAAAGTTAGGTCAGGGAGCATAGCTTCCTGATTTGGCTTTCTGCTTTTTCAAATTTGATCTTCAAAGTTGCTGTAGAACATTTAAATTTTGTCCCACCTGCCTTATCCCATTTTTTGCTAGCTAGTCTCTGCTAAATTTTTCTCTTTCATAGACTAGGTGAAGCTAGTATAATTCAGAAAACTCAGATGAAGTCAGTGGATTTATCCTGGTTATAGATCAGTGAATATTTTTATTAATGTATAAAAAAATTATAAGCCTGGCTGATTTTGAAGTAGTGCTCTGAGAATACAAAGCACCAGTCTTAGCTACAACATACACATTTGGACAAGCAGCAATGCTTTAATTTTTAAATATATATACACATATACACACATCGGTACAGAAGACAGAAGAAATAGCCCTAATATTCTTAAAAATTGAACACATGGTAAACTGATGGAGGATTTTTAAATAAATACTGTAAGCCACTATTTGATTCAAGGAAAGGGTTTTTACTTATACAATTACATTAATGAATTACCATTCTTAATTATAAACCTGTTTCTTATTAATGTCAAAAATATGTAAGTAAGAATGTCAAGATTTTTCATAGCTGCAAGACATAGTTTTTTGTCACTCTATGACAGCTTTATGCTGAGCAAGCTATTTTACTCTGAGAAGTTACAACTAAATCCTCTTCCTCTGGTGCAGTTTTGAACAAGCCAGTGATGTGATCACACTTGTGTCACTAAGCTTTTCCTATGAAATACATGATGGCTTTCTTTTTTTTTTTTTTTTTTTTTTTTTTTAAACAGATTTAGGACAAGTATTGTACATTCTTGGAACAAGAAAAACACTTGTTACCCTGCAGTAAAACACTGCACTGTCCTTCACTATCCTAGGTCTAAGAAAAGCAACATAAGGAAAAACTCCCTGAATGGCCAGAAATGTACCAAAGCTATGTGTAACACAGACTTCATATCTCTGATTTCAGAAATACCAGATCACTGTCTTTTTGTTTTAGTTCTCCAGAGAGGTTGAAAAATCATGACAGGAAAATGCTGTAACAAAAGATGTTTGCAGCATGGCCAGAAGAGAATAGATTCCCTACCCCCCAACAATAAATAATGTCTTCCTCCAAATCATAACCTTAATTCAGCTTCCACAAAGAAGGAAGAACAGATATGCAATAACGAATTTCTAATCTCCCTAAGGGAGCACAACACAACTGAAGAATGCCAAAAATAGAAAGTCAGGCCATCAAGGTATCACCAGAGGTGGTGATTGTTCACATTTACAGTGATCTTTCCCCAGATTCTGTAAAGACCATAAGCTAATAGAACATAAGCAATGGCCTATTAGAAATACCTGAGTGAGAAAGGATCTAGTGATTTGCAAGAACAATATAAAGGCATCGTTTAGGGAAATTTATTTTACTTCAGATTTACACTTCCTAGAGAGAGCTTATCTTCTATATTTCTAATTTTTTCTCAACTTTAAGGCTGTAATTTTTCATACCCTTTTTTGAAAAGCTCCTGTAATTTGAACCACCAAAAGGCAGACATCAGAAGGCATATATTGGACTTCTGTTCCTTCACTGAGAACTGCCACTTTACCACGATGAGGAGAATGCAATTACATTATTATTATTATTATTTTCTAATTAGCATTATGGTATCTGAAACTTTTAATAATAAAACTGATACAGGAATGCTCACAGAAAGGAAATAAATAGCATATAAGAAACAGTAATATAATCATAAGTTCTACTTCAATCAGAAGAAAAGCTTTGGCATTCACTTAAAGGGAAAACATAATAAATCAAAAAGCCCTCTTACTCCATTAGTTCATCTAAACAAAATATGTGAAATTAAGAATGTGTATTAACTGTTCTCTTCAATTCAACATTTACTTCAAAATGGAACAACATCCATGAAATGGCACAAACAATGCAATAATTGTTTACATTACATTTGTAATAGAGAAAGCCAAGGTATTAAGTCTTTTATGACAGCAAAGATTTCATGAAGTTCCTTTTAAGAACTATTTTTAAAAATAAAATAAAAGCATAAATAAGAAAACCCTCACAAATTAACCACTGAAGAGATTTCAGCTTCCCACCCCAAAACATTCTTGCTGTCGAGTCAGACAGCATTTTACAGGGAAGATACAGAGCTTCCCTCTGAGGAAAAAAGGAAAGAATGCCAATAATTAGCCACCCAGGAGGCATTTGTTTCACAATATTTTTGTTACTCCATGGATTCCATTGTGATAGGATTTGTGAAGACTTACAAGCAGCCTTGGAATATAGCTTCTAATTCAACAATACTGGCTTGCCATAAGTATCCCTCATTTGTTTGTCAGAAATCATCAAGGTTGTTATGTTTTGCTTGACGCTTTCAATGGGCACAGAAAAGCTAGGATTTTATTTGTGGTGCAGTCTGAGAATTTGAGCTAAACCCAGCAATTATATAATGCTCTTCCCACCTCCATTTAAAGGGACAAATTTGTTATTGTTTTAAAAAGCAAATAGAATACTTATACCCGATTTAAAACTTGCAGATACAAGTAACTGAGTAAAACAAGAATTCTGAAAGTTGATTTTTAAAATACCTAAATATATAAGCCCAGATGTAAAAATGTCATAAGAATTCATCAGGATTCTATCTGAGGACACTATCAAATGTAAATAAAAGAATTACAGAATAGTTGCAATTACAGAGATTAATAGAGGTGCTTTCTTTTTGGAACAATAAAAAATATCTTCTCATAACCAAAACAAGTAAAAGGTGCTCTGAAAAGACTATTATCAGTACATTTTTACAGTATCTAGAATCACAGTCTGAAAACAAAACACCGACATCAAAGCATGAGAAAGACAAGTTAGAGCCTACTGGAAAAAACACTGAGCAATTTTCATACAAAAGTTTATGCTTCTGGAACAGGAGAGGATTTTAATTTAAACAAAGAAAACCTAACCCATTTCTTAATGATCTCAACAGGAAAGACAGATACAGAGCAGGTGAGACAACCACACCAAATCATCCATAATTAGTTAGGTGTTTCCAAAACATGCATATTACTGGGACAATGCACAGCAGCCATGGGAAGCTTCCTGTCTTTTTTCCCAGCAGGTTCCAGCAGGAAAGTGCCAACAATAGATTGTACCTATATTTAACTTTCTTGATTTTGCTGGATTATCTATATAGTATTCTAACACTTCAGCATAGGAAGGTTCTGAAATAAATCACATTGTGGTTTTGCATAATTTATTTCAAATTTTAAATTTAAATATAAAAATTTAAAACTGTGACACATTTTAGAAGAATCCTTCATATAACCCAAAATTCTCCATTGTATATTCCAGATAGTTTCAACTTACCTGCTTATAACTTATAACTTAATCCAGAACAAGTATTTTGACCTTTTTAGAAATCAGTACACTCAAGAGAAACCGAACTATATAACAACTGTAAAATTTCATACCTAGAACTTTAAGAGGATCAAATGAATCCTTACTCAAATCAACTTTTATTGCACTTTCTCTATTACTTCATCAGCATCTGTAATACAAATACACACGTATCGTTACAGAAAATACACTAAAAAGAAAAAGCACAAAATTTGAACTAGAGTACATTTATTTTACTCATCAAATCCACAACTATCTGAAGCAATAGAAATGGATTACTACTGAGTCACAGTTGGTAAGTAAGCCACACTTCTTCAGCTCCTGCTAGTCCCCTAAATACACACCTTCTGTTCTTGGCCTAAAACAATTAAGGCAAAGAATTCTTTCCCTGGCAAATAATAACTTTATTAACTTTATAATAGAATAACTTTTTTGTAATAGAATAACTTTTTTAACTTTATCCTTCCACTGGTCCAGGGACTGTAGCAGTCTTCGTCCAACTGATATGGTGTTCTAAGCTGGTCTAATTTAAGAGCAATCATTATCTTTTGGAGGGAATTGATCTACTACAACTGCAGCCACTGGCCTAACCATACTCTCAAAGTACCAGTTAGAACAAAAGTCATCATTTGAAGTAAAAGTGCTTTTAAGAACACAAATACTCTGTCATTTCCAGATGAAAACATCCCCATCTCAAATAAAGATGTTATTACACTTTAAACAAACACAGGGCTTTGACATCCATCATGTTAATGACTCAAAAAACCACACTAACAAAAAGAGGTAAAGAACTCCAGAATTAGTATAGGCTCTGAAAGAGAGCAAGCAGAAAGAAAATTTCTCCCATCTGTAAATCTAACATAATTGCAGTTAAATATTTGAAAAAACCATAATTTATTGCACTATTCTAGTTCCAGTCTACATACACTTCTTCCAATTATTATTAAAAAATCCTTGTAAACACTTATCTAGATCAGTGTTACAATTACCAAAAATGAAAATTAAGTCTCTAAGCAAAGTAACAATTCTGCACACAGGAATTCCATTTTTGCCTTGACCTCCAGGTATCTTCCCAGTTATTAACAAGTAGCAGCACCTCAACAGAGTCAGAGGACAATGGAAATAATAAGTTTTAATAGAGAACATTAATATCATACTGTGTATAAACAAATTTAAGAAGAAACCATACAAAATTTCATGGCTGTCAAACACTTCAGATTTACAGGGTAGCATTTCTTCCAAACACTGGAAATCTTATTAATGTATACTTCTCAATTTCTACTCCACACTCTTTATTCAGAATTAACTATGCTTTAATTTGAAATGGTTCCGCTCAAAAACAAGAAAAAAGTTTTGGTTTACACACTGAATTTACAAAGAAATTCCACAAGCTCATTCACTTCAGACTAAAAAAGAACTTTCAGATGTTTTTGCCACAACATAGTGATTTCAGGGAATTGACAGGCAAATCAAATTCTCTACAGCAAGACTACTTGGAAGTCCCAAATCAATTATTAACCATTTCCAAAGCACTCCTTGCTGAGTCTGAGCTGAAGAATTGCAGTGGTATGGTGTCTGGCTAGGAAGCCACACTGTGCACTTCTGTCCTGCAAATCACACCACCTCAGCACAAAAGTGGCAGCTGGCACAACTGGAAGGGTCATGGTTTTGCTCAGCCCCAGAGGAGGTCCAAGAACTGTGTGCCTCGTATTCCCACCTCTGCTGGGTGGTGTGGAAGATGGTTCAGGTGAAAACTGAACCTGGCTTAGAACAGTCAGAGAGAGCGAGAACCTCCCTTCTGACACATCTGGAGCATTGAGAGTCTCAAAAGAAGTTTATAATTACCTGAGGGGAAAGGGTAAGCAAAAGAGGAAAGCAAATAAACATCAGAAACAAAAAGGGAAATACTGAGCTTAAGCAAGGGTATAATTTTATGGCTATAGACTGTGGGCTTAAGAAAACATCCATTGTCATCTGGTTAGTAGTGAAAACTGCCAGTGGGACTGAAATGGTGATAATTTACAGCAAGCACCAGCTCTTCAAGAATAGCAGTGATTTTGAGCAGACATCTGGGCCCAAGAAACAGATTAAAATCAATCTGTCCAGGAGACCTTAACTCACAACGTTAGCTGGAGAAAAGACAATGCATTGAGCCATTTGAAGCATCGTTCTACCACTTATGAGAGAAGAACAGGCCACATCTTTTCATTCCACTGCAGTTAGAAAATGCCATTTAAAAGCTACCACATAAAATTCAAAGGTGGAGCTCAATGGTGTGGAAAGAAGGGAAACAAAAAGTCTTTAAGTAACTGATAAACATGAAACATAGTTAGAGAACCCTACCAGAGATGAGCATTTCCTCACTTCTGAGACTGTAAGAGAAATATTCATTCATGTGTCACTAATAATGTCACATTTACTTGAAAATAAAAACCAAGTAATGATCAGCACATATTTAAGAGACAGAGTGGTTTTACAGGTAAGGTAGAAAAATGTGCACCTTTGGAACTTGTCGAACACACAGAGTATGCAATGTTTTCTGACTTTTTCCTGAAGTTTTAAGGCTGCAGAAATCCTACGGTGCTGGGAAAAATTAGTTTAAAACCTACAGGTGTCTACTTTTATAACTACTAAATCACAGGACTGTTATTCAATTTCTATCATAAGTTCTGCTTTCATCACAGCCCACAGGGGTTTGAAATTCTACTGAATTGCACTTCTTGACAGAAAAGATGAAATTACTTCAGTAGCATCTTGTTTCTACACTATGACTTTTCACTTAAATCTTCTGAAGATATTTTAAAGTATTGGTAGCATGGGCAGAACTTGAAACACTCTTTGAGGATTTGCACTTTTAAAATTTTATTTAAATAATATCCCATGTAGGCGTTTAGAAATTTTAGCCAACCTTTTTAGCTCACCAAAATGTGACCTCTGAAATGAAACACTTACATAACTGGTTTTATAACAATGAGATTATTCCTTTAATAGCAGAAGAAAATACAGCCTTGCCAAATCCTTTTCCCCAATATAGCCATAGCAGTTCTAGAGCAAGGCATGACATCAGTAGAAAGAGGGGCATATAACAGGTCAGGAGTGACACCAGCGTGGGAGGAGAGAATCCCTCAGCCATGAATTGGCACAGACCCCCAAAAAGAGAATTTGCAGCCCCTCCAGCCCAAACAGAAAGGAAATGTCTGAATCATCAGAGAGTCCTCCCACAAGGGAGTTTGTCCTTGAGGGCAGAATCAATGAAAAAGACTTCATGAACTGGAAAGACAATTAGAAAAACAGTGGTAGATTTGTGCACTGCAGGACAAGCAAACGCCCCTTCAGAATTCAGAAGAATACCCACAAGAGGCAGAGGGCCACCTCATGTCACCAGCAAACACTGCCATGGAACCATGCTGCAGCATTTACAGAAATCATTTAAGAACTTCTGAAAGTCAGACTCTAATTTCAAATTAAAAAGGAGACAAAAAATGAAAGAAAATATATATTTATGTCAAGATAAAAAGGAATCATACTAATTTTTTTCATTTTGTTTCATGCATCTTTATGTCTCAGAGAACGACAAGCTTCACCAGTTGGCTTTGCAGTGTAGCAGCAGCCAATTCTTGCACTGCAAAAGACATGTAATGCAGCTCAGTAAAAGGTGCTCTGCAAGGGTATTTCACATCCCATCAAATGAGAGCTGTGAACTTCACATCAGAGATCAAAACCACACATCTCCATCAAACCTTATTTTCATAAAGACTCAGAGAATGCAGCATGTCTAAAAGAACACTAATTATTTCTAAACTGAAACTTTTAAAACTTGATACCTGTACAGAAATATAGCCTTTAGTAAAATCTGTTGTTTTCTCCCTGAATCAAGACTTTTTCTGTTTCTTTGCAACGCAGAAAGTCAAAAGAAAGATTTGTTATAAATTTTCACAGTACATGGCACAGTACAAGAGATGATTGTAAAAGAGGTTTCAGAACTGAAAGTTTGATGTCTTATGTAGAGACACCATAAAACAAAGAGAGGAATCAATTAAATTAAATTATTTAATTAACAGCAATTTCTTCTACAGCAGTTTAAAATATGGATGAGACAACCAGCTGCTAAACAGAACAACTCATTAAATAATTTAACTGGATTAATTATTTTCTAGTTTTGATGTAATTTACTTGTATGACACATAAGTCTGTGATGTATACTCAAAGTAGAAATTAATTTTGTCATTTGGTTCCATTTTTTCTAAAATTATGACTTTGTTTCTAGCTGAAAGTGTTTTATAAACACTCAGCTTATGATTATTTTCAAGTACTAGGAAAGGCAAACTGGCTGCAGTGCTTCCAGAAGGGGATCGGTATGTACAGTGCGATCAAATACTCATTAAAAAAAAAATCCTAAGGAGGTTTTAAGTGGGATGTGCCCATACTGCAATTCTATTATACAGGGACAAGAAAACATAAGACAACCTCTCATTCATGCAGGACAAATAGTGCACCAAAAGCACAAATTACACCTAATTACAGGGTATAACTCTGTCATCTTTTTTTTTATAACCTAGCCATTTACACGCTTTGATTTTTACTTCCATTTGGGTTTATTAACATCAAAGCTTTGTCATCACTTATCTGTTTCTAAAGACTTTTTTACCTGAGGCAATAAATAAAAACTTCTTTGCATTTCAGCTCTTCGGATGCAAGGAAGGTTTAGTCTACATTGTTCTTATGATGTTTCATGCTTATTAAACTTTTGTATGTTGTTATAAAGTTTATTGCCCTTGGCATACCAGTCTTAAATGTACTGTAATTAAACTGACTCTTATTGCACATAAATGCATTAGCACTATCCTATGATAAATTTTATTCTTACTGTTAAGGCTTTTTTTCATGTAATTACACTGTCTTGCATAAAAGTGTAACAGACAATTTAGTCTAATGCATTGTTTAGCTTTTTGTCAAATATAAAATGGCAATGAATTTTTAATTTAGCTAAATTTGGCTTCTTCTCTATAGAGATTACAGCAAAAAACCCCACACAGATGACCATCCTTGAAGAAAAGGAGAAAGTAAAGTTTGTATAAAAAGCTAAAATAGTTTGGACAGTCATGTTGAAGAGATATCGCTCAAATTAAAATCAGAGAAAGATGAGGGAAAGCTATGATTATACAAACGTAAATATATTGTTTAAAACTCATCTGAACATAACAACTGCTAGGATTCAAATTCTTTCTCAAACATTAAAGGGATATTTCAAAACAAATGTCTCTTGAATCAAATATATTATATTTGAATCAAGAGTTTATCACTTTCACCATCCAATATGAATAAGATCTCTAATCTAGAGCAATCTTTTAATGTTATTTTTACTCTTCCCCCTTCTCCGCATTACAGTGAAGAAAAGGTTTCCTCACTTTTCTTCTCAAAGGTGAATTCAAGTAAGGGGTAAATGTAACTGCTGATATTATCTCACTTCAACTAGTATACTTCTGTTATGGGCAGTCATTCAATCAGAAACTTCTCGAAAAATAAAGGTTAAAGAAAAAAAAAAAATTTCCACCTTACTCTCCTAAGTGGGGAAATCTATAGCTATGTATCTTTAACCAGGTCTTCAAAGCCGTCTCATGCAATCTACCTAATTATTTCATTAATTGCAATTCAGAAAAGTTTCCCTGACATCTCCTTTGAGTTCTTCTTGGTAGAGTTTTGACTCTTGTTACTTATCAAAGGCTACCATCAATAACAATTTCTTTATTTCTTCTGCAACAGTCATTTACATATTAGAAAACCACACCCTTTTCTTCACTGTTTTTCCTTCCACAGGCTAAACAAATGAAACATCCTCTAAGGGATTCCTCCCATCTTCTGATCACCTGTGATGCCTCTGTTCAGCCTCAAAGTGGTTGAAGTTTGCCTTGCAACATCTCTCCCCAAGAAGAAAACAGTGTTCCAGCAGAGACTTTGATAATAGTTTAACTTAGCTCATTTAATTGGCAGAACTTCTACCCGTACATCCCGGTGACAGGATTCTCTTAATACAGTATAGTGCTATCAAATGAAAAATCCTATCAAATCCTTTTCTGAAGGACTGCTATGATTTATTCATGGGTAACTGTCACATCTTCTCATCTTCATTGGATTTCACCTACTCATGTGCAGATTACTTTTCCAGTTTTGCAAGATCTTTCTAAAATATGGTCTTGTTCTCCAGTCTTTCTCGTTTTGTGTCATCCGAAGAGTGATTCCAGCTACCATTAAGTACATCAGGTAAAAAAACAGAAGGGAACCAGCCTCCAGGCAGGTCTGTAGAAAACTGCTCAATATACCTTTTCATTCTGAGAGCAATCCATTGACAATAATCAACAGAAATACGAATCAAATAAATTTTGCACTTACTCTACACTGATTTCTCCTAGATCACGTTTTCCTGCATTAGTTATAAAAATGTTACAAAAAACAAACTTATGAAAGGCTTTAAACAAAGTAAAAATATATGACAAAAATAGAAACAAAGCTACTGCTTTCTTTATATTGACAGGTTCAATTGTTTGATCGTACAGAAAGATTAAACTAATTTAAGCTTATTTATTCTTTGTAAACCCACGCTAGCAATTGTTCATCTCTTCATTATCTTGCACATAAATAAAAACTGTTTAACAAGTTTTTTTTTAGGACATTTTTATTTTTTTAGCTGAACCCTCCCTCCTTGACTCCTCTTCCCCTTTGACAACTGGTACATTTATCCTTCCCAGTCCTCCAGTACTTAATCCACTCTGCACCATATTTCAGAGATAAGGCTGCTATAAGATAGTTTAGGAGGTGATCTGTTAATGCAAATAGCAAAGGTTGGCAGAACTGTCCCCAGACAAGTTAGAGGATATGGTTTTACCCTCCCTTCTCATATTTCCTACATAGGCACCAACTGGAAAAAAAATCACAAGAAATGCAACTTGGAAGCCAGAACTTTTCCAAGAAGCGGTCTATTTGCCTCCAATACCGGCAAGAAAACCACTGTAAAAGTACTGCACTAATTTAAAATCATCTAAACTTGGTAATCTCCTTGTCTTTTGTCGTGTGTCTCACCTGCATCTATATTATTAACGATTTTTTTTCCACTGAAGTATGGAAATCATATGAAGTATGGAAATCATAAACTGGTGAGGTAAATCCAAAGGGATTATAACCACCTGCACCAGTTCCAGCACCAGTCACATACCAGGGGCACTGGGATACACACAATTTTGGAAGGAGCGTATCAATACCTGAACTTTGTTTCCACTTTGAGAGTATTTAAACATATAGAAACCTTCTGCCTTTTCTATTGTCTTATTGTACTTTCCTAGTCTAAAATTGAGACAAAAAATTTCATTTCCATTTTGAGGTGCGCATTTTTCCTTTATATTTGGAGTCATAGAATAGTTTGAGTTGGAAGAGATCTTTTAAAGGTCACCTCCTAGTCCACCTCCCCCGCCGTGAGCAGGGACATCTTTAACTACATCATCTTCCTCAGAGCCCCACCCAACCTGACCTTGATCAAATGTTTCCGGAGACGGGCCATCTTCAGACCTCTCTGGGCAACCTCTTCCAGTGCTTAACCACTCTCATTGTAAATAACTTCTTATATATAAAATAATTCAAACCTTGTCCAGTTTAAAACCATAAGCCCTTGTTCTGTTGCTACACGCCGTGCTAAAAATATTTGTTCCCAGTACTCTTAGAAGCCTCTAAAAGGCTCTATCAGCCTTCCTGGGAAGTTTCTCTTTTTAGTTTGCTGTTGAAACTTTGATTATTTTCTATGCTTAATAACTGAGATCCTGTGCTCTTAAATCATGTTATTTAATTTTTCAAAGTTTCTGCTTGAATTTGAAACCAAATCAAACCAAAACTCCTATGCATTTTTAATTTTTTTTCTTTTTTCACACATTCAAATTGATTTTTACACATATATACCACTAGCCAAGCTTCTACATCATTCTCACTGAAGAAGATGAAGTCTACAAGCAGCATATTGAAGGCACACGGCTATGCTGTGAAAAAACATGGCTGCTGCTACAACCAGGAACACACAGGCTTTGCCACTGCTATTAGCATTTGTTCGCCAGTTATTAATTGGGGAAATGATTCCACGATGAATCAATTTTGCACGAAGCTGGATGGGGAATGCTCACACAGCTTGGCTGCAGGGCTAGCAGCAGCTCCTCATGATGCTGAGAAAAATAATAGAGGTGGTCACATTTTCAGCAAACTTAGTACAGAAGAGAAACCCTGTCCATAAAGTAAATCCCACCTAATTACTGCTTTCTGCCATTTGTGTCGTACTCTCATCTCTTCCTTTACAGCTACATTCTCATGTGATTAACTTTTTCCTCGATGGTAAAAATGACAGGCAGAGAAACTTCAATGTCATTATTTCAAACTTTTAACTTATTCCTTGCTCTTAGTTTACATACTTTATATTGGACTTTCTGTCCCAGAATCCAGAAGCAATTTGTCTCAGGCATTTAGCTGGGATACCTCACTGTCATCTTTTTTCAACTGCTTTCCAGTAACTGAAGAGCCTCAAATGTGCATCTCTATTACCAATGACTTCCTGATTATGTTGCATCTTGATCTTCCTTCTCTAAGGTATAGGACAGAAAGTCACCAGAACATCAACACCTGGCTCCAACCATTGTCCACAACTTGCACTAAATTGCTTCATGACTTCAGCAGAAAATTGGCAATGTCATCTGTTGCCACAAAAAGCAACTCAGAGACTTTCACCCCACACACACAGCACAATGCTTTTCTTTCAGCTTGCGTCCACATGTATGATTCTCATTCTGCAAAAATCCTATCCCTTTATGATTTGAAGTTTTAGATCCATTAACTTCTTCATGTTACACATCAAAAATTTATTGGCCAGGAGCTGACATTTTGATTCAGGGCTTATTATAGGCATTTTGCTAAATATTATAAATTTAATATTTCTGTCATTGGGAATTAAACAAGAAGAATCCTAGCGTATGGGTATCATGCTGTCTTCCCACATGAGCTCATGACACTACAAATACTTAAGCTTAATTTTGGAACTCATTAAGAAAAAACAAACAAGGCAGTAGACAAGGTTCAAAGATGAGCTACAATAATGACTCAATCTTGTAAAACACATCTAGAGCTGAGAGCAATTTATTTTAATGCTGTTCTTAGCTAGAAAAATAATAATGTTTCTTTGTTTTGATGTGTATAATCTACAGTCCTAACAAGGTTAAACAACAAGAAGATGCAAGTTTCAGATTGGGGAGGGAGCATAAACAACAACAGTAAAGTGGTGAGATGGCTTTCTTAAGACATACAACAAGCCAGCAAAAAAACAACTAAGTGTTTAAGTTGGAAATATATACCTTGCTCTTTCATGCCTTGTAAAAATAATTTAAGACAGTTAGCACTGGAAAAGACTATCTCTACAACTGGTTGAAGTACTAAAATTCTTATAAATCTAAAGGCTAATACACACTATCTGCCCAGGGCTGGGAGCTCAGAACATCAAGCTTCATGCACATGAGCCCCCTGCCACACATGCACACACACAGCTGGAACCACACCAGCTGCCTTAAGCCATGAACTACCTTACCTGGAAGCATGCCTCTCTCCCTCTCACATACAGTGCACAAGAGATGTTTTTTTGTGATAAAAATCACAGTTGTCTTATTTCTGAGGACTTAAATACAGTGAGACACTGTCTTTGTGTGTACATGCACAAACACACAAAGAGCTGTATATTAACAGGTGTACTCAGCATCCTATTAACTGGAAAATAATGGCACTGGTATAAACAACTTATGAAGTACACAGAATTAAATATTTTTTGTGTGTGTTTTTTCTCAATATTATTGAAAACTTAAAAACCCGATCTTCAAAAATATCTACCTGCTTTCTTATTATCGTTGAAACAGAGCAGTAAAATTTTATTAGAAATAAAAACTCTAGAGTAAAGTTCAGAAACTTTAGAGGTCATGTTGATACTATGTCTTTAAATATTTGGCAAAATATTATTAGACTTTAAAGTGGGTTCTATATATATTTCTTTGGCATGCATAGACAGGTGAATTGCATAACTTTTTTAAAGGAAACCAGCAATTTCTTACTCTCAGACAATCTGTGTTTCAGAATATTTCAAACTTAGAGCAACAACATATCTACAAGCACCATCAAACACACAAACCCACAGAAACCACTAACCTGGGGATCTTCTTATAGAATTTATCTATACTGTCTTCTCCACTTCACTAAGGACCAGGCAACTGTGAGAGACTGGCAAGTTAATGGCTCAGACAATCCACTTCTTCCAAAAGCGGCGGGTGCTTTGCTGACAACACCCAAAATACCAGCCCAGGTGCAGAAGGGGTGCACACCCATCACTGGAGGCTATATAGTTGCATTTCTATAGATAACAGTAACCCAAACAGCTACATTTTAAAATTTGCCAAGTACATTATTCTACCTTAACACCCTAAAGCTTGCAGGTAAACATTTGTTATTGACCCTCCTGAGAATTTTGTTGTTTCTCCCTCGCACTGCCCAGAGTAAATAAACCAACCTTCCGCTAAAGGCCACAAGAACAACACTCTTGTGATTTCAACTGCTACAAAACTGCTATTACCTTACATGCTAAACCAGATGTAATTTTCTCCAAAGATACATACATTATAAAGAGTAAATGCACTAGAAAAGGCATTACTTTTGTTGAGTCATTTGTTCTCAACTGATGAGGGTCTGGGAAACAATCACAGGTAGAATGACAGATGAAATGTAGTTAAGAATAAAATAGTAAATTTTAGACATGAAGATGACAGATGAAATGTAGTTAAGAATAAAATAGTAAATTTTAGACATGAAGATGTCTACCTTCTTTGATTTCTAACAATGGGAGTGCACCTCCCATTAAACTTATCCACTCTAATTCGATTAAACCATTGTCATTGTTGAGAGAGAACTGCTGAAGCACAGAATTAACAACAGCAGTTTCTGTTCCAAAAGCTATAAAGACAGGCAGTAAATCAGACAATATTAGAAAGGGAAAACAACTGGAAAAAACAGAAGTAATTCAGAACCAAAATATACCTAAATATGAGAACAGATCTTCAGAAATGTTAGGACAGTTTCACAGGGAAATTAAAGGAGGAAATTAATTAATTAGACATCTAAAGTAATGCAAGAAATACAAATAAGTGAACAGTAAGATTCCACACAGACAGAAAACTAGCAAAGAAATGTGTGAACATGAACACACATTTTTTCTACAAAAATTGTAAACAGAAGTTCAATATGATAAATAGAAACCACAACTACAACAAAACATTGTATGGCACAAGTAGGATATCAGAAGAAGAGAATAAGGTAGATGACAGTCATGGTTAAAAAATGTCACCAGAGATGTAAATGGCTGACATTTCCCAGGTCACAGTGCTTATCAGCAATGTTAAGGTTCAGTCATGTTGTTCAAGTCAGTTTTGGCAAAAATTGTGCTCCACAGCAGCCAGCAGTAAGGACAGGAGAGTTTGAGACACACATTTTTTTAATGCTCCTACAAGGCAGAGATAACTGCACATTAAGCAAAAAAAAAAAAAAAGAAAGGAGTTTTAACAGCAGAAATTCAATGTATATAAGCTGAATGTAAATTAATGAAGGACAATAGAGGGACATAATGCATAAAACCAGACAGAAATACATAAAAATTAGCAAAGGAAAAGAAGTGTTAAGTGATGTGAAAGAATGAAGAGAACATGCACTAATTGTCACAAAAAACACAAATTGCTAAACAATGTACCTAAGAACAGGTAGAAAATGCAATTACTTTGCTTAAGAATAAAAAGTGATATATTATTTAAGTTGTACACTACCAACTAATCAGGATCCACAAGGCAGACAATTCTCAAACTGACTACAACTACTGCAGAACAGCCAAGAAGACTTCAAGAGCTGATGAAAAGATCTCCTGGTTGCAACAAAACAATCATCCCAAGACATATCTGGTTTTGAAGAGTTTCAGGTTTTATTCGCCAACAAACTGTAGCACAGCAGCAGCCACATAACTTTGATATTCAACAAAAAGGTGCAAGCTATGGCCTGCCTTTAAATACCACTGTCAAAAGAAAAAGAAAAAAACTCCAATCAAATTAAAGGGAAGAAGAAACTGTACAGAACCATGCACAGTCCTAGAGTGGTATGTTTGAGCATATTTCCTTCCCTTCACAAGTTATGCCTTGGAAAGTGACTTGATAATCAGCAAATGCCACTCCAAGGAATGCCATTCAAAGGGGAAATGAGCAGTGTAAAAAACTTCCCTGTGTGCACAGAAGAGATGCTTTACAAAATGAAAGTAATTATGCATGGGCTAAAAATAAAATTACTCTGCGGAAGTACTAATGTTGGGTATTGAAGTAAGGGCAGTTAAGTTTCCTCATGAGTCTACAATCAATGACAAATAAGTTCTTTAAGCAGAAAAACTGTTTAAAGGCAGGGACATTTTTTCATTAGTATTGTAGTTTTCTTGCATACTGGTGACCCTAAACCCTGTGACTTGGGGTTTTTAAACAGAGATGGTTACAAAATGGGAACAAGGGGAAATCCTAGCAGCAGAATATCACTTTTAACATAAATGACCATTAATTTCTTAAAAGAGAAATTTGTTTACAAGAACTTACAGAGAAAGACCATTTATGCAATAAAATAAATCTATTACTGACATAAGAACTGGCAGCCACTACCAACACAAGAACATTATATCCAACAGAGAAAGCTCAAATTCTAAGACACTCTTAAGAACATATTACCTAAAGTGCAGCACAGTTTGACAGACTAAATCACTGCACTCACTGCAGCATGCTCACTGCTATTCCTCTTCCTATGGATCCCTCAAAGGCAGTAAGGCACCAAATCCTAGGCCACATATGCATTCTAAATAGGATTAGAATTTATAATATATCCTTGTTCACCTGACGACACAGGAATTGTATTTTTTGCTTTCCTTATAGATGCAGATGTATTAGCAAGGCTTTAGCTTAGCTGAGAAAGCTTACTTCAGGTTTGGTTCAGCTGACTTTAACAAAGGACTATGCAAAACGCGCTGTTCTGCAGGTAACTGCAGTCCTTCCAGGCTTTGAAATCTCTACCAAATGTAACAATTAATTGAGCATTTCTGTTGAAATTGCAACAGAAATTAAGCACAATACTTACACTCATAGAACCTACCAAATTGCTGGTTAGGTAAAACCTAACTTAAACCTATTGCCTGCTTTTAAAAAGGTAACAAGTTGGCTATTTCACTTTTGATATTTATGGCTGGATCCAGATTTGGCAACTGCTGCCTGCAACTCACAGATGGACAAATAAACTTTTAAACCATATAAAGAAAGAGAAAAAAAGTTTTTCAGTACAGCACACAGTACTCCCTAACTCCAATGCAGCTGTTTCTTCATTTGATAAATGCAATTGAAGACAATTCAGACTTTCCCCAAGTTTCTCTTCTGCTGAAAGCTTTCAGTGGGACAAAACAGTCATGCTGTGGTTACAAACAAGCTACTGGTTCTGGGCCATCAGCTGCCAGATAAAACACCACTTCTGCATCTCTTGAGTAGTTTACAACTTTGGGATCACAATGTAGACCAACCTCCAGAAATCTGTAATTTTCTCTACGATGTTTAAAGAACATATTGCCCTTATCTCGTGAAGGCAATTTGTGTTATTTCTCTCCCTAAGAGAACTTCTGAAGACTGGATGAAGAAATGATCAAGTACATCATTATGTTCATCCAACCTGGATGGAACAAGTATATTCACAAGCAGAAAGGAATACTGCATAAGTATCCGCTGCTGCATATTTCTGGAATCAGATATGCTAGATTTTTGCAAGATTTCTGTATTGACAATTTCATTATTTATTACAAATAAGATTCATTATGAAAGAGAACGTTCTTGTTAAAAAGAAACTTTTAATTTAACTTTATACCTGTTAATTATACACTTGAGATACTTTGCACTGTATTCAACTGCAAATAACAGACTTTGAAGAAAAGATTACAGTCCATTTCTAGCCACCTGAGACATAAAAAAAAGATAGTTGTCTTGGACACCAAATACTCAAAACCAAAAGGGGATGCCTCATGGCATAATCAGCTGTTAGCTGCTGCCATTTTATGCTGCAGGCACTAAAACCTTTTGCGTTTAAGTGAAATCTGGAAATGTTCACTGAAAAGAGAAAAAACCCAAAAAACCTAAAAAACAGTAAATCCTGAGTAAAAGACAGTTCCTCCTTATGCTGTCCAATTTCAAATGGCCAGCACACTACAGAAACTGCCATATGTAATGAACAAAGTCCCTGATACTCCTGGGCAGGGCCTTCCTAGTTCCCATGGCAACACTGAAACAACTACTAACTCTAGCTGAGTACCGATATTGAAATGTTAATTAGCTAATTGCTCTGTTTGTTTTCTCTAAACTACCTGGAGATAACCTGCCTCCCACCCCCACACGTTGCCATTCTGGGACTAACATGCAAATTAAAAAACCCTTGGAATCATGGGAGGGTTTTAGGGGACAAAGACACACCTAAATAAAGAACTAAACACAGTAGAGGGGGCTAGACAAATGCCCTAGCTGAGGAAGAGGGAAACACATCCCCTGATTGACTTTTGCCCATCACTATCACCTCAAAAGACTAGACTAGACTAGGCTATGGGAAGCGGAGACAGAGAGACAGAATTTCCTGGTGTTGCCACAAGGAAAGGCGAGGGGACAGCTGTTGTTCTGGACTTCAGCAACAGACTCTGCACACTTCCTCACCCTTCGACTACCAGTGTGCCACAAGGAAAGAAGAGGGGAACGGCTGCTGCTCTGGACTTCAGTGACAGACTCTGCATGCCTCCTTCCCTTTTGGCTACCTGGGAAAGCTGCAACCACCCATATAAACTTGCCCAGTTTCTCAGTTCTTCCTTGGCTGAACCTGGATGGCTGTTCTTATGTTTTTCTGAGAAAAGAATCACTTCTCAACTGTGAAATGAGACATATGAGGGAGCAGTTAGCAGAGCACAAACTACAAAACCTTGAGCTACATGAGTCACTTTCTTAAAATTTATTTTGAAACTGTCTCACAGAGAATATCAAGTGATATACTTTTCTTAAGGCAAGCAAGAGTAACAGTGAAACCCATCTTTTTTATTCCAAGTTCAGTAAATGAGGGCTACAATCTTGTGCAACTATCATCAGAGGTTAGGAAAGCTTCCTCAGGAGGCTCAATCATATAGCACTGAATTCCAACTGAAAAAAATATGTTTGAGGATAACAGAAAAATAATACTACTGGTACAAGTTAAGACATTTCAGACAACAAGTTTCACTAAGTCTGAATAAAGTTTCTGTATTAAATGAAAGACTAAATAATATGTGATTTTCCACAACAAATAAAGGTAGGGCTTCTGTATATTTGACTTCTCCAAGCTACTTACTGAGATTTAATGATATTTTCCATCTCTCCATTTATGCTTACACTTTTGCAAGTCTGGAAGTGCCTGAAAGGAATTGTTTTTAGGTATACATATTTTCTGTTAAGATTGTTTTCATGTCTGTATTCATAACTCTCTCTTTATAAATCTGTTTTGTGAATAGCTGGACCATTAACATTGAAATAATGACTATCTGTGGATTCCATAATCCTAAAGGTTATTACTTGCAATCAAGACAGGTAAGTTGCAAAAACCAAACCCAAAAACCACAGAGCCAGATACAGTCCAACAATACTATCAGACTGCACATCATGAACACCATTCTTACTCAGCTTCTGTGGAATGCAAATACCATCTAATTGGAACAGCAACAGCCCAAAACATTCCTAACTTACCCCAGTACCCATTCCTTTTATTTAGGAAATACAGCGTTAAAAGAATTTTAGAATTACCATGTCAATCAGTTCAAAGTTAAAGAGGCCAAAAATTCAACATTAATACAAGAGCCATAAAATCCTACTGTGCACCTCCACCAAACCTCTTTTTAAATCCATCTCGATCTTCTTTATTTCAATTTATACCCATTGTGTCTTATCATCTCCACCATTCACCACTGTGAAGCATCTGGCTCTGTCTTCTTGATGACCTTCTCCTAGGCACTGAAAGGATGCTGTGAGCTCCTCTTGAAACTGCTTCTTCTCCAGGTTTAGTAAGAACAGACACCTCAATCTTTCTTCACTCAGCAAGTGTTTCAGTTCCCAAATACCTTGGTGGCTTTCTACTGAACTCAGTCCAGCCTGTCAATAATTTTCTTGTACTTGGGAGTCTAAGACTGGAAGTATCTTGGACTATGTATGTCTAAAAAATGCCAATTTAAGAAGGATAATCCTTTTCCTTCCCTCAATATACTACTGATACAACCCATTTTAGACAGCAAAATTATTCCTTCTGTAAGCTGTCATAAAAATGATAAACCTCTTTTGATGCAGGAACACACAGTTCACAATGTCAATTACATCCTGAATCAAAGAGCCACTAATCATAACTGTAATACACTCGTATTAAACCTGTTTGGAATAAAATTTATTATAAAGTTAAATTTCAATGAAGTAAGCTACATAAAAATGAAGAGGCTATTTAAAATAAGTGCCTCAAAGTGCAAATGCTTGCACGTGAGAGGGATTATCCATCAAAACCACCAAAATGGTTAAACACACACCACTTATTAAAAACAAGCAAGCAAGAATAACAGAAAAAGCCCTGGAAAAACCAGCTTGATTAAAACCAACAGTGCAGAATGTTATTTTAGGTAGAAAAGCATCTTTTTAAAAACGGATGTTGCTCCTTAACAATGAGAACAGTATGAGGGAGGATTTCCCATAAACATAAGCTGGTTAACTAGAAATTGGAAAAAAGGAAAACAAAACAAGTTTTAAAACCATCTTACTAATAACTTTCTCAATTCACATTAAAACCAATTGCTCCAAGAACAAGCATGAAGATAAGAAAGAATCAGTAAGGAAAATATGTAATCAAAACATGAAAGGAGAGCTCAAACATAAACACTTAAAAAACTAATTTGATATTTTTTCTCACTGATGCTCACTATAGAAAAGCAGATGAAATTTGCCACAACAATCTTTCTCCAGAGAGCTAGAAGAGAGACAACCTTTTATGCAATCAGCATAAGTTAATCTAGATAAAACCATTAACAAGTTATCAAGATCAGACAGTATTCACCCACAACTTCCAGACAAAGTAAAATATTAAACAGTTGTTCTAGCAACTGTGGTGTGAAATTTATTTCCTAAAAGTGCTCTATAAGACTGCAACGATACTCAAATAGTGTACCATTTAAATTAAGAAATCAGCTCTCTGGGAGCAGCAAGGGAGGTTTGATACAGCTAAGCCAGGCCTGCACCAAAGAAAACAATTTAAACAGTAGCAAAACCAGCAAGACTAAGCATATGGATAAATAAATGGGAAAACCCAGCAGTTTTTGTAGTGGGAAGTCATTACTACTAGTAGCAGCTAAGAATTGATAAGCAGCTACATAAGTGTAATTTCAGTATCAGGACATATCTGAACTTCTTTTCAAGAAGTTTGGACAAGCTACCTAACAAAAGGTAAAAAACCTCCCAAACAAACCATGCTAACATGAGACAAATGGAAAGATCCTAACAGAATTAAATAACCAGCTAAAACAATTGCAAGCAAGAGTGAAAATAAAGCACTCTTTATGTGAAAGATTTTGCCAGCTGAGCTCCTAAAGCCAATGTGATTCAGCATATCTGAGGTCTAGAAAGCCAGTTTAAAAAAAAGTCAAAATTCAGTAAAAAGTCAGTAATTATTCCAAATTATTTGTCATGAAAAAAAAATCTGATCAAAAGGTATAAATGACTGAAGAATAAAATTTCATGTAAATGAAAGAGAAAGCACACGAAAAAAGAAATTACACATGATGATAGAATAGAATCATTGGTTGGTAAAGACCTCCAAGACCATCAAGTCCAACCTTTGACCAAATACCACCATGCCCACTAAACCAACCATATAATGGAGTGCCACTTCTACTTGTATTTTGAACACTTCCAGGGACAGTGCCTTCACTACTTCTCTGGACAGCCTCTCCAGTGCTTAACCAATCTTTCAGTGAATACATTTCTCCTGATATGAAACCTGAATTTCTCTTGGTGCAACTTGAGGCCATTTCCCCTTGTTCTATCTATCATTTGTTATGTGGAAGAAGACCTCCATGAATGACAAAACTGTAGAATGTTTATTTTCATGTTACTGACAAGAAAGTTTAACATACAAAAGGTGCTAAACACAGGGGACTGTTAAGCAGGACCATTTCCTAACACAGATAACCTGAAAAAAGTAATTTGAATACTGATATTTAATAAAGATATACAAAGAAAAATAACAATTCTAATGAAAACAGCATCATCAGGCAGGCAAACAACTACAAGAAATTAAGTGTATTTGCACACTTCTGCTCAAAGTGCAAGTCTTTCACATTTTCTACTGTTTATATATTAATACATCTGAAAAACAGTTCTTGCAGCTGGTATGTCGATATCTTGATTGCTACACAGTAAGGTACCAGTCTCTTGCAAAGGCAGACTTCTAGTAAATAGCTGTCAGCAAGTCTATGCGTGACTGAAGTCAAATTACAAATAGTAAAGGAACAGGTTTTTGAACTTAATGCCAGCAAAATATCATATATCTAATCCATGAAAGAATTAGAGACCTTAAGTCAGCTATTATTTTACTATCCATACCACTTACTTTTTGGTCTCCTCCACAGCTTTGTTTAAACTTACTAATCAATGAGACTTACCACTGGTACCTTACCAATAACAGTTTCTACATTTATACAACAGGAAATATTTATATTTTTAATTATCTATTATAATATTACATCCGCAAAATTTATAAATATCTAACAACGTTGCTAGTAAAATTAAATATGCCTTTAGTAACGAGCAATTTAGTTAAGTCCCCTGAAATCTTCACATCTAACTTTTACATTTACTTATCAAATGCAGGTCCTTCTTGTCAATAAGAAAAGATTTGAATGACTAGAACTGCTTCTTAAGGGAAAAAGTGAAGAAAAGCCACTACATTTAAAACACAGTAGAAGAAACCCAACTGACACACCACACAAACACTAACACATCTTCCACTCAAATTCCAGAACACAAGTACAACCCCTTCTAATTTTCTATAAGAAAGATCTTGCCCAAGATCTTTGTTCCCCAAGCACACACAACACAACATGACAGCATCAATGCTTCTGCTTGTTTTTTGCAATGACATGGCACACCAATTTTGGCCATCTTTCTGACAGACCAGTTAAAAGCACTGTAATTTTACACATATTTAAAATAAAAGCACTTATCTATTAATCTTTATTTAAATTATATAAGTCACTAACAGCTTAAGAAAACAATCTACACTGTTATTGAAAGGTACTGAAAGAGGCATGTGCTACAATGAAAACTAATCTTTTCATAAATGAATTATTACAAAGAAAATAGTTTCTTGTCTTCTAACACAGTAAGAGCACAGATATTTATTACAAAGCACTTCACAGATTCCAGTTAAATTCACTGATTATTGCTAGGAGAGTGAAGCAGAACAAATTATTGCAAAAACAACATAGGTTTGGGAATTTTAAATACACAAAAACCTGATAAGAACCACTACATTTTGATGTATAATTTTAGAGGTGATGTCAGGAAAGTCTGCAATTATTAGTGAATTCATGTGAAAAACTAGGATGCAGAATTTGACAGTCTGGTCTAAAAAGTGAATCAACTACTAAGATGAAGATCCAGATCAAGGAGAACCAAAACTGCTGTGTTAATCCTTCCTGGGCATCACATTACTCACAAATTCCACATTCTGTATATTTAAATATGGATTTAAAGAATGACCACAGGCAGAAGATCTGACACAGAAGATTAATGATAAGTAAGGAAGACTATGTGAATGGTCTGTGAGTGGCCCAGCATAACACAGGATTAGCATGTCAGAGAACAGTATCTTCTCTCACAACTGCTACATGCCATCACATCACATAAAAATGCTAATAAAATGTTAGTCATCATCAAGCCTTATCCTTTTTAAGATGCAGGCATCAAGTACAGACACATATGGACACAGTAATTCAAGAAAAGCAAGAAGTTTTATTTTATTCCTGAAGTAAAACCATGCATGACATAGTAAAAACTCACCTGTTTTTTTAGAAGCAAGACAATATTTAAAAGATTAAAAAAAAACCCCTTGTCATTCAATACTTTTATACATAGAAACTAAAAATATTCTACAAATTAAGCAACTTCAAATGATCAATACATCTTTAGGGCTGGGAAAGAGGGGTCCCAAATAAATACTCAAGACCCTGCCATATCCAACAATATTCACGCCTCACAACCAAAGCACCTCATTCAGACAGGCAGCACAAAACTCACTTCTCTGGTGAAACACCAGTGTGTGATAGCTCCTGTTACACAATGTTGGCCTTCACTGGGTCATAGTTTTGTTTCCTCTTTGATTAGAAGAAAGTATAGAACGGAAGGCAATTAGATGGGCTGAGCAATAACCGGAGCAATTTACTGATAAAATACAGATTCTTATGGTCGCTACCTGGGCTTTAGATTAAATAGTCATTTTGATTACAATCTCTATGTATGACAGCATCTGAAAGCAATATTTAAATAAAGCATTGCCTAGTCATTTCACTGTAGTGTTGCTGTCTGACATCTCTTAAGTTTATAGGTCACACATCAATTTAGCAACTAAATATTAAATCCATTTTTCTTTAAGTAATCTTCAATCAAGTTTTTCTGAGCTATTATTTTTTCAAAGTATTTAACACCAGCGATCAGAAGCTTTGGGATGCTACTCCCACATCAGCTAGCAATGTCCATTTCTAATAAAGATTTCGAAGACCTGAAAAGAGGTTCCCAAAAACAATTACGAATTTGGAGGAATACCGAACAAGTTTGGTACAATGAGCATTCTTATAATATGTGTTGTGCTTCTAGTTTTTCTCAGCTATCAATGTTATCAACTTAGTTTAATTTGAATATCAATGAAGTGTGCCAACCAAGACACAATCATAAAATATGCTGTGTCTCAGTTAAAGAGTTTTTTCCTACCCTTGATAAACTGGTTTTGGCACAAAACCGAACTCAAAAGCCCATCTCTCTCTCTCTACTTCCTCTTTTTTCCATCAGTACACACTATAAAGTATTTATTTCTTATAAAACCAAGCAAATTAATAAAAAAACAATGAAATTTCAGAGGTTTTAAAATAAGCAATACCAAATTATATTTTTTGAGTGTCTAGTGTGTCTGCTTAGTTAATCCAGGATTGATTTCAATGAAGAGGCAAGTCTAATGGAGCCTACAAAGAAATTACAACAATTTTTTCCATACCCTGTTCATGAAATAAAATCAATTTAGCATTTTAATTAGGGAAAGCCTTTAAAGAAGCCTTTAACAGTTGATATTAGGCAATGAAATTTACAGTTCTTGAAATTTTATTAATTAATTATTCTAAACCTGTTAATTACCCTCATAGCTAATGTTATGTGTAAATATTAATTCCTTGAAAGAAAATGGCTTCAAGCTAGTCACTAAAGCTTCTACTGAGGGAAGTACAAGTTATCTTTAACTCATGAGCTTAAAAGCCCTAATGAATTACAGAAGGCAACTAAACAGAATGTATGTAATTACTTTCAGTGTTAAAAAATAACATTCCTTTCCAAATTATATCTTGTGCGTTTTTCATTACTTACATTTAACACTTTGCACCTTTCTGCTATGACATATGTGCTCACTATTCATTACAACATGAAAGATGTTTGCAATTTAGGGATCTGTATATTTTACTATGTAAATCACAAAATGCTATGTTCTGGTTGGTACAGCATTAGCTGTACAAATTAGGTGCAAGAATTTTTAAAAAGTTGATTCCTTTAATTAGTTGTGCATGGACACCTTGAAGCATATATTTTGGCTCTTTAAGCTATACTACTTACTGCAGAAAGAAAACAATTCCATTGTCTCTAACTCATTTTTCACAGATATTTTTTAGTTTCAAAATAATATACAGCTTTCCATTCTTCCTCAAACAGATGCTTGTGTAATTCAAAATGCACCAAGAAAGACTGAAAGTTCAAAGTAGGAATAAGGTGGCTGAGAATACTCTTTAGAAGCAAGAAGAAGATGACATAAAGGTGAACTGGAAGAATCAGAAAATTCTTATCTGGGAAGACAGAATCACAGAATAAGCTCAGTTGAAAGGGACCTTCAAGATTCATCATCTCCAGCTCCTGGCCCCGCACAGCACCATCCCCAGGAGTTACACTCTGTGCCTGAGAGGGTTGCCCAACAGTGGGTCAGAAGTACCAGTGGGCCAGTTTCCCATGCTACTCTACACAGGAGCATCAACATAAGAGGTGGATATTTATTTTATTATCTTTATTTTGATAGAATTATGAATGATCAGATAACAGAGCTGAGAAAGAGATTATAAGCTATTTCTCAGTGCTACATTTTTTTTTCTTTTAATGTAAACGCTACTGCCTTTGGTTCAGCTTCATATTAAATTCTCTTTAGACACCCAACACACTAAATGCTTGGGAAAGTTCAGTAAAATTTACTAAAAAAGGACAGCTACACAGCTTAGACAAAGTAGTTCAACTACAATTTTAAGAAATGCCTCTTTTTAGAATGAGAGAAATTTGCCAAAAATGAAGCACAACTCTCCTGACTATCTATTCTAAGGCCTATTTGATACCATTTCACACTAGTATTGCTCAATTACATCTAATTGTTCTTAAAGACTCTTTGTCTTCTCAAGTACTTATGGTTCCCTATATTTAACACAGATGATCTTAATTCCAGTTCTTCTAAATGTGTGAAACATGAACAGGGTTAGACAAGGGCTCTAACCAAGAAACACAGTGCTCTTCAAATATTGTATCTAAAAGAAGTCTTTCCAGTGTGAGGATGAGGAGCTATAAAGATCACCAGGATATAAGCTGGCAGCAGCTGTGAATGACTATTTAGGTCCCACGCATAAATAGCTTTGTTCCAGAACCACACAGAATGTTAAATGACAGCATCAAATTAAACACAAGTTTTTTGAACCTTGGCTTCTTTTTAAGAAAGGCTGTGGTATTGGAGGAGGACAGACATCAGTGCACTATGCTCCCAGTGCTAGAGAAGGAAAGTGCCATCCCTTCCATTATACTATCCACTGTCCAATATTTCTAGTTCTTTGCATCCACAATTATAAACAATATTACGCAGCACTCAAAGTAGGACGATTTTCTAAGAAGGCAGGAGAGGTGAAAGCCAGACCAGTTTAATTTAAGAAGCTTAATTAGAGTGCATCTTCAAATAAGGATTAATTGCTATCAACACATCAGAAAAACAAGTTATTTTTAAAATAGATTTTGGTCACTAAGCTTTTAAAAAGTGAATATAAATAGTCATGCTGGAAATGCAGGTAATTTTCTATTTTCAAGGCTTGGCAACTCAACAAAGTGTAGGTCACAGTTACCTTGGGTATAATGATATCCTTAGATAATCTCAACCCAGCTTGACATAAAGTATTTATCTGAAAGGTCTTCTTACAAAAGAACTTTTCAAAAACAATGAAAAGTAATCATAGCTGTTAGCATGAAAAGTCAAAATTAAAACCTATAACATTATAAATATTTATATTTTGTTAGATGCTTTTATAACATACCTTTTTTATAAAGAGGTTGCACACAATCAAACATACAAAGCTATAGTCTATACTTTCAGGCTCTCTCTGGTCATTCCATAAAACAAATGGCCAAATAATCACCATAGTCAAAGACAACCCTGGAGGAATAAACTTTACAAAATGGTGTATGCTTGTCATTGGGAGATCTGAGCACAGGAAGGAGAAGGAGGCCAACTCTGCAAACATTTCTGAGTGTTTTTAAAGTTTATACTTTAGGAGACATAACACAAAGTTTTTTGGGCTAATTCATCATCATCTTGCTTTTAACTGGCCAAGAAAATGGGAAAAGGTGGAAAACTAGGTTGCTGGAGAAAATGGGAATGATAAGACTCAAAGGTTGGAGGATGTAAACTCCCATTGTGGACATCTTTAGGGTTTGAGTTTTACTGTGTTGCTTTATTACTTGTTAAAATAAACAGGTGCCTTGCACTGACAGATAATGCCTTTTTCCTTCTGTTCTTCCTCTTTGTGTTCAGAAAAAATTCATCCTACAGTTTTTCCTCTAGTGTCACAGCTTTTAGTATCAGAGTAAGTTGGTAACATGACAGAAAGGTTAAAAGGCAATCCCACCACCACTTAATTTTGCAACTAACTCCAACAGCACTTACAAGACATTGATTAAAAAGCCATCTTCTTAAGATGACTTGCTTATAACCAGAAACTGAGACCAGAGACAAGATCCAACACCCCGTTCAAAGCAACAGCAGGATGAAAAATAGTGCCTGCACAGGAGATTCAAATGGAGCTCTTCATCCATGTCCAAGTGTTTGGAAGACAAACACTGCCCTGAACTGAAAAAGTGACTACCAACAAGTTGCACTGGTACTGAAATTACCTCCACTGAGTGCCTGGCCCCTTGCAGAGTGGACCATGGGGAAGATGAATTATGCAGAGGGCTCAGCACACTCAGGGATTGCTCTTAATGCCCCGGAATGTGCCTCAGCAGAATGCCAGTGTCCAGCACCAGTGGCTGGAATCCAAGCAGATCCATTACCTTCCCTTTATACAACAGCTTACCACATGCCTCTCTGACACCAGAGATACGCCTTTCCTCCTCCTCTTTATTTTTACTTTAATATCTTTAACACAACTGAGATGCATACTTTAGGCTATACCACTAAGGAGGATTTTAAGTCCAGTTTAGCACTTGGTAAATTATTGTGCTATCTTCCCGATGATAATCTAATACTGTTTTAAAAATAGCAAATTAAACTAACAATACAGTTCACACAGATGCTTATATGAGTTACACTGAATTACCTGTACTTTGAATATCAAGCTATCTGCATAAGAATCCTCTAAATGGCCCTGAAAACAATTTTTTTGACTCAAAAATAGTTATTTTGACTGTCTCAGGAAAAAATAGTACTTCTCAAGAAGTTCTTAGTAAACAGGGGATAGAGAAAAGAAATTATACATTTCCTTTCAAAACTGATTTGCTTTTTTCTTCAGTTGTGTTTATTTGCTGTACCCAGTTGTACCTAAATCTGGTTGAGAAATAGTGTACCTTTGAAATTCCATGTCTCTCTTTTACTCTGGTCCCCAAAGAATCATATTTCTATCCAAGACTAGCAGTACCACAAGAACCTAAATATTTTTACTTGGGAAAAAAATAGACAACTCTCCAGAAAGTGCCTTTTTTTTTTTAAATGAATCAACACACACAGTAAGTTGGTTGATGACATGCTTATCTGATCTGAAAGATGAAGACTGAATTTTGTGTGTTTTGTTGTATCCAGATCATGGATTTGAGACAAAATAGTTAATATTCCAACTTTCAGACTCTCTTTATTCTGAAAAAACACTTCTCCTCTTGATTCCTGTTGTATGCAGTAGAAATCTTCCTAATATTGTCAAAACAACCATATTCCTACTTGGCAGACTACAACCACCTGTTTTGTTTTCAGTGGGAAAAAAACTAACTGGAAAAAAACTCCTGCCCATTCTGCAGCAAACTTACTACTACAGAAGAGTCTGAGGCTTTCTGTACAGAAATGCAGGTGCCCAGGACTTAATAGCATTTATCATTATGCTAAGGTGCAGCCTTGTGGCTTTTAAAAAGGCCACTAAAACTCCATGCCAAGCCTGGCATTATGAACACAGCTGCTCACTCCTATGCTAATAAGGAGACGAATTAGGAAAACAACAAATTGCAACACTACACTCCCACACCACCACAAAAAAAAACCAAAAGACAAAGAAACAAACAAACAAAAACAAAACAAAAAAACTCCACAAAAAAAACCACAAAAAAAACCCCAAGGGGGAACTTTTATTCTGAGAGCAAAATCTCAATTCATAGATTCATAGCTCAGGTATCATAAGCTTATATATGTTTTGCTGCAGAACATGAGAACCCCGTTATTTGCAATTATTTCAACATACAAGACACTACAAAACCAACTTACATAAAGACAATCTAAGTTTATATAGCTAAACTATTTCCACGTAGCAAAAATTCCCTCTCACTTTTTTTTTTCAAACTTAAGAACTTCTCAAGCTGCTTCTGCATGGGAAGCGATCCTCTCCCCTTTTCTCTCTGAAGGTCACAAGCCCTCAACAAATCAAGAAAATAAGTCACATGGAGTAAACCCACACTATTAGGAAAGGAGCAGGATATTAAATGGATAGCCAGCTAGGAATTCTACAAAATTACAGCAGTTGTCAATTTTTACAGACTTTCTTCCATTACTACAGACTTGTTTTTCACAATTAAGAAGTGCACCTTCAGTTAAGTTTCTCCCCTTGTGACATAACAAGTGCCACGAAAGAACTCATCAAGGCTCTTTCGACACTTGACTCTAAGTCTAAACACTGAAGTAAAGCGTATTTATACAACAATACTTCCATTTAGCTTCATCATGAATTCCAGCAAAGCATTTGATACCAATGAAGTATTAAAGGGCATCATTAAAAACAGCCCTGTGGAGAAGGACTTGAGGTATGGTTGATGAAAAACTCAACATGAGCTGTTAATGTGCATTTGCATCCCAAGAAGCCAACTGCATCCTGCATCCTAAGCAGAATGGCCAGAAGGATGAGGGAGGGGAGTGTGCCCCTCTGCTCTGCTCTGGTGAGTCCAGCACAGTAATGGTGCTCCCAGCATAAGGAGACATGGAATTGATGGAAAGTCCAGAGGAGGCCACGTAATTGATAGGAGACTGGAGCACCTGCCCTATGAAGACAGTCTGAGAAAGCTGGGGCTGTTGAGCCTGCAGAAAAGAAGGTTGTGTGGAGACCTCATAGAAAGCTTCTGGTGTCTGAAGGGGGCCTACAGGGAAGCTGGAGAGTGATTCCTTCTCAGGAACAGCAGTGAGTAATGGGCACAGACTTAGAGGAAATTTAGGCTGGATATTAGGAAGAAATTCTTTACTGTGAGGGTGGTGAGATACTGGAACTGGTTGCCCAGAGAAGCTGTGGATGCCCCATCCCTGGTAGTGTCCAAGGCCAGGCTGGATAAGGCCTTGAGCAACCTGGTCTAGCACGAGGTGTCCCTGCCCATGGCATGGATACCTATTTTATGAATAACAAAAATTATTCAACTGATGCATAGGCATGCTAGGCATAGTGTTGCTATGTTACCTCCAAATTCTTATGAAAACTATTAATGGTCTCTGCTCTTTGCAAATTATGGCCTGAAGGACCATCACCCTATCCACAATAAAAAGTGCATAATTTATTGTCTCATGGCTATGTCCACATAACCTGATCCCCATCAGAAACTCATCATCTGTCTATTCAAAGTTTACCAACAGAAAAGACATGTTCTACTGCTTGGTGTTGTGATCAAAAGCTTGTGCAATCTTCCCAGTTACAGAAGCTGCTCAAATAAAGGATGTTGTGTCCACCATCTTTGTTTTGCCAAACACTCACAGGGACGCTCAATGGGCCAGAAACACCTCATGAGCATGCACTGATGGGAAACTTACAATCTCCAGGTCTGACAGAGCAGGTAACAGCTTGGCCGTGACCTCCAGAATGGCAAGGAACACCATATGCATGAAGTTTTACACACTTTGAAGAACTGCAAGCAACTTCTAAATCCACTTACAGTGGTCTAGTCAGATCAGCTGGGCACTTCCAATGGTCAGAACTGGATGTGTGTAACATTAATTCATTGAGGTGATATGCAGCCATACACACACAGAGAGAGCTGAACTGTATGGAAGGGTCTCATTCCATCCTATTAATACCACATCCAGAATTTAATCCCCATGCAGCCTGGCCCAGAGCCACCGCGTCTGCTTTCTATTACTCATCACCTTCTAACTCTGCATTCAAAGCTGAGCCCAGAACAGCCCATTTGCTTTAGCAATGAAAGCAGTCTTGCCTCCTGCTGGCAGAGCAGTCCCTCAATGGAGTCTGCTGCTCCTGGAAGTTATGGAGGGAGAGTGACCTAACCCACAGGCTACAGGGGATGAAGAAGGAATAAAGATGCCCCATTACTCCCACACTACAGTCTCACAAATCCTACCCACAAAGGACTCAGACTTGTGATGAATCCCGGGATAATCACTCCATGTTTGCTGTCAATACCAGTACTCTTCGATACTGGAAGTGGTACCTCCTACCACTGCCAGAGAGAGTAAGTGTACACTGCAAGGAAAAATCCATCAGTACTGGAACACCATATAATCCTTTAAAAGTTTTACACCAAGGAATGTGACTACAATTCAATGAATTCTGACAATGCATCTTGATTGCACTGTTGTCATTTCAAGAAACAGTACTGTTGAGGGTCTCAGCACTGCAGATTATAAAGTGAGGCACCCATGAAAAACATTCAGTAAACAAATGGTGTATTATCAGTGCAAGTACATTATTTTTGATAGGGCTGTTAATATAAATAATACAGTATTTATTGCTGCATGAAATCTGCTCAATTAACACATCCAACACTTCTGGTGCACCTAAATATTTAGATTTTTCTTTATTTTTTCATTTTTCAGGCTGAAGAGAAATAAGAACACAAATGTTAAAATTAAAGAATAACAATGCAACCCCATTTGGCAATATGATATTGTCAATTTTCCAAATTTAACAGCAGTTGGGAAAAAAGTACATCAGCAATTTCCCAATGTAGTTTTCTGGAAGACTGAGTAGGAACATTACATACAATTGGTATATTCAGAAAAAACACTCTGTTCTAGAAACAGTAATTTTATACCCTTTACATTGTCTACCATTCATGATGGTTCTCCGGCTAAATTAAAATTTAAAGTTTTAATGGATTTTTTTTTTAAATCCAGAAACAGAAGACTTTCTTTAGTTTTTGCCATTTTTGTTTTCCATATTGAGTCCTTCAATAGGTCACAGCCTAAATGCTGCTACTTATGACTTTTTAGATCTTTAGTACTCTTATGCAAGAAACTTCCTGACAAGAGCTCAAAAAGACAAGCATAAATTTCTTTACAGAAGTGCTGACTACTGCTATATGCGAAAAAATTAACAACTGGGTTTTTTCTCTGAAGGAGAAATACTGCAACAGTAACACACAAATACAATAACAACCAAGCTATAAAAACAAACTCCAGCTCTGATATAATACAGAAGTTGATTTAATTGGAATGACAAATTACAATACATATTTTAACTGTACATGACAAAATGGAGCATGTTTCACTATTATATATTAATCCCAACATATTTTAAGTTGAGAAGTTTCCATATGGCAATGTCTGGCTACATCCAGTTCAAACAAAAAGAGTTCACAGAGCTCAAAAAATTCTCACTTAAGTAAAGAAAATATAGCAGTATGCACTGCAGATAGTCTGGTGGAAGGTTAGAAGAAGGTAATGGCAGACAAAATAAGTCAAAGAGTAGAAAAAACATCTACACATTGCACTGTCTGTATTGTAACCTACAAGTTTTCTCCTCTTTATTTTTCTGACTCTCTCCCACAAGGAGAGAGGGAATGAGAGAATCTGAGATGCATAGTTGCCAACTGGGGTTAAACCATGACAACAAAAAGTAGAAAAGCTTCTCTTAAGTGGAGATGGATCTCGTGAAGAACATCTAAGAACCACAGCACCAAGCCTTTATGAGTTCAAGAAGTGTTTGGACGGTACTTTGAGGCACATGGTGTGACTCTTGGGGGGTCCTGTGCAGGGCCAGGGGTTGAATTTGATGATCCTTCAGGGTCCCTTTCAACAGAACTTATTCTGTGACTGTAATGTGAACAACTAAGTCAAGCATCAGTTCTCCTCATTTGTTCTATATTGAACAGTACAGATTTAATATTAATGCTTTACATTAGATAAAATCATCTAAATTGATCTGAGAAGGGCTGGTTTTAAATTGATGTATGTTGTGTATTGTGCTTTTCATCTTTTGGAGATGACAATGTTTATTCCTGCTGTTTCCCATCTTCAGCAGAAACCTGTAATTGTTTGCTTGTTCCCAAAGACAGCAGTGATACTATTGTATTCCCTGATGCCTAAGATCATCAAGTGTATTTTTCAATAAAAAAGGTGCCAGATGTTTTACCCATCAGCTTTACCGCATTTCAAAGTAAGAACTATAACCCAAGAGAAAGTCATTAGAGTGTAATGAGCAAGGGAAAACATTTCATTGTGACAATCCCTGAGACCACTGTCTCTATGCATTTAAACAATATAAGGTTAAAAATAAAGAGCACTTTCTTAGTCTCCATGCCAAGTATAATTTTGATTTTGCATTGCCATTAAAAACACCAAATTACTAGACAAATCCATAGTTGCTTCAAAAACAAGCCTAGAGAGGACTGGTACAGAAGCTGTACTATATTTCCAAACAAATTATTCTGTCAGCTATGCTGTTAAGGTTTGTTATCTTCTAATTTTCAAAGTTTTATAAAAGGAGAAGCAGATTGAAAGATAATGTGGTCAATAAGTAACCATTAAGACTTTTCTCTACTGAAAAATAAAGTTCATTTTGGCAAATTTGTGAGATCATAAAATATAATTTCAAAGTCCATTTCACCACAGTGAGCAATACAACACAAGAGAACTTCGTGCTTTTCTCCTTGGCAAGACCTCACATCACCAAGCCCATGCAGTCAAGTTCAAAGCCCAGCCTGATCTGGCAGCACATAGATCTCTGCCTCTTATAGGGCCACCAGAAGAAGTTTTTGGTATAACTTCAGGCAGAGTTCATCCTTTAAATTCTAAGAATATCTGGCCATTTAGACTAGAAACTTCCAAAATAAATCCCAACATTTCTCCATTAGCACATTCTTATATTTATATTTTACTATTGTGGTCACACAGTCTGTATTTTAAGTATATTTTATACATATGCATACATATCCTTACTAATATATATAAAGTATAAATTTACATTATAGATATGTACATAGCTTTATATGCAGCTCAGTATATGTTGTTTTAATATTACAGCATTATTTCTTAATAGATTATTGCAATATGGCAGTATTGCCAATAAAAGGCATTATCAAAGAAAATGCCTACTTTAAAAAAAAAGAAAGAGCTAGAAAAAGTATTTGGAAATACCTATTTTCTTCATTTCATATAACTGTGCTAGAGTTTGTGCCGTTTTTGGAGGCAGAGGAAGGAGTTTCTCTGATGATTTGGCAAAGGAGCAGGGAAACTATCACTACCTATAATATTTATTAGCTACATCTGCTATAAATGCTTTTCATAGAATACACGAGTGCAAGACAATCATTCTTGAAATTTCTCCTGTGCTGAAGGGGACACAAACCTTGAGGAACTACTTGAAATGACATCTGGTGTTTGAAGCTGACAAGACTCCCTTCTCTTGTCTTTCAGCTGTATGTGTAATAAAAAGCTCGGTGAGAAGCAGCAAGGAGCTATAGCCTACTACACATGTTCTGAATGAGCATTTCACATAGTTCCATCTGTCATTTATCCTGGATAATTATTTAAACTAGATTCTGAGTTATTTGTTCTTTCTGGCTAGATTATGTTTCCAAAATGCTGAGCCACTTGCCAGGAATAACCATATTCAGTCAGCCACAATGTTACACAAAAGTCTACAAATAAATGCAATACAGAGCTCTCATGCTAACCCAGCAAATGCATTTGGAAAACAGTACAAAACAGCAGCAATGGGGAAAACAGTCGCTACTGCTTGCACAGAACAGAGCATTTCTTACAGAAAAAAAAAAAAAAGGGTAATTATCAATAAGCTCAAAGTTTCTAGGAAAAAAAAAAGACAGAGCTTCCATCTGAGAAACCAAATAAAAAAGAACCTTTATAGTATCTATGTTGAAACCATCTACGGTATTTACTGGAGAAAAAGTCTTGTATCACCAGTAAACAAATGCTAGTTTCTTCTTTACGTTCTTTGTTAAAAATCAGAATATTATTTTGTGCAATTCTTTCTAATCCATCTTTTTTTTTTTGTTTTCAGGCAAGCTATTTTCTTATCTGTTTATGTTTGTCCATTAACATAAACAGCCAAAGACTCTCAAGCACTAACCTTTTACTACGTTAGCTAAAAGCACAAAACCATGCAGCTTAACTCACCCCATCTGTCCACATGTATCAAAGTGCCTAGAAGGAATGTCAGTTAGATTTTATTTAATTATTCTAGTCATATAGCGAGAGTGAATTCAAGGAAAAGGTGACAGATCAGATGAAAGATAGATAAAATTTTAACCTTGACCTCTAAGATTACATTTTACATCATGTTGTTTTAGTATCAATGAAGACACCTGCACAAAGAATCTCTGTGCACAAAGAGAAGGGAATAAATGTAAATATTTTCAAAGCCGGGAACTTAAGGATATAAATATTCACGTTCAAAAAGCTGAAAAGGATACTGTATATTTAAAGTTGTAAAACAAATGCACATATATAAGTAATATTTAAGGGTATAATTAATTATAACATCATGGTCCTAGAGATTCCAAACTCTCTATACCACATTCTATTTTAGGCACATAACATGACAATGACTGTATGTCACTAATGCTGAGAATGATGTTTGTGATATATTTAATATCCCAGTTATTGATTTAGACTACTTGATGGATACCTGATACATCCAGTATTTCCATAACACAGTGAAATACAGAATAAAACAAGAGGTAGCTAAGGTTACCCTCACTGGTTGCACAAAGGAACAGTTTCAGAAATCCTGAAGAACATTTAAGAAAAATAAAAAAGATTGGGATAGGCTGAACTAGCAATCTAATTGCATATTTATCAATGCTTAAAAAAGGTTTTGAGCTCACACTATTTTCAGAATATCTTGAGACTAGTACCCAAAACTCAATCATTAAAGATGAATTCAGAGGCAACAATGTTACAAGTAATTTAAACTCAGAACCAAACCAATTGTAGTACTTCATCTACTTCTAGATGCACAGTAGAGGAAAAAAATTAATAGGAATATATTCACATGATGTACCCGGGTTAGAAGGCACATGCATAAATTATGTTAAACTGTCTCTTTCATAGCCATAGATGACAGGTATCTGAATAATTTAATAAAAAAATGACTACCTATTTCCTGTTCAGTAAGAGGCAGTATTGAATGCATTTACCTACTGAGTTGACTGCCTTGTCATGATCTATGACAACTTTTTATTTGGTAATATTTATTGAAATAGTAAATAAAACAATGAAGATACAGTGGAAAATAAACCATGAAGCTGGCAGAGGGATGGATGCTGCCACATGCCAGCAAGAGCACTGCCTGCAGCTTGCCACAGCTGAAAAAGGAACCTCTCTAGTTCTGGGCACTGCTGGAAAGGAACACCAGGGGTTCAAAGCACCTTGAATCCAGCTGGGGCCTCCTCCACAGGCTGCAAGTCTTGCACATCCTTCACCAGGAAAATTTAAAGGCTCCATCTTGTAGATGGTTCAAGGACATAACCTGAAGATGCAGTAAGAATACTCTAAGACTTCTCCAACCATGCTACAAGCAGAACAGAAATCTAAGGCTGTGCAGGGAACCACTGCCTAGCTGTGTGCTGTGTACTGCCACTCAGAACAGCGTAAGACAGCAAGAAGAACAATAATCAGCAGCAAGGTAAGATGCAAAAAGACAGAAGGACAACATTTTGAGGAATTCCCTTCCTTTAAGGAAGTTGTAAAGCAGGAGATTTAAAACCAAGAAGAAATAAACAAAGAATCCTTGCTTTAAGATGCCCCAATCCACAAAAGCAATGGTAATTTTCATTATTTTTACATGGCATTGTTTTACTACATAGATTTTAAGAATTAATAATGTAACCATGTGGTCAGATGCACACAAATTGAATTCCACTGTAAGGCTTCTCTGTGGCCTGTGAGCCATCACTGAGCAGCTTGCTTGATGTGGATTACAAACATTTGCATTGTTTCAAAAGCATGTTAAAATTATGATGCAGACTTATGCATGTTTAATTTTACTTAGTGAGCATCCTAGTAATCGTCTATGTGCATCTGCATTCTCCATTAAATTCTAATAGAATAAAGACTTTAAGATAAACACTTCAAAATATTACTTAGGAGAAAAGAACCTATCCTGGGATTTCTGCTCCAACAAAAGCAGGCAGCCTTTTCCTTTTGATGACAGAGTAAACACAAGAATCTTTTTGTATGTTTCTTAGATTAGACTGCACATATCCTTTCTGGTTTTATTTTAGAACCACATTCCTCCCTCCAGGCGATTCTATACATCATTACAAATCCTTATGCAATTTTATCCCAGGTTCTATATTTATCAAGATATCTCATCTTAACAGCAATGTTCTTTCCCCAGCATGAACCAGGCAAATATACTCTTACAAAAATTCCCATTCTAACACAATATATCAGTGTCTCACAATTCAAAGCACTAATGTGTAACTTTGTAGGAATCATTATTAATGTACAAGAAATACACTCTTTTTTTTTTCTATTTGGTGACTGAATTCAAACACCACATGTATATTTTTATCTGGCCAAAAATCCTTCACATGCACTTATTATGCATAGATTCCTAAATAACACTATCTATTACAAAACAAAACAAAAAAAAACAACCAACCAAAAAATCTTAAATATAGTGAGTGAGAAAGTGTGACCTACAAGCAGTGTAAGCATAACTTAGGTCACAAAATGATCCTGGTTACTAAGGATGTGTGAAAAACCAATTACAATCCCAGAGCTATGCACTTTTTCCTTCCACTGCTCTGTAGAAAATAATTCAAATTATTTAAACAAAATGCTGTTTTGATCTGCATGCAACTGATAACAATTGTTTCGGAATCACATGTAGTTTACACGTTTTTGCCAGAAGTTGCCAATCAAGCAAATATACATCAGACAGGTAACACGCTTACAGCAGACATTATTTTGATAATTTTCTATTGATCTGGGTTGGAAATTTTACCTGAGGAAAAATACCATGCACAAAATACCGGAACTTGCCTAAACCAACTATGTTTCAGCACTCAATCTCTTTGGAGACACAGCGCACAGCTCAAAGTGTCACCAAAAAACATAGGTAGGATTACAAAACTTTTGAAATCTTTTTTTTTTTAATCAGCTTCCAAGTCTGGGAGTCCAGAGACTTCTATTAAACCCCTGCTAAATATAAGTTATTCGTATTTAATGCATTTAATACATGCACTCTCCCTAGATTATCCTATGAGCTGTGGTACTAAGTTCTGCATAGCCCTAGGATTTGTTTATATACTATTTTACCTTTCCACAGGTGAACCAAGAGGGTGTCCCCTGAACGAACTAGTATTTGGAGAATCTTTTACAGTATTCTGGTTTCTTTAAAAAGTGTAAGGCAATAGTTCCAAAATAAATTTTCATGGTGGGTACACATATAGACCTGGAAAACAAATCTAAGCTCTAGTTTTAATCGCTCAAAGCTTTCTACTCCCAGTTGCTCAGAGTAACAGTTTTCAAATTGTGACATAAAAAGTTGCCACTCCATTGTGTTCTACATGGGAGTTACCACTCCCATGCAGTGTGTGGGTAGTCTCACATACAAAGTCACCACTCCCATCTTTGCTTCTCTTAAGAATCATTGACACCCAAAAAATTATGAAACATTCAATCCAGTTTAAACTGAGATTAAAAAAAAATTGCAGTCCAAAATAGAATTGTTTCAATAAATGCATTTTAAATAAAATTAGATTTTCAGACACTTAAAATATTTACAAATTATCACAAATTGTTTGTTAATTGTTTTATGCACTATCTTAATATTTTCAGTATGCTCATATACAACATATGTATTTAAGACCTCCTGGATACAAATTGAGTCTCCTCTGATCTGGAATAATTGAAGAAGATTGCTGATGCAAGACAGCAGTAGTAGAAAAGGTAAGATAAAGAGAACAAATTAGACTATGACCATGTAACAGACCCCAAAAATTTCTGTTAGTAGGTTATGATTTCCTCTTTACCTTAGGTAAGCAGTATCAAATATTTAAGTACCAGCTAATGCTCCCACAACCCTAAAAAAGAGTGCTTGAACATGATAATGTTTATCAGCAGACAAGACTTTGCACACACAAAGCTTTATATATATGTGCTAGTAACAACACTAGCCAGTCTCATTTAGAAAACAGTGACTTAGACTCTGCACAAATTGTGATACGCTGCAGGGATCACAACTTTTCAAGGGCAAATCAAATTATATTCTTTCAGAAGCTAGTGACCTAAACATGGCCATAAAAAACTCAGCAGGGGCAGGATATACTGCCTCTGGCAGCCTGCTGCTTCTCAGAATTTTCTTATCATTTGCAGTTTGTGCACATCCAAGATCGAACCTTCTGTCCATTGGAAAGGTCCTAATTTAGTTGGAATGGGCAATGTTAGTATTGCAAACTGGGTGCTCTGGGAGAATAAAGGCACAAGAGACAATACTCCAAGTCTGATCAAGGTTACAAACCATATACCATTGTGCCATTTGAATTCCATTACTAAAAAAGAAAAGCAGCCTGTGAACATTTTTGACCCGCCGGTGTTGGTTAGGATAATAGAAGAAACACTTTTAGTGAATTCAACATAAATTCCCATTCTGAGTTACACTGGTAGAACAAAAGCCTTTACCCCCCCCCTTCTTTTTTCTCCTCTTGATACAAGCTGATGGGATAATTTCATTAAAAAACAAAAATTGATCTAGTTTTTTCCAGCAAAGGCTATTATCTGGTTTGGGTACTGTCAGTGTAGCTTCACAGGTAAATAACTTATGTTGATAGAACCAAAACCTGGTATCTATAAAGAAAAAAATTCAAAAATAATGTGTTCATTTTGCTATATCAATCTTTGCAGAGTTTTACAATCAACACTAAGGACTTACTCCAACATATTATTAGTTATATGTTTCTAAAAAGTAGGTCAGCAAATGAAGACAGAGAATGAAAACAACTTCATAAATCATCAAAGATTATATCTGAGGTATTATTACATTAAATATAGAATGTTTTATTACTGAGATGTTAACCACATAATGTACATCATAAGAGCAGGTAAGTGGCACTGAAAATGGTGACAAAAAACCTGGGCCAAAATTAAAAAAAAAACCCCGAACTGAAAAGCCATTGTCAGAATAAACAATTCTATTAAAATACAGTAACCAAACATATGTCACTACAAAATAAAACAAAAGCTATCCATACAACTCAAAAAAAGAAAACAGATTATCTGACCCTGAAAGACCTTTGATTCTGCAAAGACTCATACAGGATTATGCTGTGTTAGGCTGGATTTCATTTAATCTGAGCAGAAATCAGAAGTGCCCCTAACCAATATAAGCAGGATTAAAGCTATTACAGCAGGAAGAAAGGACAAGAATTAAAAATAGATTTAAGAAACTAGGTGCCAAAGGTATCAGTCTTTGATTTTAGAATATTCAAAAGCTTTAGAAGAAAGAAAAAAAAAGAGTAAATACTATATTTATAGAACTTTACCTTTGGCATACTGCTTGCCAGCTTCACTAGAAATTGTATGTCTGAAATTGCCTGGAACAAGGAAAAACTGGAAAATGTCTGACTACTTTGACAGAGATTAGTTTTAGTGAGAAAAAGGGAAAATCTAAGTAGAGTTATCAACTTCAAACTACTTAACCTAAACAAACAGGAAGTATTTTCAGTGAAGTCTGTGTGCAAAGAAGTTACTGATGGTAACTCAGGACAAAAATAAAATTACTCAGTGGCTCAAATTATGCTTACACACTGACATGACATTGGTCTTAATGACAGAACTTTTTAGACATAATGTAATGCTGATGAAAAGCATAAAATCTTATTATATTGGTTCTTTACAGCATGGAGATACATTGTCACTTTGTCAACTTCACTTTGTCAAATATTTTAAATAATTACAACCTATTTTGCAGCAATTCAACAGTCAAGACTATATTACCAAGGAAAATTGGGAAGCACTGTACTATAATCTCACTGCATTCTCAAGAGCAACCAGTAAGCCTTGTTGATGATACAGAAGTATAAACATTTCCATTACATATTCCTTTAAAACAAAGATAATGAAAATTACATTGTTTAATTTCAAATACTTGCCTTGACCGGTAATACTCACACACCATGCTATCAACATTCCCACTACATAGCATACTACAACAGGAACAAACAGTTCAATATTGTTTGTCAGCACAAGCTCAAGCAAGGCTGGTTAAGATTAGTTATAATGAAAAGGAATAATAACAGAAAATAAGGTATCCACCATGAGAATGCGCAAAGCATTTTCATATCTCATGATTGCACAATCTCTGAACTGAGAAAAAGATGGCTTCAAAATAAGTTATAAAGGTGACTACTTGTTTCAACACTGTTGCACTTTGGGCTATTTTCTATCAATCAGAGGTCACAAGTAGCATCTAAACTGCTCAAAAGACTTGCAGCGCGCCTCTTTGGCTCTATCACTGCTGCTCATAGCTTTCACAATCCACTTGCAGCATTATGCTCTGCAAGGTAATTTCTTAGATATTTTTTAAATCTCAGTACATTACCTGCAGCATTATGGAGTACAACACATATGGAGAATAAGCTTCTCCAACAATCATTCTATGGGAAAACTGAAAAGTTCAAATTGAATGAACATTTAAAGAGTACATCAATTTGCTGTCACCAAAACCAAATCAGTTAAATAAGTCCTAGGCTTTTAGACTGCCTCCTGAGAATTATTATATTATACACTTTATTATTAAAAGTGTACTCATAGGACTGTCCATGCATTACACAGAAGCTACTCCACAAGAACACATCAGCACCAGAATGAGACCTCTTCATTCAACACCCTTTAAAACTGATTACTTCCCACTTTTAATATATATCTACATACACATCTACTTAAGCAAGAGTTCCATGCATTAATGAAATTGGTCTCAAAGACAGGGCTTTCAAAAAATAATGCAATGCGGCTTAAAAACCTCACATAATTAAACAAAGGAACAAATAGGAGATACATTTTCAGTAGGATATCTGTTGAGTAATGGATGCTTTCCTCACTAGGAGATGGATACAGAAAATTAAAGTTTTAACACGTGTCGTCCAAGGAACCAGGACTACTAGATAATCTGTTTAGAAAAAATGCCTATCTAATAACAAGTGAGTTTTCTAAGAAGATGTAGCTTAGGTATTTTCCACAATGAAGAATACAATATTAAAAAAAAGTATTAAAAAAGTAATTATTTGTTCTTGACTCAGGAATAAAGGTTGTCCTCAGGAATAAAGGCTGCTATTTATCTGCTTGTAGTTCAGACTGTTTAATCACTGTTAAGAGATAAGACATCAAAGCATACAAAGTGTTGAATACTTCCAAAAATTCTTAGATATAAGTAGATGAATGGCACTGCAAGCATAGACTGACCTCTTCCCCCATCTCACCTAAACCCTCTGGCCTACAAAGCATTTAGGTCTTCGAGCTTTGAAATAACAAACCAACTCTAATTGACAGTAACTTCTTATCTGAATGAAGAACGGGAAAAAGCTCACTGCCTCCATGAAAAGAATAAAGTTGGGTAATCATGTACAAAGATTATGTTATAAACAATAACAATCTGTCCTTGAGCACCCAGGACAAATTCAAGACAAACCACATTTTAGCATCCAGGACACACATTTTGGACATGGTAAGAGGAAATCATTTTGTGTGATGCATTTCACACAAATGATGAACTACAAAAGTACTACTTCTGTGAAATATAAATATATATATATATATTTTTTTTTTTTTTTAACAGGTAAGAATGTGCATGACTGTCTAACAGCATCTGACGTGCAGACTGGGCATCGTGGAAGTTTCCCCTGAAAGTTACCAGCAAAACGCGGAGCTCACTACAGGCCGTGTGTTTGTGCAAAACACACAGGTCCATCGTTCTGCGCGACCAGGGCTGTCAAGGGGAGAGGGGAAAGGCTCCGTGCTAAGGCAAACCCTGCCTTCTCCCGCTGCGGAGAACGGCGGAGCCCCCCGGCGAGGCGAGGCTGCTCAGCGTAAGTGACACGCTGCTGATGCCAAGGGGGCCGGGGACGCGCATTACCTGCCACACCACCGGGGCCAGGTGGGCTCCCGCAGCCAAGTCCCGCCTCACGACGGGGTCTGACCACCGCGGACCCCGACCCGTCTGCGGGCCGCCGACAGCCACCCCCGCCCCCCGGCTCCCTGCGCGCCCGCCCAGCCCTGCCCGCCGCCGGGAGCGGGGATGCTGCTGCCTTACCTGAGCCAGGACCGTCGGGAACGCGCGCGGTCGCCCGCTGTAACACGCCGCCAGGCAACCTCCCCCGACCAGAGCAGCGGCGGCGGCGGCCCCCCATGCGGACGGGCGGCGCTGGCTGCGCGGGGGCCGCATCGCGGCGAGCCGCCCCCGCAGCGGGGCTCGGGCGGCCGCCGCCACCGCCGCTCTCCACGCCGCCGACATCTTCCCGGAAAGCGCCGCGGCGGCCGCGCCGCGCATGCGCAGTGCCGGGCCCGAGGCCGCGGGGCGGGGGCAGCTCCGGCCCGGTCCCGCCGGGATCGCGCTGGCCCCGCTCCGCCGGCGGGAGCGACTCCACTCGCGCAACCGGAGGGGACGGAGCTGGCAGAGAGGTAACCTGAAAGGAGGGTGTAGACAGGCAGGGGTTGGCGTCTTCTCCCAGGCAACAAAGGACAGCACGAGAGGACATAGTCTCAAGCTGCGCCAGAGGAGGTTTAAGGTGGGCATTCGGAGGAATTTCTTCGCAGCAAGGGTGGTTAGACGTCGGAATGGGCTGCCCAGGGAGGTGGCGGTGTCAGCATCCCTGGACGTGTTTAAGGAAAGACTAGATGTGGCACTCAGTGCCATAGTCGTGTTGACATGGCAATGTTGGGGCACAGGTTGGATTCGATGATGCCAGAGGTCTTTTCCAACCTAACTGATGCCCTGTTTCTGTAACGCAGGCAGAGTGCGCCCGCTCCCCCCGTCCGGGCCGGGGAGCCCCCCAGGTGAGGGCAGGCGGGCAGGGCAGGGACCAGGTGTTGGGCTGCGTCAGGGGAGGGGGCACAGAAGGCCTCTGCGGTAGGGAGTGAAAAGTGGCGACGCTTGCAGCGCTCCTGCGGCCCCAGGGATGCCCCGGCCACCCCCATGTGTCTGTCACAGAGCTCAAGTTCACCTCGTTCCCTGATGTGACTCTCGTCCCAGAGCAGACTCCCACAGCTGAGAGCATGAGGAGCAATGGATCACGAGCGGGGCTGGAGGTACTGCGGGAATCCCAGAGTACTGAGCAAAGCAGGTTAGCCGAGCTTCCACAAGTGGGGCAGACCCGGCGCTGATGATTTCCTAGGCTTTGATGGCCCATATGGATGTGTTGCTCAATGTGTGATCCTATTTGTTGCATCCCAGGTTTATTCAGAAACAACAAAAGCATGAGCAAGTTTAGAATATCCTTCTCAAGGGCAGAGTAGAGTTTCTCGTGAAATACAGATGACAGAAGATGAGTTTACAGAAATTGTTGTGGCAGAGGTGTTAGCTGAGAAGCATTACAGAATGACTTGGTTGGCAGTAACACTTGTGCCAAAAGACTACTACTCACCATGAATGCTTCAGAGTGCTTGTTTTTCCTCACTGCCATAGTTTTAACAAAGCTGTCTGGGTCTTGGTTGGTTACATTCAAATATTAGTTAGTTGATCACATTCAAAAATTGGGCCATCTGGGAATTAATGATAAGGTCATATGAAGTAAAGCAGAGAGTAAGTTAAATGTCATTTGTATGTTGGCAGTACCGGTATCCTTGTTATGAGAGTAGTTCACCTAGTGACTCTATGTGAATGTGAAGAAAGAAAGACTACTGAGAGAACAGCTGTATGCAATTTTCTATTACTTTGGTCTTTGGTTGAGGGCCTTCAGAAGGTACTCAGTCTGTTTTAGCAAACTATATCTTCCACCTCTTTTTGGTATGACAGCCAGTGCTGTGTTGTCAACATTACAAATGTTCTGGTATGGGCTCTGAAATATGGAAATGCTTTTTTGCATTCTATCCACTGACAAAAGGTGATCATCCATCACTGCCTTCAAAGTAATTTTAGTTCGCTCTCCTTCCCTGACCTGAATTCAGAGTCATGAATTCAGTTTCATAGAACATAATTTCAGTCATTTAACTAATGGCATTTCAGAATTTATCCAGTTTGCTTTTAGCATATGTTGTTCACTGAGTGTCATTCTGTGAAGTACTTGAGACATCTTCAAGAATCTCAGGACTCAAGTTCTTAGCGGGATACAAACCCTTCAAAAACACCTTCTCTGGGGAACACAAATGACTGCTCATTGCAAAATCACCCAGGAGTGCAACATGCAGGGTGAATGGTTTCCATCTCTACATGCTAATGTACATTGCAAAAGCTTTTTCCTATTCCCAGAAACAAACTCACATGGGAAAAGCCTTTTTAATCCCAATATAAAACATAGGGGCAAAATCTGCCGATTGTTAAACACGCTGCAAAATCCCACTTCTTCTGTAAAATTTGCAGGAAATTCCTGTTGCCTATTTCTATTTCCCTCTAGACAGACAAAATATTTTCCATCCCAAACTTACAGTTTGATACATAGTATTTGTGCAAACACCTTAAAAGGACTTTATTTTCTCTGGAAGCCAATAGCAAGCACTTCATGAGTGCTGACAACATCTTAGAAACATCTTGTAAAGGATGGCTGAGAGATTTGATTTCTAAATGCCAGATACCTTGATGTTGAATACATGACCACAGCACAGGCAAGGAAGTTTAATTCCTTGCTCTGACAGGCATTTTCAGGTTTTCTTTAAGTAAAAACAAATAAGTAGGTCATTTGTCTTTCCTCAGATGACATTCCTGCCTGGAACAGTTACAGCTGCAGTGTGAATGGAGAGCTATCCTCGTATGGCTGCGAGCACGCAATGCTGCTGGGCGAGTTAAGTGTCCTCAGCCACCCCTTCTCTCTCGGCGGTAAATTCACCTCATGGGCGAAGGCTCCGAGAGTACGAAGCCGCCGCTGTGCTCGTGCTGTTCACAGCTGTGCTGCGGTCACTGTGCTGGTACAGTTGTGAGTGCTAGAACACACGCCTTGAACAGCTGGAAAACTCCTGGTGAGTCAGACAGAGTCCTGTTGCACCCCATGCGGTATCACTGCAGGGTGGTTTATGACAGAAAGCAAAGATCTTTGTCGTCTATAGAAATGATGCTGGCAGTCTGGTAGATATAATAAAAGTTTCACCAGACAAATTGAGTTCTACGGTAAAAAATGTCATCAGCTACTGTATGCTGCAGCCCTAAAATGTTACCTCCCTTTGCTGTCCTGCTCAATTTGCTCTTCCATGCTCTTGTAAGCAGAAATCATTACATTTAGCAAGATGTCATACCTGCTTTCTTAAAAAATGTTTTCTGTGTGGTGACATCAGACTTTGTACTAGAGGTGTTTGCATTGATGAAAATGTGAAAAAGCAAATGAAAATACTAATAAAATATTTTCTGAAATGTTTAAAATGTAATTTTTCTTTAACAGTCAATGTCCCACTGAATAGTTATGTAACAATGCTTAAATGCAGTCTTTTCTTAGTCTTTCATTAGGCATAATGAATATAATATAAAATCACATCAAAAGACAAAAACACACTACCGTGAAAGAAAACCCTTGTGAGTCCTGTCATTCTTAGGAAATCATGTTTGGCAGAAACTTATTTCTTTTAAGTTTCGTTACAAAGTACAAAAAAAAAAAAGCCAAGTAAACATACATCTCCTCATGCCTGAAGGTTCACTTCCACATCTCAGTGTCTTTTAAGAGCGTTAGGCCAAGTTCCAAGTGAGATTCACTCTCTACTAGAACTCCAATCCCCTCAAGAGCATTAGGCTTAGTGCCAGCATTCATTTACTCTTGAGGCAGCTTAAATTAACTCCTGTTACATTCTATCTAAACCCTTTCTTACAGAGTAAGAGTTGAGAGCTGGATTCAGTCGGTTAGTCTGAAGGCCACCCATCATGCTTGTCTGTCTTCCCGGACATAAAATACTGCATGAACTGGACTGGGGAAGGCAGTGATCAGCTGTTTGTAAGTTGAGGGGGAAGGCTGGCAAGCCATCTTTTGTATACATGTCCCCATTTCACGAGAAATAGCATGGGGGTTGGTCTGACTTATTTAACATAAGTACATATGACAGTAAGCTCCAACCAAATGTGAGATTTTAGTAGGCTGTACAGTGTGCTAACAGTATTTTGATACTTTCCTGGCAGAGCTGAACAGACAAGCTAATCAAAAGACAGCAAATATCACTGCTTGGTTTTGTAAGTCAAGAACTGGATTGTAAGATTATATTTTGCCCAGTGTCAGACAGAAGATGGAAAGGTCTCACAAAGCCAGAGCTTCTTTAGCCCCTTCAAACTTATATGGTCTCTTAAGAGTATCACTTCTGTTTTACTTTAGCAAACATGAGAACAGTCTGTTTGTCTATGAGCACTAGGCAAACACTCTGAATCAGGTAAGGATGTAAGCACAGGGAAGACAAGTTTTCCGAAAAGCGATAACACAAAATGTTCTTAGCACACTTAGAAAAGTAAAGGGTAATTGACAGAACTGGACAGTCATTAATGTTGGTCAGCTGATACCTTGGTCTCTATCCAGAGGCTCAAAAGTCCTGTACCAAGGTCTTCATGGTGAAGGCTAGAAGTTGGCTTCAGAGATTTCCAAAGCTGCTTTGTATGACTGTTATTCATAGAATAGTTATAACCTTTCAAGGTCATCTAGTCCACCTCCCTCCAATGAGCAGAAACATCTCCAGCTAGGTCAGGTTGCTTAGAGCCCTGTTCAGCTTTGACCATTTTCATAATTTCTACCCATCCCTGCTCCACAAGAAAAAAACCAAAACCAAACAACAAATAGAAGAGAGATTACTTTCAAGGAATCTGAATTGCCTTCCTCCAATGAAGAATCTTTTAAGCTGTTAGTTTACAAAGTGTCCAGTTCTTTTGTATGCTTTGGAGATGATGGAAATAGAACTAATTACCAGACAGTCAACATTCATCCACTAGTAGGTCTGAAAATAAATGTGAGCATTTTGTGCTAGATAGCACCATTCAGCTCATAAATAAGACTTCAGCGCAATCTTTGCAGTTAGGAGCTACACTATAAATATCGTTTATCTTCAAATATTTTCAACTTGCTAAAGTTACTTGAAAGCTTATCATGATAGAGTCCATTTAAAAGGAAAAGAATTAAAATTTATCTAAGATATGTGTCCCCAGATACCTCTCATAGTGTTCATTTATACTGACCTTTGTAACACACTGTCTTCCCACACTCTTTGTATGTAGTTAGGTGAAAAACATTGCTGGTGTATGTAACAAGTTCCCTCAGTCTTCAGAATTCCTTTTTTAAAGTGAAGTTGAAAATCAGAGAAAAAAAGTCGAAAGCAAAATTCTTACTTAAAAAAGTTTGAGAATAGAAGATAACAGTAATGGAATTGGAAAGATTTTAAAATGCAGTTTCTAAGTTGGCAGTGACCTTTTTGCAATAAATATTTGATTTATTCAAGAAATGGTACACAGACTGTTTAAGCACTAATGTGAATACAAAAGGCAGATCAAAACTGATACTCTTTGGTGAAGGAATATTCATTTTTTTAATTTGAAAAGTTTATTTGCTATTACTTTCCAAGTAAGGCTATAGGTCTCACTTCTGAGACAAGTTTCATATATTATGCCTAATTTTAAGCTCTTTGAAAAATTCTGTGCTCTGAAGCAAGACTACTTCAACTGCATAAAAATAACTGTGTACATAAATCTTTGAAGATTTGAGACTTTTTTGCTATTAGATGAGAACTGTAGTTCAACTGCTGTTTTTAATTATAAGATCCCATGACACTTTTGCAACAATTATAGAGGTCCCCTGAAAATGTTTTAAGTAATGGAATTACATTGTGTGTTTTAGTGGTTATATTTTCCTCATGTTTTCAGCTGAATAAGTTATCCTTCATTTTTCTTCCCTTGAAAACATTCTTCTGCAGTGCCGCTAGCACTGATTAAAAAGAGAGACCTAAGTGAAATCCTATAATTTTGACCTTTAACCTGTCTTTTTATATACATACAAATAGATGCAAATTTATATATGTATTTTGCCTTTAGTATATTACTCATAGGATTTCCCGAAATCTTATTATCAGTGCTTCCTCTGTAAATACAGAATTGTGTTACTGGGACCTTGCTATATTTCAGGGAGTGTTTCTTCTCTTTTCTTTCATTCTCTGAAATCAGTGTGAGCATTGCAATTAATTTTAATTATACCAGTATTTCACCCTGAGTTTTATAGGAAGAGTTGGCAGCAATAACTATAGTTAAGATTGCTTAAGACTTTCTGCTGTATAGATTCTGTACTTAAAAAGAGAGAGGGATAGAAATTGTACAGAAGGGTACAATAAAACATGTCAAGATTAGCAAAGTTAATTTTATCTGTGTTACCAGAAAAACCAGAAGGATTTATTAGGGACTCTGACTTTATGTTTTTAAATGCAATGTGACTGAGACTGATACAATTTGAAATAACTATTATTATGTAGTTCAAAAAATACTATAAAGATGGCAAGGCATTACTTCACAGTATTACTAAAGAAACAATTATAGAATTATCAGTATTTTAACCTGTAAAATATTTTTAAAATATGTGTTTTCTGGAAATGTTGAAGTAGAAGCAGCATCATATATTTATTTCTTGTTTCTTTTCACAGACCACAGTCTAAAGCAACTATTAATAACATGTTGCACTGCTACTTTGATTTATTAATGAAAGTTACTTTAATTATCACATCCTTAATACTACTGAAGATGGTGAAGTATATATAATTATTTCTGTGAAGGATAAAGGAGTAATGAAACTCTAAATTACTGTTTTCTGTAATGTATTCCATTATTTCAAATGGTGTTTTCTTCTTTTGCTCAGAATACTATTTATGAGCTGTGATTGCACCTATTTTTGTATAAGCACCTATTTTTGTATAAGCAGAGGGAAGGCATGATTATTTTCCATGTATGTGTTTAGTTGGTTAGTATTATCTAACCTAATAGAATGTGTGTGTAGTAGACACACAGCTTTGCTATAAAATATTCTGCGATCTTTTAATAAAAAACTTGGAAGTCCTAATACGAAGTTCATTGTAGTCAGCAGTATCTTTTTCCATAGGTGTCTGCATTTGGCACTTGCAGAGCTGAAAAACAGTTTCACCATTTGTGTGGATATTGTGGACAGTCGTGATATATTTGCTGGTAAGGGATCCTCAGTCTAGCTGCATCAAAGCTGCTGTTGGATCCACTCACAAAGGCACAGTAATAATGGCACTAATAAAAATCCCTGACAAAGCTATGGATAAAGTTGACAGTCCCCATTTGGCAGTAGTCAGGCAGGAGCTGTTTTACTGAGTACACCCAGAGAGGATTTCCAAGCCATTACATAACCTTTTTCTAGGGAACTGAAAGGTCTTGAGGGGACTTGAAGGGGTTGGTATTCTGGAATATCTGAATTGCTGTGTCCAAGAAGGCATAAGCTATACCAAGAGCAAAAAGTTGATATACACAGATTGTCTCATGTTCACAAGGCTTAGAGAATCTCCTGCTCACATGGCATTTCTATTGCTTATGGGTCTCATGTTCCTGCTGCTTAGGTGTAGACTCTCTGTGGCTGGTGTATAATGGAGAGATTTAGTTGAAGTAGTCCAGAGGATCCACAGCAAATCAGCTGTAACCTAATTTCTGAGGAGCAGAAGATACTGGTGGGACTAAAGCATGCACAAGGAGGTTTGTGTAAAAGGGCAGAGTTGTGTAAGACATGGGTAAGGTTCATCCCACTAAAAAGAAATGTCTACGTATAGGTGTCTGTATCTGAATTTATCACCTATGATCTTGTTAATGGGGTAAGTGTTCATCTCTAGAATGAGTTGTTTCATCCCAAGATAATTGTTGAAGTGGCTTAGTTGAATCTCAAGCAAAGAAATACCCATATCAGTCTCTCTAACTGTAAGGGGAACAGAGATAATTTTTGTGCAGCTGTAAATGTCTACACTGTAAACTGCTTTTCTTTACTCTGTCTAGTTGCTGCATTGATTTTTGGAAAGGAACTCTTGCAAATCTGGATATCAAACTTGCTGGGCACATGTGCTGTCAGAGTTGGCAACAAAGGAGATAGACAGAGTTTGATTATGGGGTGCCACCCTAATGACAGATGAAAGCAGAGATGTGTTACTTCAAGGTGCAACTGAAGGAAGAATGTTGCATGGGAGAAGTTGTGATATCCTCACTCCCTCCCTGTGTACTAACTTGTTACTAGGTTTATGAACATCTGTATTTGGGAGCACTGGAATTTATGTCTTTTTTATGTCTTGACTTACATTAAAAAAAATATATCCTCTGTCAGTTCAGACATTACTGCAATCATTTGCTGCAGAGGGAGTTTGGATAGAGCTCATAAAGGTAGATTATGCAGTGTTCCAGATGATGCCTGCCTACTTGCCTGTGGTAGTTGAAGGCATTTAGGAGTGCTCAGCATACCATGCTAGATTGCCTCTGAGCTTAGGTGGGTGGGGTTCTATGACAAGGGAGGGGTTGACTGATGACAGCAGCTATTTATTGTTCTTCACAGCAGCAAGAGAAGCTGCCATTTTCACTCAGAGGACCTTAGGTCAGTCAGGAGCCTCCCACTCCCATAAGCCCTGAGAAGCTCCAAGAAGCTGACACCAGTGAAGCATTGAGGAACAGAAGAGTCTGTGGGTAACCTGCTGGAAACCAGGGACTATCGGTGGTGTGACCTTCCCCCAGATCTACCCATAACAGCGGTCTGTCAGTGCTGGTAACATCTCAGCACCCAAAGAGCCCACTGCTCTTATCACACCTGGATGGACAAAGTGGAAGGCAAGTTTGAGGAATAAGTATTGAATTATTATATTGAATAAATTGTAGGCTAGCCATTTTTGTTACAGGTTAAGTAGGATCTAAATTACTTAACACCCATGGAATCTCTTTTGTCTTCCCCTTTTTAGTGTACTCTCCTCCTCAATCTCTTTTTATATAATCTCAGTTTTATTATATGTAATACTGGTGTATTCAGCAGCTAGGTTTACTTGCTGATTGCCAGAAACTCAGCTGCCACTGGTAGTTGGGATGGCACCAGAGTCCCTGCAGGGAGAACAATAGAGGACCCTGCTGCTCTGAAAGGTCAGGGTACCTTATCAATAACTGGGTATTACAGCATCCGTGGAGGGTCACTAGAGGTTGATTACCTTCTTTTTTTGTAACATGGAACACATTAGGCTGGAATGACTCATCTAAAATATTAAAACAAGGCAATGACAGAGCTGGAAATAATCCCCAGAGGCAGGTGCTATTTGTAACACAGTTTCTGCAATTATGACTTTATTTGGACAGTTTTTGGTCCAAATTTTGCAAATTAAAAAAAATAAAAATTTCTGCATTACCAAACTTTTGGTGTCCACATTTGATTTTAAATCCAAGGATATCTGTCAGTCTGATGCTACTACTCATCACTTTCTTACATCCACCTTAGTAATTTTTACATTTTCCTATTTATAACTCCACTGATTCTAATTTGTTGTAACTTGCATTCTGAAGAGGTAGGACAGACTATGGTCCAATAAAAGCAAGTAACAAGAAGATGTAAGAAAAAATGTCTAAAGCATGGTGGGAACCACTACCATTAACTTTATGCCTTATTTAGTGCACCTCATTGTAATTCCTTTGTATATAATGTTACAAGTTTAAAATCCCTTACATTCCCTAAGACTGAGACAATCTCTAAGATTTTAAGATACTTGAAGTAACTAGCAAAACTATTCCAGACTTAGTCCAGAAGTTAGTCCAGAACTTATCTTTTGTACTTCTACTTACACTTGATGGCCTAGAACATAATCTGCCTTATTTATCACCTTCATCCCCTACCCTTAGAAACAGCATAGCCAGAACAGATAGTGAATGTTCTACAGAAGTGGGTTTAGACATTAAAGTCGGCTGTCCTGCCTTCTCCTGTGCATCCTGGAGTTACAGTACTGATACTGTACAAAACACAACTCTATTGTCACAGGGGTAATAAATAATACTGTGCGTTAAGCTTGTGAGTACAAAGTAAGGGTTATACTGTGCTCTAGCAAATCAGAGAATGGTAAGATGTTTACTCACAAAAGGTGTCTTGTCTTGTTTCTCCATACCTGATCTTACATCAGCAGTTATGAAAGTAAAAATTACTGCTGTGGTTTTACACAAAAAGAGAAATTCTGCAAGAGCAAATTTAATGGAATTTTGACCACTTTGTAATCCTTGAAATCTGCCACATTTTCCTCACCACTCAAATGATTTTAAATTATAAGTAGTTTTGCAAAGCTGTTAGTATTATTTTCTCAGCTCACCCAAAGTTTTTGCAAGACTTATTATCTATGATGAATCACATCTTTTATTCATATAGTTATAAAGGCATAAAAGCTGTCAGGTATAATTTGCTGCTTTTTCTCCTTTAGATTCAGCATGGTTTCTGAAAATAAGCTAATTTAATAAGTAGGGAAACTAAGTTATAATCAAATTTATTATATCTACCAGACTTGAATTTCAGATTGGATAACATTAAAAATGTGCTTGAAGAGAAAAGAGCAGAATTGCCAGTGGGCATTGAATTAGCAGCCTGAAAAATATCTAAGAATGTTGTGATCCAGGGTGTTATGATGATGAGAGGAGGAAGAGGAGTTCTGTTTATCTGTTGCTTTTACATGTTGCAAACTGAAATGAAGGTTAGAACCCCAGGCCAAAGCTTCAATTCAGGGGAAAGTGCTTTCTTTTTAGATTTTTCAGTGACCTAGAGTGTGCCTTTATAACCTAGCACTACAACTCTGCCTACAAATCTCCAAATTTCTGTTAGAAAGGACGTGCTGCTCTTCATGTGCTTGTATGAGCACTTGCCACTGTACATGGTGTACCAGACATAATCCCGTGAGTTCTGCATCCACCAAATTTCTGATGAATTCTGGATGAGATTTGTGCTTGGAAGGCTTCTGGATCAAGGTTTCATGTCAGGAAATGTTGAGTAAAAGGCCTGTTCAAAACCAATCCAACAGAAACACAAAAAATGAAGTCTTCTCCTTTTCTTGTAGCTCATCTTAGTCACCTCTGAGTCTTGGTCCCCCAGTCCTCTTAACCAAGTTTGTGGCACAGATTGTGTTTTATTTATTGATATATGTTAAGACAGCCTCTTATTTTGGGATTACATCAGTTGCATTTGTATTGCAGAGATTTTTTATTCCCAAAGGTGCTGCCTTTTGTCTTTGTGTATGCAATTTAAACTGAAGCAGAGTTTTTGTTTTTCTCAGGGACTTCTACAGACTTTCAGATATTTACAATCTGAAGGTACGTTTCTTTTTGGTTCATCATCTGTTAAAGACTGCTAGCTGTACTAAAACTGGCAAAAGAGTTAAACAAGGATAAAAAAAAAGTGTTCCAGAGAACCAATATATCATGGGGTATTCCTCTCCTGAAAGTACATTGCCACTTAGAAATCACTGGGGATAATGGTCACACAAATACAAAGAAAGACAACTTTAAAAAATGACTGAAATTTTGCTTAATATTGAAAAGCTTAATTAAAGGAAGAGCTTAAGATTTGAGCATTTCTAGTGAGCACTTTGTGCAAAGGGGATTGTCTCTGTGTGGATGTGGCACACCATTGGCAGGACACCGTAAGTCAGCTGTTCATCTGGCTCTGCTGTAGTTCTAACCCTCCACAGCTGAGAATGCTTATGTCACGAGTGGGAAGAGGAGGAGGATATTAGCGCCTGGCTAATTCAGAAGATGTCTGTGCTACAGTGCAGAGCCCTTGGTGCTGAAGGTAGTTTTGACAAAGAGGTTATGGCACAGGGGCCATAGCTGGTATGAAGATACAGGGTCTCGCTCTAGAATTCCAAATTCTTTTAGTCTCTGTTTTACAGACATAGTTCTTTGAGGAGTCTCACAGTTTGAAGATGACACATTTAGTAAAAAAAGTTGAAGAGGATCTTATTGTTGCAGAAGAAGAACTAAATGAACTTCTAATAGAAAGGCAGGAACACGATGAAATGTCATAATACCCACTGCAAAGTCTCCAGGTATTATCCTTAAGAGCAAAATGCTAGAATTTTGTGCTAAATGCTCAGTGATTCAGAGCTTGAGGACAGTACATGAGTAAGTATTTCTTACTTTAGTCATCAAACAGTCACATTAAAGCATGACTAAGAAGAAAGGCAAGGCAGCAGTGAAATGTGGAGCTGACGAGATAGCTCCATACTGAGAGCAAAACTGGAGATGAGATCAAAGGTGATTGAATTGAGTTGATTGCACCTTGCTCAAAAAGTAAAGAAACAGGGAAGGGAAAGAACCTTTCAATAATTATAAGCACTCAGAGAGAAAAAACAATCCCCAGAAGACAAGACGTAAAAACAGCTCACATGACACTGTAATCTCATAGCTTATGCTGTCAGCAAAAAGAGGTTGGATGAGTTTCTGCAGACTCAACAGTAATTGCCATGCAGAGGCAGTCAGTACTATTGAAATGCTGAAACTGATGGGAACCAGCTAGGCTGTCGTGACTGGGAACAGACATCCTCCAAAGAGCATGAGACAGCATTCTGCACTGTGAGAAATCCTTGCCTGTCAGTCTAAACTGCTGGTTTGCTTGGTGGACTGGGACCTGCATCTTTAATGAGATAGGAATTTTGCCTTTTTCTTCATTAGTGTCTGTAGATACCAAGTTTGGTTCTCAGTGAAGATGGAACAGTCTTTTTCTTTATACAGTCTTTTTCTTTTTTTGTAAATACAGTCTAATGGATATTAATTTTTAGCACATGTATTTACATGTATTCTAAATATCAGCATTAGGAGGAGCCTGCATTTGTGAATATATTCAAGAAGAAGTACAATATTGGGAGCTTTTCCTCTCCAGCTTAGTGTGAATTAATGTTTTGTAAAGTTCTGGGCATAATTGACCTCAAGTTGAGCTGTTTCTATTCCCCCTTGGAGCAAGAATACTTAAGTTCATGCAGTTCTATACCATCAAGCAGTTAAAACCGGAGCCACTTGTGTGGATCTTGCCTCAGGAGGTTTGAGGTTGCTGCTGAATATTTTTGGCCTGTGGACAGAGGCAGAATTTGCATTAGCAGCCTGTTAAGGGTGGCTGAAGTCTTGAGGGTCAAAGTAGCCACAGTTAGCTCTAAGTCCCTGAACACACAATAGCTGCGAGCTGTATGCCTGTACTGCCCACCTAAAAAGTGTAGGGGAGGAGTCAGACTGCTCTGTGTTTAATGAGAAAAAGAGTAAAGACTGTGATCTCTGTTCTTAAATGCTGTTTAAAGATGTAAAAACTATCCAATTTTACCTTTTCTCAAGAATAGCTTATCTAAGGACTACTCTTGAAAGGAATTGCTGGGAAGGCCAGTTACAGGCAGAATTTAGTATTGAACTTTGAAATGTTCTTTGTCTCATGGTGTATGTTGCATGCTGTCAAGTTGTCTGCACCAGCTTTTCTTCTCAGTTTGCTTAAGAATCGTGAATGAAAAGGTACTATGAATTAAAAAGTACTATGCTTATTAGCCATCTTGGCAGCTCATGTCTGTTCTCTATAACATGGCAGGACTTACCCCTGTGACTACCCAAATACTCTAGAGCAAAGATCATAGCTGTATATCCATGAAATAGGAAATCCTTAGTGATGCCTGTGTATCCTATGAAATAGGAAACCTGTAGTGATTAGTCTGGGTTGACATAATTTTCAGAAGGGCTGAGGAGGTATGAAGCGGTATAAAGTGAGTAAATTTTTATATGAAAAAAGTGCCACAAATTAATGGAAATGTGATCTCACTACAAAAAAAAAAATGAGGCCAGGAATTTTAAACAGTGGGAACTTAACCTCAGGGACTGAAATCCTTATCCTTGCTTAGGACATATGTAATTAAATAGTTAAAGACGTTGAGGAGTAGCAACAACCTCATGCAACACTATAGACTTGGGGCAGAGTGCCTGGAAAGCTGCCTGGTGGAAAAGGACCTGCTGGTCAGCAGCAGCTGAGCATGAGCCAGTGTGTGTCCAGGTGGCCAAGAAGGCTGATGGCATCCTGGCCTGGATCAGCACTGGTGTGGCCAGCAGGAGCAGGGCAGTGACCGTCCCCCTGTACTCAGCACTGGTGAGGCCACAGCTCCAATCCTGTGTGCAGTTCTGGGCCCCTCACTGCAAGAAAGACATTGAGGGGCTGGAGCGTGTCCAGAGAAGGGCAGCGGAGCTGGGGAAGGGTCTGGAGCACAAGTCCTGTGAGGAGCAGCTGGGGTTTTTTCACCTGGAGAAAAGGAGGCTCAGGGGGGACCTCATTACTCTCTACAACTGCCTGAAAGGAGGCTGTAGCCAGGTGGGGGTTGGCCTCTTCTCCCAGGTAACAAGTCATAGGGTGAAAGAGAATGGCCTCAAGTTGTTCTGGAGTAGGTTTAGCGTGGATATTAGGTAAAATTTCCTCTTGGAAAGGCTTCTCAATTATTGGAACAGGCTGCCCTGGGAAGTTGTTGAGTCACCATCCCTGGAGGTATTTAAAAGTCATGTAGATGTGGTGCTTAGGGTTGTGGTTTAGTGTCATGGTTTAGGTGGACATGGCAGTGCTGGGTTAATGGTTGGAGTCAATGATCTTAGGGTTCTTTTCCAATCTAAACAACTCTATGATTCTATGAAGAGATCTTAATGGACCTAATTTTCTCCAAGTATTTCCTGCAGTATTTCTCTTACTAAGCACTCGTATAAGGCATCTTCAGAGGTTTTGAATGTAAATGGCCAAAATGAGGTACCAAGGAACAGTTCTGAGAATCTTAGCCTTTCAGTCTTAATTTTGGCTCTATTTTTTGAGCATTTGCTCTTATAAATGCATAATTTATAGTTATTTCAGTAATGGAAGTTTTTTGATCCTCTGCTCTTAAAGAGAGACTCCACTTGTAAAACATCCTTATTAAAAGGCTGACTTTTTTCAAAGCATGTTACCAGTATAGTTATTTTTTGCGTGTGACATTTTGTGTGTTATGAATGAGTGTTTGAGATCACTTAAAAATTGCTTAAAAGGCTTACAGATTTATTTTTACCTTTCAGAAATGTTAACAAATGAGGTTCATTCTCACTGTTCATAGACAACTCTAATGCCTCAACTTTTCAGTAGCATTGAAGTAAAGTTTCAAAGTGAATTTGAAGTGTTTCATAGACTCTGCAATACATAGACTTTGCTTAAACCCAAGGAAAATGGAAAATATAATAATAATAATAATCCCCAAGATTTTCTCTTGTCTGAATACTGAGCAAAGATGCTTTTAATGACTAGACAAAAAATTATGAAAGCAGCATATGACCTAAATTATAAATAAAATATGGGGACTACTGGACCAAAATCTGCATGCGGGAAAAATTTAGTGACAATCAAATCTACAGAGAGGACTGTTCAAGAACGTTTACTAAGCCCTCAGTCCTCACACTTTTACAGTTGAGAGTCACATATTTTGAGCACCTGGACTGCAAATAGTCTTCCCAGAAATTCACTGCGTGACTCTGCAAATGTTTAAGCAGTTCTTGGATCTTTGACTCATCTTCCTGTTCTTGGTGTACCTGGATTTTGCTTTCATCTGTCCTTCTATGATGACTTCCACAGCTTCCTAATTATGTAAACTGTGACTGAGAATGGCCCACAAAATCTGAGTGTTTGCAGTGGTGAACTATAAAAGGATTTTTTACCTGAAGGAATAAAATACTCAAATTTGCTTGTTTTGCATTTGTATCAATTGTTAAAGCTCCAGCAACAGAGTGGTACTATGGTAGCTTACCTAAGGTGGGAGTTTGCTCCATTTTTTTTTTGAAGACTGGGGTTTGCAGTGGCATCACCATCACTCCACTGGAAGACACAGTCAGAGAACATCTAGTCTAGAGAAGGGAGCAAGCTTACAAACTTGGTATATCAGAGCTCTCCTTAGCAGCCCCCAGCAGGGCAGCAGAACCAGGTTCCCATGTACAGAGCTGGAACACTCAGATCATTACAAGAATACAAGGTATGAATTCCAGGAAGTTCAAGCAAATTCCTTCTGCTTGTTCATATCAAGATTTATACAAATATGTGAGGCTTGGCAAGATAATTTTCCTTCAGTTTTGCCATGTGTTTCTTCACAAGCCTGTGCCCCATTAAAAAAAGCAGAATACTTAATACTAGATGTCTGCCTGATGTCTCAACATTTGCATACTTAGTTCTGTTGGCTGCAGTGCTACTGCAGTAAAGACAAAGTATTCACAGCCAATTTGTTCGTATCTGCAGAAGTGAGTTCTCAGTGCTTAGTTGTGTGATAAAGTCAGTCCCTGCATATCCCTGACAGTAATTGTCATTCTCCTCCTCAAACCTAGAGCAAAATTTAAAGCAGAGGAAGCATAGGAACCTCCTGAACATTTATTTCCCTGTTGCCTGTCAGTGATTTCACTGCAATGCCTAGAAAAAGCAAAGTAGTTCAGGCGGCACCTATTTCTGGCATGAAATCCTAGTTGTGGATTCCCAGTGCTGATGTGTTTTTCAGATCTTCTGATGAATTTCTAAGCTTTTTTTGGATTAACAGCTTCTGGGAGGGGACTAAAATTTCTATGGTGGACTTCAGGTTTGCAAACTTTGATGAAATCTAAACAACAGGGTGGGAAAGCTGTTTTTTGTCAAGAGCAGCCATGAAGGCAGAGAAGCAAATTCTTGTTATTAGAGAGATTTTCATCTCCTTGAAAATTTTTTTCTGAGAAATGAAGGGTAGGATGTGGAAACCTGTATGAATTTTGAGGAGTGGGGGACAAAGGAATGGAGACTCTTTTTTGTTTTGCTCCTCTGCAGGGAGGAGATATTCCAGCTATGGATAAAGATATAGCCTGGTACTCAGAAGTGTTTTGGTGACCCTCATAAAAGCAGTGCCTTGAGATCCAGAGAGAGGCAGGGAGAGTCACATTGAGGGCTGTGTATTAGCTGAGAACCACTGTTAGTTTCTTTATCCTTCTCTGGTAGGCCTGAATTCACTTATTTTAAACCTAGAAGAGGCAGCTATTACCATTAACTCCCTCCCTGTGTAACAGCAAACATGGGTTGTAGCTGTTCATGGTAAAGATCTGGAGTAGAAAAACTCCTTATCTGAAATATCTTAGATACACATCACAGACATTTCCAATTCTTCACCAGCAAATAGGACACTATATAAAATATTTTTGGTAGCTCACAACAGTGTATGAAAAGATTACACTGATGGCACTTTGTACAGTGTGGTCCCTTCTCTTCCCCCTTCATCTTTTACCCAGTTTTTTATAAACTTAGGCTGGGCAAACAGAAATGGCTTAAACAGAAGATGGCAGTCCTCTCTGGGGAATGGCATAGGAATCTTGCAGCTTTACTCCCCACACCTACTAACTTCTCCAGAGCTTCTCCCCCTTTCCTCCCTGTACAAGAGGGAAGGGTCTCCAGTCTTGCTGTCAAAGCAGTAAATTCAGGAGAAACAAGCAAGATACTAATCAGAGATACTTTTATCTTGGCCAACCAAAAAGAAAGCATTAGTATATATCCAGGAGAGTTATTTAAAGCAAATGGTTATATTCTGTTCCTTCACATTACTGAATCAGAGTGCAGTTACATACTGTTGATTTATTGGTGAAATAGCAACAGAATGATTAAGAAAATCACCAGGCAAAACCATGCAAAATATGTTAGTTATCAACAAAGTAATTGGATAGCATTTAAGCAAATGAAACAGACATAGGCATGCAAAGGATTATAATAACTGTAGCAGAGAGTGGAGGTTTCCAAGTCACTGCATTCCAAGTGACCCAACTATATTTACTACCAGCAAACAGAGGACTTTCTCATCACTGCCCTACCTCAAGAAATCACAAGAGGGGATGATGACCCCAGAGGTATCAGTGACTCCCCAAAAATGGGAAGTTATAAATGAGAGTGAGAATAGGAAAGCTTTAGAGAGGAAGAAAATTCTGCTAGATGGCTAATAAGCTATATTTCATGCAAAAGAGAACTTTTAAGCCTGTTGTGGTTCAGTGATTACAACAACAGTCAGAGTAAAAATGCAATATATAATGCTGAAAATAATTTTTAAATTGAGGAGGGAGAAAAAGTATAAAATTTATTTGCAAAATGGGAAAAGTGATAAAGTCAAGCTGAAGTCTAGAGGAAGAAAGTCAATCACTGCCAGTTTTTTAAAAAATATGTGAATTTTCTAAAACATTTGTAAAACAAGCATTCCTAGTGATAATGTATTAACTTCTGTTAGATGGAGATAGTACGTTTAAAATAATGTAGGAAAGGACTAAGTTTTTTATTGATTTGGAACCAGGAAGGAAGAAGATGATGGAGATGGTGATACTGAAATATTTTCTAAACCATTACCAGAAAAGGAGAATTCTTAGTAAACACAGGCTATACAACTTAAAGAACTGAAATAACGATGTGTCAGAGCACTCCACATGAGCAGAGATGTCCTTCCTTTCCCAAACACGGCCTTCAGCATCACTTCTACCCCACTCAGCTGTGGGCTGATGCAGAGTTGCCTCCAGGTCTCTGCGTGGCCCGTGCCCGGCACTCCCTTGTCCGCAGTGACTGCTCCCTTCTTCAGCAGCAGCGGGCACACGATGCTTGCCCAGCAGCTGGGGTGCACAGCCCCGTGCTCCCCTTTGGCTCCCCACCCGCAGCTACGGGGTCATGGTCAGCCACCAAACCGGCTGAAGGAATCGCAAAGACGAATGGTATCTCTGACTGCTCCATTATGGTCTTGCTCGTCAGCTCTTCGTGCTGCTGGTTGGGGCCGTGGCGCTGGTCGCTCTCCCCGCAGTTGGCTGAGCGGTGCTGGCGGCATGCTGGACAGGCGCTCTGCTCGGAGCGCTGCTCCTGCCGCGCTGCCCAGCCCGGCTGCCCGGCGCCCGCAGCACAGCCCGGCCCCAGGGCAAGGCTCCGGCCCGTCCGCCCGCGCTGCCGGCGCCGGGCGGCGGGGCTGTTCCGGGCGGGGAGCCGGGCTCCGGCACAGCGGGCCGCGGGCTCCGGCCTGGCACGGCAGCGCTGGCCGGGGGCACGGCGGGGCCGCCCCGCTGGCTTCGCCCGCTAGAGGGCAAGAGAGCCCCGCACAAGCGCGGCTGCCCCTGCCCCGCAGCCCCCGGCCCGCCGCGCCCGGCACCCCCTGCCCCGGCGGGGTCAGCGGCGCGGCCCCGCGGGGAGCAGCGCCGAGTGGCCGCTGCAGGCCTGGGCTCGGGGCCATTCGGCGTGAAATGTCCCGGGTGGCCACGGTGCCGTGGAGGAAGACGTAATCCCTTCCATCGGGAAAGCTCTCGAGGCCTTTGGCCGTTCCAGAAGCGGGCATAGAGCCATCACGGAGCTGGCACGGACCTAAACCGTCGGGGGACGGCACACCGGGCTGCTGTCGTGCCTGCCGCAGCGCACATGGAGCGGTAAGTGGGGTACGCACCCAGCTCCTGCCGGGCTGGGCAGGTGCTGAGAGGCGCCTTCTCCTTGCCCAGCAAGGCGGCGAGGACCTGGCTGCTGTCTGCAGCTCCAGTCTAGGCACTGGTAAGTAGCATCCAGCTGATGGTCAAGCATTGTGCCTTGAAGGCCGCCTCATCTTTCAGGCAGTGAACTATCTACAGAGGAAAAATATCAGCCAAAAGAGCCTCCGGGATGCCTTGCAGCCTGCTAGCAAACCCTGCCGAGACTGCAGCTACAACAGAGCACCGACAGTATGGGAGCATGAAGAAGGCAGAAACTTCTGATGAGGCACCGCATGTGCTTGGGCAGGGAAGGTGCATGAAGCAAAGCACTGGCCGTGGCAAAGTTCTCAAAACGAGCAGTTCTGCAAGCCTTGCTACACAAATTGCTTGCCATGTGGAGGCCTTTGTGGTCACCTGCACACATGGCAACCCTGATTTCCTCCCTTTTTCTCCTTTCAATCAGTGGCACTTTGGCTCTTGAGCTGGACGGACTTGCAACACAGTGGACAATCAATTCATTACTAAAATCAGCAGATACAAGCTATGTACAAATAAACACATCACAGAAAGTTCAAACATATTTGGCAGCTTTCACACTTACATCACCCTATCTATCTTCAAGTATCACTAACAAGGACATGCATTCAAAAAGACTGTGTTGACACATGTGTCAATGCACTTGACTTTATCCTAATAACTCCCTCCCTAGGATGATCACAAAGATCATGTTCTGCCAGTATTTGTTTATGTGATTCACTAATTCCTGTACACTGCAAAATATCATAACACCATGAAAAGTCCATGTCAGATATCCCACTGTTGCTGTGTATTTTATGGTGACACTGACACTGGTGTTTTCTTGGAATTTTCCATCTAAACTGCATGTTTTACGCTACTCTAGTGCAAAATTTTGATGAACTGGCCTTTTCCTGCTTAATTCTGGAATTTTTTATAGGACTCTTTTTGGTCATAAATACTGCTATTTTTTTCTACAGTCTCTACAATGAGAAAGCAGATACATTCCTCCAGTTTAAATTTTCTGAATTTGTAGACATTTCTTTTATTAACCCAGTTAACCTGAATCCCATGGCTTTTTGTTTTGTTTTGTTTTGATTAATGTTTTCTTTATTTCCAGTCAATCTAATGTTTGATAATCATGACTTTCAGTCATTTTTCATTGCTGAGATCACATGAGTTTTCTTTGGAGTGTTAATTTGTGTAGCTGTATTAATAGTTCAGTGCCCTCACCAGCCATTCTGGGGAAATGCTCAATCACATGTATAAGGCAGCAGGTGGGATCCATGCAGTCCTATCTAGTCCTTCTGTCATGTAGAAGTCTTCATCTAATATAGGCTCCCTCCATACACGAGGAAGAATTAAGCATCTTTAACGCATGAGTCATGTCATCCTAAAGTAGATGCCTAGAATAGGTCAGATGATTTGTGCCCTAAAATTGCTCCTATTTCTCTATGTTAAAGAATATGTCATTTATATCTTGATGTTTCAATTCTAGCAGCCTCAAGTGAGATGAGATTAATTAATAGTCTTATATCCAGGTTTATGTCATGCTTTGAAATACCCTAAAAATTCTTATTTGTTGAGAAAGCTGAAAATAGCATTACTTTTTATAATATTATCTATTTATATATATATATATAAAGCTTTAAAAGTTTTCTCTCTCAAGACATTTTAGTAAAAATGGCAAATGCCATGTGTTTCATGGGAAAGTCATAGCACCTCTCTTTTTAATAACTAAGTCTTTCAGTTCTCTGTCTGCAAGGTTGGAAAATAAATGAGTTAGATACATTAAAGGTCCAGAATAAGAACCTGCTCCTGGTGAACTTATACAATATGGGGAGAGTTAAAAAAAAAACCAAAACCCAAGAAAAAAAACTGTTTTGGCAGGCTGAATTATTTTTTATATGACACTCAAAAAATGATATGTGAAAAGATCTTTTAAAACTAAACTAGGTGGCAGAGTACAGGTAAAACAGTTTTCTTTTAAAAGTGTCATAATATATAAAACCTGACAGAAGTGTCACATTCGTGTGGTGCATGTGAAGAGAACTTGTGCCAGGAACTCCTCAAGAAATGCAGGATCCTTCTGACCAGTTCTGCTCTCAGGAGTTAAAATCCTGCATAAAGATGATGAGTAAGCTTGTGATGACTCACTGTGGCAGATGCAGTCTTTAATTCCAGGAGGGTATAAGGGAAGTGGGTGTGAATCTTGAGTAGAGGGGAGCTAGGGATGTTCCTGCCTCAGTGTCTTGGGGATAAAAGTGTAGGTTTTTGATACAGCCCCAGCTATCAGCAATGCCAAACTTTTGTAAGGGGTAAGTTTGACATTACACATCACACATAGATTTTATGTGAAGCAAGGTTGGAATACCACCTACTCACAGATGGGTATAATTTTGGGGATGTCCTGCATAATTCATGTGTGGCTTTGATACTTATGAGTAATTCAGACATCAAAGCCTCAACTTAGATAACACTTTTATAACACTAAACTTCCTACAGCAAATAACCTGTAGGCTTTCATTTAAGTTCCTTCACAAAGACAAAAAAAAGGCAACTATACCAATACTTTCTTCTTTACCTTAAGATGTTTTTCATAAGGTAAGCTGATGTGAAGTACAAGATAGAAAATACTGAAGCCTGAAGTAAAGAAAAAAAATCCATATAATACTCTTCACTGGGACTAGAAATGTAAATTTAAAGCACTAGAAAGGAGCTGGGAACCTCTTTCCTGAGAGCACACCAGATACCAGGCCTTTATGGTCACTCGGCAATATTCCCCTCTGCTTTGCCAGTGGCACAAACCTTTACTTTTACACAGTCCAATTTTTTAACAAGCAATTTTATGTTCTCTTCCAAGTTAGCCATTATGCATGGAAAAATCAGCCGATTAATAACCGTAAAGCTCCTTTATTGTTCTCCTTCAAATCTCCTTAAAACTTCCTTCTGACACCAAACACTTGTCACTGGCTGGGTCTGTTGCTTTTTATTCTCAAGGCTGTTTTTCCCTTATCCTTCCCCCATGGGTTTGTATTATACACCTGTTGTCTTTCATCATGGGTTAAGATCATAAGCTCTTTGGGCATAGACCATCTCTCTTATTACATGTGTCTACAGTATCCGACACAATGGAACTGTGAGCCCTGAATGGGGCCTCTGGGTCCTGCCATGATCCACTTGATAAAGAATGATGATTTTTGACATGGTGAGTTCTGCAGTTTTTCCCAAGTCATTCTGCAGTTGTTCACGCTGATATAACCAGTGTGTGAGAGCAGTGCCCTTAAATCCCAAAAAAAAAAAAAGGATAAATGCTTCGGAACTATTTGTAGAGTGCAAGGACTTTACTGCTTTGGTGTTGGGTTTTTTTTTTCTGTTCCTGCATATTGAAATGCATGGGCTGACCTGCAGCAACTCTTTCTTTTTGTAAGTTTGTACAGAACTAGAGTGACATGACCCTGCTCTGAAGCTTCTGCATCCTGTCCTTCAAATTGCAATAAAGACTGTTAGAGTCAAATAAAAGGGGGGGTGGCTCCTGCACCACTGGCATGAGTCAGTTCCCTAAAGGTCCGTGTGGATTCAGTACACAGCTTTTCCCTGCTGCAGTTTCCCCGCTAGACATGGAAACTAGTCTCTCTCCCTCCTCTTGTGTTTAGTCACATTGGCAAGCAGGGGGATGCAGGAGAGCTGCACCAGTCAGAGCTGGACTGCTAGCTGTTATGGTGGGGAAGGCAAGGAGAACCACCCCCTCCACTGCATGCCCATCGAGCAGGAGGACATGCAGAGTTGATTATTAATTCACCCCCTTGCAAAATTCTCCTTCTCTAGAGTTCTCTTTCCAGGCTCCACCAATGACCTTCCCGGACCCCGCTACCTCAGTGGTGCACATCATCATTCACACCATGCAATCTCTTCCCCCAGCCCCCAAGATATTATATTTCTCCTCCTTTTCTCCCTACCTCTCTCTCTCCCCACCATTCCCAAAAGAGCCTGTCTTTAGGTTTTGTGCTCAATTCAAGGGGCTGCCGGAGTGTCCTCTCCCTCGTGCAAGGCTCCACATCGTGTCCAGTCCTTGAGCTCTGCTCAAGAACGCTTTTGCAAGTGCAGGAGACCTTCTGTCCCTTTGCTGATTCACACAGCTCTTTTCGAAGGGCAAACCCACAATAACACCAATTCTGGGCATCATAAGAAGAAACAGAAACCCTCTCTCCACTTGCCGAGTCTCTCCCGACAGTTTTAAATAACTTCATTTTGGGGGGCGGGGGAGGGGTTGGGGGCAAAGAGGACACGTATTTCGCACTGCACCCCTATCTCTTCCCATACCACCTCCTGCTTGCTTCTCCCTTCCCTCCACCGCGCTCTTACAAACTGGGGCCGAGCGAGGAGCCACGGGTGGCCCGTGGGGCGTCCCGGGAGGCGGCAGGCCCCAGGCGCTATCCGCAGCGGCAGCAGCATCCCCGAAAGTGCCCCCGGCAGCGCAGGGGCAGAGCGGGAGGGCTGCGGACTGCCGGGGCGGGTGGCCAGAACGGCAAGGCAAAAACTGCGGCGTGGGCAATACCGACCCCCACCACCCGCCCCAGCTCCCGAACTTCCCGCGCCCCGCCGGTTTGCCCGCCGGAGCTGAGTTTGAACCCCGCTTGGGACAGCGGCAGCCCGGTTACCTGCGGCAGAGCGGGCCGGGGCCGGGCTGCGGAGCGGTGCGGGGCGGGCTCGCCTCCGCCTCCCCTGCGGCGGGGCCGGGCCCCGGGCCGAGCTCCGGCTGGGCGGGCAGGGCGCTGCCCGCCCCGCTCCCCCCGCCAATGTCAGCGGGGACTTGGGCTATGCGGGCATCTCCCGAGGAGCCCGCTTCCCGCAGCGGGCGGGCGCGGTATATTTAGCATCGCGTCGCTTTATTCCTCCCCCAAAGTTTCGCCCACTTATTTATTTATTTGCCGGCGAGCGCCGCGCTGCCGCAGAGCAGCAAGAGCCGCTCCGCGCCGTGCCGAGCGCTGGAAGCGGCTCGGTATTGCAGCAGGTAGGGCTGAGCGCTAGGACCTCGGAGAATCCTTCCAGCAGCAATCAGGACTACCTTAAACCCAGCCCAATGCCTCTTCCTGCGCCACTCTGCGTGCTGGATGGAGATCCACAGTCAAGAGCTGCAGCTCAGTGCTGGAGTACAACATTTCACAGGGAGCCCTGCAGAAGCAACACCTGTTTCGAGCCAGCCAAGAAAGACACAAGCACTTGTATGTTGCTGCTTTGCTTGTGGATCGTCAATAATCCTAAACCAGTGGACATCTGCTGAGCCTCCTGAGAATTCTGGATAATAGATTTGGACGTCAAAAGTTTTTTTTTTTTCCTTTTTCTTTTTGCCTTTTTTTTTTTTTTTTTTGGATTTATCTCAGCCAACAACGTGAGATTTCCCCCCTCCCCCTTTGCAGGATTCATGCTGATGTATGCAGTCTGTTATAGAGTAAAAACAGCGCATGCCTTTCTGGAGTCAGAATCCATAAATCCTGACGTAGCCTGTGCATCTTAAAAAAAAATCCCTATAACGCCTAGGTATTTAAGTTGCTATGGTCATTCTTATCTTAAACCAAATGGAGAAACTACGGATTTTTTTCTTTATTACAGTTGGATGGGCTGAAGACCGTATTGCTTGCTAAGAGCTGGGGATATATGCATTTATATAGATATACACATCTATATGTTTATAAATATGTCAGTGTGTGAGTATAAAGTGGTGGTTTCTTAGACTAACTGGTTTGACCTTGAACCTGTACCAGTCAAAACAGAATATTACTTTTATTTATGCATTTAATGGATTGAAGAAAGAACATTTTCTCTCTAACTGCGCTAGGGAGGGGAGAGGAGTGGAATATACCTAATCTTATATCTCCTGGGTTTGGCACCATCATTATTGTTTATTCTCATTCTCTAAAAGCAGAATCTTCTGATGGCTCCCTTAGGTGAAGTTGGGAACTATTTCGGTGTGCAGGATGCAGTACCCTTTGGGAATGTGCCCGTTTTGCCGGTGGATAGTCCGGTTTTGTTAAGTGACCACCTGGGTCAGTCTGAGGCAGGTGGGCTACCCAGGGGGCCTGCGGTCACGGACTTGGACCATTTAAAGGGGATCCTCAGGCGGAGGCAGCTATACTGCAGGACTGGATTTCATTTAGAAATCTTCCCCAATGGTACTATCCAGGGAACCAGGCAAGACCACAGCAGATTTGGTAGGTATTTTCCTTAACCCTTTAGTGATCATGTGATGAAATAATGGGGCAGAACTGCGGGCGGGTGGACGGTGGGGGGTGCGAGGCGGGAGGGAAGGGTGGTTTGTGTTGATGGCTGATCCGCCGAGGGGAAAAATGAATGTGTCCGGGGGTGCAGATGTACACGAGCGGCACCACCTCGGCGGAGCAGGAGCCCTTGCATGGTGTTCGGTAGCGATGTTTGTGTAGTCCCAAGTTCTGCTTAAGAGCAGACGCGTACTGGGAGGTGGTGGTGGCGGTGGTGGAATTTTTGCTCGGGACGTTTCTGCTGAATGATTTGATTTCGCAGTTTAAAGGGTTTTTAATCATTAACCACTACAATTTAAAATTCACCGAGTTTCCTGGAGGGAGTGGCTGTAGTCCTATACGCAAATTGACGAGGGCTTTTCTTTCGTTTTCTCTGCCGATAACCTGCCCTAGTAACTGCCCGAATTGCACACCCTGTCTGGTTCACTGCTCGGCGAGGATTTAGCGGCAGCGCACGCCGACCCGTAGCCAGGCTCTCCGCCCGCCCGAGCCCGCACCCGCAGCCGTGCGGCATTGCCGGTGACAGGCGCCCCGGGAAAGAGGGAGCGCAGGTGGGGTCCGGAACCAGCCGGGAATCCTGCGCCAAAACCTGCCTTTCTCGAGCTGTGTGGCGTGTCAGGCTGGCAGAAAATTTGAAAAGAGCATTCCCTGGGTTTCCTTTCCAGGGCACACTATTTGTGACTTAGCAGCGAGGGCTAGAGGGCTGCTGGCCGCGGCCGCTCCGGAGAGCCTGTGCATGCACACACACATGCACATGCACACGCGAGTCCAGTGAGCCTGGAGCTTCTCGGCTGCCAGGGGGTCTGTTAAAGGCCCGGCAGATTGAATGTATGAAAGTGAATAAAACAGCCTGGCTGAGCTGATACTTTGGGTTTTTTTTTTAAGGAGGGGTGCGGAAAATATGCCAGGTTAGCTCGCCACACTCCCAGCTGTTGGAAGGAGTTAACTTGTGAGTGAACCAACCCGACAACACTTAAATTCGGTCGTAAAAACAAAGTCCTGTGTTGATTTTTTTTCTCTCTTTGTATTTTAATGCCAGATGTTGAACGATATCTAAGCTGCACTTTATTGCTTTGTGAAGCTATTTAGATAATGCCGGTATTGTAGGAGATGATCTCCAAAGGGCTCATAAGGGAAGCGGGGAGGGAGGGACGGGGGAGGAGAGGACTGAGGCTCTCGCATGGTCGCAGGTTCATCCTCCATCCCCCTCCATCCACTGCTCCCTGACACTCTCATGCTTCTTGCAGGCTTTTCCTCCATCCCACGCAGCCCGCCCGCGGTCTCCGGGGCTGGGTGCGGGGTGGGGGCAGCGTCGCGCTCTCCCGAGGGCGCAACATCCACGCTTACTGGCGAGAAAAAGTGCGGAAAGTGTTTAAGGCAGACGCGTAGTGAGGGGAATGGGGCGGGTGAGGAGGAGGTGGGTGTTGCAGCTAGGCGTTTTCCTTGGCACGGGCAGACGCCGCGCGTAGCTGCTGAGCCACCGCCGCAGGTTCCCCTTGCTCGCTGCGGTGCGGGCGCAGGGCAGCGGGCGCGGCGCTGCGCGGGGCCGGCGGGGGAGGCGCGGAACGGGGCCGCAGCAGGTGTAGGGCGCTGTGCGCACCGGCAGCCGGGGCGGCGGGGTGCCGGCCGCCCGCGGGGCTCCGCCGCCCCCGGAGGAGGTCCGCCAGCTGTTCCCTTCGCAAGGCGGCGGTGACCACATTATTCGTGGCGTCTATTTTTAAAAATGGCTTTCCAGCCGCAGTTGTAGGAATCTGACAATTCCGAGGGGCAGTTCTTCCACTCCTTGCAGCGCCTTGGCTTTAAATAGATTTTTTTTTTTTTTTTTTTTTTTTTTTTTTTTTTTTTTTTTTTTTGTCCTTGTCGGTTTGATCTCCCTCTTCCCCCCACCGGGACGCGCCTCGGTAATAACTCTTTTCCCCATTTTCCCCATGCAGCGCGCCGGTGATGCCCCTGCTCGCTCCGGGGTTGGGAAGACCGGGCACGGCAAACCCGTGGGATGCCTAGGGGCTCCCGGCTTCTTTGCGGGAGGGAAGGGATCTCGGTACTTTTGTATCCGTGCCGTGACATTGCTGTTGTGTTTGCCGGAAGGTCATAGAATAGCTGGTGCTATTTGAGTTTTGGTGATTTTGAAGTCTTCTGATGATCCTGGGGAGGTCTGCATCCCAACTTCCGGAGCTTCCCTGGGGAGAGCGGGCTCACATGGTCTCCTGCGAGCGTGTGCGGGAAACCTGCATGCGCGTGTGGATGCGGGGGTACGCGTCAGAAGGAAGTTTTTCTCCAGGAATAAGGAGGACAAAGAGAAAACCCCGGGGGCTGCGCGTAAACTCCTCTCTGGGCTCTGTCCTGTGGGAATCCCCCTCCCCGCACACACTTTTGGAGAGACATCAGATAAGAGTAATTCTTTTGTGATGTTATGTTGGATGTGTGCCTATTGCGTACAATGAACCGAGCCATATTGTGTGTCTATACTCGCCCGGTTCTGGGAGCCCTGGCATTTCGCAATTCCTGCAGCAAGATGTCCATCTCTAAAAGAAAATATCCCCGGGAGAACCCGGCTGGGTTCCCACCGTAATGTGATCTCAGGTGATCAAAGCCTTATCTCTCCCGGGTCACAAAAGAAATTTTTTTGATGCAGTCTCCTTTAGTGTAGGGCATTGGCTGGACAGTAGAGTCATTGTAAATTCAGGAACTCTTTAACAGCGGAGAGGCGTGTCTCTGTGCGTCAGCACAAGTACTGCATGCACAGCATTAAAAAAGTAGGAGCATGCAGGAAAAGGAAAAAAAAAAAGCTTGTCAGCAGGTGACCTCCGCTCCCCGGGACCTGCTGCTACAAGGAACCGCTGCGTTCATCATCCGCGGGAGCCGCGCAGCCGCCCGCCCTCCCGCCTCCCCGGCCCGCCCTGCCTGCTCCGGAGCTGGGCTGGCCGGGCGGGCTCAGCGCCGGGAGGGCGCGGGGGCGGCTCCGGACGGGGGTCCCTGCGGCTGCCCGCCCCTCTGCTGCTGGATGCGGGTGGGCGGGCCTGCCCCCCGCCCAGAGCTGTCTCTGGGGAGAGCCAGCAGACCGGGGCGGGGCGGGGGGAAGGTGATGCATGCGGTGAAGGCTCTGGCCCCCGGGACTGGGAATCGTGGGCCAGGTTTTAGGCGGAGGGAAAGGCGCCGAGCAGGCCCGACAGTCTCCTCCGCTACTGAGCGTTGCAGAGGGGAGGGGACGAGGAGGGGCGGGCAGGGGCGCTGTGAAAGCCTGAAACTGAAGCAGGGCCCTGCTGCCTGGGGATGCTGTGTCTGCGCTCCCGTCTTTTAATTGGCATCATGTGGGGGAGCGGGCGGGGTGGTGACAGCTGCGACAGGCGGGACGCATCCCGGCGGAGCGCTCAGCCCCGCGTGTCTCCGCTCAGCCCCGCACCGCAGCCTCGGCCGGCAGGCGGGAGACCGAGAGGGAGGCGCCGGGGGGCGCAGGGGAAGCCCCTTCCCTCGCCCCGTCACTGGGCTGACATCCCGGCGGCTTCTTAGCCACGAAGGGCTCCTCTTCCCTCGCCCCGCTGCTCTCCGCGGCAGCCCGGGGAGAGGACAGTCCGGAGGGTCCCCCACCGCTCCCCCTGTGCTCCTCTTCCCCTGGAAGCCGTACAAAGAGGTGGCTGGCAGAGATACTTGCTCACCGTGTTCGTTGTCATAGATGGTCTGTGGCAGTGCTAAGGGAAAGCCGAACTGCTTCACTCCATTGATACAAAGAAAGCCAACGTGTAGCCAGAGACAAAAATGGGAAAAGGGCAAACCAGCAACAACATAAAACTGTGAAATTACAGAGGTGTTCATTGCTTAAAAGCTAAGGAAAATGCTTATGTAGGCCTGCTCTTCACCAGAGATAAGACAGATGAAAATTAAAATTTCATTTTAGTGAACGACACACCTCCTCTCACCTGTGAGCATGTCAGGAGAGCAGGACCAGCATTTATGTCAGGCTGGTGTCCTGGTGCACCATTCAGCAGGTCTGAGTTGGATCTTGAAGAAGGTGTGTGAAGGGCTGATGTGGACATGCAGGAAATAATTAGCTTCCCTGAAATTTTCTTCCTATCCTTGTGAAGGAATGGGTCTTTGAGCATTTTCCTTAATAAAACCAGTTCAATGAAGTGAGAAGAAATTCAGCACCCCATGTACCGAGTTATTTCTTCTCTACTTCTCTTCCTTTCCTCATATTTAGCTATAAATAGGGCCCTAGCTTTCGAAGTTTGGAGTTGTCCTAATTTTCACTTGATACAGCCTCACTCTGAAGATGATTGACTATTTTAATATCTAGTTCAGGTCCTAAGTACTATCTGTATATTATAGAAACTATACAGTGAAAATATGCACAGAACTGTGGGACAAATGCAATCCTTAAGCTGACAAGACTTCTGTAACAGTGGATGCTTGGCCCCATATAATCTCTTGAAGGACTTAATATAGCATATAAAACTTGCTGTGAGTAGGCTTTTGAGTATTTCAAATGAAGAAGTCTCTATTCTGATCTCAAATATGTGCATGCTCTTTGCCAAGAACCTTAAATTAATTTTCTGCACTTACGACAGGACGTGACAGTGCCTTTTTTGTTCTTTTGATGGACTAAGCAGCATGCATCCAAATATTTGAAATGATGACAGCAATTAAAGACTACATTTGGACTGATATGGAAAATGCCAGACTCAGTAACTTAGCTGTAGTAGTGTCTAATACACACTTAATGTAAGATTTAAACTCTGTTAAAATTGCTTGGTAACATGGATCAAGTAATATGATATTTTAGTAAAAGCTTTAGAGAAAAAGCCTTACTAAGAAATCTGAAAGCATTGCATGTCCAGATATAATGGGAATTTTAAAATTGTTTCAATGGATCAATTGTATCTGAGATACTACGGACACCAGATAAACGGCATGCTGCCACTTTACATTACTTAAATAATTACATAGTATATTTTATTTATATTTTATTTATTTATATCTCCCAGTATATTTTATTTGTGCATATGTAGAGAATAATTTAAAATGCCCAGGCCTTAAAAAAGGGTTATCAAAACAATAATACTATGGTGTTTGTAGTGCTGAATAATATATAAGGTAATGATCAATACTCCCTTACAGGGAATACTTTTCATCTTTACCTTAGCTTGGCTATAAATTTTCCCTATTGGCTTCAACTTGTGCTATGTTAGATCTCTGTGATTCATGCCTGCTATTGATTAGTGCACAACTATTTTGTGGGAGATGCCAAATTAATTGTTGAAAAAAGCCACAAAAGTGCTTTTTTATTGGCCACATGAGGCTCAAAACACATTATTCTGTTATTTCATTATTTCATGTACATATAATTTCCAATAAGCTTTAAAAAATAGTTATGCAGTGTGCTTAGACATGAAAATTCATATAATATATTGAAAATGCTACTCTGTGGAGGACACACCTTATTTTGTGACTCAGAAAGTAGCATAACATAGCAGCATGCTTCTGAATGTTGTTGGGTACCTTCCTGTGAGATCATTGAAGTCTTAGACAAGCACTCCCAAATAGGAAGAAATTTCCATTTTTAGACAAGATTCCTAGGCTTATGTCAGATTTCACCAGTAGCATCATCATTGAAGGGGTAAACAATTTGCAGGGAAGGCTGCCAGAAAATCCCCAAACCCTCAGAACCAGATGAGCCAATACTTGATACAGATACTTGTTGTACTGTGCACATGGATGCTGAACCTTGGAGATTTGCAAAAGCAGTTCTTCTCTGCAAAGTATTCTTATTTCTAAGTGAACAAATGTCTGTGTAAGCTTGCTGTTATTTGCATGGGAAAACTTAATCATGTACACACTATTACACTTAGGTGTAGGATGTTTTAATGTCTGAATTTTAGATGAGTAAATAACAATACACCAGAGAGAATGGTTACTATCTAAACAGAAATGCATGACACTGGACTATACTAAGGATTTTCATTTCTCAAGCCTCTGGAAGATCATACTGTGAGTAAATCCTTCCCTGTATTTCTGATTCATTGATGTCTGAAGGGAGATCTTTTGATTCCATGTGTAACATTGCTTTATTTCACAATTCTGATTAAAATGTATTTTTTTTGAATTTATTTTGCAAGACAAGTTTCATAGGTTCCTCATTACTGCTAATTTTGGCAATCTAAAAACATTTTTTTTTTTCCTCTGGATGTATTATCTGCTGTGCAAATCAGAATAACTGAGCTTAAGATACGTGTTTAGGAATGATGAGAAAGATTGAGAGCAATCTTTAAATTTGATACATTAATGATGTCTGCGATGCATCATTCTAACAAAGACCCAAAATACTTGAAGTATTGTATATTAATTTTGTCCTCATCTTCTTCCAAACAACTCAGAAAATGGGAAAAAAGTCTTGAAAATTGCTGCTTGACATTCAGGGATAAGTCATAGCTGGAAAAAAAGAAAAATCTTTCAATAGAAACAATATATACATTGTTTGTTTTTTCCTTCATTTCATAGGTATACTGGAATTTATCAGTATAGCAGTGGGCTTGGTCAGCATCCGAGGAGTTGACAGTGGACTTTACCTTGGAATGAATGAGAAAGGAGAACTGTATGGCTCGGTGAGTTTCTGCTGGCCTTGGGCAGTTATGATCCTTACATTCTGTGGGGGAAACGCTAGCTCTTACAAGCTCCCTTTGCACTATGTGTGTGCGCTGTACGAGCACTCTTTCTGCTCTGAATATCTTGCAGTCTAATTCAAAACAAGACCCTGTGGGTGATATAATGAATGTGGGAGAGGGAAAAGTTGAAAAAATCAGGAATGAGTAATATTGCAGATGAATGGCAATTTAGATACAAACAATAGAGACTGATGGCCAGAGCTGGTCACTGAAGACTAAAGGATGTACTATAAGATTTGTAAATGTCTCCTGTCAGTGGAAACCTAAATCCAGACAAAGTGGATTCCTTCTGTGTGTGGGCAGAGAGCTTTCTAGGAATTCACAAAATAAGGCAGAGGGGGAGGCAAAGGGTGGCATATGTGGATGAGAGAATGAGAAACAAGAGTGTGACAGAAGTTATAAAAAGTATAGGAAGGAGGGCAAGAGGCTTGGTGGTCTTGTCCTGAAAGTTTCGCTGGTGCTTCCTGAGGGATGGCAGCAGGAGTGAGTAACAGGTGTGAGGGAGGACTAAAACTTGGTATTTCAGATGTGGAAGTTTGCCAGCCTACCTGCAGCTGATGGGTGACTGTTCTTGGCAACATGGGCTGTCTTCCAGCAGAGCAGAGAGTGTGTATGTACGTGTGCATGTGTCTGTATGACGTGGCTCTTATCTGGGACTATTGGAGGCATCTGATGTACAACTGGCTTCATACCCTGGGTGGATTGTGGGCATGTTCATCTGGAATTTGGCAGATAATTCCCCAGATGGTAGAAGACAAGCTCTTCTAGCAATAAAATATCAACTTCCAAAGCTTACAAGGGCAAGAAAAGCGGTTGTATTTGAGGAAGAGGATGGCAGGATTGAAGGGCGAGCGAATATCAAACAAAAGTGAATATCTGAAGCAAAATGAAGCTGTGCATTCACAGGGGTTCATCAGAAGCAGAGGAGAAGGTTACAATTGTCCATTGATAGTGTAAATGTTGAAGAGAAGCACTCAAAAAGAAGTCAAAGTGATAGAGAAGGGCTTTGAATGTAATTGAAGACACCTGTGTCATGGGGGAGTAGCAGTAACAGGGAAAAGGGTGGGGATGGCAGTGAGAGTAGGAGAAAACATGAGTTGATGTTTGTGAGTGGGCAGGTGAAAACAGAAGAGGGAAGTCCAGGTTCCATGTATATTATCCATGTAGAAGTGTGAGCAAGTGAAACCAGGAATGTGTTTCCATAAGGGTGTCCAGGTTCACTGATCTCTTTCTAGCAAAATTTTGTGTGAGAGGGCTGAAGAGGATTATCTTCTGAACAAAGAGCAAACTAGGTGAGGAAGCTGGAAGATACAGATAATGACAGTGTATGTGGGAGGCAGAAAAAGAGATGGTAAAATGAGGGGCAGGGCTGGGATGGAGGATGAGTAGACATGGGAGAAGTGGAGATGCAGAGATGGTGAAAGCCAGTGAGTGGGAAAGGCCAAAGAAAAGGGATTTAGCATAAATGTCAATATGGAGGAGGTAAAGTTTGGAAGGATGGAAAGGGAGTGAGAAAAGGAATGGATGCAATGACAGATGTCAACCAGTTGCCTGTGAGGAGCAAGTTGTCATAAGTCATAATCCTTGTGCAGCTGATGAATGTGATAAAGACCTAACAAAGTACATGAGTACATGAGTACATCAGGTTCAGTTAGGCAGCAAAAAGGCAAAACAACAACAGTAATATGAATCAGTAATGTTGATTAACATCAGTAAGGGTAATTGTTTCAACATATAAACATAGTGAATCAGTTACTCTGCATTTCAGACATTCTGAGACAGGAAATGTGGTTATTGATAGAGCTTAAATGCATAGACTTGGGAAAGCAAAAGTTACATCACTTTCCTGTGCAATTTATATTTTGTATTTGCAATATGTTTGGCTGTCAGAGTGAATTAGTCAAGACATTCTTTGCTGAAGAAATATGCACAAGAAATTATTTGTAAATTAGTAATCTCACTGCATTTATAAAATAGTTGTTCCATGAACAGCAGTTCTAAAGGAGCCTGCTTTCCTAAGGAGTTGTGTCTCACAGTACAAGGCATGGTTCTCTCTGACATTCTGTCCCTAAAGTAGCACAAATTCCTCAGCCTTTTGTGTTTCTTGAATGGAGAAAGAGACAGTGTTAGCTGTCCATGCTCACCAGACTGTCGTTTTGCAGGGATTACATAGCTCACCGCTTCCAAGTGGGACGTGCAAATAATTTCTCTTCTTTACCCTGCCTCTGATTATTTGCAAAACTGATAGGAACTTAATTTTCTTGAAGACCTTTGCCTCCTGGTTGAAACTGGTTGACAAGCTAAGGAGAGACAAGCAGGCAAATGGATGTACAGTATAATTGGATAACCTCTTTTTCCTAAGAAATGACACTAAAATATGAAGCCATTCATAATGGAGAACTGGCAATCTCTGAGGCTAGAATGCAAAGTACAGGTTAAAATCTGATGGATGATACAGCTTATTGTCAGCCTCCAGAGATGGGACATACTAAAGAGTGATGGTAATTGAATTACATTACTTCTAATGAAATATAACCTCTAATGGCTACTCAGTGTGATGATGCTTTAAAGCCTTGTCAACACTAGCAATCCTAGTGCCTATATTTCAGCAACTGTCAGCTCTCTTAGAAACACTGAGATAAGCAGGCTTCAGAGCAGATTTTTGTGTAGAATTGCCTGGACATTTTTAAGTGACAGTGTTTTGCTTTTGGTTTTGGTCAAAAAATGCAATTAATTGAAAATGAGTTCTCTGATGGGAATAAATTTGCAGCTTGAATCAGAAGCAAAGCACAATCCAGCACAAAATTCTCTCTCTGGCAAAGTAGAAGATCAGGTTAAATGAGATTAGTTTTGAGACTGATATGTGGTAGACTGAAAAACTTAAATCAGTTTTTCACCTGCATTAAGCAGACCAATCTCTTCAGCTGAACTGTTATGTAGCACCAGTAAGTTGTCCTTGTGCTGTTGTGCTGTGAGGTATATCTCTCTGTCTTGGTTTCTTCCCTAAGGGCTGTGAACAGCAGCAGCTCTGTCACAGAGCAGGTACACTTATGACACTGTGGCTGTGTTTCCTGAGACGGGAAACCCACACACAACTGAGTAGCAGCCTAAGAAACACTTGGTCTTGTTCTACATCAACATTGGGAATCTAAGTGGGTGCTTAGATTCACAGCTTGTGAAGCATTCAGTACTTGACACTATTGGAATAGATGCCCTGTCTCTGACATGGTCATATTTACATTCTAATTACTGCATGAAAAATACATTAGGCATGAACCAAATCAGTGACCTAAAAGACCTCTATCCTTCTATATTTGTGTTTGAAACATTTTACACAGGAAGATTTTTTCCCAGCATAATTGTGGTGCCACTGGATATGGGACATATGGCAAAGCAGAGCAGCCAGGGTGGGTGATTGTTACCAGTTTTCATGAAAGACAACAGTAATGGCTGTTTCAGCATATCTTGATCCTGTCATGCTCCTCTTGGTCTTCTCAAAGTTCTGCTTTCCTCATAGATTAGCTGCCTGACAAGGCACCCAACTCTTCCCACCTCCCCACTCTCACAGGGGGCAGTTCCTGCTGCATTTTCTGGTCAGAAAAGCACAGTGCCTCTCATGATGCTTTCAGGCAGATGTGTAACATAAACGTGGCTGTTCTCAAATTCCTCCTCATGCCATGGATTTAGCCAGGGGAAGCTGAAAATATGTGCACATGGTGCTGCAGAGAAGCCATTGGTAGCTACCTAACAATGACTCGGATACTGGTTAGTGACAGCAGCTTTCCCTCCTGTCTCATCTGTCCCTGCTTTCCCTTTTCCTTGTCTTTCCCTGGCAGCCTGCAGCTATGACTCATCATGTTTCACAGCAGCTACTGTGCTTGCCACTGGAAAGGAGGAAAAATGCAAACTACAGAGAGGACCCAAAGGGTGTTAAGACAAGACGTGAAGACCTTTTCCTTCCTAACTGCCAAACAGCTTTTACCAACATGTCTGGCAAGGACATTAGCAAATGTGTCTTAACTATGTTCCTCAGGGCCATGCCATGGAGGGAGGGAGGGAGGTCTTTCTGATCAGTCCCACAGCCTTCATGCTTTTGTTGGCTGTCCCCACGTCATGCCCTTGAGAATATTAGCAGCTGCCACCCATGTGGCAGGCTGTGATGTGTCCCCACACCATGGGGTGCCCATCATTCCCACTGCAGGCTGTCCTCTGAGGGAGCTCTGTGCTACCTCGAGCACAGACCAAGCAATAACATGGGACACCCTTGCCTCAGCTGCCCTGGCTGTTCTGGGCTTTCCTGCAGTAGAGAGCTGTGCTGCTTCTGACTTCTGCCATGCCCACCTTACTGATCTCCCACAGACATGCATCTGCCCCATTCCTCTCCTCAGACTGGATATAAAGAAAAAATTTTTTAGTGGCGAGTGTGGTGAGGCACAGAATCAGGTTACCGAGAGATACTGTAGATGCCCCATTGCTAAAAACATTCAAAGTCAGGTTGGACCAGGCTCTGAGCAACTTGATGTAGTTGAAGATATGCATTGCAGGGGGATTGGATTAAATGAGATTTAAAGTCCTTTTCAACCCAAACCATTCTGTGAAATGCTGGTGCTTCCACTGCTCCTTGTCCCTTGGCAGGTGGCAAAAGACAGCTCAGGTTGGGTGCTCAGGAGGAATATTGGTAGTTGCAAGATCTGGAGCAGCTACCAGGAGAGCTGTGCAGGTGGGGAGAGGAAGGCAGGAATGGAGATGGAGGAGTTGTTGAGGAAGGGGGAAAGAGTGCTTGGAAGGAGAGCTCAGGGGAACATACAGAGAGAAGCTTCATTTACTCACAGAGCAGCTGGGACAGAGCTGAAGAGCTCAGATCAGGGGCCAGGGAGGGAAGCTCCACACCTCTGGGTTGCAGACTTACAGGGTGTGTGCTGCGAGGTGAGATGTAGGAACGCTTTTAACAGGGTCATAAATTGCTGTCCTTCAAAAAGCTTGATCTGGGAGACTAAACTTGCCTTTTGCTCCTAAAACACTAGGGAGAGGGTGGAGGAGGAGAGAGAGAGAGAGAGTACTGTCCTTGAAGAAACATGTTTTCCCAGTAAGTGTGCAGGGAGGTGACAATATGCCTCTTTATTGTCCCAGCAGGGCTGCACCTGCAGTGTTTTATGCTTTTGTTTGGGTCCCCACAGTCCTGGAAGGGCTATGAAGCTACAAAGACTGGTGAAAAGAAGTTTTTCTGACAAAAAAAGGGACAATTTGTCATAGTTCACTGAAAATTGCTTGGTGTAGGCAAGGATTTCTTTGGCTGCATTCTAAAAATATCTTTTATTTTTCCTGTGCAAATAAAGGAAGGGAATTGTTCAGCCCTTCAGATGGTAGGTCAAGGTGCACGGAAACAACATGAAGAAAAAAGCAGGTTGAAAGTGCATGTTGGTAACAGCATTTGGGCCAAGTATATAATTACTACAGGTATTTAAGAACTGGGTAAATAAATAAATTACCCTCCAGTACCATCACACTTTCCTTTTGAATACCTCTGATCTACAATGATTTCATATGTTTCAGATTGATATTTTTAAAATAATAATCTGAATTATCTGTTCTCAGTGTCCAAGTACCACGGCTGAGGTGAGCTTGGAAACAGGACAGTTTCAGTGCACAATTTTTGGAAGGAGAATTAATAGCAATTTCCTTGAGTGAATGCAGGGACTTCTAGGCTGAGTGTGGTCAAATCCCAGGAGGGATAATGGCTGCAGCACCTGGTTTAACACCCTTCTGCTTATATTATTATTATTTTTTACAATAATAAAGTGTCTTCTGATAAATTGTATAAATGGAGAAACAGAGGGTGATTCCTATGGCAGCTGGCTTGTAAGGAGTGGTCAGGCTTTCCGCACAAGTAGCTTCACTCAGGAAAACCAGGCACTCTTGTGATCAAAAACCCAAAGGTGTCTTTTACTGACAACAGCAACTCGTGTCTCCCTGGGTAAAACTGCTTTAAGCAGGAGGCTGCAAGAAGCAGGCCTGTTGTTAATTTGATGGGCAAATTCTGAAGAAGCCCCGTTCAAAAAGGTGATTATGGCTCTGAATGTGAAGGAAACTCGAAACTTTGTCAGAGATGCAGAAATCCATTGGATGTGGTATCCCAGCAAGGGTGAAACTGTGTGTAAGGATTTCAAGATTGTGAGTGCTTGGCAGAGGGTCTGCAGAGAATGGGAGAAGGGCAGGTTGCAGAAAAGATGGTATCTTAGGGATGTAGAAGCATGAGGATAAAATGGAAATTGCTGCAATAAAGCTGATTTGGGCCCTGAAATGTGTGCTAAAACTTTTATAGGGTGAAAAGTTTTTAAGCTATATACCTGGAAAGGGAACAGAAGTCTTTACCAACACAGTGTATTCAGGCAGGAATGTAAATGCAATACAGTTTGAATGTGGATGCTAACTGAGCTAGCCCTGTTTCTGATAAAGTCCTTTGGGTGCTAACATGGGTTTGGGGAGCTCCCTGTTCCCAAGGGAACAAAGGGAGCAGGGACAGCCAATACTGCTACTGAAAGAAGCAGCTATTTTCCCTCCAACCATCCATTCCCTCCCTTTAGCTGGCACAAGTGTTTCTTTGCTGCCTGGGGAATTGAAGCACGAAACTGGAAAACAAATCTGGCCAAGCAAAAGGGCTTCAGCCACAGTGGTTCCCTCCCAGGTCACTGGAAGGTGCAGCACAAAGGTGGGAGCAAGCTGTGGGTGAGAGTGTTTGCTTCCCTCTGAGGCAATGCAGGTGTTTTCCAGCCTTGAGTGTGTGTGTACCTCGGGCTGTGTGGTTTGTGTTTGGCTGGAGGGCTGTCAGTCTGGCTTGGGATGTGCTTGGGCATTAGGAACATCCTTTTACATGAAAGAGTAGAGGAAGTACATGCATTATGAGTTTACTGAAGCAGAATAAATAGTTTCAGGCAAGCACAGTATTTTATTTTTGGTAGGAATATCTTTTCCTAGAAATGGAAAATAGTGCTAATCTTCAGGGTCGTGTTAGGTATGACCTACAGAAGAGAGTGTTTGTTACAGCGCATAGAATGAGTGTTACTAGAAAACTTGTATGATAGATGGTGAAAACTCTGAAGAGAAGACAGCAATGGGGAGTGCTGAAAGGTATTCAACTGGAGTGAAGCCATTAGTGGAGTTTTTATGGATAGGTCCCTGGACTGATTTTATTCCCTGATTTTATTAGGGACATTAAACATCTAGTCATAAAAAGGTAGTGGTGTGTTATTGAATTTTTTTGCAAAGCTGGGAAGTATTTCCAGCACAGGAGGCAACCTCACAGAAGGGCCTTGGTGACCTAAAGTGCCTAACATATTTACATATGAGGAGAGCTCTATCAATGCCACTCCATACAACACTAGGAAGATACAGTCTAAATGCAAAATGCAGTTGGTCACAGTGTTAAATAAAATGAATTGAAACCAAAACAGGTACAGAAAGGTCATGCTGGGATGATCAGAGGGATGAAAAGACTATCAAATTTTAGACTCTAAAGATCTTGACTTACTTAGCCTGCAGAATGAAAACTGAGAGGGTATGCTCTTGCTCTCTGTAAATACTTTGAGGTGTAACACTACTCTTGAAATAGAGTACAAGAATGAATTGGTTTGAATGGGTCACAAGAAAGCTTAGGCTGCATAATGAGGAAGATTCACGATGTGAGGAAATGGGTTTTTGAGCTGGCCAGGGGGATTTTTTGCAGGGAGGTGTAGATGAGACATAAATGTTTTCTCTGCACTGTACAGTAGGAAACAGCTTTGTGACTGTGGACATTTCCTTTGTGGAGGGTATGGATCTGAGAAAAGTCCATATACTTGAGTTACCTCCTCTACCTCACCCTTGCAGATAACCACTCCTAGAATTTGGATGGGCAGTTTTGCTGAAAGCTGGGTACTGTTAAATGGTGTTCCCCACAAGCATCAGCATGGAGAATGGGGCAGGAACTGCAACCCACTCAGCAATGTATTAAGGACTGTAGAAAAAAAAGTCTTTTGAGATGTGAGTACTGGTGTAGGAAAAAATGATAGGTCAGTACACTTGACACAGGTAGTATGGGAGAAAGTTTTGTGAGAAACTGCAACTTTTGTGGTTGTTTTTAAACTATGGCTTTCAGTCTTTTTAAAATCAGATTTTCGTAGACTATAATACTGTCACCAAAGAGGGACACTTACTAGAAGTGTTCTGTGAGATAGATACTACACTTTTCCTCAAGTCTATGGTTCCTTAGAGGACTTAATTTCAAATGCTAAATAGGTCTGAAGATATTTTTTTTCTGGGAGAAAACCCTCAGTGATTTCCTTGCCTTGGTCTGCTGTAATTCTATGTTGATCTTGGATTCTCACTACTTGCCTAGGACAGGAAAGTATGTGTAACTTCTATATAAATTATGTGTGTGTCTATGTGTGTGTGTATGTTTGTGCATATATATATACACACACACACATATGTTTCTCTGTGTGTGTGTATATAAAGCTAAGCTTTGGTAAAGTAAGATCCTACTCAAACCTTAGTTTAATGATTTGCTTTCTCCGAACTAAAGGTGTCTGAAATTTTGCGTTCTCATGAAAACAGGAGACTAGAGGTGCTGCTTGAGGAAGCAGCCAATGTGACCTTGCAGGAAGCCCCTTTCAGAAAGGGCAGTTCTGATTCCCTGCTAGTGCTGCATGCTTCTGCTTTCTTCCATGCTCCAACACTGGCACTTATCTGACCTGTCAGGAGATCAGTTGAGGGATATAAAGCCACAGAAAAATGTTCAGCTTCCTGAACTGGCTTGCTGCCTGGTTGGGCAAGCACTAGGGCTCAGTGGGGGAATCAGGTGCAGTTTGGGATGGTTGAAGGGTTGAGCACCATGCTTTCAACAGCAGAGAGTTGTTAAAGTGCCAACAATAACTGCATTGCGAACCCAAATCCTACGCAGCAAGCAAGAGTGGGACATCTTCAGATTCTTTTCTTTGCAGTTGTGTAGTAACCCGTCACTGCAGCCGTGTGCCTTTCTGGAGCTGGCTGTGTAATGATACAGGGGTGTGAAAAGGTTCAGTGCCTTTGGTTGATCTGAGAATACTGTGTTGAAGTGACATGCTAAAAGCATCAGCAGCAGTGACACACTGAGATGTGCTTGGGGATTATTCACTGTATCCGATAAAGATCTGATGTGCACTGTTTCTGATTCAGGAGCCAGTGGTATGTGAACATAGCACTCCCTCCCACTTTGCCATTCATCATTTTCAAAGATAGAGTAGGAAAAGTCTGCCCTGTGGGGACTTCATTAGGGATTTTGACTAGGTTGAGATTTGCTTTGCAGTTTGAATGTACTTGGGCTGATTTGGTGATGTGCAGTAACGTGGTTCATTTGTGAAGCATTCAAAATGCTTAAGAAATAGAGCTTGTTATAGTGCAAATCCATATTTTCCCCTTCTATAAAGCCTTTTTGTTTCCTTTTTATTCCTTTTATACTGGCAGATATCTGATTTGAGGATAAGATTTTGTATTTGTGTTCCACAGGCTGCTGTTGAGGTAAAACTTCTGTTCTAGTGTGGATGCTGCATACTTTTGAGGTCTGGCCCAGGCTTTGCATCTTTAATCTGCTAAACTTTGCTCTTCAAATTTAACACAATTATAGAGGCAGTTGTGGCTCAAGAGAAATTTTGACTTGATTCTATTATGGTTGAAATACCATTGGTTTCAATGGAATCAGGATTGGACCTACTCCTGTAAAACCACCAATTACTTTTATGGTTGTGTCAGCAGATCCCAATCAAGATAAGACCTGTATTGTATTCATCATTTTAAAAACCTAAATCTAGACAGGGTTCCTGCCTATGAGAGTCTGCAATCTAGAGGCAATCTTTTAACATGTAATCTTACTTTTTCATGACAAGGGGGATTTCGTCTCGCTGATGTCTTTGTTAGGAGGTCATATAGTGTATAATCTGAATTCAGAACAGGACAGTTATTGAGAAGACTTTAGCAAAATATTTTGATTCATTTTAGAATATACAAATGTGGTAAAGTTTAAACAAAATTGCAAATTTTTTTGCTTTAAAAACCTGATTTCTTTAGAAGATCCATGTTTGCAAGTACTTGGGAGACCAACAACCTGGTCTTTGAGCTCTTCAGTCACTGGTTCTGTTGAAGTTGTTACTACATATATATTGGGTTTTTCAGACAAAATGACAGCTTCTTTCATCAAAGCTGAAATTAACTGCATGACTGAAGTTTTACCCATTGAAAGACAGGCCCACTGGTGTGCATGTGAGGAGTAGGGGTCTCATGATGGAGAAGAGCCTCCAATGTTTCCCAAAGGCTGGGTCAGCTGTATCACTGACAGCATAAGTCATGGCATAGCAACACCAAAGATGTGTGGATTTTCTGAGAAATTTTAAGGAAATACCCTTTATTCTACTCAGAAAGCAAGATACTAAAAATTATGTAACTAAATCCAAGACTTTTTGGTGGGATTGCCCCTGGGAAAAGGAATGGGGGAGTGTCCAAAAAGTCACGCCTGGAGAGACTGTTTATGAAAGTGTTTGCCCACGGAGGGGGCACTGCTGTCTGAAAAGGGAAGCATGACATCTTTTCTTCAGCAGCAACTATTTGAAACACTGGCCTTCCTTCATGTCCAAACAAGGTGGAAAATCAAAAGGCCTCATTTTTAAACAATTTTAACTGAATAAGCAATTGAGGCCTGCTAGGTAAAGATCATAGTGTGCCAATCCTTTGTTGTAGTGCCCATCAAAGCACATAATTAAAAAAATTTATCTGTGAAGCTTATTGGTTTTCAAGACCCTAGTGGATATGTGGCATTTCAGTGAGGATCTTTCCAAAATGTGATAACTTGTGATGCTGTGTTTATTTGATGACCCCTGTTCAGAATGACAATGTGATCAGTAACGTCCTTGTCCTCTGAGCTAGTACCTAGCTGGTAACTTTGCATAAAATTAATAGCAAAATATAGAGACAGGCTCTTGTTCATTAGTCCTTGACCAAATCATCTTGCTGAAAGAATAAAACATGAATTACTTTTATAATGTACATTTATATCACTACATATGTATAATAATTATTTGGTCCCCATTGCAAAGTGTTTCATGAAGGGTCCTGAGCATTCTGCTCTTTTTATGATGGCACCTGGTAGCTGAGAGATGAGGTGCTTCTTTAATGGTAGATAAATCCATTTTGTGGAGTACTCACTGAATGCAGAGGCTCATGCAGATTAAGTACTTTTTATCTCTCACTTTACAACGTTTTTCAGCATGTGAGTTTAGCTCACTTAAGCAGCACTTTCTGCTGAATGAGATCTATCTGTCCTTTAAGCCTGTATTCTGTGCTTAGAGAACTGCAGAACAAGGCAAAAAGTACTGACAAAACATCGTTTCATCTTAGTTGGATTTAAGGAAAGCATGTTTTATTTAAAAATCTCTGTCTGGTTAAAACATTAACTGGTATTCAGGCTAAAGACTGTGTGTAGCTGTAGAGTGTCAGCCCTCATTAGACATACAGGTTGTCTTTTGATAGAAGAGAATTTGTGGAGTGGGAGCTGGGGGAGGTCAAGTTACAGCTTTCAGTAAATCTGAGCGTGCCTGAAATGGTTCTTTTAATGTCTTAAAATATTTGTTGCCTTTTTATCATTGCAAGGCTGATCCATGTTCCATTTAAGTTGACGGGAGCCCTTCTCCCATCTTCTTTAAAACTTGGCTCTGGCCCCTGTATCAGATTGCATACCACCTTGCTTTCTGATTCTTGGAAGGGTTCAGCCAAGCGTTATGAATTAGATGCTTAGATAACATTGAGGACTGCACTTCTTTATTGTGCCAAGGGAATCAAAAATAAAATAGAGGTTGGAAGTGTGACTAGTAAATGACACAGTGTGGGCCTGGTCCTGCTGGCATGGAAGGGAGGAGAACAGACCTGCTTGTTTATTTGTTTTCTAAGAGTCGATTTTGTCCTGCTCCTGTTCTGTTGTGGAGAAGGAAGCTCGTCAGCTTCCAGAGAAAAGACACAGTGACAGCTTATGCAGCCTGAGATATGTCCCTGGAGTATTGTCAAGACTTCCAACAGTGTCATGAGCAGATCTTGGGTGTTTAGGTGAAAATGAGTTTTCCTCTCGTGCGCTTGGCTGAGTAGATATAAACCGAGCCTTTGTGAACTTGAAGCATGGCTGTTGATGGACCGCCTATCCTCAGGCACAGCAGGGTTGCTCGTTCTGTAATGATTTCATGTCCAGGGAGGTCATGCTTAAAGCTTGACAGATGCTGCAAACCTGAAATCTCAAAGGAGAGGATATCAGTAAAACCAAAAACTGAAGAGTTGGCAGTGGCGAAAATGCATGGAGGCCTAACTGGCATCTTATCCTCCTGCAGCTCACATTAGAAGAGCTCTGTAAACAGCACTGGGGTAGCATTGTGCTCTCTGCCAGCCTGGTCTCTCCAGAGAAGGTTCTTGACAGTGTGGAGAGCAAGGGAGTTGGAAAAGAGCGGTAATGGGACAAAGGGGTGAAGCACTGAAATCCCTCCTGCACTGACAGTGTCCTGGGATTTTAGTGTTGGTACTGGAGTCAGCTTACTCTGTTCAGGAAGCGCTGCTTTTCTGTTGTCTGCATCAGGGCATGGAAGTACCACAGTGTAGATGGAAGTAACACAACATCTATGTAGGTGTTGTGGCTTTTGGCAATCATGATCCCAATGGGTTCAAGTTCTACTGAGTCTTGGGATCTTTACAAGCTTTTTGTATGAAAGATGCTAATCTTTAAGCACCATCATTACTTCTGCATGGCAGCAGCAAAGAACAGTCACACTTGATTTTTATTTTCTAAGTGGGGATTGATGTATAGTAAAAACTTTACACAAATTAACTAAGAGGTTTAAGGGAAGGAAGTAAGATGGATCCTGGATGTACTCTGTGAGAGTACAAGATGACCTCAGGTAGGGAGAATGCAGTTGCCTAACTGTGGTTGTGCCAGGGACACCTTGCCTGATTTCCCTCATCTTATTTAACATGACATAGAATATGAAATGTATATCAGTGGCAGCATTGGTGCCTGACTGCTTGTCTCTACTCTGGCCCTGAAGGCTTTCCTGCTGTCTGTCTAAAAGGCTTTTGGAGAACTACTGATACAAACACAAAAACCAGTCAGCTAGTCCTCTTGGTAGACAATTTTTTCCCCCATTTTTTTCATGTTTTGTCAAATTATCAAACAAAGCATTCTGAAAAGAGGCTGCTTGGAGAAACTCATCAAAGAAAGCTCTGTAACACTCAGCAAGTCAGACACACAGTGTGCAGGGCTTGACTCACACTGTGGTCTAATTTGGAAAACAGAGTGGTGCTGCTTGGACACTGGTATTTGGCTTCTCTTTGTGGCTGGAGGTGGTTCACCCAGCAAGAAACTAACAGGCTTAGCATGACAGTACAGAAAATACCACAGCAAATGCTAAGCTAGACCTTTATGACAGCTCTGGATGAGTGTTAATTATTAGCTGAACATGGTCTGTTCTAGAGGCTGTTTGCATTACAGCATGGGAAGGGCCAATGGCATGTAAAATGTGTGTGTTGGTAGGCAGAACAGCAAAGCAAACTGCTTCAGAGGAGAATAGTGCTTTTCTTTGTTTCCCTTCACTACATATGCAGTTTTAATAATGCCATGTAGCCATAATGAGGGATTTGCATGAAATTACTCAGGAGATTATATATATAAACATGACTTTTATTAAGATCGGGTGGATTAACAAGGTGTTAGTGTGCAGCAGGTATATAGGAAATGTTGACTACATCAGATATATTTCTTGTTAATAGTTGTTCAGACTTCTGGATTAGGTGTTTTCTTGTCTCTACTGAATCAGTGTAGCAGTTTGCAAAAGGGAAGATTATACATGGCATAGAACAGAATGGTTTGCTTGGCATGAGAGGTACTTGCTGTGATTTTAGGAATGATGGTCTGAAGAGGCTTTCTTTTGTCAGGTTGCAAAATAAATTGAAGTTTTAGCTCCATAGGGTTATTTAAAAAAAAGAAAGAAAGAGAGAAAGAAAGAAATAAAGAGTATTGATGCGTTTTATACGGGACTCTGTACTGTTCTTTCAACTACCAAACAGCATGAATGTCTTACATTCTTTAGAGTCATGAAACCATTCTCTGAGCAACATACGTGTGTTTTACATGTTTCTACTTATTTACGATTCACATGGATAGCTATTTTAAAACAAGCTAGCAGAACTTTCATTTTGATGCCTGTAACCATGCACTTTATTAATTTAGAATCGGACTTTTAATCAACCTGCCTGGAAATAGGATAACATAATTATTTTCTTCTCTTGTTAGGTGATAGAGAATGTAGAAAGGGAAATGGGTCCTGAGTTTGCTAACACTGACCACTCATTAGCAGTTTTCTGAATTAAATCTTTCTCGGGGCTTTGTCTTTGTGATATGTGCATCTTTGTACAATTCAATTATTTGAACATTCTGTGTTAAATAACAGGTTAAAAAACCTAACAGGTGAAGCGTGGAAATGTAGCAAAATGAAAATCAGTCACTTTGTAGTTGAATACTCTATGAACAGTCCTCACAGAAAACACGTGGAATGTGGTGCAACATCTGATTTATATAATTTCGAGGTCACCTCCTTATTTGGCCCTGAATTAAATGATTTGAGCAAGGCAGGCAGCCTCCCCTTTCACAGGAATGCAGGTTACTTTCCATAGCTGTTCCAGTTGGGTATGTTTGGTATTTGTGTCAGCTTTCGACAAAGATGTCCAGCAACTTTAAGTATGGTGCAAGGAAATATTTGCACTGGAAAATTGATAGAGGTGTCAGTTACTGGAATAAAAGTATGCAAAAATTGCTGCATTGTAGGGCTAAATCTTGCTCTTCAAATATGCATAGAGGGACTTTCTAAAAGTCATAGCCAGAAGGAGAAATGTGATCAGGAAACATCATATCCTTTCCATACTGGGAGAGTTGGTTTTCAGTAAGACTTTCCCTTCCTAAGATGGTGAGAAAAGAGGGTGGTGTTGGCAGGATGGACCAGCCTCACCCCTGTGTTATGCTCATTTCTGGCTGGAATAAAGACATGCATACTTAAAACGTGAGCGTAAGGTATTAACGTTATATAGGGCTGTAGCGGTACATGGTTAAGGGGTGGGATTAGCAGGGATCTTAAAGGTCCTTTCCAGCCCAAAGGATTCTGCATAAATGACTATTCTGCATAAATGACTATTCTGGTGGATGTTGATTTCTGGCTCTCTTGGTACTAGATGAGACATTATTGTAAAAATCTCCCAGGGCATGGGAAGAAGGATATTAAGGGATTTTAGTGTCCCACATTACATGCAGGATCTGATCCAAAGTTGCCAACACTGATTTACTCCAACGGTGTTTGACCACAACCAGAATTCCTAAGTCTCCTAGAAGGAAAAGGTTTGACTGTATAAAGAAATTATTTATTTTATTTTAAAGGGTGATTGTTAATGACCCTACCTATCTGATCCCACATCCTGATTGCCCTGTCATGTTCATATTGAAGTATTTACCTCATGTTTGTACATGAATTTCAGGGGATTTTGAAGGACAAAAGGGATGTAGCTGTGTTGTAAGGAAATAGAAAGTTAAAATAGGATAAGCTTGTAAAATGAATTTATGAGCTTGAAATCCATTTAACTCATCCAGAGTGCAGTACAATGCAAACTCCCTGATTCAGGGTCTGCTAGTTACGTGTACTACAGCACTGTCATGATCCATCAAACCTGCCAGATAAAGAGAGGCTATTTTAAAATTTCTCCTTCAGGGCATGGGGAAGTAGTTCTTGCAAAGATAGAAATTTATGATGATGCTAAAAAAAATGCAGATGAAGTGAATAATTAATGAATTCATGACAGGACTGAAATATCTTCCTAAAATGCTGCTATTTTTAGCAGGGAGTTCTTCTGCAGTGCTTGTCATGTGATCCTATGCCTTCTGAGAGCAGGAAAACAATTTGAATTAGTTTCTCTTTCCCCACGGACTTATATAAGTCCAGTATATAATACTCCTTAACATCCAAATCTGCCTTAGGACAAACACAGATGATTTTAAACCTCATGCAAAAGAAAACACTGCAGCTTATTCTCTGCAGTTGATTACCTTTTATAATAGTTTGAACTTTTGAGGCTGTACAAGGGGAATACTGCAATGGGTGTACCTGGCAGCTGCTGCTGGTCTGGTGATGCTCAATGCGGCTACGGTTTCAAGCTGGCAAAGGACATAGAGGCAATTGTCAATAGGAGGTTGCAGGGTATGGCCCACAGATAAGGGTTTAATGTGAACAGATTTGTGCTTCTTTTGCCTATAACCAGTGTAGACTATTGCTGTGTTTGAAGTACTTTGAACTAAAAATGTCATAGTCAGAAACGACTCTAAAAATAAATTGTCACATCCACAAAGGGATATGGTCACTGCCATAGTGAATTTTCAGGTGTTGAACATTTGAAACCAGGTCCTGTCTGGGATTTCTCCTTCCTGAGTGGTAATGAAGTACCTAGTGCCCATTAAAGGGGAAGTCAGGAGCAGCTTACTTGCTGCCTTTCTTGCTTACTGGAGTTGCCACAAATTTAATTTAGAAGAACCCTCCAAATCCCAAACCTTTAAGTGTTTGGGAGGGCCTGAGGAGGACTCTGTCTTTGCAGCTCAATACCCAGTTTGTACAGCTGCAGAGGGGTGTTGGCTTCCTTTCCCCATTTGCATGGGGTTGTTTCCCCCACACAGGATAGTTCCTGGGTGGCTTCTGTAAGGTGTGTAGGGCTCCTTGGACCTCACTTGTCCCCAGCCCGGGTGGGCTGCCCTGGGAGCAGAGTGCTTGCCACCAAAAGCAGCAGTGAAACATCTGGGCCAAAGCACATTGGTTTGGGAAAGGGTTGTGAGCCAAGTCTCAAGCAGCAGAGGTGGCCCCAAAGGCACCTTGGTGATGGTGAACCTTGGGAAGCTCCTTGGTAAAGTCATGGAAGGTGGTTTCTTAGGGATGCTTGAGCCGTGGCTCATTAGTTGTGTGCAGGCACAAGTTTATGGTTTAGGTGCCATACATACTTTGCTGCATCTGGGCCTTGTTCTCTGTTTTCCCATCTCCATGCTCCTATCTAAAAGGACTGTTTTAAGATTTAATGTCTGTCAAAAACATGCATTTTATGGAGCTTTGTAATAATTAGAAATTGATCCTCAGCTGGAAGCTGGGTGTGGTTGATGTGAGTGCTATTGAAATGAGAATTTGTTATGAAAAATACATTGAATTATCACAATTTTTTTTCTTGTGCCTGGTGAAAAGGCTATTTTCAGGCTTATTTTTCCCAGCTTTCCATCAGCTCTCCCATGCTCACAATCTTTTTTTCCCAGTAATTTGTATGAGTCCTTCCTAAAATGAATCTGAATATCATGTGGCTACATTTTAAGCACTCTATTAAGCAATTTTTTAAAAGCAAATTTAAGCATCTTAAGGATGTAGAAGGCAACACAGAGACTGAAGAAGTCGGTCAACTGGAAGGAGTGGGATTCTGTGGTGGCAGGGGGGTCTGATGAATGGTTGATATCCTCAGTAGGATGGAACACAAGGACAACCCTGATAATGCAAACATTGAGGGCTTTTCCTTACCTACTTTATCTCAGCACACAGGGTTCATGTTCCTCTTTGAAGCTCTGTAGGATTGTGGCTTTGTGATACAAATAATAAATCAAATGATGGATAGTAAATTGCATGTTTTTAAATTAATGAAATGCATCAAGTTCTCCACGTATTGAATCTACATAGAGGTTTTAAGATTGTAAACTTTTATTACAGTCCTGCAAACTGGTTCTAGTTTCCTTTATTTATATCTGTTGTTTGGATGTCTGCACTTACCATTGAAACAACTAGTTACAAAAGTCCAGTAAGGTCTTGTGAGCTGCTTGAGAACTATCAGAAATAAAAAGAATCTGTTTTCATCTTTGTTGTTAATGTATTGATTTGGGCAATGAGGCTTTGAGAGTAAGTTTTGCTTCACATATCATTTTCTACCCTTTTGACTGTCTCCTGAAACACCCAGCAATACAGAACTTCTTAGCTAAAACTGGGAGAATTGAAACAGTTTCTTCTGCAATTTAGCGAGGAGATACCAGTTTCAAGCCATTAAAATAGTGATTCTTTAACTAGTAGCTTATTTTAGTGGCTGTCTCCTTACTGCTCTTTCTTTTCTTTCCACAGGAAAAATTAACCCAGGAGTGTGTATTCAGAGAGCAATTTGAAGAAAACTGGTATAACACATATTCATCAAATCTATATAAACATGTGGACACTGGAAGACGATACTACGTTGCGTTAAATAAAGATGGGACTCCAAGAGAAGGGACTAGGACTAAACGGCATCAAAAATTTACACATTTTTTACCTAGACCAGTGGACCCTGAGAAAGTACCAGAACTATATAAGGATATTTTAAGCCAAAGTTGACAAAGACAATTCCTTCACTTGAGCCCTTAAAAAGTAACCACTATAAAGGTTTCATGCGGTGGGTTCTTATTGATTAGCTGTGTCATCACATCAGCTCCACTGTTGCCAAACTTTGTCGCATGCATAATGTATGATGGAGGCTTGGATGGAACATGCTGATTTTGTTCTGCACTTAAAGGTTTGTCCTCCTGGAGGAGAGCCTATGCCCACTCGCTTGATTTAGTACGAGAGGGAGCGCGAGAGAGTGAGTGTGAGAGAGAGAGAAAGGGAGAGGATGAATGGGAGTGAGAACGTGAGAGAGAGGAGCCGAGGGGAGGAGGAGGGTGAAGAGGAGGAGGAGGAGGAAGGCCTGGTGCATGCTGGGGAATAGACACGCTTTTAAATTTTTGATCAGTTGTACTTTGTCATATATCAGCATAGCTGCCATACTTCGATTCATCAGGATTTTCGGCTGGTGGCCTGCTCAAGTGTACGCTGCATTTACAAAGGCATGGAGGGTGCAGTCTTACTTAAACAAGAGACTTTTCAGTTAATCACTCTCTGGGTCTCACCCCACTGAGTTTAAAGCAAAGACCTCTTAGTAAAAAAAATAAAAATAAAAAGTTAAATTTATTTATAGAAATTCCAAAGGCAACATTTTATTTATTTTATATATTTATTTATTATATAGAGTTTATTTTTAATGAAATATGTACAGGCCAGATAGGCATTTTGGAAGCTTTAGGCTCTGTAAGCATTGAAATGGCAAAGGCCACTATGAACCTGTGGTAAATTCATGCAAGTAAATATAAAGGTGCATGGATAAAAAAAAAAAAAAGCCAACAATAAAAAGGTAATAATAATAAATTCTAGTGACCCTCATGTACTAAAGGCGACAATCTCTTTTGTGCCCGTATTATTGTACAAGTATGCACACCACTCATGACACTGAGTCCTCACTCTTCTGACTGCTTGTTTCATAGCTTACCCCAGAGGATTAAAGACAAAACTGGGTCTTCAACTTTTTTTTATGTGTCTGTAATATTTCCTCTCTGATAAAGTGACTTCTTACATCATTGTAAATTTCACAGCTGTGGAAAATATAGGAGTTGGAATATATTCTACTTGTTAAAACGTATTGCAGATTATACCAAAGCTAAATGATAAATATGCTATTTTTTTTTTCCTAAAGAGAATGCCAGAAACAACATAAGTAATACCAACAACAATTATACTAATTTTAAGATTCCACAAAGAACACATAAATATTTCAGAGGGCAGGAACCAGGTTAACAGGATCACTCTTGTAAACATGTTTATTTGTGCACTTGACTATCTACTATGAAATTATACAAGTTCCATAGGGGTCATTGTAATACCTTTTATGGAAAATTGCTTTCAGTGTGAACTGTCATAATACATGATATTAGCACCCTTCCTAAAGTAAAACTTGCAAAATGAAACTAATAAATCTCTATCAATAATGACAATGAGGGGGACAGTATTAGACTTATTTTTATTGTTTTTCCTAAAGTATGTTCAAATATTCATGAACCCTAAGTGAGGAAACAGTATGTAATATTTAAGGGTATGTAGCATTTTAAGATAAGCACAAAAACATATTGGTTAGCAGTTGCCATTTGGAAATTAACCCTCAGGAAGAGGCATTTTCTTCCCTAATAACTCTGAAGAAAAGGGAAAAAAACATAGACGAAAACCATGTTAAAATCCATATGACAAATGCATTTTGTAGTTGTTTTATCCCTTAGGATTTCAATCCAGTGCCATTAAGTTGAGTGTAGCCTTCACCATTGGAAATGGTGGGAGCAGGGCTGGTCCTGACACCCTGGCTGTCTGCATATGCACGGGGACTCCTTTGGAGGAGTGATGTAAAAGGTTGTAGGATGTAAAAAGTAGCCTACTTGTAATTAAGAAATTTTTGCTCTACAGCACTCTTGTTCATCTGATTTGTACTATTTGAAACTTATTTCTGTTCTGGAATAACCTCTGGCTTGGTGTGCTGAACATGCTGAAGCAGGTAGGAGGAGCCATGTCTCAACCGGTGATATCAGTGATCTCAAACATAACATGGCATTTTGTTGTAATTGTTCATGGATGATAAAGAGACGTGAATTACATTAGTTGATTGGTAGGATACTTGTCTAGGGACTGTTATTCCCTGGGAATTTACAGCCTTCAGCTGCAGCCCACACATTTGTCTGCCAGCCTTTGGGGCTGTGGATGGTTTGGCTGCTGGGGGTCGGTCGGGTGCCGGATCATTCGTGTGGGTGATGCAGAGACCATAGGAGAAGAAAAGGCGCTTCTGGGCAGGACTAGGGCTCATGTCTATGTGGTAAATGCATCAAGCCCGCCACGAGGAAGGGAGGTTGCAGCTCTCTGCTGTTTCAGTAAATCTGACACACACCAGGAAATTCTTTGCAAAGGTTAAAATGACTCTGAGTTGAGGCCATAATACTAGGCCACAGTTAAAGTCTTAATGTTAAATTGACTTGGATTTTTTAGTCATAGGCTAATCATTACTACTAGTTAATATGTTTTACTTAATTTATTTTTTTTTGTATTTTTCTACAGAAAGGATTAAACTCGAGAAAAATGTTATGAGTTTATGGCAGTCCTAAATAAACTGTAACCGATTTACTCGAATAACCCGTAATGGTGTGTAAATACTGACTTTATGTAAATATAGAAACATGTAATTTAACTTAGGCATTATTGCAAGACTGGAAGGCCCAGGAGCTGGCAGTTTGCCACTCCCTGCAGGTTCACTGGGTCAAATTTGGCCTGTTTCGGGTAGCGAACTACAGATTCCGTTCAGTCCCTTGTGTAAAATGAGCTATTTCTGTTTGGTTTTGGGTGGGGGATGGGCAAAACCATTGTCACCTGGGTGCTGCTCAGCTCCTTTGCCAAGGTGTGAAGGGGTACTGACGCCCTCCTGCTCCTTGTGTGATCCTGCTAAAACAGGGCTGCAGGGAGCTGACACGGCAAAGCAGGGAGGCTTGCAGTGCCTCGCCTCCTGTGCTGTGGAAAAACAGAAGTCTTCACCTTTTAGTGCTGTCCATCTGGCACCTTTCTCGAGCACAAAAATTGACTTGAAGAAAAATCTGAGGGAAAAAGAAAAGAATGATTGGTGTTATTTTTACTTGGTATTCTGTAATGGTGTGTAAATACATACAGAATTCTGTAATTTGTATAAATATATTACTATAGAATTTTGAAAATTGGTATTATTTGCTTGATGTCCCTTCAGAGCATTTTCTTATAACTGTGCACATGTGTAATAATGGGATGACAAAGAGATGTCCTTGCTTATTCCTAGAAAGAGTGTGAAAATACTCCAGGAAGTGAAAAATCATCAATATTTTCTATGCCTTTTTGCTAATTTGGAAAAAAAAACAGGGAGATGTCTTTTTGGCAAGAATTGTATTAGCATTTCACCAGAAGCAGATCTGTCTGGGCAAGCAGTATGGGCCAAAAGATGATGGAGATCCAGACCAGTGTTATAATACAGGTTGGTGTGGAACTGCATTTGGTAATGTGTAAGAGAGCACTCCCAAATGTAGGTGGGGTAAATGAAACCTGGCAGAGCTGGGTAATGCGGAGTGGAAAGAGAAAAATCCTAGGAAAATTGCCTTAAGTTTCTACTAATCAGTGCAGGACTCAAACTGCCTGCTAACTGGATGGAAAAAAAAAAGGATGTCTTTCGAAAATGACAGGGTATAAGATGTAGAGGCTGGAGATGAGACACTGGCCTAAAAAAATCAAGCTGTTCTGTTGTCCCCCTGGAAATAAGATAAATATGAGTTTAATAAATATGCAAATAGGAGGGAGTTGAAAAGATGCTTCTAAGGCAGTTTCTTTGCATACAGAATATTGCTAGAGGTAAGGGAAGATGCTTCAGCAGCATGCCTTTCACAGTCCCTAGCTTATGCTCTGCTCTGCCTCTTGTACCAAGTAATGAAGTGTCTCTAAGGTTCAGCTCTGTTACTCATGATTATAGGAGTAGACATGGATGGGCTGTAAGCCATGCTGAATACCCTTTTGCATGAACTCCCACCTAGTGAATTCTCACAAGTTCTCCATGAGGTACATGAGCAAACCTTGAGATGTGACCAGGCTCCTTACAACTGCAGTTTGTTTTGCAGAAATTGAGAGGTTCCAGATTCTTTGAAATTTTGGTGAAAATCTTGGACAACTTGGCCCTCTACTGTGTATGTGTAGGCAGCCGTATTTGTAGGTCAGCTGGGGAAAGAAGTAACCAACCATGTAATCCTCAATATTTTATTCCACATGGCCCATTGTTTACTGATCTGAGAATAAAACCAGAAGATTTCTGTTTTGCAGAATTTTATCTCCATTCTTAAACTGTTAGAGCTCTCCATGGGCTGTTCACAAGTCAGTTCTGTCCAGCCTTTTTGGGATCTTTCACCTTTCCATAATATTACAAGGTGGTTTTCCCATCTGGCCCCCAAGTAAGTACCGGTAGCAAAAACTCATCTCCTCTTGTCAAGAAGCTGGAACAGCCTGCCCTAGAGTTTGTTGCTGAACACTTTGGCATTGAAGTATGCAGGTCATGGATAATTGGCACCTTAAATCTAGGTCTCAAAAGATAATTAGTGATTAGAAACAAAAAATGCTGTTGTGAAGGTGTCTTGCCAGGTCAGATACCAGAAGTTTGAAAGCAGAAAATATTTAATGATGTTCTGGAAATTTTAAGTGAGAATAATAACCAAGTTCCACCTGCAAAGTAATTTATAAAACCCAGTCTTTTTTTTTTTTTTTTTTTTTCCCCTCATGGTTTTCTACCTTTAATAGCTTGTGTGTGTGTTTTCTTCTATCCAATGATATTAAGAATGATTATTTTATTTTTTCACTCATGATTTCTGAAGTCCAACTGCCTTTGTATAATTTTTCAGAGTTATTCTAGCCTGAACCCTGGGGCAGGAAAATTGCCATGTGATTCTGGATTAGGATAGAGGACCATATGCTATGCAAAGATGCTGCTCTTGTGCTCAGAATAGCTATTACAGTCCATAGGATGACCTTTTCTTAACATATCTATTATCTATGTGGAGGGCAACAACATTAATTGTTCTTTAATACTTTGTATGTTGTTGTTATCATGGGATAAATCTTTCCAAGTGATCCTCAAGTCATGCCAGTTTTATTAAACCCTCATCTGTTGCTTGAACAACCTCTCACAAATATCTTATCACTGAGAGCTGTGTATAAAATATAATTTAGCTCTATATTGTTTAGTGATGCAAAAGGGATTTCACTTCATAGCAAAAAAACAAAACCAAAACCAAACCAAAACAACAACAAAAAAAAAAAAAACAAAAAAAAAAAAACAAAAACAAAAAAACCAAAAAAAAAAACCCCAAAAAAACCCAACCAAACCCAAAACCAAACCAAAAAACCAAAAAAATCCCAAAATCCCCACCAAACAGCAACAACAACAAAACACCTAAAAACCCCCCAAAAAACCCCCACAAGCCCAATAATGCAACTCCTTTTTTCTTTACGTTGAGGGAAATTATTTTTATGTGCACAACTCACAAGTAGAAACTACATAGTCAAAGAATTCTGGAATTAGACTGAACTGTCAAAACGTTTCTCACATTTCTGTTTTCTTGAGAAATCACAGGCCGTCAAATTATGGTGATATGCAAAATATGCCCTGTAGATATTTTTTTCCATGTCCAAAGGGTCTGGATTTATGTATATTTTACAGTTGGAGGCAGTCAGTCTAGGTGAAAAGAGCATTTCTGTAAGGTTGGAACTCATTCATTTTATTGACAACCTCCCCCCTGCCACTGCAGAGAGTAGCTTTAGTTAAAATTATTATTGTTATTTCTACCCTTGTTGAGAGAGTAGATGTAAACATTGAAACAGTGTCTTGAAATACTCCCTCACAGCTGTACTCTTGAATGCATACTTCTTTCTTTTACATTTCTTATGTAGTATGATTTCTATTGCTTTTCAGAAATCTTTATTCTTGTTATGAATGTCCACAGACTGAAGTAGCTGCAGTCAAATGATGTATCTCTTGTCTTCTTTAGTTAAGCCAATTTTCTAAATCTCTAATGTTTTGGCAGGCAAGGCTGTAACTTCTCAGGTAGGAGTCTCATTTTTCCTTTTCTCTTCTTCCTGCTACAATCCATCTTTTTTATTCTTGAACTGTAGTTAATTTCACAAACCTTCACAAAGAACCTGCATGGTTAGGTCCGTTTTATGGTCATTACCAGGAAGCAGAAGACTTGCTGGTAAACAGTTATCTGTGCATTTTCATCTTTGATATGTTGTTTGGTTTGACTCCAGATGAAATAAGTGTTTACATCTTTCTGTTCAGGATGGTTCAGGTCTTCATCACACTGTGTCCCTAGTGTGACCATTAGAAGGGTGTTCAATATAAAATGTCAGTTTATTTGGATATGGTGTATCCATTCCATTTCTTCTTTCACTAAGCGTTCTGTGCAAGCCCTTGTTTATTATCCACTAAGATAATTTAACATCTAAACTACATTGTAGACATCACCTTATTAACTTGTAATCTCTTGATCAGCCACTTTGTATTACTTTGTGTTGGCAACTCATTGAAATTTAAGGACTTGACATGTGTTAAAGATGCACAATTTGGTTGTCAATCCCTTTTGTATTAAGACCTGAACCATTCTCTGAAGAATTAAAGTCAGGTTCACATCCCCAGTTCCATTAAGGATATTTTCCTCACTGGCTCCCATCCACTCCACTGTCCTTTGGAGGAAAGCAATTCTTTTGGCCTCTTCGATGTGCATGGGAATCATTCCCACATAGACTGTTGTATTATGTGCACTCCTGTATTAGCTCTCCTTCTTCTAATAAAACCCACACCCTTCCAGTATTTTTAAGGTGCTTCTTCCTAGCACCTCAACCTTCCTAATATAATTTTGTGGTATTTGGGTATTTAGGCTGATACTATCAATGAAACCTGTGTTTTGCAATTGTGATTGTGTCCAGTGTAATCTCATTACCAATCAAGTCAGTCTTTACCCAGTAAAAAAATTTGAAAGAAACAGTGAAAGAAAAGAAAACTGCATTTTACCCCTCATCTCAAGTGGATTTGAAGGAAGCTAATGTGAACGTGCTCATGCTAAGATCCCTCTCAACAGATTTCCATACTCCTAACTGTCTTTCTGGGATTCTGTAATGTCCCATCACTTTCCAGTTGATATTATCTGTCATCTTAGCAAAAGCTTTTGTCAATGTCTATGAAGTTGATGTAAATGCTCTGCTAAGGGGATGGTGTTACTGCCACAGTCACTGACATTTCCTGTTGCTTGAGATCAGCCTGCTCTCTTCCAAGTGGCGTGTCCCCTGCTTGTTCCAGGCTCTGTAACAATGTGCCTGTCAGGCTGCTGCTTGGTGTAGAAAGGAAGCTGTTGTCTTTTGTTTTATTGTACTGCACGAGCAGTTCCCTCAGCAAGAGACTACCTTCCTTTTTCCAGGACCACATGAAGGAGTTCATGCTTGACTTCAGTAGAATTTGCACCTCTTATCTTTCCCACCTCAGCCCATATTCCATGCACCTAAATAATGTTTCTATTTTTATGGCCTTATTATCTATCTGAAAAATGCACTGTTGGTGTATGCCCGAAGGCTGCTCAGACTGGTGTTTTCCTTCTGGACTGTCTATGAGTTGTTACATACACACAGGTACTCTGCTAGAAGCATCTCATAGCCTTCCTTCTCTTTAGGACAAACAGGCCTGCTTGATTAGATTAAGGGATCTCAGGTGTATCCCCACTCTTCTGTAGCAGCATCATGGAAAAAAGCCAAGTTCTGATCTCAGCTGTCAATAATGGTCTTTGCTGTATAAATTTGGTGGCTGTGACATCTTAAAATGCCCCCAAAACTAGATGAACAACAGGTTTGATAGTACATGTGAACCTGTCTATTTCCATTTCCTCTCTTGTATTGCTTAAATAAACAATTAAAAATCAGCCAAGATAATCTTGAGTTGAAATTTTGAAGTAAAAGCTGTGTTACTTGCAGTCATATTTTCAGTTATGATAATAGGTAAGTGTTCCACGGCTCATGAAGTAGTGTCCAGCTGAGCAACCATTTCTTTCTTAATGGAAAATGTGATTTGTTCACAGAGATGTAGTCTTGGAGACCATATTCAGCTGTTACACGGGTATGCAAGGCCTCTGATGCACAGTAGAAGTGCTTACCTCCCCACCTGCTGCAGATGCCTCTTAAACTTCCCCTCAGCTGCTGCTGCCCAGCTCCAGGGTTAACTTCCACCAAGGCAAAGTGCTCACTCAGACAGGCTGAGGAACTGGTCTGCACTGTAGGGAAAGTCTCTCTGAAACAGGGAAGCCATGTCCCTGTGGAGAGGCAGCAGAGAGATGTGTAGAAAACAGGGTTCACCTTAGCAGGGGGACAAAGAAACTCCTGGGTTTGCCAGGGGGAAATTAGCACAGTCTGAAAATGTAATAAAACAGAAATACAAATGTTTCTGTTTCTTCCCCCTGCTTTGCCTGCTTGCCCTTTTCCCCCAAGCACACTGTCTCCACTTTCCAGCTAACTGATGCTTCTTAGCAACTTTAGAAGACCATGTGTTGCACACCTTTAATGAGTGATCCATCTCAAGGGTCAGTTCTACAATGTAAGTGGTGTTAAAAGGACTCAGACCAGAGAAGAGGGTCTGTTTTGGGGCTGGGAAACTCTTCCTCCGTATTCTGAGGACTGAACAGCCTCACTGTTGGCAAGAGTGGGTGCTGCAGAGCCTGGTCTGCCAAGGTGTGTGCCGGGCTGCGGTGCTGACAGCACAGATATCTGCTGAGCAAGGGCCATGTCTGGCACCAGGAGATGTCTGTGCTCCTTTGCAAAGTTCTCAGTTGACCATAGGCAGCTACATAAGATATAGGCAATGTGTTCCTAACTGGTCTTCGCATAAGTGAGTTTAGGGCTAAGCCCTAGCTTGGAGGAAGTCAAAATCTGCATGATCAGTACAACTGATGCAGGCCTAACAGTGAGAGGAGGTAGGATAGCCTTTAAGTTTTCCTCTCTTCCACAGTTCTCCTTGTCACAGACACGAATCAATCATTTTTGTAGAAGTGTTCCTATTGCTAAGGTCATCCTTTTTCACTGCTTTGTCCCCAACAGACAGTTAGGATGCATTATTGGAGCTATAGCCTTCTGTAGGAATAAATAGGATGAAAACAACATTGTGAAGACCACAAACAGTGAAAATAACAAGAAAATAAGATATGTTCACTTCTAGATTGGCCTGAACCAAAAGTCAAACATCTCAAGTAGGATGACTGGGTAACCTTGGGCTTCTTCCACCACTGCTGCTGCTGTTGCTGGGACCTGCTGTTTGTCTCTGTGGGCAGCAGCTGGCAGGGTGCCCAGTGCCTGATGGGGGAATCTCCCTGCCCTTGACTCACCCCTCCTGGGGTGCTGGGGGTAAGGGCTGGTACAGGAGGGATGTAGTGGCCCACTGACTCAGAGGAGCAAGGAAGGACCAGGCCTCCCAGCCTCCACGCACTCAAACAGTGGCACGGGTGGGCAGGACCAAAACCATTCCAATGCTGGCATCAATCCATGACCTCTCTCTCTCTCAGCAAAAGCTTCCCGAATTTCAGAATTAACATTAAGTTTAAAAAAGAGGTTTTCTCCTAGAGGTTTTATTTGATCAAGATAAATGGCAAAATTTATATATTACTGTTATTTTTTAAGGCAAGCTATCAGGCAAGTCCACAGATCAATGAGGGTTTTTTTTCTCTTTTCTGTGTATTTTATACTTCCAAGTAAAAAGCAAAGGCAATTGCCCACTTTTTCCCTCCTTGAGGAGGTCATAGGTTCTGGGAAGACATGGATGGGAGCATGTTACAGAGCAATTTAGGAAATTAAGCTGCACAAAGTTTATCGTTGCAAGGGGACTTAAACAGTAGTAGATGAGCCAACACTTGAATTCATGTTGTAATTTTTGGGCACAAAACCCCCAACTCTCTTGCTTCTGAAGTCTCTGAATAATTGGAAAAATGACTTAAACAACAACCGATAAAATGAATAACTACTTGGTAGTGAGTGGAAGCAGAAGAATGGTGGTGGCTCTGCCACTTGGACCCTCCCACTTCAGCTCACTAAGTAGCTATTTATTTACAGTCTTGGAATTCCACCAGCTTCCCCTTGATTTATTTTCTGCTCCTATTTTGACTCAGGTCTCATCACCCCTGTCCTTTATGCAGCAGTAGGATCTTCATATGCCCTTGCAGGTCATTTGTTGTGAATATCTTGGTAATTCTCTAGGCTAGGCTAAAACTTCTCTATTTCATGCTTCTCTCTTGTACTGTGTGTGGTGCAAAACTGGGCACAGCATTTCCCATTTTTTATGCACTGCAGACTTGTCCCATCTCCTTTATCAAAAATAAAGGGGCTCCAATGAGCAAAGTTCCTTTTATACCATAAGATGCAATTATTGAACCCTCATCCTCTTGCTTGTCCCTGCTTTAAAGTATTAGAGCATCGTGTCCAATTATTTAAGCACATCAAAAGGGAGAGAAGGTTTGCTAGAAGTGCTTGGTTGACAGACTAAACTTCTGCATTTGCTGCAGAGTGTGTTCTTCTTGGCTCCTTCAGAGGAAAGCGACCTTCAGAAGCAAAATCCTCTCTCTGAAAGCAAAAATCCATTTAGTATGTTAATTATTCTGCAGCCAGCAGGCTTGGTTTTAATTTATGTTCATGACAACACATATTTGAGAAGAAGTAGTTGAAAAAGGGTCCATACTTACCGTGGAAACAGGACCAGGGGAATTTTAGGGGAATTTTTCCTATTTTGTTTCACATACCTTGGCTTTACTGGAGTTTCTGAGCTGCCAGTGTTTGGACTGACCTGTCTGAATTGCATGAAAAGATGGCTAAAAAGCAAAGTACAGAGAAATAGGCCAAAACATAATTTGCCTTCATATGATCTTTACTGCTCTAGTGCTACAGAAACTTGCTCACTTCATTTTGCAGGCAGTGGGGAGGCAGTAGCTGTGAGCCTGGGCCTGTGGCACTGGGGTGGGCAGTGCTGCAGCCCAACAAGGTGGTCGAGGCTGCTGCTTCCAGAGTCAGAGGCAGAGCCAATAGCTTCAGCAGTGACAATGCAGCGGGGGCACCTCAGGGACATTGGAAAGTGTCCTGTGGGCTTGAAGATAGGCTTTAGTTCAGCTTTTGCTTAGGGCAGCCTTTGCTTGCCTTTCTTTCAGCTACCAAAAAAAACCTACCTAGGCGGATGATTTTGTCCCAAAAGTCAAACATTACGATAGCTGCCAGGCATAACACTGGGTCTTGTCTAATGTGTCAGCTTTGATCTTCTTTGCTGCTGCAGTGAATAAGCACAAGCAGAGCTCCTAACCCCAGGAAAGACGAGCAGCATGAGTCAGGCAGGATTCAGCTAAGCAAATTCCCTGCAGCTAGGGTAGTTGCCATTCTGCAAACTCATCTTCCTCTCCTGCTGGGACAGAGAAGAAAGCAAGTTAGGGAAACAACTGTACAGTTCTGCTGCTGTTAGATACCGTGCTCTTTCAGCATTTGTCACCCTTCCTGAAGAGATTTTCCTTTTCTCAATTTCCTGGTGTCCTTATTAAGACAGATAGAGAAAGATACACAATGGGCAGCACTGCTGACCAGGTAAAGCTTACCTGGGCAAGTTCAGACTCTGTTTAGTTTTCTTGATTAGGTATGGCTGGGACTGCCGTAATTGTCTGTCTCAGACAGCAGCGACCACCCGACCGGGCTTTAGCAAATAAAATACCACAAATACATTCTGAAAAATGTGAACATAATACCATGAAGGACTATTAATGTGTACAGAAACTATGCAGGCTGCAAATACACCTTCGTCCTGACCTTCAACATTCCTCTTAGTTTAGTCCTAATGGAGATGGCCAATTATGGTTTTATGATCTAGATTATGGATAGCTGCCTGATGCCGTTTGTGCCAATCAGAGTCTTGTTCTTGGCTTCAGCAAGGTCTGAGTTTCTCTTCTTTTGTATCTGAGGAGAGGGCACCTATACAATTTACTGTACAAGCTAGTTTAATTATAAATATACGCAAAGGTCATTGTTATTTCAAAGTGGTGTGTATTTTTTTGAACTTGACACACTATATCCAAAACCACCAATTGCAGATGCAAAAAAGCCCCAATTAAATACCTTTAAAGACATTGTATAGCAACTAGGATTATTTCTCGCTGGATTTTTCAATATTTTAAACCTTCTGAAATGAAAAAATGCCATCTCAGAGGCATAGGAGTCCTCACATGCTGTCAGTAAAAGAACAATAGTAATCAAAATTTTCAGTGAGAAAACGTCAGCTCAGCTAGACAGTTCAAGAGGAAAGTACTGTCTGAAAAATATTTTTTCAAGACATAAAATTTAGACAATATTTAAGTTAGACATTTTCAGTAAGACAAGACTGAGCTCATGGAAGGTCATGCATGCGAGGTTTGGTTTTCATACCTTTTCCTTCCATGAGGGTATTTAGATGGGGAAACCCAAAAGGGGATTTTGGAAGTTCCTGCGAGCCACAAGGAGGTCTGAAGGACTGAGTCACACAATGTTGAATTGCTTTGTTATTCTTGTTATGGCAGGCTGGAAAGAGCAAATTTGTGAGTATTGTCTGATGTGACATTACTTTAAAACTGAAGGGAAACAGGAGGTGGCATTTCCTCCTCACAGGCTGAACAATTACATTAAGGTGGAAATCATCTGAATGTGGTTGCAATGTATCTGATGTGTCCTACTTTGATGTGATTTCAGTTGCAAAAATGGGAGTGTAGGGAGCTGATACTTGCATGTCTGTAGTGTGAGTTACACTAAAGGATCAGTGCTAAAAACAGCTCATTCCTGCCAGCTCCATATGGAGTCTGGGTTCTCATATTTTCCATTTGATAGTATCTTCTTATTGTTAGTATAGATACTAAAGGTATTTCCCTCATGGGATCTTTAGGTTTTACCTCTGTTCACCTACAGCCTGCAGCTAGATGGACAAAAAGATGGACATCTGGGGACATCCTCATATGAGTGATCCTGCATCCAGGATGTTAGGTATGCTAACAACACTGAGATGTCCCCCAGGGGAAGAGCAGCACTATTGATCTTCTGAATCTGTTCACCCCAAACTTGTTTGACCTTTCCACTGCAAATGAGTATCTGTCTCCAAACCATGAGTAAGGCTTATACCTTCAGGAGAAGTGGCTGCAGGTCACTGTTTCTAAGAACACCACACTTGCAAATTCCTAGAACACTTCTGCTCTGTGTAAGTAAGCTGGGAACATTGTTTTGCTAGACAGAATATGCGAATGACCACCCGGTGCCCATTTACTCAAGTCCTCTGGAATGTGAATAGATTTGTAGCATGGGGCTGAGTACTTCTATTTGTTAACTTAGTGGAAACCACTTGGCATAGGAACATGTTCGAATCATGATGCAGGCTTTTGAAATTCATACTGGCAGGGGATCCAGCTGAAAGGAACTGTGAAACCAAACTTGGTTTTTTTTGGTTTGTTCACTAGAAAAGATTCTAGAAAGTCAGTGCTGCAGGTTTCCCATTTCTGCTCTGACAGAACTGATCCTGAAATTACATGTCTTGAGGTACTAAAATATTTCTAGCCCAGATAGGTCATGAAATGCCAAGACACAAAATGCAGGAGATACCTAATTAATCAAAGTAACTTCTCAACATATTTGCCTTGTTACATTGTGTCAAATGTCAACAATTCCCTGGAATTTAGAGATGAATATTCTGAAAACTGCTGTGTTTCTTTCCTGTCCAAACCCATGTGGTTTCACTGAGACCCTGCTGCTGGCAGAATCTGTCTGTGCAAATGGTCATTGAACCGCAGGCATGGTCAGAGCTTTCATGTTCAGCTTCTTCATGTTCATGGTAACCTGTGTTTTTGGGTTCAGTTGGCATAGGGACACAAAACAGGACAATTAGGAACCTTTGTAATTACAGTTTTGTGAACTATCAATTTTTATAAGGTTAAAATTCAGCACCAAGTAAAATCTACTTTCATGTATTACCTTCCTTTGTTAAGGGCATACACTTTAAAGGAGGACTACTCTCAGTAAGAACTGAGTTCTTACTCAGTTGCGATTCCCAGTTTAACCCAATTTTAGCTGCCACAGTGGATACTGGAGCTGATGATTGATCATGATGCTTCTAGTGCTCAGAGTTTCAGGGTGTAGCTTTGAAAATTTATAAAGACCTGAAGCAGGAGAAAGAATGATGTTGGTGGAGCAGCATGAGGGTAAAATCCATCAGTTCATGAACTGCTGGCTAAAGAGAATCCATTTCATCCCTTTAAGAAAAAGGATTTGATTTTGTGTTAACATAAAACTGAGATCTTCAGCATTTCCTAAGATCTGAGTTTTGGCTTTGAATTTCAAGTAATAGTGCATGAAACTCTGTAAACTTCTAGGTAATCAATAGAATTTTATGTGTGAGCTTAGATATTGTAAATCACAGTCTTTGTGAAAGCTGATTTCTTATAAAATGTAGCTACAAAAACTTCTACAAGCAGATTTTTATTTTTTAACTAGATCTAAAAATAACTTAATTCACAAGTGAATTGATTTTATTATAATTTAAAAAGGAAAGGGAAGTCCAGTGCAGCAGTGGTGAGCTGGTGGGGCTGGCTAGTTGAGAAACTAAAGGGTACAGAACTAGGAGTAAGAAAAAGATCTGCTCCTTCCTTTTTTCTTTCCTTTTCTTTCTTCCTTTTTCTTCCTTTTTCTCTTTGCCTGCATGAGACGTGGAATAAAATAAGAAACCTATTAATCTGCAGGGTGTCCTGTACCAAACATTGGTTAAGACAGAAGAAGGCTCTCTGCAGTGCTGAATGAACTGAGTGGGATGATAAAAGTAAGAAAAGATGAACATTTTCTATCTCGCTTTTCTCCAGAAACGAGTTTCAGGAAAAATTTTGGGAGAGCCTTTGTGGCCAAGCATATTGGAAGCTATTGCATTGGCTGGCATATATTTTTAAAGAAGTGTTTCTAAGCAGTTGCATAAAGGAAAAGAGCAACAAATTGTCTTGAGAGGGCAAGGGTTAGGAGTCTCTTGGTCACTGGTGGTGGCCACTCACAGCTGTGAGTTTGGACAACCCCTGTGGACAAAAGTGGCTCAGCTGAGCAACCTCTGTGCTGCTGCTGCTCTTCTTTGGACTTGTTTTACCCTATCTTGCCAGCACCCTTTCATAAATAATTACAGAGAGGTAACCAAGACAAGAGTGTCCTTCTGCAGGCTCAGCTCAGTATGGTGTTATACATCATTCCCTTCTTGCTAGTGTGCTGAACTGTCAGTGTAAGCAGTAGGTTGTTTTTATATTTAGAAAGTAAGGTATTTACTGAGTGGCAGTTTGGCACGTGGTTTGCTATCTTTCTTTGTCCAGCTTTGTGCAATTTAATTTTAGGAGGCAGCATTTTCCACCTTCAAAAGAACATCTTGGCAACAGTTTTTTCAATTCCCATTTGTTAGAGGTTATTATTGAAGAAAAGGTTCCTGCTCATTGTGCACAGCTTGCCTAGCACAAGCTTCTTTCATTGCCTTAAAAATGTCAGATTGACTCCAGGGGAGCTGACACAGCATCCCGTGTGTACCCAGCCATGGTACCCAGCATCCTGGGCTGTACCCAGCCATGGTAACGCTGTCCCCTTTGCCATCAGTACTGAGGTGCTGAGAACTTCATTACAGATCCAGTAAAGACAGAGAGGTGAGCAAAAAAATACAGAGAATATTTTTTAAATTGATAACCTGGGAGATACCCCATTGCTCCTGTGCATATAATTCAAGCTTAATGTGAGATTGAAGTAGAAGTGCTGGGGGCTTTAAAGAAGCTTGACATCCCAGTTGGACAGGTGGGAAGGGGCCTTCCAGGAAGCCTGTGTGGGCAAGGCTGTGTGGTGGTAGCTGCCTGTATGAGACAAGGAATGGAAACTGGAAGGGAGTTAGTGGAGAAGGGGTCAAGGTCTGTGGATGAGTGGGGAAGCCTCTAAGGGAGTGGGGCAAGACACACTTTGGGGGCCTCACTTTGGGGGGCCTTGGGGATTGGATAATCACTGGTCAGTGAGCAAAGAAACCATCTCCTGAGGTTTGAATCCTGCTGGGCTTAGGGCAGGAGGACCTTATGTAAAGTGTCTAAATAAATAGGACTGCAGCAAAAATTAAAAGAAATTCTTGTTTGCGTCATTTTCTTCCCAATGGAGACAACATGTAGGACACTGAAATTTGGTTACTCAAGTTGCAAAAATCTGGGTATTAAGGACCAGTGGAGGGAAAGGGGATATTCATAGACAGCAAAATATTTAGAAATGTGGTGTGAAGCAGAAATAATTGGTGAAACTACAGAAGAGAAGGGGGAACTTTTTCCAGTAACTGTTAACCATAAAGGAACACTGAACATTATTCCTCTATCTTTGGTACACAGAAAAGAATTGAGACCAAGCTAGGCACAGAACATATTTCAGTGAGGCAATTTTCAAACTGGAGATACAATTATTGGAAGACATTTGTAAGCTTGAAACAAGACATGGTGTCCAGCCTTCAATCACAGCATGTCTATTTCCAAAATTAAATATGTGGCCTGCCACAATGAGCTGCCTGAGCTGTTGCTGTCATCACCAGGAACAATGGGGCTTTTGGAAATAACTTTCTCACATTTGTGCAGGTGCAGGTCCTGGGGATGGACACCTCAAAACAGCTCCACGCACTGTGCTGGGCATTGTGGAGAAGGCAGCAGTGGGATCCGCACTCTGCCAGACCGGGATGGGCTTCCTCGTGCAGCAGCCAAGCACAGCAGAGATGCAGTGCAGCACGGAGGAGAAGCCTGCACCACCCAGGGGGAGGCAGACACAGGGAATAATGCAACTGCGAGTAAACTGCCTGGCTGACACTCAAGATGCCTGGCACCTGTCTCGTTTTTGCCCTGTGTGGGGCACTTCTGCCCACAGTGTGGGGAGTTAAAATACTGCCCTCCTAATGTGCTGAATGTGCTGAGTGTGCTGTGGGGGATGAGATGCTGCAAGCCAGGCTGGGCTGCTAGAGCTTCCCAGAAAGGTGGTAGCTGACAGCAGGCAGCACTGCCAAATGTTTTTTCTCAGCCTTTAATAAAACTGTGAGATTCCTTTTACAGCTGTGCAGTCCTGGAGAAGCTGGAGGCTTGCATGGATTTACACGATGGCAGAGTTTGTCCTTGGGTGTATAGGAGGGGGAAACTGTTAGCATTCTTGTACAAAGAATATGACCAGAGACAGCTGGCAACCTATTTCTGGTACTCACCACTTCAGTTTCTCAGATGACATTTGAGAGTACCTACCAGCATTTAATTCTCATTAGTACATTCTCAACAATTTTTGTAGTTTGCATGATGTGTGAATTCTGAGCCCCTTTTCCTTCGCTATGCATTAGGGGAAAAAATCGTCATGGGAGACACACATCCAGCTGTTTTCTCCAGCCTTGTGATTCCCACTGCTATGTGCTTTGGTTTGAGTGCTCCATCACTACTTTTAATAGACAGTGTAAGATTACTCCACCCTCCCCTTCCTTTGTTTCTCTGCTCTAAACATAAAGAAGTGAGGAATGAGCCAAAAATGTCACAATATACAAAGAATTTGTGTCAGCAGTCAATAAACTAAAAAATCTCGAATACTGTGATTTAAAGTATATAATAAGGGATGTCTGGAGTTTACTAATATATGATCCAGGGTCAAAAACAGGAAGGAGATGGCTCTTGTTGTCTGCTTCAGGCTATGTCAGGCTTTAAACTGAGGTACAATTCAGTCTGCTTCAGGCATGTACCTCCAGAACATGCTTGAGGGGAGGCAGAGACACTTTCTGGAGAACAGCCTTGCTCTGGAGAAAAGGATGGAATCAGCAGTCTCTGCCAGATTTCTGAGGATAAGGAGGGGAGGAGAGACTGGGCTAATGGAAGGCAGCTCGTCCTAGTGATGAAAGGTCATGTAACCATCCTGGGGAGGAAGACGTGGAAAGTCCCCCAGATCGAGGGGGAGGATAATATTCAGGTGGGTGGTGAGCAGCTGTGATATCTAAAAAGGGACTGAGTGTACAAGTGGTGCATGAAGGCTACCTGGCTTTCAGAATAAGCACTTTTATTCTCCTGCTTTTGCTGTTCTTTGTGAGGACTCTGTTTTCTCTGCTTCTGCTTATTTCACTTTATGCTTTTGGCTTTCCTTAAAGTCAGCTTTAATATTGGGAAAGAGAGGAAGAATTGTTTTTGATTCAAATGTGAGCTTGTGAGCAAAAGAGAACTTCTAGAAATTTGTTAAATCCCCAGATCTAGATAGATATTTCAATTTTTCAGCAGTTTCTTATACTGAGACTGCCTTGAGGCTGAAGTCTTCACATCGTGGGAACAAATAGGACAGCATCAAACATTCATTTTACCTTGAAGAGGGATCCCTGGTAGCATGACCCTTCATAAGATAATGTGTTTCTATCAAACAGAACAGTGAGTTTCTTCTTAGAGTTTGGTGAATATTTTTGGTCTCTGACTAAAAGAAGAAAGGAAATGAGCTTTTTTTTACAGCATAGAAGCACAGGGGAATGGTTGGTATAAAAATGGACTAAAAAATAAAAAAAGCCACACATGGCAAGAAGAAAAGCAAGCTGCCCTTGTGTCTATCAACTTTTCCTCCTACTTCCATCCTCCAAGGTCAACCTTCCATCCTCCAAGGTCAACCATCACTGCAACAGAGACGTGGCCTACGCTATAGAAGTTAAAGAAGTTTTTGGACCTTTTTGAGCAAGGATGTGCCCTTTGCAGCAGCTTCAAGTGTCCTGTATCTGCCCAGCTTTGCCACCAGCAAATCTGCCAGCACCAAATGGGTCTGGCTGAGGACTTTGGAGATGTGTGCAGGGACCTCTCCCCACTGGACGCTTGCTGCCTGGAGTGGGTGCTTGTGTCTCCTCTGGCATCCATTATGGAGATCTCAGGCTGCTGACTCAGCATCCTGTTTCACAGACATGCTTTCCTCACCTGCTCCTGGATTTGTCTGTGTTTGGGGGAAATTCCCGGGCTCAAAAACAGCACTGCAAAACAATTTATATTGAGAATAAAATGGTGCTAGCTTCCTCTTGCCCTATTTTTCAGCTAATAGAGAAGCAATGAAGCACACCTCCTCTAACAGGTAGATGAAGCAGTACTTATCCAGGTGCTGATGGCTTTGGGATGCAGTGCCCCCAGCAGCACAGCACCCAGTGCCTGGGAGTTCCTGGAGGAGCTCTGTAGGGACACTGCTGCTGTTTGGCTCTTCCTGGCATGACTGTGGGATAAGTTATGTGAAGTGTGTTGGGATGGCCCGGCAGGAGGTGGGCAGCAGCAAGGGGACCAAGGCTGGAAATTGGAAGCTGCTGCTGATGGAGCAGCAGGATTGTGGCACCACTCAGTGCTGGCAGGAGCCAGAGAGCACCAGAGCCTCATTCTGGGTTACACAGTATAGTGGGTTTTGGTCAGAGCTTTCTACAGTGCAGGATAACAACTTCTGTTTCTGGTCACTACAAGACTGGGGAGTGGCTTGGAAAACAGCTACAATGGGGGCCAGGGCAGAGCCATCGGAGACATGCCAGAGTAGCCTTGGGATGTATTGCTACATGACACCTGAGCCAGCCCCCTGGGAGGGTTCTGTGCACAGCTGGACGCTCTGCAGAGGCTCACTCCCCACCCCACTGAGTCTCAGCCCTTTGGCAGTGCCTTTGCTGGGAACCACTGTGCTCAGAGGTGAAAAGTAGGCTCAAATTCCTCCTGCTGGAGAAGGAAACTTGAGGAAAGGCCGTGCATGGATGTCAGTGTTATTTGCATGACAAGGCTCTGTAATGCATCTCTGATTTGCTTACACCCACGCTGTGTTTAAGTTGCAGACTGCAGATGACCTCTGTATGATGGGTATCTTATGCTGGTTTGGAGTCTAAACACATACAGTTATTTTCACACAATTTCCACTGACATGCAAAGTGAGTTCAGTTTTTGAGAGGGCACAGGATGAGCAATTCCAGCTTCTGAATGAGGAGAGAAGAGCTGGGTGCTCTCCCAGACCTTAGGGCCAAGCTGTGGAGGAGGGTGCAGAAGATGTGCTGCTTAGAGGTTTTGAAGTTATTCTGGGGGAAAATAAAAGCCAGGAAGTGTACAGTAGGACTAATCCCAAACCAAGAGGGAAGTGAACTGCCTAACCCCAACAGGTGCTTTCTGTCCAGCTTTCATGGAAGCAGGGTGGTTGTGTGCTTGGAGCAAGAGTAATTAAGACTCTCAGGACAAGTTAGGAAAACAACCACTGGGTTTAATAACCACTGCACATGAGACAGTGTACCCCCACCAAAACTCCCCATGGGGCCGTGGCAGGGGTGCCAGCCCTTGACAGGTATCTGCTTTGGTGGCAGGGACTGGTTGTTCCAATGATGCCTCAGACCTCCTCTACACTCTTGAAAGAGCCCAGGGTCTTTAAACCTGTGCCCTCAGGTGTGCCCCTGAACTGGAACAATAACTTACACTCCCAACCCAGCAGGGTTACTTTGCCGTGAATAAATTTTCCATCTTTCACACAGCAAGTAGAAATCCTGTTTTCAAACAATTCTCAGGCTTAAGTAAAACTAAAGTTTTTTAAAGATACCAAACAAAACAATATTGCTGAACCAAACCAATCCTACCCCTGTTTGAACTCTGTAAACTGCTGCCCAGCCATGCTACCTTCCATCCTGTGTCCCGCAACCTGCTCCATATCTAATCTCACAAGGTGTTTTCTAACATTCAAAGTATCTTTTACTGTTCTGAATGCTCTTATCAACATCTTTGTGTAAGCAGTAAGCCTGACTAGGCAGACAAACACTTCTTCAAATTAAGTTTCACTTAATAACTGACCAAAAATTCACCATCTCCAATTAATAAAATGCTGAGCTAGAACCATCTCAGGCTTTTTGAGCACACCTTCTGAATATTTGCATCTGGAAAGTACACAGTGTTTACAAGAACTCATGTTTATTTATCCAAGAACACTTCCACAGAAAAGCTTCTTTATGACTAGCTGTACATTTTCCTTTGCCAGTTTATTGACCTTTTGCAATGCATGGCTATTTGTTTGGTAAAAATGATAGCATTGATCTTAACCTGCCATGTGTAATACATCTTGGTAACTTGCCATTGAAAAAAAAAATATTTTGAGTGCCAGAAAGCCCCCCATGTCACAGGGAAGAGCATTTTAATCCACTGCAGCTCAGTAGTAAGCAAATATCACTATCTGATGACCCTTGCTAAGTGGCTGTAGGAAAATGAGTCCATGCTGGGAGCTCACTTGTTAGCACATCCCTAGTGATCCTGCTAACAATTTAAAGCTCTTCTAATAGTTTTTATCCTTGGGCCAACGAAGCCATGCAGCTGGGTGCTCTGCTGCTCAAGTGGCCCTGCCAGGTGCTGCCAGTACAGGGCTGGTTGGGACACAGGCAACTGCTGCCTCTTCCCTGGTAAACGGGACAGCTTTCATTCCCCTCTCTGCCTAGTCTGGCATTTCCTCAGAGCTAAGCATATTTGTCCAAGAGCACTTCCGCAGAAAAGCTCCTTTATGCTTTGCTGTGCATCTTCCCTGCCAGCATCCTGACCTTTAGCACTCACCCGCAGGTTTGCCTCAAAAAAGTTCATTTCAGCAGAGCCCTCACTGAACTGCACAGAGGCCAGCAGGCACCGGCGTGGGGATGCTGCTGGCTGCCAGGGACCACTGTGTGCAGAGCTGGGCTTCCACGAAATATATCTGGCTGTGCCAGGTGCTGCTGGTTTTACAGCTCTCCAAGTACCTGGCTAAGCAAAAATGAACTGCTCAGAAGTGAGGGAAGGCAGGAAAGACAGAGGAAGGTGTGGTGGTGTGTTTTTGCTTTAAATTTGTGCTTGCCCCCTGTTCCCATCCTTAATCCCTCCTCTCCCCATTTGTCAATCTTCCCAAACCCATCCCTAACCTCCTCCCTTCCCAGTTGTCAATCCTCCCCATCCCTGCCCCTTTTTCCAGAACTCTCCCTGCCAATCCTCCTTGTCCCAACCCCTCCTTCCAGAGTGTTCCCTGTCTATTTTGTTATACTCGACACCCTATTTGTTACTTTGTGTTATTCCACTCCCCTATTTCCCCTGATAGGTTTACAATATTTTAGTCCCACTTTAGAGCCCTCCCCAGCCTTAACCTCATTGGTTAATGTTCTCTACACCCCTCCTCCTAAGTTACAGTATAAAAACTCCTGTTCACCACCCCAGTGGGGTCTTGGGGTTCCATCTTGTCCATCTGATAAATACACTCTGGTTTACCCCAAGACCTGTGTTGTCTTTGTCTGTCCCTGTGCTGGACCTTCTGATAACTGGGATTGCAGAGCTCGCAGGGGGATGGTCGCGCCCCTGCTTTTGCCGCCCAGCACGCCCCCGATGGTGCGCTGCAACAGGAAGGCACATGGGCAGGCTGTAGATGTTGACCGACTCCCCCACCCTCCTAAAATTGCAGGGGTAAAGAGTCTTTAATATAGTCCCTTTTATGAATTGAAGTTTCATGCAGCATTTTCTTACAGAGGAAGCTGCTTACTTGTGCAGGAAGAGATTTGAGATAAATCTCTTTTCATTATTTTTTTTTTCATTATACTACAGTTTCATATTAGAGTAGCACAGGAGCAGAAACTGAATCTGGTTTTCTGTGATTCCAAGGGCCCTAAGCCCAAGCTGCAGAGGCATAACCATTACTCCTCAGTCCAAGGAATAACTGGTCCTTGCAGGTTAGCGTGGCTGGAGGAGATAGGGCTGGAAAGTGGTATTGCAGATATCTGCATATAAACGGCTCACTGTGCCGCTGGTGGTAGTGGCAAGTCCAAGATGGGACCTGAGGATGGGGAATCGCCGCATAAAGGCCCTGAGCACTGGGTTCACTGGGGCGATTAGTCATTTGAAGGGCTTTAAATCAAGACTAGAATCTTTAAAACACTAGTGGTCTCCTTAGGAAGACATTGCTTTTAACTGAGGAACAATCAGGGTAAATTCTGTGCTGAGCTTTGTGCAGGGACTCCAGGCAGATGTCCACTGCGCTGTGGCTGGAGTTGCTCTGGCAAGGTCTGGGAGTGCCATACGCTGACCTGAGATAATATCTGAACCTGACTTCACCTCTGCCTCTGGCAGACTCATGGCCTAGATGAAGGGAAAGGGTGCAAAAAGAGCAGAAGCCACAGTGAGTTCTGGAAAAGCAGTGTGGAGGTAGAGGCATCTTGGGAACCTGTCTAGGTTTTGTGCTGAGTCTCCTCCCTTGGTTTGTGCAGTCAGCGCTTAAACCTGAGTTGCCAGGGACAGGGCCTTCTGACCCAAGAGCCTCTGTCTCTGCAGAGGAGGAACGGCCTTTGGGGATCTACATGAGGGCAGAGAGCAGATGTCAATAAGCTACTGTAGGAGCCATAGGATGATATATATATCAACAAGTTACCAGTGGAGGAAGGCAAGAGAATCAGAGTTCTCTGTAGCCTGTTTTCCCCAAAATTTTCCCTATAGCTGATAAAATAATACTTTCATTTTCAAAAGCTCTGAGGTCTGATTTCAGTAACTGCATTTCTTCTTTTGTGTGTACCAGAGCAAAACCAGTGAGCCATCAGGTAAGTGTGACTAATATGTGTACTCTTTGTCTGCTCCTTACTACTCAAAATCTAATTTTGGTGAGCCCTGGACTTGAGTCCTCTGGGGATGTGCAGAACCAGGGAGTAGGTTTTCATCCAGCAAGGATGATCACAACAGTTCTGTCTGGCTTTTAAACCGTGTAAAGCCTCCAACGTGCAAAGTAACCTAAAAAGTTCACTGGGAGTTGATGGTATTCAGTGCCTCCCAGGTTTGGGTTGTCAAAGAGTGATTTTAATAACACATTAAGTTTGAGATGCTGGAATGTGATCAAGACCTAACACAAGGAAGTAGCTTTTAATTAACAAGTTCCACACGCTATGTATGAAAAGTAGCAGCCATTAAAATTTATTAGAATTAAGCTGCACATCAAAACACCTTATTGAGTTTGACTGCTTTAATTTAAAATGAACATGTCTACACTGAGGTGGCACAAAAGAAAATTTGCTTAAGTTTGATTTTTATACTACTAAAAAGGATTTAACAGCTTAGAATACATGTTTTACTTTACACCATAAAACTGGTGAAAATAGGATTAATTATACTGCTTTCAGCAATACTACTGGCATACACCATTAACAATTTAGCCTCACAGAGCCTAAATTAAGCCTTTGCTTAATTTATTAAAAAAAAAAAAATTACTGTGGAATGCTAAACTAACATGTAAGCAGACAGTTATAGTTATATGGTGAGTTTCAGCTGGTAAAACCCATAACTAGAATAGCATTAACTCTGTTTGGATTTTGAAATTCTAGAGAGTTTCATCAAAAGCAATCCTATAAAACCAGAAACTCGATGAAGTAGTTTGGTTTGATTTTGCTGAAGTTTTTGAGCTAACATGATTTGATGGGTGAAGTCCCCCTTAACTCCATCCTCACCGTTCTGCTGTCTCCCAAGTCTACCTAGCTTTGGCATGTCATTTTACTAGGCAAGAAGATACCTTTTAACGTTCTTACAGTGTCATAGTGCTCTGCTGCTACCTTGGAAGGACTGGAGTTGGCTAGAGAATCAGATGATGCAATGTACATCATCTGAAGTCCTGTTCACAAATTAGATCACAATCTGTGGTTTCACACATTTTCCAGCAGTTTTTAACTGTTGCACAAAAGCTCGTTTGGAATTTGTATTTAAAAATAAAATATCTCAGAATGTAACTGTATGGAGGGAGAAAGGAATAGAGAAAGGAAAGATGTGGAGGGGACCTCTAAGGTCACTGAGTCTGGTCTCTGCTACTGCAAGTAACCACATCACAGGGTTCCCCTCAACAGCAATTTATAGGTCTTCAGAAAGCCTTCTCCACTATGCAGAGCCTTTGGTATCAAGTGCAGCCTAACTGTATAGCACATACATTCCTGATTAAAAGGAGAGGGAGAAAAAAATTTAAGTCTGTGCTGATTGAAGTTAATATTTCCTGAATAATGGAAACTGTCATTCCACCCACTAAAATGTGATTAATCAGAGCTTGCTCTGTTGCCCAGTACAGCCAAAGGCAGGAACTGCTTTGCAGGCTCGTGCTGTGTACAGATCAGCAGCCACCATCCCTGGGGAGTAGCTATTCTGCCCATATGCCTGGGGTAGGAGGTTTTGGTTCAGCCTCCTGTCTGCTGCTGCTGAGTGTCCCTCACACTCCCAAGCCACCACAAGCACCATAAATGTCATCAAACAAGTAAATATTGTCTTTTATTTAGGCTGTGATTCTGAAGCTTTTGATTTAGTTTTCAAGCTTTTCTCCATAGTCAGCAGGGCCCCATCTGCTTTTACTAAAGTGATGGCTCAGACTCCACTGTGTAAACTCTACTCTGTGTGTCAGGAGGAAAAGTTTATCCCAAGAAGACCAGAGAAGCCTACAGGCTTCCTGACATACCAGGCAGCTCCCTGTGGGCAGAGTGGTTCTTGCATATGATTTTTCTCACAGTGTTTTGCATCCCCATGTCATATGGACTTTAAGATAAATTCTGCTTGTTCTTCCCTGTTGCTGTGTTGGTGGCCCTTGTGCAAGACACTGCATGGCAGTCACAGGAGGATGCTTTGACCGATGCCTTGTTTGCTAAAAGGAAAGCTGCCTTTCTGCAGATACAGATCTACCTTTAGTGTATGGTCTGGCAGTCACTCGTTTGAATGCTGAACACTTTGTGCTTCCCTAACTCCTGCTCCTTCCCAGGCACTCTACCAGAGCCCCACAGCCAGGCTGCTGCAAATGCTGCCTACTCCCTTGCTGTTCGCATAAGCAGAGGTCCCCATATCAGTTTTGAGGCGTTCACTGAGATCTGAGGTTCCCACCTCTAACAAAACAAGGTCTTCAGAATTAGTATGAGCTTTAGCAATTTTATTTTCTACTCTAAAAATCATGCTCTAAAGCCTGTTGTTCCCATGTTTTTCACATCCATACAGTCCTATCAGTGCTACCCAGCACATCCCACGCAGCCACCCCTTGGCTCTCCCCGTGCTTCCTTCCACTGCTGGTGGTCAGGCCTGCCTCTTTGCCATGCCAGCTGTCTGGATTAATTGCACTTTCTCTCTTTCCACCTCACCAATTCCCCATCTGTTTTTCTGCTATAGCTTAAATCCCTTTTGATCTGATCCCGAAATACTGACTTCTACAGGAGCCTCTGCACAGAGGCTGTTCCTGGGAGCAGGTCCCTCCCTCTCTCCCACTCCATGGCTCCAGATGATGTTAGCCTGGGGGGCTTATTGGTGCAATATTGAAATTCTTGTTGTCAAGATCCGGATCCTGAAAAATTGTGGGAATTATGGACTTCATCTCCAAGAGTGCACACGGCTGTATTTTTTTTTGGAGCCTATTAATTTAGTTGAATTCAAGACTGTACTTAGGGTTTGTCTGGAGAACATCCAGAACATGCAACAACATTGCAGGGTGGGACCTTTCTATCCTAAACTGTTCTATTGGCATGCTACAATGCACAGTATAGCCAAGCACATAGGGAGCACTGATCCTCTCATTTAATTTAAAAGACATTTTATTCACCCTAGCAGTTAACGCCATTATCTATTTATTCAGTTTAGTTAACTTAATGCACCACGACTTAGACAACATTTTTGGACTGGAGACAGAGACCATCACGTTAATTGAAACTGCAACATGGTTCAGTTATTATGTAGTCATGAGAACTTAATTGTGTGATCAGAAACCGTTATTTACTGCTGGTGACTCTTTTGTATCCCAAACACTGGCATTGATTGTAAACCAAAAGGCCAAAAATTATACATAACAACAATCTTCACAGCCTCATCTGTCTTCTGAATCTTGAAAAGTAGTAACACAGAATGCCCTATTCACCAAACATTTCTCAAGACCAAGGCAGCTTTTTTCACCCATGGGTGAAATGATTAAGCAGTGTATTTATGAACAGTTTGGTTGTGCACTTTCCAACTGTGTACTTCAAAGTGTCTGTGTTTTCTTGGTGCTGTGATAGATAAAACAGGTACGCACAAGATCCCTCTACTCTCACAAACATGAATGCAAGGGACCTGAATACATACACTGCAATTACAGGGTAAGAAGGGAGACATTAATGTAAACTGTTACTGAGGAATGTGCGTTTGGGCAATTGAGTCTCCCTTTATATGTGTGGGAGCTAAGCAGAGAAAAGGATCAAGGCAAGCTTGGAGGTGAGCACAGAAATCAGCAAAATAGAAAAACAGTATCTGGGAATTATCTGAAACACCTAATCCATATAAGAAATTACTGTACCATTTTTTTTAATAGGCTGATAAATGGAATGGGGTAGATTACACCAGCAAGGAAACCAGTATCTTTGGTGAATATTTGAAAATTTATAGAAAAGAGAACAAATGGTAATCATCACTTGATGTAAGCCAAAGGAGAAAGCTGAGTTTCAGGAGCTACCATTAAGCCTGCTTTTAAGGTTTGATCTTGCAAAGCACTGAAAAGAAGTTGAATGTCTTTTGCAAAGAAGTGGAGTCAGCAGGCTTAAGTGATTTATTGTATTTGAAATACTGAAGGTAATTTTGTGACATCAGAAGAAAGTTCTAGAAAGATCTGGAAGGAAGACCAAAATCCTGTTAGAGAAAAATATTAAGTTGTGACATTGGAACAATGAGACCCTCAAAGGGGCTAGAAGGGAGAGCGTGGGTTACCAGACACCTGGTTAAATAAGGGTTCACAGGGATATCAGTGTGAGGGCAGGAAAAGGGCAGATTTGTGGAAGCAGTCCTAGTGCTTTCCATTATTGCCTGTGCTCCCTGATTGTATCTAGTTTCATATTTGACTATTGCCCCAGACTTAAACCGGCATAAACAGAAGGAAAGCAAGAATAGGCAGTGATGTGCTCATGGAGGGACCCAGAGGAAAAGGGGTACAAGGGCTTGCTGGGCTACCTAGAAGCCTTCCAGACTTGGCCCTCCTCTGTGCCAGCTTTACCTGTCCTCTGCCTTTCCTCATGGTCATGAGACGAGGCACAGCTCCCTTTCACTGAGGTACCTGATCCAGCTGTGTACCCTCTCACCAAGTTCCCACACTACAGTCCTTACCAGGACTGACATCCCATCCAGGCTTGTATGTGCTCTTTTGCCAGCCCCGAGGGCCCAGACAACTTCTGTCCTGCTCAGTGTGAAGGTCTTACTGTGGGTGGAAGGTGTACAAGCTCTGCTCAGCTGCTTTTACCATGATGTCTGGTGCAGGCCTAATCTTGGCTTTAAGTAACTTTCCTTCATTCTTCTTTGGCATCAAAAAGCTCCAGCCATTATAAAATTGCTTTTTCCCTGTAAGGCACTGCTAGAAAGACTGAAGGGTGACAAGAGACCTTTCCCCTCCCAACTGAGTTGGACTGGCTGGATTCGACTGCCCCAGCTGCAGGTGCTTCCTTTCTGTGTCCCCCAGTCCCCTTAGCCCAGCCAGACTCTGCTCTTGCAGCTTTTTGGAGGAAGGGACAAAGAAAGTGGAAGTTTACAGAAGAAACACTGGGTTCAGCCCAGGAAAAAAGCAATGCTGAGATTTCTGCTGCTGTCTGTGGTCACTGAAGAGTCATGCTGGGAGTTCTTGGAGCTTTTGATGGTTGGGGGCAAAATACCTTTGCTCTCTGATACCCACACAGCTTCCACCCACATGAGGCTCCTCAAATCTCCTAACTGTTCAGCAGATTTGAGCTGAGTCTAAGTAAGTTGGACTCAGAAGTGCCAGGTTTGGGATCTGGGAGGCACACAGGCTACTTGTCTGGCACCAGGCTACTCATTGCTAATGAGTTCTGTCTCGCTTCAAGATTTATGGACTTGAGCAGAACTCTGGGCTGACCAAATTGTTCTGGAGGAGTCTGTGTCACTTGCTGACAGGCCCTGCTTGTGCTTATCTGTTCATTCTACCTCCCAGCAGGAAGTGAGCTTGAGGATTGAGTATACCTTTAGAAAAGAAGCAGCTTAGGATCAGCAAGTGTTTCTGCTTCCATCTGTAGTTCTTGTTTCGAGATCTGTATGTTGTACAACTTCAGATCTCTGCAAGAGCCCTTTAGCTACCCTGCCTGCACTGTGAAAAGAATGACACTACAGTTGCTGCAGCATGAAATGGCATGAAGAAACTATCCACAGAGGAAGAGGCAAGGATATGAACGTGTGCATGTAAGATAGGCAGATATATATTGGAAGAAAGGAAAATGAAGAATGCAAAGCAAAGCCATACCTGGAATTCATTGGGCTATCTGCAAAAGTACTTAAGGGGGCCTCCTTTGGGTTAATTCTTTCATAGGTCTCCAGAGAAAATTACAGTCTGGTTATTTTTTCCACATTAATCTTTCTGCAGCAATCACCACCTTCTTCTTCATAATCTTTAGATTAAGGCATGTATTAATTATTTATACATCTCCATCCATGTATGTGGACATTTTACACAGCAAATAAAATGAGGCCTTGTTCTCAGTAGAGTGTGTTATTCAGCAGAGGCAGAGGCAAAACAGGCAAAAAATTCAGGTGATGAAGCAGCAATGGAGAAGAAACTGAGACAGGAAGTACTTGCAGAGGAGGCTGTTTTTCAAGAAGAAAAGCAATGATATTCTTTTTGGTGGGGAACATCCCAGCGGGGGTGGGCTATTGTGCTGGGAAATGGAGCTTTACCAAGACAGGAGTGTTTGGAAGTCAGTGTTGGTGGCAGGATGTGATTAAGAAGAAGCAAAGTCCTGAGCAATGGCAGCAGAGGTCATACTGGGACATGACTGGGTTGTCCAGGATCTCTGGTTTGACTGAGACAAGAAACATGTTTAAGAAAAAAAGTCTGGGTGGGGAGAAAATGAAAAATTTCGGTCCAGTTGGTTTTCAGTGTTCAAAATCTCTCTCCACCTTTTCTATTTGTCATCTGAAGGCCATGATGATCTGACCATGGGACAGCTTAAAGCTAATTTCAGGTAACTGAAGGAATAACAGCCTCACAGATGCAGGAGGATGGGCTGTCCTCCCTGTGTCACTGTTCACAGCTTGTGCTGTGGAAGAAGTCAAGGTTCAATCTTTACTCCTGGATTGTTGCTGCATTTCCCATGAGCTGTACATTGAATGGTATGGCCTTTGCTCCTGGACTTTGCTTCTACCTCTCTGCTCCTTCCTGAACTGGTGTTTACTACTGGAGCAGACGTTGAGCAGGAGGAGACAGGCATAGCACATGCATGTGTCTCATTTCTGCTCATCTCATCTGCATCTGAGTGTAGCTCATGATGCTCATCAAGAGACACAGGCAGTTCGAAATGCAGGTAATGCAAGAAGCCATCTCTCCAAACTTCCTTCTTAGTTTGAGAAAGTTGGAGGGCTTCTGCATTGTCTCAGTTAGTACAAGCAGCTCCTCTGTCCCCTCTGCTGAAATGAAGCCTACAGCTCCTTCTTCCTTGGCCTCTTATGACCTAGAGCCATTCAAAACTGCCCAAGCAGAGCAGTCAGAAAATTTATTGCCACTAGGAGTGCATCCAGAGGATAGTGGGGGCCTGGGGGCACCCAGCTTAGGAGGGTCTGCGGGCTCCCACCTAGCACACTCTCTCGGGAAGGGTTGGTTGTGACCTTTGGGTGCCTGATCAAAGAGACATTTACACTGCAGTATGAGAAGAAAACTACCAGAGATTGGATATCTTTGCTGAGAAATGATCTTATCCTGTAAAGCTCTGAGAGTTAAAAAAAGTTCCAGTTTGACATATCCTCAAGATATATGGCTGCTTTTCTTGAGAAAAGCACAAAAAAAGATCTCTCCTGGATCTCCTAGTTGTCCCTGGACTCACTCACAAGCATGAAAACTCATGCTCTGACTTCTGATCTAGACTGAGCCAAACCCTTTTATTTCCTGCTAACTGGATGCTTTGAATACCAACATGTTGCAAGGGCTCTTTCCCCTTCTCTGTCCCTAGCTTTCATCTAGTCTTTCAGAGCCTGTTCCTGAGTAAACTTTAATCAGAACAGGTAAGTTTTTGTGAAAAACGGTGATTTTCTTGAATCACTGTTTCCCAGTAAAGAACTGCTCAGTTGAAAAATTCTCTACCAAACCTGTGGGTAAGTACTTGAGAAGACCTACCTTTACACACCTGCACTGCTCTCTGGCCCATCCCTTGTAAGAGAGTACTGCAGGCCCTCTCCACAAATTTCTCATATTTACAAATACATATTTATTTATACCTTACTAGCTCTTCCTACCAACCCTTGCCCTGCCCGTGCAGTTCCCATGGTACAAGTATCCCGTAAAGCTGTTGTATCATGCTCGCGCTGGGCTCGAAATCTGTCCATGTAGACCTGCACACCCTGGCACACCCTTCCTTATAAAAGAGTCTGTTAAATGTGAGACATGAGATTCGAGGTCTCACACAGTTTTATTTGCATCTACATTAAAACAGCTTGCTGAGGTTTCTTAGAGAAACTTCACAATATTTTTCAAATAATTTAGCACTCAAAGCAAGTGTTTTAACCTAAAGACAACTTTTCCTGCTCATCCTTCTCTGTCTCTTCTCCCTCCTCTCTAAATGCAAAATGAAACTGAAACAAATGGCACCAACAAAAATAATGACATGAAAAATCTTTGCTGATTTCCTGGAATAACACCACACAACCTCTATATTTCACTGGTTGTTTCCACACAACCTCTACATTCACCTGGAGGAAGGCTAGGGTGCACTCTAGCCTAACTGGGTTTTCTTCTGTAGATGTTTTCTGAAAAATGACATTATTTTACACAGGTGAAATCAGCCTCTCCTCCTGCATTTCTCACAACCACTTCTCCGCTTGCGTGACACCAGTGCTCCTCTGTTATGCATGAGAAGGCTGCTGCACAAGTGATGGATGAGTCAGCCAAGAAAATAAGAGATGTCCTGACCTCAGTTCCTCAGTTAACTGCTGTAAATATTTTTCATGATAAAAAAAAAAAGATTTTTATACATCTAGATGTGAATATAAAGTCAGTCCTCCCTTGAACAGGTTTGAATTTAGCAGTTTACTAGGTAAGTTGGCTATGCACTTTAGTTTTTAATTATTTACTTACCCTACAGTTATTCAACCAAAGATACTTTCCATAGCAGCTTTCTATGTCACATTACTGGTAATATACAGTGACTTAAAGGAACACATACCTACGCACAAATCATGGTGTGTGTGGGCTTGACATTGTTTTAAAGGTCATTGCTATTTACCACCAAACATATTTTCCTGCTTATTTAATAATGGCAGTTTTGGACAACAACATGTAAAATGTTTCCATGTCATAGTAAACAAACAGCTTTTCTAATTAAAAAGGTGAGGAAGGTTTATATTTGGGGGAGAAGGGAAATAATGGATACAAGACACAGCTGCTGATATTTGGATACTACTTTGTGAGTGTAATATAATACTAACTACTGAGACATAAATCCCGTGCACTCAGCAGTCCGCTAGCAACTATATGCCTCATGTCCATATTTTAATTTTTCTTGGAAGTGTGTGCACCCTGGGAACATGGTCACTTAACAGCTGGATTATGGCACTGGTGTTTTTTGAATTCTTGCAATTTATCACCTGTTTAACAGCAATTCACATGCTTTCCTGGTGAGCAGTGTCCCATCATTTCTTGACCACTTCTAGTTGTCCCTGTCTGGTTTATGTGTGTGAGAATGGGCCTAGATCCAGTAAAATATTTAAGCATGTGCTTAACTCTGAGTACCTGATAAAGGAAAGGGCTTGGGAAGTACTGACACAAACACTCCTCTAAGTGCCCGTCAGTTATGTCTGAGAGCACTTTCACCAAACTGGCTGCAAAGAAGAGAGGGGGAATTGATGCTGTGATAGACAAAGCCTCTCACAAGAAGAACACAGGCAGGAGAAAGAAAGAACAAAAGAAGCTCAAGCAGGAGGTAGCACATCCCCAGGTCAGCAGTTAGCCATACACTGGAAATGCTGAGCCACTGGCCTTGCCACAATACCCACTATAAATGCTGGTGTCCATGTTTCTCACTGCTGGAGGCAAAACCTTCTAAGTGGTCTCTGCCCATTTAAGTAGAAAGTGTCTCCTACACATGTGAGATGCCTCCCAGCCCAGTGTCAGCAGTGAATCCTATTTATATGCTCTTCTTTTCTGTACTGAAGGCAACCTTGGCACTGCTGCACAGAGATGTTTCCAAAACCAGGCCTTGAATATCTCCACTCCCTGTCTTCCTTGGGTCTGCAGCTTCCTTGACCTGCATAACCCACTGCACCTCCATGAGCCTCTTCTCTGCCCATCTCATCCCCATTCACATAGCATCTCCTGTATGGACACTACAGCAGGTGCCTCAGCAGAAACCAGGCAGAAGAAATACCACACATTTAAATAATCATTAAATAATTAATCATTAAATAATCATTAAATTTTTGATTTGGTTTGTGACTTGTTATCACTAGTTTTTAAATGCCTGTTGTATTAATTTGTTTCTCCCAGATTTATTGATGGAGTCCATTCAATAAAACTGTGAAATGATTTTTCTCTTATTGTAACTGTGTCAGTACTCCCACTTTAAATAAATCATGGTTAGATCCCAGACAAGCCTTTTAAAAGAAAACAAACATCTATGTCAGGCCGCATCCACTTTCCTGGTTCAAGAGAAGCTGATTCCATTCACTCAGTTGGATAATTTAAGCTGATTGGTCACCTTTTCCATTGAAAATATGTAATTGTGCTGTTTAAGGACATCCAATAAATGTCATCTGGGAAGTTCTTCCCTGTTTGCAGATGCTCAGGGATTTACTCTCCATTTTATGCAGTTTGAATTAGTATTTGAACTAGTGAGAGAAAAATGCTTTAAAAGCAAAGAAAGAGAATACTTCCCACATGAACACTTTCTATGTTTTTTTTTTGTCTTTTCACCCAGCAAAACTGGACAATTCATATAGGACATGCAAAGAAGTGTACATTAAAACAGCAATTTTACTTTTGAAGAAATATTGTTTGACAATGACTACACAGATTTTTCTTCCAAACCATTTAATTTAAACCATATTTAATTACATTTACTATATTCCAGTGATATAATAAAGTATGACTTTAATTTCAGTATCCATCAAAATATAAAACTTTTAATATGGAAGAATTCCTTTAATCCCACCAAAGAAAGGTATTGGAGCAAACTCTTTGCCAGGAATACAGATACTCTCAAAAAAACATCTTTGAAACACTGTTGGAAATTTTGTCCTTAACCACTCTGAGTTATAATAAAGTGACATAAATTCTGTTTGTTTTCATAATTGAACTAGCAAGGGCCTAAGTATAGAGAATTTTAGAAGATTTTTTTAACTATCACTGATTATTTTGTAACTTGAGAATAGTTTCCAAGAAGATGAATACTCTGAAAACCTTTATTTTCTCCTCAGTATTTTGAGGTGTTATGTGACCTGGTGCTTCCTTCTACATTTTAAGGGACTTCAATTCCCAGTTACTGCAATGAGCAGGGATAATGCTGGCCCTGTATAACCAGGATTTATCTCCCCAGTGTACTGCAATGCTATGTAAAGTTTCCCAAGTAGCTCTGTAGAGCTGTGTAAACATATTTGTCATCAGTAAAATAATTGAAAGGTGCTATATAAAACTAACCTCAAGTACATAAGGTACATGTGTATATTACCAGGGATCACATCACATTATTGCAACCAAATTTCCACACTTGTCTTTGTTGTGGCTGTTTTTCTTTTGCGTTTCCCTCACAATAACCAGCATAGCTTCACTCAGAGATTTTTGTATTACATAGATTACCATCTTTTGAGGCAAGAATCTTGTGGGCATTTAAAGCAGCATGTGCAAGCATTTGAGGTTATATGCATCATAAATAATGAAGTTAGAGTGCACAGAATCCATAAAAATTAAGTTATCTGAAGGTTTTGTCAGGTTACTGTTTAATTAAAAAAGAAAAAGTTCTAATAAAAATTCCACATGTGGGGCTGGAGATGTTAGGTTATGAATAAGAAGATTTGAGGCTCTCAGAAGAATAAACCATTAAAAAGCAAAGTGTGTCAGCAGTGTTTCCTTTTCCAAACTTGGATGAATCATGTTAGGAAAGACACAAATGATTTTCTCATGCTCTAATTCTGATAAAAGTGATTACTACAGCAGGCTGGGTGAGTTTTCTGCTTTCTCAGGGCTAAGACTGCAAACACAAAGCAGTATTTTTTCTGTAGAATCCTTTGGTGGAGCTCTCAGGCCAGTCCTACTGAGGGTGAGGCACTGTCTGATAAACAGCTCTGTAGTCCTTTCATTGGAAAGGCTTGGAGTTGTGTCATATTGATAAAAAACAACCAAAAACCCCAAACCCACCCAGCCAACCAGAAAAAAAAAACAACCCACAAATCCAGCCACAAACCCCAAACAGACAGTTTTGAATTTGTTCCAAAACTCATGTTCATCCCAAATTTGCTGTGCTGTTTTGGGACAAAGTCACAAAATGTGCTTTATCTGTTTCCCAGCCAGCACTTTGGGGAGCTATCCCACACTTGCTGGGGCACACTTGGCTTTTTGAACCCCAAGTAACCAGGTGAACTCATCTGCATGGGAGGTGAAATTCAGAGCTGAGACAGGTTTGGGAGGCACCTGTGCAGCATGTGCGTATTTTCTGCTTTTCCAGCGAGCTGGCTAGCTGCTGACACTCTTTGAGATGAGAGGATGCTCGCAGGCAGTAATGGCAGTGTTGCTGTTGGTGAAGGGCCAAGGATAAGGCCCCTTGTGCCACTGGACTGAGGTCACTCAAGGGATGGTCACCTGGGTGCAGTCTGATCTCTGGAGGAGGATTAGGACACACATCTGCAGAAGCACCTGAGCTCCACCCATATAGCTGACACCTGAATCCTGTTTTTACCAACAAACATAGCTTTAGAGAAAGGTGGGTGGAGAGGGCATGAAAAGCATGCTCACAAAGTTGTGTAAGCTCACTCTGCACACAGAGTGATAGTTGCAATATCAATTATGCTCCCCAGCTTCCAAGAAACAGCTGACCACAAGGATGAAACTTGTGTGGGAGGAAGAGTGAGCATGCTTGGCAGCTGGCCTCAGACACAGGAGTCACTGCCACAGGAAGACAGGTTAGTAACAAACTGGACTTGGAGCACAGTGTAAGATTTCCCAGTTTCAGCCTCAGTTTCTTCCATGATAATAACTCTCAGAGGAAAAAAGGAGGGGACAATGGGGAAATTTTGCTCCCTGCTCAACTTTCATGTTTATAATGTACTGAGTTGCAATGAAGATGGGGATAAAACTGTTTTCTCCTTTAGATCTGGGAGGCTTGTAGTTGTGGCTTGAATTTTCTCTGGTATTAAACTAACATGAGTATGTAGTCCTAGATACCTGTACTCTCAAAGGATATTGAGATGAGAGCTACAGTAATTCTGGGAAAAGGGAAGATTATTCCCCTTTTTTTCTGGACATATTTTAGGATTATCTGAAAATAATAGTGATATTTAAAAATACTGTAGCCTTATGGTTTCACAAAGAGGAAACATTAAACTTGGGGTACTGTGAGAAAAATGGTACATTAAACAGAGTTCTATGGCTGTTTAAAGATGTTTATGAGTTTAAAGACTGATTTTTCTTTTCCTTGGGCCTTTACATGCTGCTGATATAGAAAGAACAGTCATCAGTCTTTTTTAGCTGCTGCTTTCATAAGTAGGAACCAATAAAACATTTTAGGTTGGACACATACATGTTATGTTTAGAACAGCCACCCACTATCTACCATATGCTGTCACACTCTTCACAGAATGAAAAAGACTGAGTTTCCCCACTTGTTTTTAAGGTGTTTTCTCTTTAATACCTTCCTCCATGCACTTAATTTATTTTAAAATTTACAAATGACAGACATTATTTATTTTTAAAAGTAGACTGAAATGCAGGAAGTCTGTGTTTCATGGTTATGGTATTGTAATGCTTCCAGCTTTATATTTCCTACTTCATGAAGAAAGTTTGCTGAAATGGACTAAACTCTACAACTAAATTGAAAATCTAGTACAAATGAACTCATTATAGCATGTGAATGAGCTACAGAGTACCCAAGTGTCTGGGGCCCAATCCAGCAAACCACTTTGGAAGCATGCAAAGAGTCCTGGAAAAAAAAAAAAAAAAAAGAAGCCATTGTGCAAGGCTGCAAATGTTTGCAGAACACATTGTAGGTATTTTTCAAGATTGGGCCAAAATTCTCATGACTTCACAAAACTGATAGTTACTGAAATAATATGAGATTCCTTATGTCATGATCTTATCTACCAGTTATTTTGTAATAGCTAATACTTTCCATAAAGCTAAAACCACATTGAAGTCTATGAAAGAGCACTAAATGGCCCAAAACTCGGGCTATGCATAGTTTCATGTCTGGTGTGGTAGGGAGGGCTGAAATGCCTGTAAATCACGCTCCTAATGCTCCCCCGTGAGCAAGGACCCTGCTGGGTCTATCTAGTAGGGCTTTAAATGCCAGCATGGAACCCACAAGGGGGCTGATCCCTGGCCTGGGTGTACTGTGAAAGTGCAAAGGTAAATTAAAGTTAAGATTGACCCACAGTTCTGGCAAGCATGGCAGGATAGGCTTCCTGGGTGGCATATGGTGGAGGAGGCCAGACCACACATGTCCTGGCGCTAACATGGTCACTGGGAGTTTCATAAACCTTCCTTCCTGAGTTTAAGAGGACAGTTAGCCATGCACGTTTTCACTGAATTGCATCAATGTGCAGAATACTATTGCGATGAGATGGACTTTCGCCTCTCCGAGATATCTTCTGCATTTCTAATCTGCCTCATTCAAACCTACCTGGTAAGCCAGGTGCTGGGCAGACTGCCTGGTAACCAGGACAGTTTTCCCATTTAATCTCTGCCACTGTTTTTTTCTACTCATCTTATGCTCTTGCACTTTTGTCTTAGACTATTTTCAGAACCCATGCATGCACATGAGCAGAAGAATACAGATTTAACCTGTGTCCTCAGAAAGGGGGTTAAACCACAGACTGGCTTACAGCTGCCTCCTGCTACAGGGACAAGGTGGAGTAGATGATGTGGCTTCAGCTGATGGAGAAAGCAGTCATACCCTGCATATGCAAGTCACTGTTTTTTGAAACAGTACTAGCCTCATGGAAAATGTTATTTATTGCTAAGCCTTCACAAAGGTTACTGTAATTATAGCATCATTAGGCAGCAGAATCTCTGGGGCAGGGTCTTTATCGACCCTGAGAAGCAACTCATGCACTCTGAGATAATCTAAGCAATGCCACTCAGCTTCATCACACTGTCCAGTGAGTCTGCATCATGCTCCCAATGCTCACTGAATCAGCTACATATAAAAAGAGAGTAATCTGAAGAGCAATACATGGGCAGTAAATCAGACAGTAGGGAAGAGGGTGCATTGCTTAGTTGTAAAATGGGATTTCTGTGAGGTGGTAGTTTTGGGAGAGCCTTTTAATTGGTAAGGTGTATTACTGGATCAGTTCAGCTCAGAGAGAAGTTTTATGGGTGCAGTGCTTTCTTTGTGAATGAGTGGTTGGTGCGATGCTTGTGATCTGCCATTCTTTCGGCTCTGGAAATAAAAGCCCTAACATAACGGCAAAGGACACCATTTACCAGTACAGCATATTCACTTCTCTAACAGTAGTACACCCTTAATCATGAAAGACCTTTCCCACATCCATTCTCCAACTGTTCACCACCCTTGCCTTGCCTAGATCCCTCCCAAAATGCCTCCCTTCCGATGTTTCCTACCAGAGGGGGTTATAAAACTGCTTGCTGTGGAGGCATCATGCTGGTCACACATCTTATAACAGTGATCATATTTTGGTAATCTTTCTTTTTTCTTTCTTCATCAACTGAATTGTTTATCAATGTCACTAATTGCCTCATGTAAAACTGGGTTAAACACAGTGAGACAAGGACCAAATAATTTCTGATTCTTTTGTAAAGGTTAGTCCAAACACCTCTTAAAAAAACATAAAATTACCCACCATTCTTTTGCAGAGGAAGATTTTTAAAACTTTCAAAACACTGGTAAAGGATGGAAAGTGAAGGATGAAGTGCCTTCAGTGTTATCCAACATGGTCTTTCTGGATCTAGAAGTAAATAGAGCTTCCTTTCCTCAGATCAGAGCTGCTGGAACCCATGGCTCCTTTACTAACAGCTGCTTGGAAACCAGCAGAGCCTCAGGATCCAGTGTTTCAAAAGTACCTAATCATGCATTTCCATCTTGCAATCTACCCATTAATATTTAAAGAAGCCCCTAGCAACACGCTTTAAAGAGCAGCTGTGTCAAACTGTCATGGTGTCATTTCCTTTGCTGAATTCACTCTTATATTCAAGCAAAAGACGTCGGTGCTGTATGTGAATTCTAAATCAGCATTAAGCAGTGGCTCATTCCCAGTGTAACCATTGCTCCTTACAGGCCTTCTGCAAGGTATGAATTCTGGTTTTGTTACCGTCACAGACATTTCTGGCTGAAGCGGCATTCAGGACAGGAGGTGGCCAGAATGGAGTCTCACCCGTGAATACTTTGAAAATGACATTCGTTTTGTGGAGTCTGAGGTGAACACTATCCCTGCAAAATCAGAGCAGCAGGCAACTATCACCTGTAGAGTTTCTGTTGTGATCATTGTCCTTAAGCATTAGAATATTCCTGTGTGAAAGCTAAAGAGCCCTTCAAAGTGTGGAACACCTGGCAAATAACTACACAAGCTGTGTGCATGCACGTGGAGGCTGGGAATCATATCCTTATCGTGTATGTGAGGAAATGGGGAAAAATCTAGGTTGATAAATGAAAATGAGACAGAACATGAGAAGAAAGATTTATGGAGAATAGATGTTCCAGCTCCAGGCACAATGCATATTTGTTCTAAAGTAACAAATCCATGGAGTAATTAGAAAATACAAAGCACAGTATAAATGCTAAGGGATATTTGTCCTGATGATTTATACTTATATAGCATTCCCTTCCAATTAAATTTACAGCCATTAAGGTGTACCTATATTTTTGATCTGTTAGTTTTGTAAGAGTAATGCACTCAGTCCCATTAAGAAGAAATGAACCAGATAAGGAAACTTCTGGATGGGAGAGTGGATGGGCAATTCTGCAGACTTATGCTTTAGTCTCACAGGATTTACAGGTAAGTGGGAATATTGAGGGGGAGAAAAAAATCTGGCATTGTTGCAAGAATAGTTTGGAGCTCATCAGACAATCTATGCATATTTTCACAAATATTTGGAGGGGGGATGGGGCCGGGAGAGAAAAGTACATAATTTAGACCTGCAAAGAGGCATGTTTAACTTGCACTCTACTCTGACCACTTACATGGAACTTTACTCCCCTCCACTCTCTAAACACAGATAATTGCCATGGCAACCACTGTATTTCAAGACTCTTACACATATACTCGCACCTTTCTTAAAGAAACACAGAGCAAAACAATGTGGGACCGACATAGTAAATCACTGGGCTGTTTTTTATTTGTTGTTAGCCAGCTGTCAGGATTTAGGGAAGAGCTGAAGACTTTCAACCCCTATCAGTTTCAGGCCAAAACCAGAAGATGTTTAGACAGACACTTTGACATCTTTACTAAAAAATTTGATGTTGTTTGGTATCTCTGGGCAAAGGAATGACTGATGATCTCTCTGGGTGCATGGTGAGAAGATTCCTGAGGTAGGGAAGGAGATTAAGGGCCTAATACTGAAAACCAATGAGCCATCCTTAGGATTAGACACTAATTTATCAGAGCAAGGTCCCGTGACACGCAAGGAACTTCTTGGTAACACAGTGAAATTTCAACATTGCCAGACCTGGAGGGTAAACGTGCTGGATGATTGTCATCAGCTCCATTGCTACTTGCTATTTTCAAGTTTTTATTCCAGCAGCCCTGCAGAAATACAGAGCCAGCCTCCTAGGTGCTGTGCAAACACAGGGCAGGAAAACCCCCCTGCCTCAGGAGCTAATGATACAACATGCTTAGAAAAGTACCCCAGCCTATCACGCCTGGGTGTGCAAAGGGCAGGGAGCGGGAGAGGTGCCGGGCTGTGAGGCAGGTGCAGAGCCAGCATGTCAGCACCAGCCCTGTCCTTGCCCTGTGCTGCCTCTCCCCAAGGGTTTCCTTGTTTACTTCAAGTGTCTGACATGGGTCCAGGAAAGTGGCACCTGAGGGAAGGTGCCAGGCCTTTGCCCAGAGGGCAGCATCCAATGTACAGGTATAAACATCGTTGGTTGTTTTCCCCCAGTTATCGCTGATTAGCAAATCAGGAAGTAAGAAAGAAGGATTGGTGTTGTTTTGTTTGAGAGCGGAACATGCTTGTTGTTTTATTTTTTTTTATATATATATTTTTTTTGGTGTGTGTTAATGATCTTAATCTTCATGTTTGCAATCTGGACTTCTACCTCAGTTGGTTCTCAAGTACTTTATGAAGCATTACTAGATGGCATTATGAAGGTGTGAACTTTCAAAAAGGAAGGCCTGAAATATTTGAAAAAAGCAATACCTAAAACAAGGTTGTATGGCTAAAGTGCAATTAAGCCCTGAATTCTGAAGTATCCCTATAACTCAAAATAGCACCCTTCTCCCTCCCTTTCAAAAAAATCTGTGTCTGGGAGTAGGGATATTAATTTGCCTAGATGACACATTGATTGTGGCTTTTTTTTGGGAGATTCTTTCCTTCCACCTCTGAAGTACAGTTCATCCCCCTTTGGCCTTTGGTATTTGTAATAAATTTCAGGAGTTTGCTCTGAACTGGAAGTCTTCACAGCAATTTCAGTCTGCTAACCATTTATATTTAGTTTCCACAGAAAGATATTTGCACAAAATAATAAAACTTTTCCCCTCCTCCCACAGAGATTGTTATCATATGGGAATCCTGCTGACACAGAAGTGTTCCCTTTTTTTGCAGTTCTGGAGAACTCTGCTTAATTTAAGCACATCCATAAACATCTAAGAGCTGATCACGTTAAGCTGGAGAAGGAATTAAGGGTCCTTATTTCAAACATTCCTTGGAATCTGCTCATTCACAGGTGATAGTGTCAAACAGGGTTACCTTGAGCAAGCAAAAACCTTGTAGCCCATTCTCTGAAAACTGATGCTGAACTTTTCCATTTCATCTGCTTCACAGCCTTTCACAAAAGAGGGAAGATGAGAGATAGTTCATTAAAAACCAAAGTATAGAAGATTTGCCTTCTTTATTTACTTATTTATTTATATATACTGGAATTTAGACCTTGATTTTCTGTTAGAGAGCTCGACAGAAGTCTTCCATGACTGCCATTATGTAAATGATACCACAGGTGCATGTTGTAGCATTTGAAGTCAGTTTTGGAAGAAACTACAATCTTCATAGTGTAGCGAGAGCTATCCCTTAAGGGGACACATCATCAAGATATGAATTTTGTTTTTTTCAAAGAAAAGGAAAGCAATATTTGTATTATCTGGTGGGTGTTTACCCTGCTGTGATCCAGTTGGGTGGCTGTACCAAAGAACAATGCTGCAGCCACTGCCTGCTCTTCCTCCACTGCTGACAAGGAGGAGGAATGGGCTGCACTGGAGGAGCTGGTGCTTGCTGTGCTTGGGGTGCAGCTTTCCCTAGGGATTTTCAGCTAAGCAGACCTCTCTGGTGGCTGACTGATTTTGTGTGCCTTTTCAAATCAAGCCTGAATTTTGCTTCCAAACGATGGTGCTGGAATTTGCAAGCCAGAATACCCATCTAGAGTTTGCTGCTCCCCAGCAAATGATACCAAATTCTGCTGCGTCCCTGCAGTGCCATTCTGCCCTTCCCCTTCCAGAGGGACAGCCTTGGGGCTCTCCCTCCTCTATCTCACCACCACTCCCTCACAGACTTACAGGAACTTAATTTGTTTTTGAAACTCTTCTAGGTTTTGGCTGAGGTTTGTCAGTGGCTTCAGGGGTTATCAGGGGGAACTGACACTGCAATCACATATGCTTGATTTTCTAAAAAAAACCCAGAATAAATTCCTTGCAGTTTGTTACTGTTGAAGTCAAGCAATAGGTGTGCTGTCCACCAGTTATAACTGGTTGGCAGACTTTTTATGGGTCAACCATTCCAGGGAGGCATGATGGCACACAGGCACCCTCAGGCAGGATATTGAAGCTACCACCACAAGTAAATTGTTTTCTGGGAATTTTCCACCCCTGAGGTCTTCAAAAGGGCTCTGCTATATACCTAGAAAGAAGGCTTTGTCCTTGGTTTTATATCTCAGCTTGCATTAGCAAGAAAAGTGTATAGGAAGTAAGTGATTCTGTCCCAGTCCTTTGGCCACAGGAGGGTTGTGTGATTAGAGCTTAGGTCTTTCTGAAAATCATGAGATGTTGAAAGGATATATGAATCTGATTATTCTTGATGTTACATATTAGATGTCATGTTTAAGAAAGAGACAACATGTAAGTGGCTGTGCAGATATATAGCATGGAAGTGTAAATGTCTTATTCCTATTTATGAAACAGTAATGGTACGTGTGCTCTACAGGCCAGGATAAAACTCAGAGGCTGAACTTCTTATGATTTAATGCTAGACTAGGTCACAGGGTTGCAAAATAATGCAGAAACATGGAGTATTTGAGAAACATATGTGCAGAAACATAGAGTATTTGAGAAACATACGTGCTGATACACAATTCATAGTAATGGCATAACCTTATATCAAGCAGGACGCTTTTATTTGAAGTTCTGTCATTTACTCTGCAGGGTATTTTCAAAGATTTATGTTTATTGTCATCTACAATATGTCTGTTTAGAATGTGTTAAGCAGTATTTTTCTCAACAATTTAGTACTGATACTTAAATTCAGACAGAATCTTAGCAAAGTTGTGTCTAGAGGAGAGACAAAGAAAGATAATGGCAAAACAAAGATGACTTTAGCAAACTGACAAACACTGTGGTTTGCCAGCCACTGACAAACACCAACAGGCCAGTCTAGGACAATTTTGTATACACAGTGTTTTACTTTGGGAAGGTGTATGCTATAAATATACTGCAAGTACCATGAAGTCATGAAGTTGTCTATAATATTGAATGACTATCTCTAAAGAGCTGGTGAAGCATAGATGTGATTAAACAGTGAGTGGATATCTAGCCAGGTTTAAATGTAGCTCCATAGGACGGAATAAAGTCGTTCAATGTAATTTCTTTCTTTCCTGGTCTCTTTTGGCACTGGTTTTCATCTTAAAGCCTGCTTAGAACTTTTTCACTACATCTGTAAACACTCATGGCTATGATAATACATCTTTTTATTTTCAGAATTTATCAAGTCAATTTGTATATTTTGTTCCTGGTAAAAAAGGCCAGACTGTGTTCATTATCTTTTGTTCCTGACCTGGATTTACCTCACCCATTTTTCAGACATCTGAGGTGTTCACACCCTTATACTCAAAGATGAGGAAGAGATGAGAGAAACTTCTAGAAGCCAAAGCTTTACATTTGTATTAGACCTGACTACAGATTGAGATTAATGGCTTTCTGGATTTCTTTTCAGCATATATAGAAGAGTCTTGGATGACTTGTTCATACTTAAAAATCCTTAATTTTTAGATGCCTAATCTAGGGTGGAGGAAACTTTCCTTGTGACAGTATATAATAGCCCAATCATGATCTCCCAGGATTTTAGCAATAGCACCAATACTTTCCTAACTGTATTGGAAATGGGCCTTGGTAGGTTTCAGGCTTGCACTACCTTGGTCACAGTTGCATTATGTTGGCAACAGATCCTGTGGGTAGTTAGCACATTCAGGGTGTGCTCCTCACCTTTTGAATGGATGTGCTCCTAGTTTATTGCATAAATCTGTCCTATAAATCCTTAGGTACAGAGTATGCCATTTGATACCATTAAATATTATCCCATTTCAATTGCTTCACTCCTTAAGGTCATCTAGTTCTTCCTGTTTGCTCGGATTCTCCTCCCTGAGAAGAATGCTTTCCAAATTTCTGTTATCAGAAAATTTCTTTAGCAAGCCAACATTTTTGTGGCAAGGTACTTCCCCACTTGCTCGTTGTCTTTAGTTGGTTCCTGGTGTACCTTACAATTCCTGTATTAATCCCCATTTATTCCAGATTAATTTTACAATGAAAGATTGTATCTTGCACATATTTTTTTTTAATTTAATCTCTCAGAACAAGAGTTCTTTTGAGACTGGTATGCTAATTTAGCTAACCTTTTATCCCATTTTCTATTTATCTTCATGTCTTTAATTATTCCTATCATGCATTTTGTTTTCAAGTTGTATATGGTTTTGAATTCAAACAATCAGGTTCCAATGGTCTGGATTCCTTTTCTCTTCACATTAAGAACTAGGCTTTCAATTTTCTTGGACTTTTTTGTTAGGATGGATTTACCAGAATCCCATGCTGTGTGTTCATTCTTATGTTCCACTTTTCTCAGCGAAATGAAAATAATAACAGAAGACAGATTTTTAGGTTCTCTTACAAAGGCTTAAGCTGGCCCAAGGGAAATATAGGTTGGATATTAGGAAAAAGTTTTTTACAGAAAAGGTGATAAAATATTAGAATGGTTTGCCATGGGAGGTGGTGGAGTCACCATCCCTGGTTGTGTTTAAAAAAGGACTGGATGTGGCACTTGGTGCCATGGTCTAGTTGAGGTATTAAGGCTACGTTGGACTTGATGAACTTGAAGATCTCTTCCAACCTTGTGATTTTGTGATTCTGTGATTCTAATGTGCCCACTCCTAAGGGGATAACAAGGGGTGTTTTCAGTGCTCAAAACCTTGCCCTTTGTAGACGTCAGCAGTTTGAAGACCACATGCATGTCCATGTTTCATCATGAAGCAGATCTGTTCTGAAACAAAGACACAATGATCATGTAGATCTTGGAAATATATAGGTTATTTAGAGATTTACATCTCTCCGGTCAATGCATAGCTAACTATTTAATTATCTCTTCTTGGCTATAGAAACAAATTTTTTGGCCATTCACTTTCATTCTCTTTGCAAGGTCAAACTCAACTTGCACATTGACAATCTCCTGTTTCTCTGAGAACTTTTGTGTTTCTGTACCTGCTTTTACTCTTGTTCCCAGTTTTTTCTTGCTGGGATATGATTTCTGGAGAGCCCTCCCCTTTGCTGCTTCATTTACAAATAATCCAAATGTCTGTGATGACCACACACACATCCTCTTTGGTGTAGTTAGTTTTGAGGAACTCAGTTCCTCAAAATCCTTGTGGTGGCTCACAGTCTCCACCAGCAGAAAAAGTGCCCCCTCATGGGGGTAGATGCCCTGGCTGGCATTTAGCATTTCTGCCATTTGTCACCTCTGTCACTGGGGTCCCATCCATCCTCCAGTTCCACCCAAACATGAAGGCTGGTGGGTTGTATGCTCAAGGCCTCACTAGTCCTTTAGGACCAAAACCAACATTCCTCCTGCTTCCTTATTAACAATATACCTGAACGGCCACATCTGCCCACATAACCCCTTGCTCTTGTTGGGCTGATCATCCTTTCCCAGCCATTGCCTGCTCAGAGACACCTCCTCCAAGCAGTGACCTCATCGTGTTGCAGGCTCTTTTCCCTTTTTTATGTTACTTCTCTCTGTCTGTGGCTTCAGACCTATCTCAAGTCAGTCTGCCAGCCCTATGCCTGTGCCGCTATCTATCCACACACCAGCTTTCCCTGAGGGCATACTTTAGACACAACCTGAAAGAGCTGGCACATTTATTAAAAGCTTTATAGGCTGATGAGTTGTGGAGTTTGTCATTCTTCCTTCCTTCTCTGTAACACTTGAGCTGTTGACCTGCTTTCAAACTCCCTTTGTATGAAAACCAGAATTACCTCATGATTGCTGCTTTCCAAGCTAATTTCTATGAAAAGCTTTTCTATAGGCCTAAAAAATGATCAGCTGTGGCTGGTGGAATGACTCTGGTGAAGAAATCTTTCCACTGTTCACTTGAGAGGAGTCCTCCACGTGATGGGAATGTTTGTTCTTTTGTCTGCACCTGAAATCCCACGTCGCACTGACTTCAGCTTCACAACACACTTCTGCCATTCTTTCTCTTTACAGTAATAGCAGAGCTGCCTTATGTCACACCCTGGTCCCTGTGTGTCCAACCATTAACCCCGCACTTCCAAGTCCACCCCTAAGCCCTTCCCCTAAGTGCCACATCTTTGTGCCTCTAAACATCTGCAGGGATAATGACTCCACAACTTCCTTGGGCAGCCTGTTTCAGTGCTTGAAAACGCTTTCAGTGCAGAAGTTTTTCTTCCTACCCAATCTAAACCTCTCTCTCTGACCTGGCAGTCAGAGAACAGGGCTAGCTTTCAGGTGACGTGAGTTCTGCTCCATGCTCTACCCCAACAGCTTTTTTTTGTGACTTATTTTCCCCATCTGTAAGGAAGTGTAAGGTGACCAAAGTTTTTGTTAAGCACATTGAGACAGCAATGCTGTGCATCCAAAAGTCTTTGTGATTTTCCTTTGGAACTAAGCTCTGACTCCCCAGGTCTTGTGTAATAGCGCATAAGAAGTGTTACTGCATCAGAGAGATGAGGGTACTGCTTCACAGAGGAGGATGGCCACCCTATCCAAAAGGAAGAGTTCAGTTTCTCACATCCACCTTGCTCTTCACCATACATTTTTGACTTTTACCTTGTGCTGTTTCCTGTCACACTCCATATCAATTCACTAAACCAACACTCCAAGCTGGGCTGTGGGAAACAGGGCTGACAGTAGGGAGAGGAGTTGGGGGGATAAAAAAATCTAATTTCAGATATTTTACTATTCTGGCTTCACATTAAGTTCATCATGATGAAAACTGAACCCATTGAATCAGATTCAGTCCCAGGAGTGCTTTATTTTGTTTTCAATGTTTCTATCTCATTACTAGTGTTTTTTAAGCATCAATGACATGGTGTTTTTCAAAACATCATAACTTCAGGCTGTACTGATATATATATTATATTCCAGGTTCATAATGTAATTTCTATGAACAGTTACACAAAGAGTTCCTCAAAGTAGTAGCTCCTGTTCATTATAAAGGAATCTGGAAAAGTTAATTTTTGTTGCTTTAGATGTTCTGATTTATGGGTGTTTGTGTTTAGTATTGCAAAACCAGATGGTTTTCAGTAGATATTGGTGTAGTCAGAATGATTATGGCATCAGTGTAAAATGAAGGAATTGTGTAAAGGAATAAAATTAGTTTGTACTGTATATGTGTGCTGTGTTTCAATTAGCATGCATAAAACTCAAATACTTAGGAAACAGTTGGAAGAAATGCTCCTTTGTGAACAATCAATATCTGTGTTTTATCTGTGGTATCCTAGCTATTCCTCTGGGCTGTCAAGGCCTCCCACCAAAAAAAACCCCAAGTGAGATAAATGTCAGATGGTAAATAGGTTTTATTAGACCTTGGATATTTAACATGCAAGAAAAATATTTCAGTATAGTTAAATAAAATGGAACTCTCCCAGGGCTTCTTCACACAAGAACCGGTCATGATGCTGTGAACTGGCTTCACTGAAGGATGGAAAAAACGGAGAATCTTGGCTGTGAAAGGCATTCCTTGTTTACACAGTTATATCCAACAGCAGCAAAATGAGCACAGAAGAATATAGGCTAGGTAAACTACTTTCTGCACTCAAGACATTCTTCTATTTTTTTTTACTACTGTACTTTTTCAATATAAAATACTTACTCCAAGGTGTAATTTCTTGAAAGTAATGAACATGTATTGAAATTTGTCCTTCATCTTCTAACCAATATCCCATTATGGTTACCAGATCTAAATATAGCTCTTGCCTACAGTCAGGGAACATAGTAATTTTACAGGTTTTTATATATTTTCATTCTACTTTTCCAATTTGTTTCACCCTTTTCAGGCTTCTGACACCCACAGTGTCAGACATGAAGCTTTGCACACATTTTTTCTGTGAAAATAACAAGTGAGGTAAAATCCAGAAAAGCTAGAGTTCACATTTAGTAAACTGCACAGATGTCAAATCTTTTTCTGGAATCTATAAGTTCACCATTTTGGGTTCTGGAAGCTTAAATAGTATATGTACATTTATTATTTTATATATGGAATTATTTTTACTTTTTTCCAGTACATGCTATACAATTAGGATTTTCATAAATCTGTAAAATTTATGAGGCAAGATTTATACAGCTATATAGCCTCAACATTACTGAATGTTTGGAAATCTTAGCAGTAAAGTGAATCTTCTGAAAACTTAGCTGATAAGACTTCAAAAAGTTGGAAAGATTTTCAATCTGGTAAAAAAAAATTCCAGAAATTTAGTATATCAAGGGTACAAGGTAACTTGTTTAAAGTGAGATCTGTCTGCCTCTGTTATCATTACTGTTTCCTGAGAGACAGTTTATGGAAGGTGGTTTTATGATACATTCCTGAAACACCTCCAGATTTCAAATATGCCATATAAACCACCTTATGAAAACTGCATAACTTGCCCTTGATTTATAAATAGTACCACACCTACTTTGGCCGTACAAAATTTTTAGTCCGAATGTATTCAGTTAGTAATAAAAATGAAGTTTAACACAGATATGCTAAAGAACCAGATAATGAAGGGACAGGAAACCACCTTCTAGGTTAAAGTGTGTCGCCTATTCCTAAGGTCATGGATGGAAGAACTTAGCACATTAGCAAGAATGATTGGAGAAAACCCAAGGAAAATTTCTCTTACCAAGGCAATTTGTTCCTTTAAAAGCTTGTGCTTAAAAGGTAAAGATATTTGCAGTGTTAAACAGTATCAATGGTTCATTAGCAACAAATGAAATAGTCTCAATAAAGAATGGTCCACTTTAAATCAGGTAATCACAAATATTTTTGCATTGCAACCTGAATTGTGGAACACTGGGCCTATCTTCCACAGCACAGGAGATTTTTCAGTCAGTGGTCTGCAAATACCTTTTACAGTCACAAAAGTCACAAAAAATATCACACAAGGCTTTCCAGGACAATCCACTAGCCATGTAGTATCTAGCAATCCCCCAAAAATGTCAGTCTAACTAGGATCATAGAGAAAAAAAGACTGATTTTTCCAAGATTCTGTCTCCTGGACCCATTATTTTCTGGTTCTGCTCACTTGAACTCATTGCTTTCATATTTGAACTCTTGGTATTTTTCATTCCATGCATGACATGCTGGTGTTTTAGTTGATCCACTGAAATGTTAGTATAAAAATGCCTTGAACATCTTTTTATGAGTCCCAAGATGCTCAGCAAGTTAGAGACAGTTATGCTAAGACAGCCTCAAGAGGTGCAGGTTTGACACGCGGCTCTTGTTTTTTATCAGCCTCTTTAAAAATCCAAGTCTGTAATGCAAATGTGTAGTTACAAAGGTACTGTGTTTCATTTCTACCTGTACTTTCATAGAAATCTCACCTGAATCAGATCAGTGAACACAGACCAAGAGTTTTGAAGGAAGCAGTCAAAAGGACAATTTTTCATCTCTTGCAGATTGTCTGACCTGCTTTCAGTGCATAAATGCTGTTGAGCATCTGACCCTACCACACACTCTGCACACCTTCATTCCTAACACTAGCCTTCTCCTCCTTTGAAACAATGGACTTTTTTCTCTGATCTTGTTCAACTCTGCTGAATGTAAGGAATTAAGTTTGCTGTAAAAATACAAATGTAAATAGAAATAAGTGAAAATAGATTCAACTTCTTAGTGCCTTCACAGAACTCTATGTGTCCTCCTGGGGATTCCTGCATTGCTCTCAGAGTGCTCCATAATTAGGCTAAAATCTCAAGTTTCTCTTTAAATATTTGCTTATATTTCACTCTTTTCTTCATCACTGCGGTGCTACTGAGTACAGATTGAAAAGGACCCAAAGATGTCCCTGGCTGAAATGTGCTAAAATCAAAGCAAGTCCACCCTGCCTTGGCAGATCAAGTACTGCTAAAGGGGACAGATCCCACCTGAGGGTAGCTGTGTGAAAGCTGGAGGTCTGAGCCAAGTCAGTGCTGTAGGATCTTCTTAGAGACAATGGAAAAAGATAGGCACTGCCCAGTACTTCACATCTAATTTAGGCTGTGGTTCCCTGAGAGGTAGTGAATGTTATTACAGCTTATTGTTGCTGAAAATGTAAGGTCCCTCCTTCCTCCACCCTCCTCTATCACTCCTAGTCATCTTGTAACTGTTTACTTTGTGCTGGCTCATCAGGCCCTTCTGTGAACCAGCTACCCTGGTGGAAAGTAAGTCAACTAAAACAAGGGAAGAGGGAGGAGTTCGACCAGAGAGAAAGAGTGAAATGTCTTTTTTTTAGTGGAAATGAGATGTCGCACCAGGTCAGCTGCCCATGAAATTGTTGCCTGAAGCTTCTGCTTTGTTCAGAAATGGGTTCAACCTCTGGAAGCAGAGAGAGTTTTGATGACAAGGAGGGTCTCTCTCAGGATGAATTTCTGAGTGTTAAGCTTTGATCAGAAAAAATGATTTGAGGGATTTCTTGGTATTTTTTATTACTGTAACTCACATATTTCTGATTCAAGAACTTCCCAGTTTGCAAAGAGACAAGCTCTCTGCTCTCTCTGATATTCAGAGCTATAAACTCAACAAGGGGAGTTTATGGCTCCGAATATCTAGTGAAAGCTAAACTAGTCCTGTTGTCTTTACCCTCCTCAGCTCCAGGACACACGCTGCTCAGGGAAAACTCTCCTTTCAGACACTTGGGTTATGTTACCCATTGTCTCCATTTTGTACTTGTAGCTTCCTACTCTGTGGGAGCTTGTGCTTGGCTTTGTAATGCTGTTAATGATGTATTACTATCTTACCGGTATGACTGCTTCAGTGATAAAAGGAATAAGACATAGAAAAAAAATCTCCCATTATAACTGTTGGAAGAAGAGAGGTCTCTGAATTTGTGCACAGGAAGGATAAACAGAATGAAAAAGGTGCTGATTCTACAGTAATTTCTTGGAGTAGAATTGTACTTCAATGCATTTTCCTGCATAGTACAAAATTTAAAATAAAGAATTCACAGGATTTTAGAGCTCAAATTTCTAACATGCTTAATGAACACAGAGCCTTGTCTGCAAAATATTTTCTGCATTTTGCATCAGTGGTGAGACATCAAGGATGCAAATTTTTATGTCTCATGAGTTGTACATGTACACACCAAGAGGTTTTCCATTCTTGATTTGGTCAGCTTCAGATAGATAGTTTAAAAAAAAGCACTTCTAATTTCTATGTCTTTGCTATTCCTTTTGTTGGACTTATGAATCTGGAAGAACAGTACCACTTTTAGCACTGGAGCAGCTAACAAATTGTTTACACATTACCTATTCTGCTACCAGGGAAAAAAGGAAATGAAGGAAAAGAAGACAAAAAATAAAGATGAGTATAACAGATTTTGAGTAGAACATTCCCATCAGACTCTTGTGATGTGATAGTAATGAAGCGGGATGAAATCTAGTGGTGTTCCCTGCATGTATTAGATGTGCAAGCAGGAAAGCCACAGCTTAAAATGGAAGAACAAATGCTGAACTACATAGTTCTTTTAAGAAGCTTGTTTGACAGTTGATATCATCGAGGGTTTATCAGAAGAGTTCATATGAGCTGTAAAGCCTGCAAGTAGCTGTAAGAGCAGAAGTGTTGTAGTAGGGAAGCGAGCTGGTGCCTCATGGCTGCACTCCTCAGGTTTTACCATGGTACAGTAGCACTTCTTTCCATTTGCTTTCTAGATAAGTAGGTTGTTCTGTGCCAGCAGTTGCCCAAGTGGCCAAGAAGGCTGATGGCATCCTGGCCTGGGTCAGCACTGGTGACCAGCAGGAGCAGGGCAGTGACTATCCCTCTGTACTTGGCACCAGTGAGGCCACACCTCAAATCCTGTGTTCAGTTCTGGGCCCCTCACTGCAAGAAAGACATCGAGGGGCTGGAGCGTGTCCAGAGAAGGGCAACGGAGCTGGGGAAGAGTTTGGAGCACAAGTCCTGTGAGGAGCAGTTGAGGGAGCTGGGGGTATTTGGTCTGGAGAAGAGAAAGTTCAAGGGGGATCTCATTGCAGTCTACAAATACATGAAAGGAAGCTTCATTGTGGTGGGAGTTGGTCTCTTCTGACATGTCTCAAGTAAAAGGCCAAGAGGAAATTACCTTATGCTGCCCCAGGGAAGGTTTGGATTAGAAAAAAGAAAAAATATTGTCACTGAAAGATCACTGAAAGAGTGGTTAGGCTTTGAAATAAGTTGCTCAGGGAGGTGGTGAATTTACCATCTCTGAAAGTGCCCAAGATATGTCTGTATGTGGCACCTGGGGGTATGTTTCAGGGATGATTATGGTGGTGCTGGGTTAACCACTGGAGTAGATCATCTTGAAGATCTCTTCCAACTTTGATGATGCAGTGATTCTTTGATACTGTTTTGCCTGTTTTCAGTCTCCAGATGACCTTCAAATCTTTGAAGAATGGGATGAAATTCTTCTGCAGAAGTTAATTGGTTTTTATGTAATGTAATAGCATAGTAATCATAGATAAGTTTGACTAAGGAGTTGATCTGGATCTGAGCTCTGACTAAAGCCCAAGTTCATCTCCTGTCCATGCTGAATGGGTGTATGTTTGTGCTTAAATGTGAATTTTAGGCCAGATCTGGGGCCTGTTACTCCTTGCAGGGATCCAAGGCAGGTTTGCTGTGTTTTTCAAAAAGTACAGGACTTTATAATAGGCTCATTATCCATGAGTTAAGAGAAATGCACTGTCCTGTAGGTTTGGATTTGAGAAAAGGAAAATAAACCTCCTAAATGAGTAAAAAGTATTTACTATCTGAACCAGAAGACATCACAGCATTGGTGTCATCATAGGCAAACTGACTGGAATTGAGAGATGATAGAATCAAAGATTGTAGGTATGACTTGTATTTGTGCATTTGAGTTATAAGTCCAGGTCCCTATTTAGTATGACTTAAGGATTAAGGAATGCCTGCATCTTGGCAGCTGATACAGGTAAGCCCAAAATTCAGAGAGAGTGCTCCATAGTGCTGCAGTCTTTGCTGAAAGAAGAGGTGTGATCTTCCTGGTAGAGTCCAATACTCTCTGACCAGCTTCTTTTAGATATTCCACACATGGATAGAATTATGCTTAATAGCAAATTAGTTATTTTTAAATTACACAGGAATTCTTTTTTAGTAGAGTGATAAAAAATGTTCTGAGAACACAATACTTATCTAAGTCACACTTAGCAAATGATAGCAATTGCAAAGTTCAGTCACAATACCAGTGTGATTCCCATCACTGGTCTCTATAATAGGCTCACTGTACTAGCTGTGTTGGGGAAAGTTAAACATAAGGAAAAAAGTTCTCCACTGAGATGGTGGACAGTCCCTGGAAGAGAGTTTAAGGAGTGTTTGGACAGTACTCTTAATTATATGGTTTAGTTTGTAGTAGTTCTGTGAGGAGCAGGGCATTGGGGGTCAATGATTTTTATGGATCCCTTCCAACTTGAGATATTCTATGATTATGTGACTCTATGACTCACTGTCATAACTCTGGACATCCCCAGTTTCTAGAAAGGGATGAGCGTGTTGAAGCCACTTCAAGCCCACTGTTGTCTTCAAAATTCTTTTGTTAGTTATTTAGTTTTTATACTCTGCATCAGGCTGACTCCCCTCATAATGGTCTGGATAACTCAGGGAGACATTTACACCACTGGTTGATCCACTCAACTGCTGATAGCTTCTTGTGAAGACAAAGATCCCCTCGGGCCCCCTTTGTGTTGAGATAAAGTCAACTGCTTTGTGTTCTCTGGGCTTCATGGGCACATTGCCCTTGCCCATCTCCACTGAGATTTATTCCACTGCAGGCGTTTATTGGTCAGTCACATCCACTAGCTCTCAAACACCCTCAGTTAAAAAAAAAAAAAAAAAATCAAAACACCCACAAATATTGTGTACTACATCAGTTTTTGAACACGCCCTCCCAAATGCCTCAGGCTTCTCTCCTGGGCTGAGAATACCTGTCACCAAAGGGCAGGCACAGCTGTTGTTCTGCTCTCTTCTCCTCCATGCCATAAGAGCTGCTTTCCTGCTTCCTCCTGGATATGGTTCCTGACTCACATTCACTCCCAAATGCAGGGTATTTCTGGGGACAGCTAGGTGGCACAGGCTGGATCCATATATCAGAGACTTTACTAACAATTTAGCAGATTGGAAAACTTGAGTTGTGGTGTCCAGGGTTGTGCCCCTGGCCTTTTTCAGTTACTGGTGATGAGGGCCTTACAGGCTCACATAAGTATTTAGATGCTCCGAGGATCAGTGAAAAATATGTTGCTGAATATCTTCTGACATATCTGACCTTGAGGCACTTCTTATTTTCAGCTAACCTGATCTCATGCTGAGATGAGCCCTACATGGAGCTTCTTTCCATTATCCTTGGATATTGTTTTTTCACAGAGAAGAACATGGTCAAGTATCTCAGAGACAAAAAAATCCATGCTCCAGCAGGTCCAGGTAAACAGGAGATGGACTGGCACAGGGCACAGCCACAATGTCAGCTAAATGGGATTGCTGCCTGCATAGATTTGGCCTTTAGAAATGTTTGAATGAACACAAGAAAATGGGAATGAAATTATATAAGCCATTTATTATCTGTTATATTTTTTGACTTTTAAAAAGTAAAAAATGTGTTCTTCTACCATTCACAGGTCATCTCATTTTGCATGAAGATCTATCAAAATAAAAACTATACCAAACAATAGATCTCTGAAAATGGCATCACATGGATGATGTTTGTTTCATTACAGACTGGATAATTTTTCTCCTTTACTCCCCATTCTATGTTACTAATTCTATAAGAATAGTAAATAAAAAATGAAGGATTTTTGTTTGACAGCATGCTGGATCACCTCTTTCCAGATTATGTAAAAGAATGGGCAGCTGAAGCTCCTTTGCCATGGAGTATTTTCTATCACGATTCTCTTGTTAGAAATGAAAGTGCAACATCACAGTATAATTTCCTTTTCACCTTACTGTCATATAAAGACACTATGATAGACAAAAATATTAATGGAGTAATTTTAACACTGTCTTTGTGTAATGTAGAAATATGCTGCCTGCCTCTTCACACTCACTTGTAATGCGTATAGGCAAAAGAACAGCTCATATTTTTAGGTTTATGAATAGAAAAAAATTAGAGATATTACACATGAGGACATGCCCAGTATTATTTTATAGTCTGGAAGGGGTCCCTGTGCCCATATATATTAAAGAGTGCACCTGCCTTCAATAAGCTGACATCAGGATATGCAACCAAATTGCATGCCAAATTTTCCTTGTAAAGCAAGTGTAAAAAGAGCAGACTTATGTTCAGAAAAAAAAAAAAAAAAAAAAAGAAAATAAGTATTATTTAATAAAAAGCAATTTTAGTTGAGATATGGAGAAGAAAGTGTTTGAGTGAGGAGAATGGAACAATGGAATCAAAACCCCAATAACCAGAATAGTAAACGACTTTTTAAACTTCTCTTTATGGAAAATCACAGCAAATGTTTTAAGGCAGCTCAGCTTGTCATGGGCTTTTGTGCAGATCCTTCCAGTTTTTCAGGTGTGTCTTCTCTGCTTGAGAGACTGACCATGTTTTCTTAGACCATGTTTGTGGGGAGGACTGTGCCCACCTAGGCCTTGCTTTTAAGTGCTGCTTTTTGGGCTGCTCTGCCTTGCTTCTTTGCAGGGACCAGAGACACAGGGAGTCAGTCCAAGGTCTAAGAATGGCCAACAAGATTGCCATTGCAACAGGAACCACATCATGTTGTTCACTGCTTATCTATTCATGTCATGATCTACATTACTGCAATTGAGAGGATAATTTGGTCTCACATGAAGATGCAGAAGGGATCTTCAAATAAATGAACTAATAACACTGAATTCTGGCTGAAGCAAATCACTGGTGGCTGCCCAGCAGACTTTGACGCACCACAGTATACTTGTGGATACTTGCTTGGATACTGTCAGCCACCCTAAATAGAGTTGCATGTAGCAAACCAGCAAAAGCCAAAATCTTCCCACAAAGAGCAGTTCAGGCTGTGTGCAGGAGCTGAGCAGAGCCGAAGTGTCCCTGCTATGAGCTGTCCATGGGAGGTGGAAGGAAAAATCCCCAAGTAGTTGCAAGCTGTAGGGGGTTACATTGATGCCTTAGGATTTTAGCTTTTATATTTTTCAAACCCTGTACTGCTTTAGGGTATAACTCTAAACTCCATATAGACTTAGTTACTATCTTCACATTTTGGTCAGACAAAACATTCCCTCTAGGCCTGAAATTCAAGGACACCCTACTGCCTCAGGCTAGATGCTGCTTTTAATTACAAATCAAGAGATTATTTATAGTGACACTGATCTATGGAATTTATGAAGCTACCTCTGCCTGCTGCTCCATCCCCCTTGGTGTAAGTGGGAGAAAGGCTGAGAGTGGGATAATCAGAGTGTGAGCTCAGAAGAGCTGTGCTCCAGACTGCCTGACCCTTCACTTGCACAAGCTCCAGTGGAAAGCAGAGGAGTCCTTCAGGACTATTCAGTTTGTCAGCAGAGGTGGACAGACCATATCCCAGGGCCTTTGAGGCTCACTGAAGGAAGTGGTTTGCTGGAGTAAGTAGTGTGTCTTTGGATTACTTCAGAAGTATTTCTTCATCCTTTTGTGATTTTACTTACAGACATCTGATTGAATTTTTGTCTCCTGTTTACTCTACAGAAGAGTTAAACACTACTATTGAAAGCACAAAGACCCACAACACATCTGACCATTATGTACAGAAAAGGGTCTGTGCCTTTCAGAACTCAGGACCCTCAAAATGAGTTCCTGTTACAAGACTATCTGGAGCATATTTTGATACAGATTCTGCTATTTTGGAAACCTGTGAAATGATTATAAAAAGAGAAGGAAATTGATTCTGAATTTTTCATTAAAGAAAATAGCCTATTAACACTTGGGTGGTTTAAACTTGTGTGGCAGTTCAGTTTGTGGTGCATTTTTGGATGGTTTAAACCTGGTTTTATGTTTAAAGATCCCAGTTTCACCTGGAGCAGATTTAGAATAACAGGTGCCTTGGAGCTCTGTGGCATTGGAGGGTGAGATCTCACAGAAGGAGGAGCACTGGGGATCTGCAGGTGAAGGGTCAGGTTGATTGTTTTCAACCAGCCAGGGACCAGCAGGGACTATCAGTGCAAGTGGTGGGCTGGAGGGTCGTGTGGCTCCAAATCTGGAAAGCTGCGCCCCAGGTCCATGTAGTAAATCATGGCTTACAGCCTGTGTGCAGAAACATGATGTACCCTAATCCTGACTCCAGCTCTCACTGCAGCCTTGGGTAAGTAAGCTGCCCGAGCCAAGGCAGGAAATGATTCAAAAGCACTGCCTTTGCTCTGCTGGGGTCAGTGATCAACCTCTGAGGCTTGCTGAGCCTTATGGCCTCTGCCTCAGCTCCTATGTTCATAGAAAGAGTTAAATTTTTGAGCTGGGGTAACTCCCATAAGAAATGTGATGTGCATGAAGAGTGCTGTTAGAGCAAGTTTCTCATCTCTGCTGAATCCCTCGCATGAATTTTTTTTTGGTTTTAATGCAGTCAAACTTAAGCACCAGTGTGCTTTTATTCTTGCATGCTAGAGGAACTGAAGAAATCTGTACCTTCTTGGGCAGGTGCAGTGCAAGCTCTGTTAAGAACAACTGCACAACATCATGCAGTGGGACTTACACAAACACCTTCCAGTGGAAATTAAAATTGCAGTTAAACTCTGCCATCAGTAGCTCTAGTGTCCTAATGAAGCAGGAGAGTAGTGGGGCAGTGGTATGGTGAGCAAGAGACACTGAATATTTAGTATGTCAGGCAGAAAAGTTGCAAAGGAATAAAAAACCTGCAAGCTCTAAAAATGACCTGATTTTTTTTTCTCTGTGTTGTTTTACTTGCTTGCAAATGGTCTTTTCCATTGTAAAGTATGTTTCAGAGAATAGTGGCCAGACTCCAGGTTCTAAAACTGATGATATCAGCTCTTCAAAGCTGCCAGATCAGAAACATAAAGGTATACATAAAAGGTTCATTTCAGTGAGAGCTTATTCATTATTTTCAAAGCAAAGGAACTTTTTTCCCCCTCCTACAAAAAATTCTCTTTCATTAAAATGTTTATACTGTGGTGTGTATATGAGGGGCTGTCCTTTGAACACATTTCTTGTGGCCTACAGCATAGAAGAATTAAACTGGCATTTAACCAGTAGATTAAATGTGGGCAGGACCCCTCTGTAATGTGGTAGATAAGCAGGTGGATGCAAGATAGGAATTAATATCTGTATGCTATAAGAATAACAAGTAGAGTAATATTTCCCTACAGGAGTTGACTGAAGACTTAAGAAAGACAACAAATGACATAAGCCTTATCCCCTCCTTTATCTCTGCCTTCCCCAAATGAATGTTGTACTTCATGTAGAAGGAACACAATATTTCGTATCTGAAAATCGGAAATAACCTCGCAAATCAGTTATTTAGAAAAGATTAAACATTGTCTCTTTCTCTCCCAATGCATATTTTGAACAAATGGAAAATAAGAATGCATGTAATTATTACTTGTGAGTAATCGTAAACAGCAAATTTTAATAGCACTATCACCAGCAATAATGAATTAATTGTAGTGCCTGGGGATTTCTCTCAGGAGCCTGATAGCAAGTGTGTGAACAAAAAGAAGAAAAGGCATTTTCACCCCAAAGACGCTCATTGCATGTTGGGCAGGAATGGAGATGGTGGACAAATACAAGCAAGAAGGTGAGAGGGAAACAGGACAGCAGCAAATGCTGACTGTGGAGCCACCAACTACTCTCATGGCACGTGAGACAATCAGTCTGCCTTCCTTTGGGAAGCCTGAGCACCAGACAGTTGCTCCCAAGCCCTGCAGGGGATGCTTTGGATTCCATACTTTGTTTTTCAGACTTCTTTTGGAAAGGGTTGAAAAAGTCAGAAAAGACATTACTCTTCCATGAACAAGGGACCCCAAAACATTGTCTACATCATATACAGATGTACCAGACGGGAAAAAATGCTTAGAAATGGGCCAATTAACAGTTGGTTGAGATCAAATACTCACAGATGAAGCAGGAGATACAAATTCCATGCAAATAGCTACTGTCAAACCCTGATGCAAAATCCCAGGCGGTGAAGTTGTAGAAGATGTCAGTAAATCAGATAGTCCATTCCCCTGCACAAAGTCAGCACTAACTCACTTAATTCTTTCCTGCAGATACTTCTTCCACAAGTTGAGTAATTCCAGGATAGGATAATTCAACCTTTCAAGGTAATCTATTGTAGCTATTAATGATCTGTAACGCAAGACTTTTTTCAGGATTTCCTGCATGGAAATTTCTGATGCATCATGCTTTCCCTCAGAAAAAGTAGCACAAATTCTTCCACTTTTGCTGACAGAACTCCAATCACAATCTAGCCAAAAGCTCTTATTTTCCTTGAAAATACATTCCCCAAGCTGGATATAAATTCAGACTCCTCTTGGCCTTTCCAATACCAAGAAGTGTGGGACAATGACTTCAGACGCCTTAGAGTGACCCCTTCAGCCAGTATGAGGTTTGGGATTTGGTAGAAATTCAGTGTGGTGACTCGTGCACTGCTTTTAATTTCTCGTAACCATCCTTTCCTTTCATTCTCTATTTGTACTTATGTAATTGGTTATTTCTACCTACCTATAAAGCTTATTTAATCTTATGCTGATATTTGCAATCTGTATCAAGTTTCTGAAAAAATAATTCTGGACTATAGATTCATGCCTAATTGAATTTCTGACTTTTTGTAACTGTTGTTACCACCAGCTAATTCAGATACAAAAGATACATATGAATATTTCAATGTATCTCTTTGTTGTCTGTGTATATGTATATAGCAATGTATGTTTACTCCATCACACAAGTAATTCAGGAAGATATAGGATAATAGTGGACATTTTTTTTTTGACAGTGAAACACCAAAAATTGCCCTGTGTCTGATTCTGCATTTGGTTGTGAACTATAGCACATACAAAAGTTCTGAGCTTACTTATGAGAATTTCATAATAAGCAGTGTCAAAAACTTGACTAAGGTCAAACTATATGTTAACTAATGTTATGCTATATGATATTTACTATTTGTCTTTCCCCATGGTCCTTCCCTTACCCATGAAACAGGTTTCCCAGTTATTGCAGGAAGCTAGATCAGTTTTGCCAAATTGGTAGTTCCAAATACACTTGCTGCAACCATGTTCTCTTATTTTTTTTTTAATTCTTTTTTCTTTCTCTAGTGTATTTTAAGGAAATTATTTGTTCCATTACTGTAAGGGGGCTTAAAAGTTGAACCAGCCTATTATTGCCCAGGTTCTTTTTTACATCTGCTTGAAGAATAAGCATCTCATTTGTCCTTTTCTAGTGTCCTGCTATGTCACCAGTCCTCTACATCTTTCCGAAGATAACTGATAAAGTTTCAGGATTTGTATGAACCAATTTTCCAGACATGTCGTGGTAAGTTTCAAAGGGTTCATTGATTTACAATTTACCTGAATACTTTTCATTCCTTATTTTAATATATTCTTTTTAAATTTTGTTTTTGTAATTGTACTGGTTGCCATTTTATGACAACAAAAATCAACCAGGCGTGAAACACTTGGCCCTCCTTGGCATCATCTGTTTAATGTTTTCCTTCTCTGATGAACCATCTCTTCCAAGTTCTTCCTTTCACATTAAGATACCTATAACATAATATCCTGTTGTTTTAAAATTTTTCCTTGTTTTTGCATTCAAATATATCAAACACGTATTTCTGCAAACCACAAATCTACACATATTTTTATGAGATGCAGTATGTCCGTGGATTCCCATCTGTAATTACTATTGCTTCATGTATACCTGTTTCAGATGGTTCCAAGGGCAAATTGTCTTTCTCACATATCTGAGGTGGCTGCTGAAGCTTTGGGTTATGGTGCAACCTGGGGAATGGTGGGCCTTTGGGAACCGTGAGTCCTTTTGCTGTATTTAGACAATCATTGCCTCATCCTTCTATGTAACGTCTGTCTTTGCTAAAACCACATCCTCTGGTTGTTGCTCATATTACAGCTAAACATGGATTTGGTGACACTTGCACTTTTCTGCTTAGGAATAATTTTTAACGTCTTTCCTCAGAATTTTTTCCTTCTGCTACTGGATGATCAATGAGCCCAGATTTTTCTCTTTGTGGATTTGCTTCCCCCTACTCTTTTCTGGGTTATCTGTCAGACTGATGAAGTGTGTGCTGTCTCCCTTGCTGTCTGTGTGCTGCTTTCTGATGAGGTGCCCCAGCACTGCTGCAGTGACCTGCAATGGCAGCTCCTCTCACTGGGAGAGACCTGACATTTCAAACCTCCGGCAACTTTGGGCCTTGGTCTTTACAAAAACTTGTCTGGGTGTCTTGGATTATTTCTTGATAACCTAGTTTAGTTACATTATTAGCAATTAAAAATGTTGCTCTATATATTTGGAGGCTGCTACTTCAGCACACCTCAATTCATTATATAAACCTCTGGGAAATTCAAATTCTGTATGTCAGAGAGTCAGCAGGTGAGTTTTGAAATCACATTAGGGTCATCTGATATGAGAATCCTTGGCTCTGGAATGAGATTTGTGAACTAAATCAAATATTGTAGAAAGCTTTCCAACATTTAATACAGTAAGAGAGACCTGGATAACTTTTCTTAGCATTTATGTTCTCTGAGTATGTAAAACTTAGTGGCCCCTCCTTAAATAAAAGCAGTTTCACATTTTACACTGGAAGTGTTTGGCATGGCATTAGTTTTCTTCTTAATGCATGGAAGACTTTGTGCTAATTGTTGTGCAGTGCAAGCTGTCAACTCTGCTGTGTGGCATCCTGGGCAATGAACTGAGGCAGCAAAATGTTACACAAAGAGGTGCAAGAGAAGCAGGGAGGTGGGAAGTGAAGAGTGGGAGAGGAAGAGTTTGTCCTAGAAAATCTATTTTTTTTCTTTTTAAAGACTTATGTACAATATCTATGTCCACCAGCAGCATGGAAATAGTGAGCAAGGCAAAGCAGTTCTACTGGGACTGAGGAAATACTGCATTTATAGGGAAAAGGAAGCATAAGATTTTCCAATTTGTCTATAAACTATGAAAGGTACAGCTCACCAGATGTTTTGTAACAATTGGTTATGTATTAAAAAGTAAGCTACTGTTTTAGTCTTAGAAATAAGAAATCAAATGACTTCTGATTGTTTCTGATATGCAACAGCATCAACATATGTTTTCAATGAATAGGAAATAATGGGCTCTGCAGTTTTACAGAAATTGTTACTTTGTTGCAACTTTCAAAGACATTTGTTGCCCTGTTCATGAAATATTTGTATTTCTCCTTATGTCAAAGGCACAGTATTCAGCCTTTGTCCTGCTTTCCCCATTCAACAGGATTTACACAGGCTAAGTGAAAGGGGAATTTGTCCTCTTGTGGCTTTCCTGCTATTTTTTTCACTTGACCCAAAAGCTAAAAAGTAGCATTGAATTAAGCAAATCCTGTGAAAAGTTCTGTATAAAGAAAGCACTGCAGACCACCTACAGTGTGACACTTAGTGAGATGAAAGGATATTAACCTAGGAGCGCCTTGTGCTTTCAACAGAAATCTTGTTCCTTGTATTACAAACAAAGATAACTAACATAATTTAATTACACCCTAATAGTGGTTGAAATGTATATGTCTTTTGGCATAATGCAATTTTTGTTTAGAAAATAAAGTATCTGCACATAGCCTACAATTTTGCAGGAATTCCCTCCTGTGGGAAAAATGTTACCAAGGGGCTGTTGTCTTATGCATATTTGCACATACTATTTATGTTAACAAGCCTGGGATTTTTTTTTCTCTTTTGAATTGAAATGAGGTTCAAGGGGTAATTTTATTCTTTTCTCCTTTATTTTAAGACTCTCAGTATCACAATGTCACGGCTACTCAGTTCCAATAATATGTTTGTGGCTTTTAGCATTCAAATGACAATGAATTGCCAGAAAAAGAGACATTTATATTATTTTTGCTTTTAAATGATAGAAAAAATATACATTTAACTTTCAAAAAAAATCAGGAAATATTTCAGCTAAAGGCAAGAGTGAGGTTAACGGTACCCCTTTAATCTTTGCAGAGTCTCAAACATTTACTTTTACCACAGCATTAGCTCTACATGGATATATTTACATGAAACTGGAATGTATGAAAACCAGTTAAAGAATGTCACACAAATGCAATGAAATATCTCCTGGCAGCTCCTAACTAAAGTTTTTATGCTAAACCTACTGGGCTGCACTGGGGTGTCAGAAATCAGTTTGTTGAATATTCTACTGTGCTTCCTATTTTTATGTAACAAACAATAGCTGTTTTTTTTTTTCCTCTCCTTTTTTTGTCCTGAAGAGAGACTTAATAAAAGCACTTTTGGCTAGGTAAATATTTACATTTTTGTACCTCAGGGATTTCACCAGTTGACATAAATTATAAATCAACAAAAAAATTTCTCTGTAGAAATATTAATTTTCATAAAAAAGGAGTTGAAAAATAATAATGGATCTGCTTTCTTTAAGAGTTTTTAAACATGTTAAAGATGGATTTATCATTGATGATCCTAATGCCAACACCAGTCGCCAGTCTCATGGTAACATTGCACAGTTTTGTTTAATCGCTTGTCACAAACTTTGGACTTTGGAATTGATTTTCTCAGCCAAAGATCCTATTGTGGAAAAATCCTGTAGACTTAAGTAAGTGGTAATCACCTCTACATACTTGTAAAAATAATTCTAGAATGCTGTCATCTTTACATAATATAAAATGCTTAAAAACTATCATACCAGGAATGTTTCCCCATTACTACAGTTTCTGGATTTCAGGTGTTTTAAAGTCTTAAAAGTTATACAAATATGTTTAGGGCTAGGAAGGAATGTTCTCTTTGGCATTTTGCTTCATAGCTACTTAAAGTAAGATTAATTGTACCTGCCTGTGATGTGTTTGCTACTGCCTCTCTCCAGGCTGTGGCTGCTGGGTGAGGTACATGGCAGAACAGAACGTTTACTTAACCCAGGATTAAAAGGGGTTCCTATGCTTCCAGTAGAAGCTCATTAAATTTCTCTACCATCCCATCACATGAAATTAATATACTGTGGGATTTCCCTGAGTTAGTGTTCACAATTTGCTCTCAGGTATCTTGTATATCCAGGTTTACATACTGTACCACATCACACTTTGGGATTTAACAGAGGCAAATGCCTCTTGGTGTCTTAGCTATCAGGAACTACATGTATTGTATTTGAAAGGGGAGGAGAGAACAACTCAGGACTCTGTAAAAAACTGGTTTAGCAGCACCAGTTTTTTTTTTTTTTGCATAAATTTGGTTTTGCTGAACAGTCCATACAATATGCAATATTTAGTTTGTAGCCTTTGAAAATTAGCCTACACTTAGTGTTCACTGCAGGGCAGACAGCCACTTAGATTTTTAGACTTTTGGTGCCTTATCTCACGTAAACACCTTTTTCTTGTGGTTCTTTCAAAAAAATTGAATACAAAAGACACTGGGCTATGAATGGTGGAAATACAGTCTGGAAAATGGTTGGGAGCAGAGCTGACATTATCTCTTGTAAATTGTAGGACCTTCAAATAAAACTTATTTCTACTTAAGAATAATTTATGAACTGATTCTGTTTTCCAATTAGTTATTAATAGGTTGTGTTAACAGACTATTTAGACATTTTTTGCTACTTGGCACTGATGTTTCCAGCATTGGGCGGCTGAGCATTGATTATCCATATCAACTGATTCTCTTCTGCAGCTAGACAAGACAACCTCCTGCTGCTGTGCTGGGAGCTGCCAGTGAACTGAAGTAGGAATAGGCATATTCCCCTACCCTGGACAGAAGGTGCCTCTCGTGTCATGTCAGTGTGTCCTTCTTCACTGCAGAAGTCCAAACAGGTAGGAGCTTATACTTCTGCAGGAACTGAGCTGTACTCTCACAAGAACATTTTTTTTCCTGAGGACTGCAGAAGATTAATTAAGGTTTTACACATAATTTTACTATGTGTTTCAGTAGTTTTTTATTTTTCTTTTTGCATCAATATGCTAATGTTCACCTTGTGATCTACTGTAGGCTGCTCTTCTGTGTTGTCTAAACTGCCTTTGCTCATGGGGCTCTCACACTTAGAGGGATTTGCTATTTGTCCTTAATTTTATAACTCTGTACCTTCTGGAACCTTACATTCTGTTCTTTTAAGATTCCTTTTCCCTATTATTATAGATATTTTTGAATGCTTACCCTTTAACAGGGACGCGGTGTCTGTCAGCTGGAGATATCTGCAAACTCATTGTACTGAGTTGCCCACACCTCTCATGGTAATATCAAGGTGTACCAGACCTTGCTTTAGGATATCCTTCAAGTTTGGTAAAGCAGCATTGAAAATTGCTTTCAGAGGGAAGGACTTCTAATAAAATTTGCCACATTTTCTGATAGGTTTCTCAGGTATTTTTCTAGTTTGTTTGTCATCCTCCCCTGAAGCAACTGCTCACCTCACCAGTGGCACCTGTGAAGGGCAACTGCTTCTTCCCTACCACCAGCTCTGTCACTCTTTCACAACTTACGAATACTGGGACTAAGCACAGGTAGCCACACTGTTCCAAAGCTTGATGTTGACTCTAGCTAATGCATTGGTGGCCTCCTGCAAGAGCTGGGTAATCTTTAATTACTCAAAAGGCCCCTAGACAGGGAAATCGGGAAGGCTGATGTTGAAATCCTTCCAAATTACTAGTTTAAGTTTGTATCTGGCACCATGCTGGTGCTGTGGGCAGCCCACTACACAAACCTGCATGAATGCAGACCATTTGTATTGGTGGCTATAACTAATTTTAGCTTGAAAAAACAAACAGCCTATCTGTGGTTTTATTCAAAAATTGTAGTGGAATTCAATTATGAATGCCTGCTCAGAGCCGTTTAAATCAGAAATTGCTGTTTTTTAGAGATACAAAAATGGAGTTGAACATTGGGTCTGTAAAAGGCAAAACCCCCAGTTCGCACTTACTTGAAAGAATAACAAAGCAAAAAATCCCAGGGACCCTAGTGAGGAGATGAAGTTAAAATGTGTCTTTAACAGTCTTCTAAATGGTGTGATCACTTACTGCAGCTGCAATAGCTTCTTACAGTAATAATCATACTTGTATAATTTTTTTTTTTGTACTGTGGTGGAACGTCATATTGCACTGTAAATGGAGACTTCTACAAGTATCTGTATCTCTGTGTGCTGATAATTTTCAGCCCGAAAGTGCAGTTATCTCTCTGATTTCAGCCTTAAACTTTTTTTTCAAGTTTCTATATGATTTATATGTGAATTCTGCTTACAAGGGAGAAAAAAGAGCCCTTTTCTGCTGTGAAGGGATTGGTCTTGTTTCCAGAGTTGTCAAGTAGTCAGAAATACCAGTCAACAGGAGCTGCAGGTGTTGAACATTTCAAATCAAGCTATTCCTTTTCTTGTTTTCATGTGTGTTACCAAAATGACAACATTACAAGCTGGAACTTTCCTCGTAATTTGTCTCTGAGGAGGATTAGTCTGAAGGCTGGTTTTCGCACTGAATGAGTTGATTGTGGTGTTGAACAATTGAATTTCACTCCCACATATTTGCTGGCACTGAGTAGGTTGCAAGACAAGCCCAGGCCCCTGAGCTGGGGGTGTGTGTGTGCACCCTCCCCTTCTGAGTGCTCAGGGCTGCAGTTTTCCTGAGGAAAGTGTTTTGGCCAATGCCTCTTCAAACCTGCAGGCTTGGAGTAGCTGCTCTCACTTTATGACCGAACTGCCCATTTCACACCCCCACACCTATTTCCCTACTGTAACACTGAGCTGGGAGAAGGGATCAACCTGTCTGGTGCTAACAGCTAATGGCACTGATGCAGCAGTGCTTGTGGAGAGACATTAGCCAAACCTGAAGAACCTACTTCAGTGTGCTACTCTGTGTTGTCGACACTGTTATGGCCACACTGAGAACAGGCAGTTGCCCAGCAATTTGGCACATCACTAGACTCCCACGTGGCCCTTGTGTGTGCCTACATCACTGTGTAGCCTTTGGACAGGCCCTTTGGCAAATCCTCTTTGTTGCTCGCAGTACGATGGTGCCTGCGAGACCTTGCCTCGGCACTGCAGGTAGGAAGGGCTGACCACTGTGCAGATGGATCTGCTGCTGAGCAAAACAAGCAGACAGCAGAAGAGAAAAAGGCAGAGCTTAACTCAAGTGCAGTGGTTCTTGCAGTGTGTGTGTAAGCTGCAGGGCACCCTGATGCTAATGGAAGACCACAGACCACCTTGTGCTCATCCCTTCTCTGTGAACTGCCTGGGTTATCTTGATGAATCCATCTCTCCTGATCTTAGGTTGATTGTATCTCCAAACCTTTCCTCTCCTTTCAGTGTATTTGGTGTTTCCCATGTGTCATCCCATATCATGGGACAAATGCTGTACAGATAGTCACCCAGCTCTTGTTTATGGCTGGCAGGCCATTTTAGCCATTTGGTCTGGGAGGCGTTAAAGGAGTCTAGTGATCCTCTTTTATTTATTTACTTCTGCACTTGTTCTCACAGGGAAGAAATGAAATGTTTGGGGTTGCAGGGCTATACAGCTAAATCATAACAACAGGCACCTTGGTGATGTATCTTGAGGAGATTTGTCCCTGAGGTGACATATCTTAAGGAGACATATATTTTCTGCCTTAAGGAGATGTATTCTCAATAGAAGCAACAAGCCTAGTCCAGTTTCATTTTTCTAAAGTGCCTGCTGCTAACAGGAAGCTTAACTGAAATTAGCGAGAATTTTTCATAAAAGCTGAGCGACAGACTGTCTTCTTTATAGTGTGATTCATGCTCTGAGTCAGCCTGTGCATCTCCAAATGGCCATGGCTGACCTCCCTCATCACGCGTGAGATCAGCACAATACCTGACCTCAGAAGAGGTGAAGCCAAGTGGAGAAAAGAACAACCAGAAGCTATTTATATCAAATGAGGAAACACGTGCAATGCCATATGAGGCAGCTTATATGTAAAGCCTTTCAAGTCTTCCACTCCAGGGTACTTAGATTGATGACTATGAACATGGTAAATACGAAGTGCTATTTTGTGTTCCCAGCCTGAAAAATGACAGCCCTTCTGCGATAATAAAATGTTATTGTCACTAAAAGGACTTCTTGTTTTGTGAGTTAGTTGTTCAAAACAGACACATTAGAGAAATCTTTGGTTTGCTGCATCATAGGTGAGTCAATGTTATCATCAAATCTGAATAAACAAGTCTTTATTTTTAGATATTAAAAATGTAGCATAATAAAAAGAGTATTTTGCAGACATGTTTTAGTATATTCTCATTTTGCAATGCAATCACTTTTATTTAATGTATCTTTATATTTTTTTATTTTCTGTGTGGCCAAAGATAAAAATCAGAACAAAATTTTAAGACTATTTCCAGAGTCTGGTTATCCCACAAATGTTTGAACAATGGCTTTTGGCTTCTTCATCATTTTGGGTGTTTTCACCAGTTCTTGTTCAGGTAACACTGTGAATGCACATTTGTGGCTTCCAGTTTGACTTACAGGAGTGCAAATAATTCACAGCTATCTCAATAACAAGATTTATGGAGTTAGAGCAGAGTACAGATTCAGCCTACAGCTGAAGATTTCTGGATTTTTCCAGCAGGCTTCCAAAATAGGGGTGGCAACTATGTAGATGTTTTTATTGCCACCATTCTGTATTCCTCATATGACTGTCAGGTGACTTTTTCACCTCCTCAAGGCTGACAAAGAGTAATATTATCAACATTTAATCTTACTAATGTGTTAGGTGACTGCAGCATCACCTTCTTCCACACAAAGGCAAAAATAGTACTTCCTATCCCTTCGGGGAAAAATGTGTTTCTTCTTGCCTCATTTTGCAATTCCAATGTCTTTTATTGCTTTCTTTTGTTTCAGGAGCTGTGAATATGCATTACCTACTTTCCATCTTCTATTGTAGCAACTGAAGTGTCAAAGCATACTACATAAAGTGAATGAAATTTAACCCTCTTAAAAAGTGTAAAGGAAGCAGGTTAGAACAGGATCCTAAAATTCATGAGAACTGAGTGAAAGTATTTTAGACAGTGGGAAATTACATTTAAAGGAAAGAAAAATAATTGAGAAAAAATATTACAGATATATACTGAGTTTAGGATTGTTTTTATAAATATTTACCATCAATTATAACACTAATCAGCATATCTGAGCCCTTCTACTGGTAGAACTTGTCTGTCTGCTACTGTAATGAAGCAGTGTTTAGAAGTGTTGATTTTTAGTGGCATCTACTTTCATATTGGGCCTTGTGTGATGGCAGGAATAGTACATACTTATGAGAAAGAAAAGAGAGACTCAGTTTGAAACAGAATGGGGTTTTATACTGCCTGCTCTGTGCAGTGTTTTGCTGGATCTAGACAAAACACTTTTAAGGAAAACCAGCTACTGGATTCTATTCTGCCAAATTCAAGACATGCTTTGTCTTGCATCTGGAAAAGGCAGGCAATTACAAGGGCATTAAAAGTGTGGGACTGAAGAATGATGAGGAAATCTCGAAAAGGACCAGTATTAATGTCTCTCCAGACACCAAATGCCAAGAACAGAGCTGAGCAGAATGTACCCAAATCTATTTGAACATGGCATAATCCTCTACCCTAGGAGCTGAACTATGGCTGTTGCTGAGCCTTCTGGTTATGGCAGCTTTTAGAAACCTACTCCAGAATATAATAAAAAAAAATACAGAGAAGGAAACCCATTTCTTGGAGATTTCCACAAGCCCCTCTTTTACCTTTGTTTTTTTCTTGTGCATGGATTCGTATTTTTCCTTAATTTAATCTGAAATACCTATACATGACACCTTGGTATATTTCCCATATAAACCACTTCTAAAGATCAAAATTTTTAACTAAGTCATACACAGGATATATTTGATAGATTAGTTTCACACCACAGAAATGACTGCTTTTAGATGACATTGAGAAATTAGATTTTTTTTTTTTTTTTACATTTACATATCTAGTGAGTATAGCCTGATCATCCTGGGGAAATGCAGCCAGTCCAGCCAAGCCCATCTGCACAGAGCAGTATCATAGCAGACACACTTTTGCCTTTATGTATTGACAATTCAACTTGCTGCTTACAGGACATCAGCATTGCTCATCTGAACTGTCAATAAAATACACTTCAGGTGGTAAAATTCCAGAGTCAGATCTAACATAAAAAGTACAAAGCAAATACCACTTCATCAGCCATGCTGTGATCCATACAAGTAATCCCACAAAATGCTGTATTTCAGGCAGAGCCCTATGCTTAATTGGATGTTCAAGGTTTCATGACAGGAATGCAAACACCTTGCTAAGTCTTAAAGCCAGTGTATTTCTCAGGTGGTAGGGCTGCAATTTAAAACTCTTATTTCTTCATTCATGACAACCTTGCTGATCTGCACATGATGGATGGTTCTGAGATATGTTCCAATGAGATGCATAGGAAGAATGAACTCCTGTGGCTCTTGGAAAAACATGCAGCCAAAAGAGTTGTAGTACAATATTAGTTATCTAATATATACAGTGTGAAGAGTTCATTTCAGGAAGTTTTAAAAAGCACATTTTACAGAAGATCCATTGTTTAAAAGCTGCTAAGAGTTTTCATGGTACAGGCAGAAGATACAGTTACAAAATGTAAATAAAAGATACTTAATAATATGGCAAATGAACTCTGTGAATGAAATTCCTCCTGTGAATGAAATTCCTCCATTCAAGGTTTATGACCACTCAAGTTTCTCCTAAACCCCCAGCAGAGAATTTCAGTCTTTGAGATTTCATCTGGATTTTGCTGACATGCAAAGACGTGTCCTGGATGGAATCTGAAGACCAGAGGAATGAAAAAAGACACTTCAAGTGCACAGAACAGCTTTTAAAAATGCCTTTTTCATCCACTCCCCTTGGCTAGCTTGATTGAATGGTTTAAAATTGCTTATTTTGTTAGCATGCCTAGTTGCTACTGCCTGGCCATGCATGGCTAGTTTTTTGCTGAGAAATTAAGCTTTCTGAACCAGAGAAACCAATGAAAAAAACCTCAAATCTTTGCCCTGCTGGGGCCCTTTTCAAGAGTTCACCTATTTGCTTATGCCACTTTTGTTTGTTTTGCAGTAAATTCAGTGCTGGGGTAGTCCCTTTAGCAACTTACTTGTATGTTTTGCCATTATCTGAAGTAGTACTTAGCCAAGGTCTCTTGGGGGAAGGCAAAGCACAGAACATTTTTAAATCTCATTAACAATTTCATAGGCAAAATGATTTTAAAAAGAATGCCTTGATTAACTGCAGAAAAAGAATATTTTTTTAACCTTAACAAGGAATATTATTAATACTTTGCCATGTACTCTGTTGCTAAGAAAAAGAAATAATTGCAAAAGCCTAATTATCCAAGCCCTAGTCATAACAGACTAACTTGCCCTTAGTTTCTAGGAGACAAAATGAAAAGAAGTAAAAGCTTGAATAAGCAACTTGAGATTTTATTTACCAGCTTGTCTTACTCTTTCACTGCTTAAAAATGGAATGAAATAAAATTGCAAACAAAGAATTAAATTCTCACTCAGGGGTAGAAACTGCTTCACATGGCCAGGTATTTTATCACCAGGGCTGGACAGCAAAGGTCCTGGGCTCACTCTGGCCCCGGGCTGGCAGCAGTCAGAGGTATTGCCACCACAGAGGGGGTCTCAGTTCCCTTTTCTCCCCCCTACCCTGAAAACTGCAAGACACTCCCTGGAGGGTGGTGAAACCCCTGAACAGCTTCCTCGAAACCCGCTCATAAACTCAGCCCACACACAGCACAACCAAGCCACTTCCACGGGGCTCTCCACAGTGGCCAGATTTATTTGATCATATGGGTGTCATATAGGCTATTAATAGCCAGGACGAACAAAATACACAAAAAATAGAGCTTGAGGTATTGCCTTTAATATGAAATGTAGTAAATATTACGATTCCAGCAGTACTTGGGTTCAGCACTCAGACAGTCTTTGGCAAATTACATGCCCTCCTACATGTCCTAGCCCTGTGGCATTTAGTTCTTTTCACTTTCTCATGAGTGAATAAAAACAGAGATAACAACCTTCCAGGAAGAAGAAAACCTCAAGAAAATAAGTACAACTTGAGATATTCTTGTAAGGAAGCAAGGCCATTCCAGGAATATAAAGTCTCTCTGGCCCTTTCTCTAGTGAGATGCCAAAGGCTGTGTCTACACAGCTTGGTGGCTGAGTTCCCTCTCTTGAGAAGAGCCCTGGCATGTCTGGTAGGATGCCTACGCACATGGCCATGGCCAGGCACCCAGGCTGAGCTGGAAGCTTGTAAATGAGAGCTGAAAGGTGGCAAAGATGAAAAACAGATTCACAAACTACTTCTCAGCCACAACTTACTCCGAGGTTAATGGGAGTTCATTTCAGGGCAAAGACAAACAAGCTGGCTGAAAAAACAGGAATGTGAGCTTCTCCTGTCCAGGGATGGATGGGTTTCATCCTGACAGATGCTGTCTAAAAGTCAGAGGTCTCTCCTGAAATAGTTGTCTTCAATCTCTGCACAAAGAACAGTGAATAGACACTTCCAGAAGGTGGTTAGTCCCATTCCATCCTATCCCATCCAAGATTTGTTACCCCAGAGCAGAGCTTCTCTCCCTCCATTGTCTCTGGGGAGGGTCTAGAGACTAGGTCCTAGCTCACTTCATCCTCAGACTTTTTCACTTGTGTGTTATTATGGGCAAGTCTAGGGGTGACTGGAAGGTCTGTTATGGCACTGCTGTGGTCCAAGCACTATGGTGAGCTGTTCTTTCAGACACATGCTATGGTTTGAATGTTATGTATATGTTAATCCTGCAGTGAGCTGGTGTTTGGCAGGGACTGAAAAGAGCGTATTCAGTCTACAGCTTTTAAATTGCACCAGAGCTTAGAGTTCATCTGCAAACTTACTGGAATGCTCATGCACAGAAAAAAATGTGACATCATGCTCACCAGATGTACCTCAATGTCAGGGCTGATTTTGCAAAAGTAGTTGCAAGGTTCAATTTAAAGATCAGTTTGTTTGGATTGAAATATTGTTTAAGAATCAGATGGCTTTCAAGTCAGCGAGTACTCTGTTTTAGTAGAGATTTTCTAGATATGATTTTCATGAAAAGAGGCTCAGCTGACCTTCTCTTTCAAAAATTTGTTGGCTCCTTTTACTAAAGGTCAGAAGTAAACTCAACACCTCAGATAATATTAATAAAGGTGTTAAAGTTACTCTAATGTACATTTTGCATAAAAATAGCCTAAAAAGGGAACATGGATTTACAAATTCTCTCAAGATCACTTCAAGCATGGTTCAATAGGCAGATGCTTCTGCTGCCACACTGGTCTATAATGCCATGCATCTTAATAATGCCTATAATTCCTACATCTTAATAATGTAGGTAAAGTCTGCTCTGTCCAGTATACAGTGGTCAGGACATCCCAGAAGAAATGGAACTAGAGAAGATGGAGGCTGTCTGAAGACCACACAAGTCAGGAAGGTGGCATCCATTTACTTTAGCATTAGGTGTCAAAAAGCTGCAGGTCTGGTTTAAGCTAGTGGTCTAGCCTGCTCTATAACCAGTGCAAAGATGGAGGTCCCTCTGGAGCTGAGCCATCTTAGTCATTTAGGCTGAGGAGGAATGAACCTCGTCCCATGTGCCTGGGCCACATATTTGGATGAGATGCCTAACCTTTAGATGGCTGAGAGAAGTCTTCCCAGCAAGATAAATGATGACTGATTCTGGGCCAGACACTCAGAGGTCTTACCTGCAAGTAAAAAATGTGAGTGTAATCACTGATACAAGTGGTCGCCAGGATGGAAGCAGAGTGCCAAGACAGCTTCCAGGTGGGGAAAGCATGGTTTTATCCTTTGAGCAGAGTGTAACTCCTGTACATTACCTAAAGGGTTAAAAGCTTAAATCTTGGCAGAGACAAGGATAGTGGGTTTTTCATGAGGTTTAGGGACATGGAAAGGGCAGATTACCCTGTTGTCACCTTATGCCTGCTCCTTTTACCAACTGCTGACAAGAAGTGGAATTTTTCTGAAGATGAGGATTAATGTAATGGCTGCTTTTATTCCTCAGTATTTTTTTGGGTGAAATTTGATCACTGTTCTCCACATTCCTATTCCTCACCTGCTCTGGGAAGCAAACACAATTATTTGAAAACAAAAGCAGTCCAGGCCAAAAATCTCAGACTATAAATCACTTGAACTCTCACCAATATTTCTCTTTTTAAATGCAGTTAATTCCTTTACAGTCTGATCACTGTGAAAACCAACTAGCTCTGAATTTCTTCAATATGGGATTTCTAAATGCTTTAATTGTTGTATTTATTTCTAGATATGCACTGCCCAAGACAATATGAATAATATGTAAGATGTCTCTTGTTTTGGACCTGCAAGGATAGCAGGTCCTTGCAAATTAAAATGTTACAGTACCGCAGCATCTTTGGAGGAGTAACGTCATGATGTTATTGAGGGCATTGACAGAAATTCTAATCAAGAATGGATAGGCTGACCTAAGGCCTGGATCTTGTTTGTCCAGTTCTGGTCAGAGTAAGGTGGTGTCAGTGTCTTCTGACACCTGCACCCAGGTGTCCTTTGCAGGGTGGCTTGTACAGCTTGGGAAACATTGAGAACTGCTCCTAAAAGATTGTATATTCCTAAAAGATAGTATATTACAGAAATATTTCACAGTTCCTGCACAGGCTCTCATCTAACCTTTTATTTTAGTTTCTGTTTGCAGAAGCTCTTTTGTTGTTTTTTTGCTTAAAGATGATTTTGGAAGGTATCAGTTTCCTCAAAAAGGCCATTAAGGCCCAGAGCTGTAATGTAAACATCAAATAAAGATGAAGGAATGAGTTTTCCTTAATATTTTGGTCAGAGGACCTTCACTTGAGTGGCTAGAGTCAGTGGTTTTAACATTTAAGAATGATTGTATTTTGGAAGTGTGTTGCTGAGCAAGATCTGAAATGAAGAATCCACATTTTCACAAGCTAGAGAGTTTTATAATTTTGAGGACTACAATGTCTTGATTGTAGTTGTTTCCTTTCCCATCCATTTTATTCATAAATTCAAAGAAAAAAAAATCTGTGTGAAGAGCAGATGCAACTCACTTCATTAAATGATGAAAAGCCTTGTAATATCTAAATTAAAACACATGTCTAATTCATTCCCTTTATTAACTGCATAAATACCCACATATTTTTTTAATCACATGAAACATGAATTTTCCTAACAGTTACAATTAAAATATGCAAGAAAAATACTTAGGAACGTTGATAATTCAGTATTGTCTGATTTAGCAAGTCAATTAACCAGATCAAGGCCAGAAGATCTTATGCTTCTTTTGCTTGACTCCTGCTGAGTTGAATATGACTTTTGCTATTCGGAGATCAAGTAGCCACACTGTTAATTGTACTAGAGGTACACAAAAGGCATTAGAGGGAAACATAATCTGACAGGAAAATCAGAGAAGCCATAGGATGGAAACAACTGCCAGCCTTTATACAGGACAATGGCCTGCTATGCAAAGGAGAGTGACAGCTAGGAGGAAGTTTCAGTTCTGTCCAAACATTTTATTTTTATTGTGCTGTAATAATGAGCCAGCACAAGGATGACTGTGGTTGAAAACTGAGTTAGAATGAGGCACTAAGTCAGGCCAAGAATGCACCAAAGTACATCCTTGGAGCCAGTTCACAGCAGCTGCTGCTTGGTGTGCGCCGGAGAATTCCCAGCTTTATCTGAGATTGCAGTGAGGGATCGAAGGATCCTTTTTACCTCAGATTTGTATCACTCTGCTTTTAGAGCCTGGCTGCAGCATCAGAAACACCTGAACCCTCCATTACATGAGATCATGAAAAGCAAAGCACATATGGGGCCCAATGGCAGAAGGAATAAAGCCAGTGCTTACATTTAGTGATGGACTCAATTTTCCTCCTGTTTTATTGTAGAAAATCTGCTGTTCTGCAATAAATATGAAGGGAGAGAACCTGGGGAAAAGCAGGAAGAAGAAAAAAAATTTCAGTGGGATTGAGAAAACTGCACATGTAGGAAGGGGTTCTGGAGCTGCAATGTTCCCATGGGTGCTGATTGCATGCCCACTGTGGAACTGCTTTCATAGGCACATTTACAGCAGGAGAGGAATATCTGAAAAGAGGTGATGGTGGCTGAAGAGGAAGAACTCATGGTCTTTTGAGACTGGGGAGGATATGGGAGCAAGTATAGTTAGTGACAAAAACCACACTTTTTATTAAAAAGATCTCCTATAGCATTCAGTCCCCTGATTACTCAACTGGGAGATTTTACCCAGTATAAATATAATTTTGCCCCCCCTTTCCTTGTAGCATCTTAGGTGAGCTGGTGTAACCTGTGAAAAAGTTTTCTTTAAAATCTCAGTGTATTTGGCTCTTGCCAGCCTGCTCTCCACAAGGGAGCTGCTTCACTGGTGTCAGCTGGTGGGTATGCTGTGGAGCAGAATCTGACCTTTTGACCTTCACGTATTCCAGAAATAATTTGGGAAATGTGGAAGTTTTTCTTAGCCTTCAGCTCCGCGGTGGTTTGTAATCAAAGCCAATACATAGCAGTAACAAAAGGAAGCTGTCACATTGATAACTCTGCACTGAATGCAAGTGTAAATGCTCTCTATCCACAAACAGCTACTTTTTGGTGCCATTTATCTTCTGAATGCATGCTCGGATTTTACTTTGGCTCTTTTGTAGATGTTTGTTTTTGCAATTTGGACAGGTGAAACCAGCAAGTATGCAATTTGTGTAAACTAAGTGGTCTGTTAAGTGAAAAAAGCTTTAAAGTATACTGGCTGCAGATCTGATTTCCTCTAGCAATTCCAGCACAAGGACAGGACATGTGGATGAGTTCTTTATTTTGAAAACAAGTTCCTTTAGAACAACAGAGTGATTTTTGAAAGGTGTGGATATATATGAATTATGAGATTTATAAAAAGTCCCACAAATAAAAAAAATATCCCAATGAACCAAAACCTCAGAGGCAAAAAAAAGAGTAACCTGTGGGTGAACCTAAAGGCTGTTATACTATTTTTTTACAAGTAAGCTGACAATCTGTGTTTCAAAACGAAGACGAAGACTGTTCCATGGAAGAGATCTATGGCTGAACTATTTTACTATTTTGCTATGTCTTAGTATAAAAAAACAACCCATCTGAAAATTTTCCCACTAGATATCCTGATGAAAACCAGAGTGCTGATGTAGATCCAAAGGAATTAATGGAGATATATCAATTTGTACCTATTGCAGGTTTAACTCTTGATTTGTATTCAAGGACTTCAGCTCTGAGGAGTACAACTAAACACTGATTTTCTCTATGGTGTTACTTAGCAATGGGTGCTGTAAAATACCTCTAAGTTGAGAAAAAGAACAGAGAACATGTAGGGGAGACTGAACACAAGAAGAAAGGTCTAAGTGGCCTCTGCATTTATCATTGGGCAATCTCTTGTAACTGAGAGCTGAACTTTGTTTGCTCACGTATCTCTACAGCTCATGCTGTTGTGGGAAAGGAGCTGTGTGGCACCATCAGTGACAGCAGTGATGCCTGTACTGGGCAGGTCACCAGCTCAGGATGAGATGTTTTGTCCTGTGGGTAACCCATGTTGGTTCTGTTTTGGGTCTTGTGGATCAAATCCAGTGAGCACAGCTCTAATGCAGTCAGATAGTGGAGTGGCCTGCATATTTTTGCCTAAGAAAAACAAAAAAAATATTTTAAAAGTATGGGCCAAATAACCTAATATCATCCCACACTGGATTTCTAATAAATTCTAGCAATTTTAGAGATAAACATAACATTAATTGGAGCACTACCAGCTAAAGTAAACCCAGTTCTTATTAGGGGAAAGACCTACATAGTCTTGGTGATGATATGGACAAAATGGAAAATGGGTAAAATAAGAACTGCACAAAAAGAGTAAATTCATCCTGCTACTGCCCATCTAATGTGCTGCTTCATACATCCACCCTTACAAGAATATATCTTTAAACCAGTTATTTCTCTACCAGTGGGCCATTAAAGTGCCCTGGAAAGTGGTAAGATATCTATTTCATAATAACTTTTACTTTACCAGCAGGTGAGGCAAATTTTGAAGAGATGAAACGCCAAATTTGATTTAGTTATCTTTACATTATGAACAAGATCTCTATTCAGAGTTTTATACTCCCCTAAGTTTTAAAGGTTACTGTGAGACCTCTGTGGAAATAACCTTGGACTGGGAGCTGGATGGGCTGAAGGAAAATAAAGTACCACTTCACAACAATGCTTTCAAAGACCAAAGCAGCACTTTATCTCATGCATCTATGGCCATGTCATGACCATGGACTGGTCTAATAGGAAAAATGCTTCAAATATTAGTAACTGAAATATGTTTAAAAATGCAGAAATGGCCTAATTTATGTATTGTGCATAAAATATCATGATTAGCTTCAAGAAGCTGACCCTGGATCTGGTATTAATCCAGCAGGAACTTATTTTTGTCTCAAGTATGAAAAGGAAGAAATTATCAAATAGCTGTTCAAGTTAGCTTAATACAGCCACACTTCCATTTACTAGCAGATCAACGGTATTATGCTCATTTTTGTACATTCTTAATATTGGCTGTTGATTTCTTTTGCTTCCTATTTTGTTGAGCTCTGTAAGGTCATCCAGAATCATTCACATGAATCTAAAATATGGCATGATATTTATTTACTGTCGGTTATTTCTTTGCCAAAATAGAAAATGGCTGTAGACTTAAAATAGATCCTTGCATTATTCCCCATGATCTATTCAAACTCAAAAAGCTGGAGCCATTAATAGAGCCAAATTAAAATGCATGTGGCTGATAAAACTTAACACATGCAGCACAAGTAGAGAATAGTCAGGGCCTGTAGTTTTTAATGACAAAACAAACCAATAAATCATATCAAATGATTCATATAAACACGTAATAAGAGCATCTATTTACTTATCCAAACCTTGAGAAAAGTAATTTGTTAGTTTGAGCAGTGCCGTTGTTGCTGAGTGCTTTTCTCTGCCTTCAGATTTTGATGTACGAACCAGATTCACTGGAAACAAATTGGATGTTGTAAACGTCTCTTTTGGATTTTGATTTCCTTTGGTCTCCCAGACTGCTTGCAAGGATATTATGATCATTAAATATGGCTATTTCTTTAGACATTTAAGAGAAACTCAGTTCACCTGGTACTCCTGGTTGTTGGAAAGGAACTCTTTGCCCTCCAGCCATCAGTTCTCATGTTGTGACTGCCTGCTTTGCCACAGCTGAAGCCTGGTGCAAACCCCACTTTTGAGCACAGGTGTTGCCCGTAACATGTACATGTAGTAAACATGTCCTCTCTCTCCCATCTGACTTCAGTCCTGGTGTACCACTGGAGCTTTGACAGGAGTAATGAACTCCTGCTCTACCATAACAACAGACAAGGGAGAAAAACAAGGGTACAGGGCTGCTTTATTTAGGAACATATTTTAGCCAGAACTTTGTGTGCGGTGAAAGAACTGAGGGGAATATCTCTTTGCTTCATCTCTTAGTGGCAGAGGGAACCACAGCTATAGAGAGAACTTCCTCTAAATTCACCACTTCAAAATTTCTTAGGGATACTTTGAGAGTCACTGTAAATAGATATAAAGCAGAAATCTAACAGATTTTAGAAATGAAATAATATCTGTTTAGAAAAGGACACCTGCACTGTATAAAAGAATGCTGAATATTTCTTAGAGGGTCTTAGAAGCTGTCTTCTCTTTCTCTTCCTTAGGAACCTCTGCTGCTAAAAATTGCCTTTCGTAGGTAGCAAGTGTTAAACAGGATGCAACACCTCTGTGTTTTTGCCCTATGGCAGTCACTGCATTGGACTTGACGAGGCTGACTGAATTCCCACAAAGCACTTGCTTCTGCCTGACCATACTGTGTTTTCCACAGTCAGGGCCACACCTGTTGCTGAAGTGGTTGTAGGGTGCTATCCATGAAAATGAATCCCACAACCTATATGGTGGAGAGGAAGGGGTGGTTTAAGGATGCTGTCAGGGTTCATACTGATGGATGAGGCACAGGACACCAGACTACTAGCAAAGGTGAGCTGAGCATTTGATTTTGTTATCATTCTTATGGGCACACTGTTGCTGTGATCTCCAAAGCTGTGGTTTCCTTTACAGTGAAGATGGAGATGCCTTTTCATCACAGATGGAGAAGGCACATAATAGTTTCAGAAACTGCAAGTGTAGGCTTAAGTCAAGGGACTAGCTAGGAATTGTCTCTTAAATTCCTTTGGTAATTGTGGTACTGGTAATACTTCATGAAAGATGAATTATATATGTCTTTAAAGTGTCAATTATGTCATGTCCATTAACATAGAAAGACTTGTATTGCTTGAGGATATGAATAGCAGCTTACCCCCGCAGAAGAAATTACTGGGATCCTCTGAATTGTCCTGTTCTGAAGAATACATGAAGGATTGTGTGACAGGAGGAAGTGCAGCTGGCTCTGTTGGACTACTCCTACGTATTTTTTTTTAACTTGCCTATTTTTGTTGGATTTTATTCTTGAAAATATCCCTGAAGTATTTATGACCAAAATTCTTTGCACATGATTACTAACTCTTGAAAGAGTCTTTTTCTCAAGAGATCATTAGATGGCTGGCATGGTTGACCACAAAGGAAAGGCAGAAATTTCATTCAGAAATCAAAGAAGAAAGACATGAAAGAGAAAGCTAAAAGGAAAGGGAAAAGGGAGTTTGAATATGCCTTACATAGGCCTATTAAGTTCACATTTTATTTGTACTAGGTAACATGAGGAACACTACTGAACACTGCAGTGAAGCTCCAGGGAGCTTTTTAATTCTTTCCTTGCATCACAGAATTGATTGTTTTCTGAAAACAGGTACCTCAGGACTCTCTGAGTAGCTTCTAGCTTTTTACCATGTCTTCCTTTGTTTTCATACTGGTGACTCTCTTATTCCTAGACCCAGAAAAGCCATATGCCTTTCGTTCCCTAGTGCATGAACTGACAACTAAACTGCCCCAAATTTTAGCCTGCGTGAATAGCAGGAGCTGATTCTGTCTCCTGCCATGTACTGCTGTGTTCTTATTTACCTATGTATGAACTGATTTTGCTGGATGGATACGATTTTATGAAATATTAAAATTTACAGGCTGAAGAAACAAGGGGCTCTGTCCCAGAGTCCCTTTTCTTAGTCTGTGGTTTCACCACTCAGCCTCCCAACTTCTCCTAAACTAACGCATTTCTTCCATTAATGTGCATCAGGCAAGACCTATTGATTGGCCTCACAGCTTTTCTTTTTAAAATGAAATATTGTCTTTTTGCAGTAAAATGATACTTTCTTCCTCCCCTTCATACTTAAAGCAAAAAGTCATGGATGTCTTGTATTAAGCTTTTGGAGGTTAGGGTTAGAGAAAGGCAGTCACTCTTGAGATCTTGTTGTATCATGTTATTTTGAATGAAAAGACAATGAGAATTTGTCCATTGCAGTATGTCTCCCTGTGCTGGGATGAGAAGAGGCTCCATAACTGCACTTCTGAATGGCTGACGCAGAGGGAGGCTAGAAAGGATGGACTGGATGGCAGGCATGGACTTGTTCGCTTCCTTACCTGCACTCTGACACCTGCACAAGGTTAAAGAGAAAATCTGTTAAATCACATTATCACAACTTGAGATAACCATGTAGTAGCAGTTGCCCTGAAAGGCATCTGTCAGAGACTTTCTGGATGTGACTATGAACGGCCAGAGCCATTTACATACTGGTGGGGTGCTGAAGAACACTGGGCACTGCTTGAAAGAGTTGCAGAGTCAGGTTCTAATCTCATTTGAATCCAAGTAACTCCACTGAATTTCTGTAGTTTATATTTGATTTACAACTCTTGAAGACCTAAGAAGAGGTGTCTGAGGTTGCTTATTTCTATAATTTAAATTCAACAAATTCAAACTCATCTGGAATAGTCAATGTCTATTGTTAACTATTCAATTTACATTGTCAGAAATTTTTGCCTTTTTACTGGAACAGTAACCTTAAACCCTGGATCAAATATCCAAGACTTATGTTAGTTCTGCACAAATCTTTATAGTAGTCCCTGGTGAGTTTAACTAAAGTTAGTAAATGCTGAAGTCGATCTAGTGACTCTCTGGGCATTGTATATGACTTCTGCCTGGCAGATGGACTCTATGGAATTGAAGCAGGAGGACAGTTTAAAAAGGCAGCTGGGCATTAACTGGGAGACAGTATGACATGGACTCAACTGGTCAAGAGCAGAGACGTTTCCAGCCTAAACTTACTGTTTACTTATTTTCTTATCTTTTCCAGATTAAAGACAGGGTAGAAAATAAGTAAGCCCCCTTAATGATAGGATATATGCAGAACAAATAATGTCTCCCAAACAGTCTTCATGTGCTTCTATTTATAGTGAACTGAGGATCTAGAAAACCATGGAGTAAATCTGTTTTTCTGAGGGATCTCACTGTACTCTACACTACAACCAGATTTGTACAATGAAAACAAAACATAAGGGGGTACTGTCCTGGCAGAGCAGACTTGCTGTGTCTGCATGTCCTATCTTTTCTGTTGCAGATCTAATGGTCATTTTACTCTCTGATATTAGTTAAGATCACTACTGTTGTGGCTTTCAAGTTATTAACAAGTAGCAAAACACATAAGGAAATTAATTTATGTTCAGTTTATGCATATAACTAAGTTATATGCAAGGAAAATTTTACAAGTAATGCATGAAACATGCTGAGAGTAATTTATGAAATTAATAACTGGATTTTGTTATTTTATGAAGTGGCAATTTGAGCTTGCAGGCTAAATTTTGTCATCAATTCTCATGGAATTAATTTTTCTCCAATTTAGGCTGGTGTAACTGAGCAGAATTTGTTCAGTATGTTTAAAATAGAGACAGAAATTACTCATAACCAAGGCACTTCTTCACTACTATTCACACTTGTTCCCTTAGCACTGTTGTTGATGTTGTTTTTTTTCTATGGCAGCAAATAAACAAATTAACATAAGTATTATTTGGTAGGTTGTTCTATTTAAAGGTGTTGAGACCATGGAAAGAAAAAACATTAATCATGAAAGCTACATGAAGAACCACCTCCTGCAGACTTTGTGTCTCTGTGATTTAAGCAACAACTCTAAATTATTCTCAAGGTTTCCAGACCCATTTTGTTCAACCTTTAGTTAAAGATCACTTCTAGCAGGCAACCAGTTTTATTAATCGCTTGGGTGGTCATATGAGCCAGTGTGCTCTCTACACATATGTCTTGTAATAACTCTACAGTGACCATAAAACTGCTGCACATTTTATTATATGGTGACATATAGGCAGGAGAGAAGATGTTATAGCTGTAGGTGAAGCATATTTCTTGTAGCCTGGAGTAGTGAATGAAACTGATACTCAGGATTTAGAAAGAAAACCCCATCACTAGAGAAAAAATTACAGTGTGGTGCTGCTTTTCCTTCCCACCAGTGTTTCTGCAGGGAGATCTGCAATGCAGCCTGCAATTCCAGTCCACAAGGGCTAAAAATAGGTGCCCAGTGCTTGCTGGTTGCAGCACTTCACATCACACAAGCATGAGGGTCCTGGGGGACTGTGGTGAGGCCCCCCATGATCAGCAAGCTGCACTAAGAGGCTGCCACTCCTGCAGGAAAAAAATATCTTGTTTGTGAATTTCTGGAGAGAGGATGATCCTCCAGGTGCCCCTTTGCCTTTCTGCTGCCCCCAGCGAGGATGGGGACCTGGAGGGCATCCAGGATGGGCACTGGGGTATTGGGGTGTTGTGTTTGTCTGTACCTGCCTCCAGCCGTGCCTGGCCTGGTGCTGGTACTGCTGCCTAGGGAGCAAATTGTTGGGTGCATTCAGTGCAGCTGGCCCTTGCCTGATGTCAACCCGCGTGTACTGGCTATAGATGGGTGAAGTAAAAACAGCCCCTGCTTTCCTGTTTACGCACTCAGGCTTCCTCTGAGAAGTTCTTGAATAAAAACAGCTGGGCTTGACAAAATAGCCTTTCTATTTATTGCACTGGGAGCAAGCACGGTGATGGTGGAAAGGGGCTGGGTTGACCTAAATTGCCTGCTTGCGCCTGGGGGTGGGGTGACACTGGCTGGCTCCGCAGAAGGGGCTGCTTGTGGCCTGGTTGGTGTGCTAGGCCCTGGGTCCAGGGGCAGCCCTTGCTTACCACACTCCACCACACTTAGAATCCCTTTTGTGAGAGACCAGGAAAGAGAAAAACTTCATTTTAGTGGCTTTGTGGCATCCCAGGCTCCTTCCTTCTACCCTGATGAATTCTTTCTTCCAGTCCTTCCCAGTTAAGCTGTTAAAACTGGATTTTGGGTGTTTTCCAAGACTAGTAAAGGAGATGTATTTTCAACTATGACTAGAAGAGCATTTCTATAGATAGGAAGATGTTAGATCCTGTGTCTTAATAGTCTTTGGGGTAGTGGCTGTGACAACTGTTGTTCCTTAGTTCACTGTGAGAAACAGGACCTAAATTATTGTTAGAGACATGGACATAGGATAACTGCAGTTGAAAGGGACCTTGGAGGTCATCCAGGCAAAACTTCTGCTCAAGTCATGGCTAACAAGGATATGAGGAAATGGAATGAAGCTGTGTCAAGGGAAGCTCACAGTTTCAATATTAGGAAAAGGTTCTTCACACAGAGGGTGGTCAGGCACTGGAACAGGCTCCCTGTGGAAGCAGCCACAGTACCAAGACTATCAGAGTACAAAGAGTGTCTGGACAGTGCTCTTAATCAGATGGTTTACTTTTAGGTATATACTTTTAGGTAGTTCTGAGAGAAAGAGGGGTTTGGACTGATCCTTATGGGTCCCTTTCCACTTGAGGTATTCTATGATTCAATAATTCTAACTTACAGCTAGGTCTGACTGCTAGATGTATTTTAAATACCTCAAAGGATGGAAATGCCACCAGCATCTCTGAGCCCCTGTCCCAGTTTTGTACCACCCTCACCAGACCTGGTCAGATTTTCCCTTGTTGCAGCCTTTTACTGCTGCTTCTTGTCCCTTCCTGTGTTCCTCTGAGAAGACTGTAAGCCTCCTCTACAACCTCCCTATATGTAGTTCAAGACAGCAATTAGACCCCTCCTTAGTCTTCTCCACATTGAAAGACTCAGCTTATCAAATATCAATTGTTCCAGTCCCCACACCTCTGCTGCAGATATTCCTAGCTGGACAAAATCTCTCTCATAAATGGGCTCAGTTAAATTGCTCAGTTAAATGGGCTCAGTACTCCAGACAGAGACACAAAAGTACCAAAAGTACCAACTCGGCAACCTCTTCCTTTTGTCTTCTTGCGACCACCTTGCTAATGCAGCCAATGCATGGTTAGTCTTTGAAAGATGCACTGATTGTTCATATTTAACTTGTTGTCCAAGACCAGCCCAACACTTCCTTGCAGAGGAGCTGTCCTCAGTCTGTTCTCCTGCATCAGGTCAGTGTCAGCTCTAGCACATATCTCTGAGGAACATTGCTCTTCAATGTCATTCCTTTGAAGTGTTGACTGTTGCTCTAAGCCTGCCAGCCTAGAAAGTCTTTCACACATCTTGGAATCTGCCCAGGGTCCATGTCTGCCCAGTTTGTCTCCAGGCGGGACTATGTCAACAGGCCTGCTGATGGTGAGGAAAATGACATGCACTGCTTTGTTTCTCCACAAAACCAGTCCTCCTGTTGTAGAGGGCAGCTGAGTCAGCCAGGCAGTTTGTCATTGGTAAATTTATGCTGGTTTCTCCCAGCCAACTTCCTAAAAATGACTCCTGCGAGAATTTCTCTGTAATCTTTACCAGAACCAAGGTAATTCTGACTATTTTGTATAACTCCATCTCCTTGATTTTTTGAGGTTATTTTTGACTGACTGTAATATTCTTAATATATGGGAATTATTGATTTTTAGATATAAATATGATTTACTGATTGATTGATTGATTGATTTTAAGATGTAAATATGAGGCCTAGAACTCAAGGAATCCATCAACTATTCCTTAGAGTTATCCACATTCCCTAAAAAACAGTGTTTCTAATTTATAGGTGTTTGGCAACATACAACTACACATAGAAGCTAGAGGTAGCTTTCCATTTCTTTATTTACCAGAGACAGGATAGACTCATAACAGTGGAAAAAATTGAAAATAATAATATAGGTCAAAATTAGTAAGTATATCTGAAAATCAGAATACAATTGTAATTCTGTACATCCCAAGTGAGGTGTCTAATTATTAAAGCACTTAAATGTGTTTTCAAGTATAAGAGTTTGTACAGTGCAGGTCATTTAAAATTAAAGATTTTGAAGGCACTTTGATGGGCTTTAAACTAAAAATGTGTGTCTAATTATATAAATCAGAGTCTCTCATCAGTGAGACAGCCCAAAACCCCAAACTCTACCATTCGAACAGGAACAATACTATTGAAAGAACCTACTAATAGGTCAATGTTAGTGTGTATAAGCCAAGCAGCAAAGGGCAAAAACATACTCATTCACTGGATGTTAGGTGATCTGTTCAAGGAAACAAGCTTTTTGGTATATCTGGATTGAGAAAAAGAGGAAAAGAAGTTCACCTGCCTCTTCTGTCTTAGGTTAAATTGTGAAAATTTTTCTGCAGTGCTGCCAGTTTTGACAACTTAATTTCAAATATGTATAAGGTGGCATTTGATATAATGTCCCTACATGATCGGACAGCCATTCAATGAACTAAAATTAATTGTGCAGTTGAATCAAATCAATTAAGAAGTAAGAAACATTTCTATATTAAAAAAAAGTATCCCTTTTTATTTAATCTCATTGCTGGATTTCATTGTTCATTTGCTGCTGTTCCAGGCATAAGCCATTTGGCTTACACACATGTCTGGCCCACATTCCTGCAAGAAGTCTGTATTTACTATGGTGAGAGAGTCCATCAAAGAAAAAGAGAGAGATGTGAAGAGAAGATTCTTGGAAATTTGATGACTGGAAAAATGATAGTTCTTGCCAAGGATTTTTCTGAAGACTGGAAAAAACAACAGGACTGGGGACCAGCTATCTGTGGGGTAAGGGAACTTTTAGCGTTGACGTCTTCCATTCCTCAGAAAGACACAAATTCCAACCCATTAATCTCTGGTGGGGTCAGCAAGGTCTCCTGCTGTTCATAGTGCATTGGCAGTCAAAAATATTCTCAAAACATTTCAATAGGATTTGAGACCTCTATCCAAAACATTTTTTAAAATGTCATCTGACAAATAGTATTTTTAGCACAGCCTGATATTTATTAAAGCTTAAGAAGCTGAACAAGGTATCATGAGTTAAGAGTTTACAAAAAGCTGAAAATCTTTCTGGTTGTAACACTGACATTGCTACTAAATCTTACAGGGTATTTATTAGCGAAAATGATAATAACTTTATAAATCTAGACAGTGTGTGACAACAGACATTGATTTAAGGAAAAAATTACTTTGAGCTATGGTAAGAAGATGTTTCTCAAGACCTTGGCCTCCTTGTTTCATGTATAAAATTCCACCTCTTTGCTGGTAAAGAGCAGCCCTTGTCTGACTGTCAAAAAAAAAAAAGAAAAGACAGAGGCCTTGCTCAGATGATTGAACCCTACAATGGCAAAGATGGATGATTTCTCTTCTCTGTCTGAGAGAAGGAACTATAAGGAACACTCCTGAACTCATGTTCAAATGATATGAACTAGGCTATCTTAAATCATCAATAACATGTACTACTGTTGCCACTTAGACTGTTGAACTTTCAGAACAGATTTTAAGTTTCTCCCAGTAGTTTCAAGGTTTGGATACTTTCAATGAGGTTTTTATGCATTCACAGCATTCCTAGTATTTTAGGAGCAGCAGTAGCTTCTGATGAAAGTGTGTCCATTGGCACAACTGGGCCCTGTCAGCCTCAAGTAGCACAGTGTCGTCACCAAGATGCTCTCTGTCATTAATACCACAGTGCAGGTGATAATTAGTTTTGTCCATAGGTTCTGTTAGTTTAGCAAGTGTTTATTCACACTGAAGCATATTTTACTGGCAGAGAGCTCCAAATTCAGACAAATCTCAATTTTCTATTATTTTTAGCAAGTTTTGAGTAATTGTTTTCTGAGAACCACAATTATTCCTTCAGAAAGTCATATATGTAGGGCTCCAACAGAACACAAGATATCCTAAGACAGGAGGACAGAAGGTGCCTGCTAATCTTTTCCTGTAATTTTCTTGATCCTACAGTGCCTTGTACTGCTGAGGAAATGAGACAGTGAGCCAAAACCATCTCCCCAGGGCGTTGCCAAAAAGACGCTTTGTCCCTGAACTGTGAAGATGATTTTTTATGTCTTGCTCCTGTTTAAAAAATGATGCACAGGCTTGTTGGGGCTTCTCTGTTTGGTGAAATGATCACAACATGAGCTAATCAGACATGCACAATAAGGGGAAGACAATAATGTGTGATTACTCTTTGCACCATTGCAGGAATATTTTTAGCCTGTCAATGCTTTTCTTGCAGGGTTTGGGTGGACTCTGCAGTGCAGAAGGAAGTGATGAACATCTGAAGACTAAGTTGTTTGACACAGAATCACAGATTCACACATTCACAGAATGGTTGATGTCGGGTGGGGTCTCGATCACCTAGTCTGACTCCTCTGCTCAGAGCAGGGTCACAGGAGGCTGTCCAGGACTGGGTCCACCTGAGTTTTGAATATTTCCAAGGATGGAGACTCTATAGCCTTTCTAGGAAACAAGTCTGGACACTGGATACTGCTGAGAAGAGCCTGGCTCTGTCTTCACCTCCCCTCCCACTGATAAGCTCCACCAAGCTTTTTCTTTCCTAGGCTAAACAGTCCCAGCTCTACCATCCTCTCCTTCAATGACAGATGCTCCTGTACCTAAATCATCTCTGTGGTCCTTCCCTGGAGTCACTCCAGTATCTAAGGGACTCTTTTGTGCAGGGAGCCCAGGCTTGGATCCAACATTCCCGCTGAGTCTCACCCATGCTGAGAGAAGGGAAAGGGTGACCTCCCTCAGACTGCTGACAACATTTTCCTAATGCAAAGCAAGATGCTGCTGGCTTCAAGGACACACTGGTGGCTCATGTTCAACTTGGTGCCACCAGGGTGCCTAGATATTTTTCTCCAAAGCTGCTTTCCAGATGGTCAGACCCCACTTGTACTAGGGCCAGAACTTGGGATTTCTCTTTGTTGAACTTCATGAGACTCCTGTTGGTGCATTTTTCCACCCTGCAAGATCCTTCTAAATGGCAGCATGTCATGCTCATCTGGTGCATCAGCCACTCCTCGCAGTTCAGTATGGTCTGAAAACATACAGGAAGTGCATTATGTCCTGTGATCCAGGTCATAAATGAAGACCCTAAACCCTATGGGCCTCAGTACCAACCCCTGAGGTGACTAGCCTCCATCTGAACTTCATGCCACTGATCACAAACATTTGAGCATAGCAGTTCAGCCAGTTTTCCACCCATCTCACTATCCACTCATCTAGCTCACTCAGTATTTCACTTTGTCAATTAAGATGTTATATAAGACATTGTTGACACACTTGGTAAAATCCAGAATAAAAATCTTCACTGCTTTCCCCTGATCCACCAAGCCAGACATTTCCTCATACAAGGTTGGTCAGGCATGTTTTCTCCATTGTAAATCCATGCTGACTACTTCTAATCACCATTTTGTCCTTCATGTTTGTAAATGGCTTACAGAAGGATTTGATCCCTAACCTTCCCAGGGACTAAGGTGAGGCTGGCTGGGCTATGGAGATCACTGATCTCCTTGCCATTCTTGAAGATAGGAATGGCGTAAGTTTTCTTCAGCTGTCAGGACCTTTTGCTGCTTGTCATGATGTTTCAAAGACAATTGAAATTGACCTTCTAGTGACATTGGCCAGGTGTCTCTGCACGTGTGTGTTTGTCCTATCAAGTCTCATGTTCTTGTTTATGTTTACTAATCAGATTCTTCTCTACTGTGGATAAGTCTTCCTTGCTCCAGATTGTCCTTCTGGTCTCATGGCCTGGAATTGCTGAAGGCTGCTCTAATTGGTAAAGATCAAGGTGGAGAAATCATTGAGAACTTCCAGGTCCTTTGCTTTCAGGTCTCCTGCCCCTTTCAGCAGCAGGACCACATTTTTCCTAGTTTTCCTTTAGCTGCTCATACACCTTTATAAGCCCTTTCAGTCACCATTTATGTCTCTCCTGAAGTTCAACTTCTCATTTTCTTTGGCTCCCAAAATCCTGTTCCTGCACATGCAGACATTGTCTCTGTAATCTTGAGTCACCTGCCACTACTTCCATCTCGTGTATGCTTATGCACAGTGACAATTCATGTCTCCACCCCTCCCTTCTCCTTCCCTGCTGCTTGGCAGGCAGACAGCCAGGCAACTGCCAGAATTGCTCAAAGATGAAAATGGTTTGGCTGTCGTATAAGGCACTTATCTTTAGGTGACTACCCCACACTGCAGCAGCAGAAGTTGCAGCCAGCAATTGAGGTTTGAGGCCTTGACTAAAATGCCTGCAGTTCCCATCAGTGACTAAGCACTGGATTTTGTTTTCATTAGCTCAAAGTCAGAATCTCAATTACTGTGTAAAGTGCTGTGCTCTTTTCCCCTGCTGATGGCTTGATATCCAGATTTAAGCCCCAAACACATTTTCAGAACTTGGCAGGTGTAATGAAGCAGTGGAGACAGCTTTAACTGTGACAAAGATATCGAACAAAACTGTCATGTGGAGGACAGGAAGCACATTAATATTTCAAAGGCAATATTAATGCTCTTGCTGGTTGCTGTCGTTTGATACATCTTTGTTAAACTTTGAATAGCAGTGATTTTGCTGGCAGTGAAGTCTTGTCTTAATAAAGCAAGAGGAACATATGCTATATTGGCACTGTTCATGTGTTGGGGAGTCTCAGCTTTTCCTTCCATCGTTTTCTTTCGGAAGTTATTTGTCAGCACAGCAGTTATGACATTATCGTTCTATTACCGTGCTTCTTGACTCTGTTTTCCTTACTAGCAAGGCCATTTTTGTGAGTATTTCCATAATGTCATGCAACACCTAACCCATTTGACTCCAAAGAAGCAAACATAACAATAGACTGGTTAATACCTTCTATCATATTACTCTGTGAAAAATTGCCATTTAAATGCAGGCTAAGAGGCCTCAGACACAGAACGGGTCAACCAGATATGGTCAAGTCAGTGCTGAAAAAAGAAACAGCGTCACAGAACCATGGAATCACGGAATAATTTGGGTTGGAAGGAACCTTTGAAACTCAACTAGTCCAACTCCCCTGCAATGAACAGGGACACCTTCAACTAGATCAGGTATGATAAGCAGGACAGTCAAGGCACAGACTTCATTTTAATGTCTGTATCTCATGACTTGACTGAGTACTGTGACAACGTTGGCGGCTGTAGGTAGGGACAGAAGAGGTGACTATCAGGTATTCCCCGTATTTTTGACCATCTGGTTGCTAGAGTGCCTTCTGGGCCAGCAAGCCCTGCATCTCCTGCTGCCACTTCAATTGCTGCCATCTAGTGTCACCTTGTGGGAGGACAAACAGCAAAGGTTGTGCCTGTTCTCACTGCGGCGAGATCAAGGAAGACGCTTTCCTTTTTCTTTCAGAATCAAGTTGACTAGCAAGTATGATTTCAGCCATGGGACAGGCTAGATTCACACAGCTTTTTACCTTTTTTAATCTCGAGGCTAGAGCAGTTATCCAGGAGCCTTTAGCTATAGACACTCTTTTCTGCTAAATGGATTTGAACCCACATCATCTACTTCCCATGAAAATGCCCTCAATAGTAGCATAAGCACTTTCTTCTTCTGACCTATTTCTTGTCCTGCCATATGTGATCACCCACTTGCCACTTCTAGGGATGCCACCACAGTGGCTAGGATTTGCTGTCTTGGTTCTGTCTTGTGCTAGTAATTTGGATCATGACTAAAGTCAGTCTTTTTACAAGTTTCCTGAGGCAGACAGGATTTCTGGTGTCCTCTCTCTCCTGCAGTACCCCAAAGCTGGGACAGAATCAGTCTACTTCTTGGAGTATTGATAGGGCAACTGATTTGCTCAGTCTGGGTATGTAGTTACCAGCAGCATGCAGGAACATATTATAATGAAAGGCTATCTGAAACAATCAGAAAAAATTCTGTGTGTGCTGTAATTATCTTAAGAAACAACCTGCTCATTTGATAGTATTTTTTTTTTCCGTTAGAATGTGATTTTCAAAAACTTAATTTTTCCTGACCACAGTATCCTAAATAATGAACATCCACTTACAAGGAAAATTTGAAGGGATTTTACTAATGGATACAGCGGGGTTTTAGGGTAGAGTCATAGGTCCTCAGGCTTTGACTGGAATTTTTTAGGAACAGGGATCCTCTGTGTGCAGTAAATACATCTATATGTGTATTGTCTAGGGTATTAGCAGAACTATTCAAGTGCAAGTAAATATGGGAATGTTATGTTGAAAATCTCAGTTATTTCTAATTGATGAAAATACCCTGGTGTTTATACAAACCTACACAGTGACTCACAATGAAATGAAGTCAGCAAAATACCAGACGTTTTTACATCCAAAACAGAGACAAGAGCCATATGTTCATAAAATACTTCTCTCCTTAGTAAATGTTTATGAAGAAAATGAATGGATAATTTCCAAAAAGAGAGGCTTGTGTAATACTATTTTCAGATAACAGAAGTAATTTTTTCATTTAAGATTTTTCCTTTTCATTTGCTTATTTTCATTGCAAATCAGATAACACAGAGGGATATCTACTATAGCACTTGTAGATATTACTTTATTGTCGTCTCTGTCTACCAATGCAGCAAAAAATACAGGAAAACATTTTTCCCTGTAGACCAGAAACCCTTGACTGTTACTGAATGATGGCCCCGTATCCAGTGCCCATGGTCAGACAGAATTTTATCTAGTAGGTGTTGGGCCTGGAGAAACCCGATGTCAGTGGAAGACATTTTTCATCTCAAAGCTTAGTCTTGGGAGATACCAAGTTCAACAGCAACTGAGCCCTCTAAGGACATGGTAAGAGTTATTGCTTCTCCCTCAGGTATGGGGAATTGGGTAAAAGCAAATTTTGTTTTGGTCCTGACCTGATACTAAATATTCTCTTATTGAGCTTTTCTGCATTAATCTGAGTTATTTATTTTCTTCAGTTGCTTATGGATCTTTTAGTAATGAGGATACTAACTTACTGATCAATGTTGAAAGTATCAGCAGATAGACCCAAGCAGATTCTACAGGTAAGTAGCAAGTGTTTGCTTTCTTTTACAATATAAGGACAAGGAATCATTAAATGAAACTAGTAGGGGCAGTTTCAAAGCAAACAAAAGGACAAGGCTTCATTGAGAAAGAGAGTTAAGCCGTGGAATTCTGCGATGAAAAATACCATGGCTGTTAAAAGTTTACACGGGTTCAAACACAACTGAGCACATGCATTGGAGTAGAAGGTCTACCAAGAGCTGTTAAAAGGATAGACACATTCCCAGCCAAGGATTTTCAAGTCTATGCTTTGTTTTCATACTATTCCCCTTACCTCAGTTCCTGGAGCTGCGCAATAGTCTGGATTGATCTGTGGTGTAAATCTGTCTATTTGTGGAGCTACATGTTTGAACTTTGTCTTCCTGCCTATAAAGATGGCAAAAAACATCTCTCACATTCAATTCTGAGCAACCATCAGTAGCCTGTAGTGGATCCCAGGTAGGAGGAGAGTTGCAGAATATAAAACAATGTAAAGAATACAATACAGTTCGCAATACGAGTGCATTATGATAGCCATCCTGGGAAGCAAAAGAATGAGGACAAGTAGAGTTTTTATTTAATCTATCTGGGAGAAGAATTATTCATTTGACTGAGTTGCAGACTTTCATAATCTGGAATAATACACTGCCTATTTTTGTATGCAGAAAGAAAGTAACAGAAAAAACCCACATAGACATGTGGATTGATCCGGATTCTTTGCTGGTGTTGAGAAATAATTTTACCTGGTTTCTAGATTCAAGACAAGCTATTGTAGGTAATCATACTATTAACATTTTAATTTGCTTTGTGGGTTCTCAACCAACCACTAAGCTTATTTGTTTTCTTTGACTTGGCTATGTTTTTGATATCTGCAACAGGATGGTTTTCCTGTGTCACTGTTCATTTGGGCCAATATAAAGCATCAGTTATTTTCTAATATTTGAGTAATTGTGTGTGAGGGTAAGGGATGGGTTTACCACTCTTTCCTGTTGTACTGGAGAATTTGATATCCTGTGGCCTGTACACAATATCACATCTAATATTCAGAGCTCCTTGCTTAGATCATAATGGGGTAGGAAGTGTGCCTTAATAGGTTGCCCTACACAAATTGTCTGATAATTTATCATGGTCTCAGTGGTAGTTCTGGAAGCCACAATCCATGTTTTGTTTGCAAACAGGTTTTTCTTTATCGGATGTGGAGGTACAAAATCTACCTAAAGCTTTGTGTCCCAAACTTAAGGGACCATGTCTACAATCAGTAGATTTTTCAGGTTTTTATTTCTTTAGTAAATTTGTAAGCTGGAAGTTGGTTTCCATGTTTGTGAGACACAGGAAAAGACAATGTTTATCAAGTCCCTTTTGTTAGCTAGTGCTGATGATAAGGCATTTGTAGGCTGACATTCTCTCTACAATCCAATATCTTAATACCTTTATATGAATCCAGCATTCAACAATTGGCATTTCCAGGTGTCAAATTCTATTTGCTGATCCCCAGTCTTTACTGGTTTTGGAGTAGTTTTCGAGGCTACTGTGTTAGTCCTTCAAGTGCAGAGATTCCTTAGGTCTTGCAAATTCTCAAAGTTGTTGTGCATCCACTGGGCTGCTGGCAGGACAGCCCTAGCAGGATGCTGGTCCTTGCTGCTGGATGAAGCTCTCTGTCCCAGTGACTGCTTCAGACTTCCATTCTCTGATGATCACAATCATCTTTGCAATCAACCTGTGGGCTTGTTCAGTGTGCACTAGACTATTTGTCCCTTGTTCAGGGAGTGAGGGCTATTCCCTTTTCTTGATATTTTCCTTTTGGTCTGTCTTTTCTAATGTATTTACATAAATCTTTAATTCATAAAATCCCACAATGCAGAGTAGCTCAGTATTGCAAGCTTTGAATTTCACCTATTTAACTTACGGGTGTTTTTTTCAAAGCTAATGAAATGGTTTCTGGCATCCTTTTAGCATGTACACCTTTTCAAAGCTTGATTTTAATAAAAATAATTTTTTATTGTAGTTTTTGCCATTTTTCATGCTGGGTAGTTCTGTTGTAATTGTCTTGTATCCGTACCGTACATGTTAACCTGGGTCTGTATGTGTGAAGAGATCTGCAGTCTTTTACTATTCTTGTAGGTCGCTCTGAATGCCAAGCATTATGTTAATTTCCTATATTTGCCACCATGACCAATTCCACATACAGCTTTTTTTTTTTTTTCTCTCTGTGAGATAAAGAACTGCTGTTTCAGCATGTCACAGCACATAAACCACTCTTCAGCAGGTGTTTCTGCACAGGTTTCTACCCTGTGGAGAGCAGAAAGTAGCCCAGGAGTGTTTACCCTGTGCAGCCAAAAGCAGCCTTCCTTTGCATGCCCCATGGCACAGCTGCTGCTCAGCCCGTGGTGGGCTGGGTATGCTCTTGTACAGTCTCCAGAAAATGGGTCCACTCCAAAGCAATTTCTTAAGCTTTCTACTAATTTTGTCTCCTCTCTGGTCAGAACAGGAAGAAAAGTCCTACTTCAAAGGTGGCTCCTAACCTGGGCTTCATTTCAAGCAATGGAAATAGGACAAACCAGGCTGAGGAAGAAAAAGCCTGTGCCTTCCCTCAGGCTGCAGCAGTAACCACCACCCACATTTAACATGGAGGAGAGAGCTGTTCTATACCAAGATAACCCCATGGTACCCACAGTATGCACCTACAGCTCCTCCTGCTCCATCTACAGCTCTCTGCTCCATCTAGACTTAAGTCTATTGGGGAGGACCACATCCAGCTCATCACAGACTGGGGTTTCTGGGCCTACCAGGCCCGAGGGCTGGCCTCCTTCCGAACATTTGTACTGTCTGGATATACATTAAGCCCATCAGAGTCTTGTGGTAAAAGCAAATGGATCACAAATGAGTGGAGAAAATCGAAGCTGTTTTCACATGGGTTCTGCAAATGCTGAATTCACTGTGCACTACCTGAATAGAAAGGCCACATGCAACTAAAGGAAATATGAGAAAGGAAAACAGTCCCCTGACTTGTTTTCAAATTGGTATCTGCCTTCCTGCCTTTTTTTTTTTTTTTTTTTTTTTTTTATGGGAATATGTGGTGCTGTGGGTTGGGAAATAAACAGATTTAGCTGGAAGCAACAGATCTGCTTCTTTAGTCTCACAGCACAGCAACACTTGAATAAACACGAAATGTCCCTGGGAAGAGCCCTCCCGAAGCTACTGCCAAGTGACAGACGGGTGAGTTGAAAGGTTGCAACGAGAAAGTCAAACAGAAGGGCACGTTCATTAATGCAGAATACAAGGAGAGAGCAGGGAGGATCTGTCCTTGAGGAGGCAAAAGGAAGACTTGATACTTTCTCAGCAATGAAGCACTGCCACTGGGAAATATGCTAGCATGCTAAAAGGATTTTTTGGGGATTTTTTTGTTGCTTTTTTTCCCCCTTGTTAGAGAAATTTCCCAGAAGCTTGGTAGAGGAGGGAATATTCATAGCTTTGGCAGGTCTGTATATAATTATATAATATTATGATGTAGCTATATAAGATACAATATTATTATATAATATTATAATATAATACTTTCCTTGTATGTTTACTGAGAGGAGGGGAATTTTAAAAGCCTACTACATTACTGCATCCTTTCTACATGTCTTGATCTTGCTGTGGGGATGAGGTAGGAGACACATCACCCAGGTGTGTCGTACAGCATCAGGTCTTTTTCATCACAATTGTGGCTAATTACCATCATTAATTAGTAAGGTAATTTCAAGTCTTAGTCTCACACTAGAAGGAAACTGGAGAGAGGGTATGCAAAGTAACTGAAAGTAAGTCTGGTTAATTTCAGTGACCTAGGGTGAGGCCAGATCCTGTGTAGCAGATAGTGTTCTCAAAACAAGTGAGAGAGATTTTAAGGCAAGAGCTTGTGAAATAGAATGAGACTTCTTTTCACTTCCACTGTAAATTTTATATACATCTAATCAGTGCGATATTGCAGTTCTTTGCTCTGAAAAGCATGATGTCCTTATGTTGCAGGTCCAAGTCTTGCACAGCAGTTACATGCTTGGCAAAATGGAGATACTGTAAGACTCCATGTGTTTTAGAGATCTTGGACTGCTCCAGGTCTTGGAAAGCCCATTATTTTAAGTGTAAGCAAACCCAGGCAGCCTGGACGTGTCACCAGTCAGCATGGACTCTGAAGCTACTTGTTTTCTTTCTGAGTTGAGCACTACACACCTTCCTTTCCTTCGCTGTGTACTTCCTCCTGTCACTAGCCCCATCCTCTGATCGTCTTCATCTGGGAGCTTCTCAAGGAATCAAGATGATGCAACCATGTTTCTCTTCCCATGGTATCTGTTCAGGGTGATATTTCTCCACTTGGTGCTTTGGTGGCTTCTCCATGTTCCAATTTTTTTTCTCTGTTTTAAATAGGCTGAAGAGGATCTCATCACAAGTTAACAGCAGAATTCCCTGTTGACTCTTATAGGATATACCCACTCTGTCTGGAGAATACAAGGAGTGAAGGCAGAAACTAGAACCTCCATGGTCAAGAGGTGGCTTTAGTCCTGTTCAATTAATTAATCTACACCAATTTGTATAAATCTGTGAATTTATGACAAAGCTCTGATTTTTGGCTTCTGGAGGTTAAGCATTTGATACTTCTGAGGATACTGAATGACCAATATATGCAAATTTCTGACATTTGCTTGCCCTTATGTTCTTTTCCCAAATATAAATCTACTGTCTTACTAAATAAAGATATTCTACTAGAATCTTGTAACAGATCTGTGTCTATGAGCTGGAAAATAAGAAAGAAAATTTTGCTCAAAGAGAAGAGGATGAAAAAGACACTACTTTTTCAGTAGTTCATGACCATATCCAGAAAGTTTTCTTTAACCCAAAAGCTGCCCATGATTTCACAGTGCATTATGCATCTTCTGCATTTTCTAAGGTCATTTTCTAAGACACAACATTGAATAAATAAAGTGGCTCATTGAGACAGAAGACGGATGTGACCTGCAAGCACTAAAGAACCTCAGTAGACCTCTTCAGATTTTACTGACCTTGCAGGGATAGTTTGGAAATAGTTTGCCTCTGTAATATAGTCTTGCCCATGCTGCTATTTAACATAAGAAAAGACACATAGCTACAAAATGCTTAGGGAGTTACAGAAGAGAACTCTCAATACAAGTGTCCTAAGCTGAAGTCTTACACAACAGACATGCAAGTGCAAGGGTGGGTTATGAGGCAAGTATTGTTGCTAGCATGAAAACATGGTATGTTGCAATAGCAGAAACTTCCAAAAAAATTAATCTCCTATCAAAAAGTATTTTTTTATGATGCAAACAGCTGATAAATCTTAGGCAACATTAATATAGAACTAAAGTCGAATGGCCAGGAATTAGACACCGTTCCCTGTGCAAAAGTATCCTTCAGAAGAAGGCTGGATTTTCTTGAGCTCATCCTACTTTGTAACTGCAGTGGGATATGTGGGTATGAGTTTTGCTGACAGATTGTAGCTCTAAGCACACTAAGCATAACTTTAGGTAAAACAAAAAGCTCCTACTATTCAAGGAATATTCTGCAAACATGGCAAGAAAACAAATTTAATTTCATTTCACTTTTTCTTCCAGGACATGCCTTGCTCACAAAGGAATATTGAGAGGAAAGGAATGGCTTGGCAGAGCAACCGTTTCTGCAATGCTTAGATCAAAATTCCAGTATGCTGTTTGATCAGAAGTCTCTTGTGGTAATATACATTGTACGCTGCCTGGCACACTGCTCCTCTTTGTTGGGCAAAATATTCACAAAAAGCAAAGGCCATATTTGTCTGACAACACTTCTGTGAAGCAGCCCATCTTAAGTAAACACCCTTGCAAGGGCTTGATCAAAAGCCTGCAGAAGTCAGTGATGGGCTTTAGCCCCTTGCAGAGACCTTGCTGCCATGCCCAGCTCCGTGCTGGAAGGGTGCAGTTCCCTGCTCAGGTGTGCACCTGCTGCATCCTGGCCAGCTGTTCCACACAGAAATCCACTTACTCGTGTTTACTGCCTTGCTGTGGGACAAGCTCTAACAAGCCTTCAACAATAAGTGGCTTTTCATGGCTGGAGTTCAAACATACAAAATGAAGCATACCCCATGTATTCAGGCTCTTTCTACTCTTTAATCAACATCTTTCTTTACTCCCCCATCTAATTTCACCCTTTTTAATTTACTGTGTAAAACAATTACACATTTTTGCTTTCTCTAGTGTGCAGAGATACATTTCCTCTAATTACAGCCCCCCAATATCCTAAGAAAGATTCTATGTAATTTTTTCAATGACTGTAACCATTCTTTACCTTGGGAATGGAGCTTCAGCTGTGACCCTACATGTGGACTATTCATAATATTAGGGGTCTAGTCTTCTTTACAGTGTGACCACTTTGCTAGTAAGAAGGGGGTTTAGAAAAAAAGGAAATTATACCCTGATGAAGGATTGCCAATTCTCACACTATTATTATGAGTGTCACAGTATTTTGCTCAAAGTCTTAACTCCCTCAAGGCAGGTGCTTTAGTGAAGGTTTCAGTTTTCTTTCTTTTTCCCCTTTTCCTTTTTTTTCCCTTTAATCTCAAGGGAATATTTCTAGCTCCTAATTTCATAAATATAATCTTTAAAATTTCATCCTGATCTAGAAGGATCAAGAGGCAAAGGAAAGCACTTCAGAAAGTTAATTGAAAACCAAAACTTTCTAACCAAGCTTATGAACTAGTCCCATTTTGAGAATAAAGGACTGATTATATCAAGATATAGTCTACCAGGCTTCTAAAGACAAAAAATTGTTGTAAGTTTATTGACTGTTATTAGCACATGTAACTATTTTAATATCCTTTATTTTGGTACTTCACCAAGTTCTGAGGATGATGACCTTGTCTAGATCTTTGGGTTGATACTGTAATAAAAATTACATGTGGATCTTGGTAACATCACCTATAATTAAGGTTTCCTTACATTCTGTATTTTAAGATTCCTGGTTTTTGGTGCAAATTATTTGCCAGATTAACTATTCAGACTGCAATTACTCAGGTGTTTGCCTGGGATAAAGGGAACCTTTTTCTGAGTAAAGTTTTATCTGAAGTGTTTCTCTACTTCCTAGAACAGGTTGAGGGGTAAAAAGGTCGTTTGAAAACAGTTTCATGAAAAAGTTGAAAGGTTTGACTGACAACTGCTGGCATTTGCCTGCTTTGCACCAGAGGCCAGGGCTTTGTCAGGAAACAGGTACTGCTTCCGGAGGTGGGCCTTGTGCTATCCCTGAGAAACTGTCTTCAAATTTGGCCTGGTTTGGAGTCCCTGCAAATCACAAGGTCACAGATGTTTGCCTGATCTTTGGTTAAAAACCTCTGCTGCTATTCGGTAGCTTCTGAAAGTAGATTGTCCAAGTACTTAACTCCAATTAGAGAGGTTTTCCTAATATCTGTCAAGAATCTTCCTTGCTGTGAAGTAAGCTAAATTCTTCTTGTACAACAGTGAGTGGACATAGACAACAACTGATTACTGTCCTCTTCAGAATAACCTTTAATGTATTGTAAGACTGTTATCATGTCCCTGTTCAGTCTTCTCATTTCTAGACTAAACAAACCCCATTCCTTCAACCTTTTCTCATAGCTCCAGTTTTCTAAACCTCTTATCATCCTTATTGCTTCCCCTTTGGCTGCTTTCCAGTATATCTGCATGGACTTTTTTTTGCTGTGCAGTGCCCCAAAATGGACAAAGTTGCAGTAACATAAGGTAGGGTAAGTACTGCTCCTGCATCGTATACAACATTCCTTCCAATATCACACAGAATAAAATTATCCTTTATTTTTTTATCAGCATCAGTTTAAAAATACCTATTTGATTTGTCCTGCACTGTGACCTTCCTCTTGGTATTGTTGCTTGCTCCTTTAATCCTGGTTTTACTAGCATTTCACTTTTCCTTCCTAAGTATAGGGAAATATATTTATCTTCACCAATTTCATTTGGTTAATTTTCGACAATGCCTCCAATTTATCAAGGGCAGTTTCAATTCTAATCCTAACCTCTTAAAAGCTTTCAGCTCCCTCCAGCTTGACATCGTCTGCAAATTCTACACATTTTCTCTCTCTTCCATTATCCAAATCATTAACAAAAATATCAGATAGACTAAACATTACAGAACCTGGTTGGACCACACTTGGAATTCCTTCCCAGCAGAATATCAAGTAGCAAAATTACTTTCTAAGCACCCTTGTTGGGTGCATGACCTCACGTATTTGCATGCTCCTGTTTTCAGTAGCAGCAAGAATATCAAAAGCAGAGAGCAGGAGGCAAAATTCCTGGCCTGGGAATCCACCTGTCTGCTGCTGCTGCTGGGATTGCGCAGTGAAGCCCCCCAGGAAGAGAAGTGGCAGCTCTAGTGGGTATGTGGGGGGAAGCAGTGGAAATACAGAAGACCAGGGAGCAGAGACAACCTGTGAGAGGCAGAAAGGCTGGTTTGGAACCATGGCACACTTAAGTGTCTGTTCAGATGTTCCAGGATCAGGACCCAACCATCTGCCCTGGCAAGCACACCTGCAACCTGCCACAGAGGAGAGCAGGTTCTTGAGGCTGCTGCTCAGCATCAGGGGTCAAAGGGGTGCTGGAGCTGGAGTCTTAGGTTGCTGTTACGCATTTAAGACTGGGAAGCTAGAGAGGTTATTATACAATAAAAAATGTTTAAAAATATATCTACACAAATAAATCTGTGACAAATATTCAGTGCTCATAAACCACAGAAATTAAGACTGCTAATGGAGATTTAATTATTCCCTTTTTGGATATGCTTTGCAAAAATTTATAATATCTTGATTTTTCAGTAGGACTCAAAAAAAAATGGTATCAAGGAGCAAGTGTTTAAATAATGCTACTGCTTGTTCTCATAATTCAGTGTGTTTCAATACACTGTATTTGCCACAGGCTGACAGTGGATTGCACTTAACTTTACAAAATCTTTTTGAAATATTCTTATCCTAACCTCTTAAGTTAGGATACAATAGGTTAAATACAATTCTGACAAAACCAAGATGATAAGGAAAAAAAAGAAAGGAATCATCTGGCAAATAATATTTAAAGACTGCACTGTGTGTGCATTTTTATTTATAGATTAAGATGTTCTGCTAGAAAAGGCAGGTAAAAGAGGAAAATTTTTATGATGAATGTTGATCAAACAGTAATGGAGAAATCACCATTGTTGATTGATACAGGACATCTCTTACAGGCATTACCTGTCATGCCAACCAGATGATGGACTTACCAGCATTATTCAAGAGTCCAGGCTCCTGGAAGACATAAAGAAATATGCAGATACTGCACACCAGGTGGACTAGGATTGCAGGTAGGCACGAAAGAATAGGATTTTTAATGTTTTTTAATATGAAAGCATCCCCTTTCTAGCAGTTTTTTTTCCACTGTGTAAATAATCCTGAAAAATTGATGCTCATCAAGCAAAAATGTACTTTAGGAGATGTCTATTGATTATTTAATCTACTGGTCCTTCTGACACTGGAGCTTCCTGGGATCAAGAAAAACCCAGAGAACATGGAATTGCTGCTCTTCTGGCTTTAGAAATTTTCTTCTTTTATTCATGATGTGCAAGTTAGTTGTTCATCAACCAGTATCAAAGACACACTTTTGCAAGCTACAGAGACTTTTTTATCATTATGGTAAACTTGATGTCCTCTTACTAATGACATAAATCCACCCTAGGCAGAGGTATGGATATTGGGATGATATCATGAGTTACAGAAGCTTTGAAAGAGGTCCAGTGCTTAAACAAACTTTTGCAGTTAAGCAGGCTTTGAGATTGGATCAATTTACACTGCTTTTATGCTGTTTACTTTAGTGATACTTTTAATGGCAGTGTTACTAATGGACATATTATGCAAAGGTACTGCTCCCCTCAGATTCATCGTAGATGTTGTCCAATTTACTGAAAGAAAGAACTGATTCTGGGTAAATTTTAGGCACACAATGAAGTAGTTATCCTGAAGTTTACTGTCTGAATTCTCTCACAGGTCAATGGAAATAGTATGAAAGCCTGCAAAATTTCCAGGCAGAGGCAGACACATTTGCCCTCTGGAAGCATTCACAAACACATACTTCTCTCCACTGACTATAAGGGAAATTTGGCACTTTATTTTGGGGCACAGGTTACTTATACAACTAAAATTTAGGTACAGGTTAGGAGGTGCTGTACACAGTATATATTTGGTTTCTGCTTTGCAAATAGGAGGGAGGCCCTGTGAGCTCTAACACATGCCATGCATTGGAGAAAATCTAAGGGTAGTGGGCCTTAATCTCATTTTAGCCAGGTGTTAGCCTGGGGTAACTTGCTAATGACAGTGGAGTCTTGCCAACTTTGCACCTGTGCAGTGAGAACAAAAATGAGTCCATTAATGATGCATTTAGAGCTGGCTGGAGAACAGCAATTCCACTTCATGATAACTTTGAACATTGCCGAATTAATATTTTTCCTATATTGGAATGAAAACAAAACCTTCCAAGCACTTTGTCAGAATGCATTTGAATGGAAAAATGCATTTTTGGATCAAAACCCCATCACATTTCTGTCTGTGCTCTCTTTTTCTTTTCCCCTGATCTTAGAAACCTCCTTCTCTCCCCCAACTCAACATGGTCACTTTTCCATAAAGCCTGTCAGCCTTAGCAGAGAATATTGGTTTGGCAAGAAACTTCAAGAAAAGAACTTTCCAGACGCAGCCATGGGTTCATTCCATGCAAAGATATAACAATTGAAGAGCAGAGAATAGACAAAAGAGTTGCCAAAACAATAGATTCACTTCACTCAAATCCTTTCCTGAAGTTTGAGAAAGCTTCTATAACTTTGTGCATTGTTTTTTTTTCTTTTTTAATTTTCATTTCCATTGGCTAGTCCACTTGTGTCTTGCAGCTGAGACTACAAGCAGTAGTTCCAAAACACCACTGGAAATACCATACTTTCTATTGTTCTGGCCATATGGTAGGTATGTTGGTACATGGAGTTGGTATCATCTGGAGGAGAAAGAAACTGGTTCCCATCAAACTTCAGCTGAGGCCAGGCTGGGTCACCCATTAGTTTTCAGTTGCCATCACAACCTAAAGATGACAAAGAGTATGACCCTCTGCAGGGCGAGGATAAATTTGAGGCTATTTCTCAGATTTTTTGAATGGCCATAAAGGTAACTTGTCACCTTTGCTTCTGTGTGCATCTCACATTGGGTGCTGAATGACCTTCAGACATGGTACTCTGTGTAGTTACTCTAGGTTACTCTGTTACTAAATACCAACAAATGCATCTTTTCTTCCCTTTTGCCCAGAAGAAGAGGTCAGAAAATTTTACCAGCTCTGAAAGTCTTAATTCAAGCATCTAAAATTGCTGCTCTGTACTTTTCATGTCCAAAGTAATTTTCAATAGTGCATGTGTCACCTAATGTGTTACTGTTTTTAGAAACAAACAAATATTTCCTGGAGATTTTTGAATGCCAGTTATTTAAAACACTGTATTTACCCCTGTTTGAGTCCTGCTCCAGCAGATAGAAAAGAAAGTTCTTATATGCACGGTTTAGCGCAGCTACCATAGCCCATTAAATACAGTCAAATTTTGTTATCATTCTTCCTCTTATCCTGCCTCCCTCTATTTTTTTCCACTTAAATAGATTGGACATTCAGAGCATCTCATGCATGTTGGAGGAATTTCTTGATGTTGGCAACAAGCTGATATAGTGGCAATCCCCCACAGGCAGTGCAGCAAAGAAGAAAAGAGCAGATTTTGGGCTTGCCATCTTTACAGATTTTTTCTGCCAACTCAGGCAGTATCAAAAAAAGTACACATTAGAGACAGCAAAATAACCAGGGATGCACTGATTCTCTGTAGGGAATACTGAGATAGCTACTAATAATGCAAACTAGCAATTACACAAATTCAAAACCAAAACTAACTACACCAAACCAAAACGAACTAACTAACTAACTAACTACAAATAGATGTTCACTGAACCTCGTTCTTACAAATCCATCAGCCCACAAGAAACTTCGTAAAGCAGGAGCCTCTTTCTTCTCCAGCATGAGCCTGTGGGAACACATGGATCCCTTTCCTTCATTGTACATATAATTTTTAGAGAACAGCAGGTTAAGCTGAGGGTCTTGGCTGTGCCTTCAAGAGGCTCAATGAGCTTAGGCCAAGTTATCCAACAATAAGCTGGTGAAGGGTAAAGATTGGAATCAAAGCTTCATCCCTGTGGCTTAATGAGAGAAACATGCATAACACAAAATCTTTTCTAGGCAGGAGAGAAAGGCAGGCTTCCCAGAAACCTGCTGGATGATGTCAAAAGGATCAGCTTTGGTATTAGGGACTATGGCAAATTGCATTCTTGTTCCTGCATTGGGTATGTTTTCTGACCTTGTCTTCTTCATATATACCAGAGTGGACTCTTAGTACAGATATCTGTTTCTGCTACTGAACTGGTCACACTTCTAGTCAATAGAGAGAGTGGTCAATGAAATCTTTAGGTAAAATTTGTGTATAAGTACTTAATACAGGTAGGATGACGTGTGTCCCTAAAATGCATCCATTTCTTCACATTCCAGTACAGGAACGATGACTTACTATCTCCCACGTAATGTTGTAAGCCTGAACTTAGGTTACATAAATCCCACCCAAAATAACATTCACCTTAGAAAATAAAAAGCCAAGCATTCAAGAATTTGTGCAGAGTATCATGACTGAAAGAGACTTCTCTCACCAGACAGTTTCTTCCTGGGAAGAGAAAGAGGACAAACCATACACAAGGGTATTAATTTACTTTGACCAACGTATAATTAGGAAGTGAACAGATGCACTACAGGTGCAAGGCAGTATAAGAGCCTGGGTGAGATCAGCATACAGTAGAGACACAGTGAAGTTGGTTTAACTGGGGAGTGGGTTGCACACAATGACATTGTTGAAAGCCTTGATACATAGAGTAACTGTTCAATGATAATGGTGGAAGAAGAATATTTAGAAATACAAGGCAGTGGGGAAAATATTCTAAAAAATATTTCTAAAAAAGAAATCCAGATAAATCTTTATATTATTTTAAAAGTAAATGCATGGCCTAGTGGCCTGATTTCAGCTGAGATAGAGTTAATTTTCTTCTTAGTAGCTGGCACAGTGCTGTGTTTTTACATTTAGTATGAGAATAATGTTGATAACACACTGATGTTGTAGTTCTTGCTAAGTAGTGCTTACTCTAAATCAAGGACATTTCAGTTTGCCAGACAGCAGGTGCACAAGAAAATGGGAATGAGCATGTCCAGGACAGCTGACTCAAACTGGCAAAACCTTTCTGTCTTTAAGACTAATAATTTGGAATCTCCCATTATCTTTCTGGTTGCCATGGTCGAGGCAGGGTGACTATTAAGCTATTTTTGGAGCAAAGGCTCTTTGAAATGTTTGTTCTGAGTCAGAAGTTTATTCCAACTTTGGATTTAAGTGGCCGTAAGTATCTGGTTAAACCCTATCAGGGCCAACAGAGCTTCTGGTCTGTGTTTCAAACTAAGCATGTGCTTAAATAATGAATTTAATTTATTGCTTCTTGGATCAGGGCTTTAGTTGATAGTTTTTTTTTTTTCAATAAGTTGGTATAACATTTCTTTCTAGTTGATGTATTGATGTCAAACTGCCAGAATGGTTAGATTGCCAGCTTCTAATTTCAGATGTTTCTCACTGATCTGGGATAGCAACCACTGTCTTGATTTTGCACAAAGCATTTGATCCTCCATGCATGTAAATAAAAGTCAAAGTTTCCATTCACTTGTGTTGTGCAGGAGTATACTGCACAATATACTGACAGTTCCTGTGGCTTAACACCAGAGCACTAAATTAAGAAACATGCACTTTTATCTCCAAATCTCAGACTTTTTTCATTTAAAAATACCCAAAAAAGCAAGTGCCATCATTTGCAGCTTAAAAAAAAGGAAAATAATTTTTACCTTACTGTTATACACAAACATCCTGTTTTCTGCAAATTGAGCTACAGATCTTTGGTCTAAACATGAGACAGAAAATGGCTTTTGTCTAGCCTTATGTTTTTTTATATAATGGCAATTATATAGATGAAAATTGTTTTTCCTTCAGCTGTGTTTCCGTCAACAATGAACATATTGCATACATGCACTTTATCCTTTCTGTCTTATGGTCTTCACCATCACCACTGATGAAGAATTATATGATATTTCTAAAATTAAATGTGAGGGTGCATAAGGAACATAGAATTATTATGTCAAATACCTCAGATATGAAGATAGAAAAATTCAAAATAGTGGTCAGACAGTATTTGGAGACTAAGAAAATGAGAGGCAAAGAACACGATCCTAAGAAAATATTGGAACAATTCAGCAAACTGTATAGCAGATACTCCATTAATGAAAGCTTTTAACTGAGGTATATTACTAAGAAGAAACTTGTGGTCCAATACATGAATTATTTCATGGTCCGTGTTTTTATTCAGGATATCAGTCCATTAAATTATTAGAATGGTCCCTCTTTGCATTAAAATCTGTTATCTAACAGTAACACAACAAAGACATTACTCAGGACGCAGAAATCCTCTTAAATTTTATAAATTACACAAAGATACCTAATTATTCCAGATTCCTAGTTCCTAATTCCTAATTAGGAATCCTAAAAGGATTCCTAATTATTCCAGATTGCAGTCTCTTAGAATGGCTTGGATCCACTAGTAAATTCAGTCAGAAGAAGAATTTTGATATGATTGAGAGCAGGGGAATAAGGAGGGCAGGTGAGACCTGCAGGAAGAAGATTATATCCTGACAACCTGCCACCCTCACTAGGATTTCTGGGGCAGATTAAGCTGAAAATGAGCTCTAGTGTGGTGTAGTGTGAGCTTTCCCTCTATGAACAGCAATGCAATGGCTGAGTAAGAAAGACAAGATGAATTTAGTTCTCTTTATGCTAAATAATTAGCTGCTGCTAATTGCACAGTGTACCATCTTGGCATGTCCACATTCAAAAAAGTAAGACGGCAGAGGCTGGAAGAAAGAGTGACAGGGAAAAGGACCTGCTGGTGAGAGACTGGAAGCCAAAGCATTTGCCAAAACAGTCGTTGTGAGATACCCCAATAGCAATACGTTAGCACCCTTAAAGGGGAGAAATACTGTGTGTGTTTTTTTGATGGAGAGGAGACAAGGGCTCTCAACTGGACACTGAGCAAAACCAAAATAAGTGGGTTTTAAATGGTCTGTTTTTCTGAAAGATAAACATTAGTCAAGATATTAATCTCAATAGAGGGGTAGCTGATAGAAGACCAAATGAAATGTTACGATGCTTAGAGGAGCTAATAGTCTTCTTACTCAGATTTTTAGATGAAAGCAGCAGAATCAGGGACAGTATTGTTAGAATACAGACCTAATCCATGCCACTCTTCTCTCATTTGCTACAAGATTTCACTCCAGGGATGCTGAGAAGAAGATAAGTTTCCATGGAAGCAAGAACAAAGGGGAACTTTCTTAGGAGTAATATTTAAATCCTGAGCCCTGAATTTCTGTGTGACTTGGAGCTTTTGTACACCTGGTTGATGGGGAAGATTTTGAATCTAAAAAATGACTGACCTGAATTTCAGTGAGAGTTCACTGCAGGAGCCTCAACATTCAGTGGGAATTCTGTGATGAAATTGTGTAATGTAGATACATGGAATCCAGAGATGTCTTTAATCTGAAAGGTCACTCTGTCAGAATTATTGCTTATACATATCATGGGTTAGAGTGCTAAAAATGACATCAAAATAAAACCAAAAGACAAATTCATACATATCACATTCCCTGGAAGCTGGAGGTTTGCGTAAATTGGGACGTAGATAAAATAATTTGTGGCTTTGAGTATTTAGCACTCGATTGAGGAACTTGCCAGACCAAAACTACTATTTCTCATTAAAAGTTTTATAGCAACAGTATAATTTTGTACAGTTCAAACTTTGTCTTCTTCATGTCCATCTCTAGCTCACAGAACAGCAGTTCTTGCTGGTTCCATTATCTTATGTTTCTCACATTAAGGGATTGGTGAACTCTGTGAACCTAATAACAACCCAATTCTAGTCATTCAAAACTCATGTGTGTCAGGCTCTTAATAATTACCACTGTACGGACAGATTTACTCCTGCTCACATTAGCATATATAAGCAGGCCCAGTATTTTCTTTGCTTTGTTATTACATCACATTCTCATTTTTTTCTCCAAGGATTAATGATTATAACTCATAGTCACTCAGAAGCATGTATCCAGTCAGTATGGACAGTGGAGTTAAATCTTCTTAGAACTTCATTCTGTTTGTATTAATTTAGTCTATTTACACTTTTAATCCTCTAACTGGAAGTACAGTTAAGTAGGTATAATGCAAAAATAATTTTCTTGGTGAACTCATTAATCTTTTTAATTTGACTTCTTGCTGAAGAGATGGATGAGAAACTCTTCCACTCAACCCCTTTTGGGTTTGCTGTAAATAGAGATAATTGAATAGGCAAGAGATGCCATTCACAGCTCTCTTGATTCAGATAGACATTTACTGTGGGTTGCAGTGCAGTCATAGAGGTGATGAGACTCAGCTTTTAAGACTGCTCTTTAGTGTAGTTCAGAAGAAGAATCATTATCTTGTGGGAGTAGTTAAAGGAGGAAGGAATATTGTCAATGTCCATTGTCTAAAATCCAACACAAATTCTTCTTCAATGGGCCCATGTGTTGGTGGAAATGGAAGCAGCCTGATGACACCTCTGAAGAGTCTCTGGTCACATTCTCTGCAGAGCAGGGTGGTTGAGGGGTTGTTAGATCTGCTCTATCAGCTCTGAAGTATAGGTGTCTTCAGTGCAGGAGAGATCGTGCAGTCCAATTCTCTGGAGGGTAAAAAAAGTGTATTTACACTGAAGTGTGAAAGTGTATTTTCTAGGTAGGAAGGAAATTAATTATATCCTCATAGGTGATTTGGGGAAGGAAATAAATACAATCTATATAAGAGGCTTTTCTTTAGGAGTCAGTAAAGGAAATTCAGTGCCAGCCATGGAAGATGTTGTTTAGAAACTGAAGCAGCCAAAACCCAGGGTGGGTAAAGTTCATGAAATCAGCATCTGCCATCTGAAAACTCTACCATGATCTTTTACTAGTTATAACTTTGGGCAGCACAGTGGGACTTTTCTGATTCCTGTGCTCCTGAGTGGTGGTCATTAAAAGAGAAAAAAGCAGCTGAATTTCAGGAAAGCTTTACTAATTGTATCAAAGTGTCAGGGTCCAGAGGGCACTGTCAGCTCTGTGAGTCCTACCCAGCCACCCTCAGAGCTTCCCCCACCAGCCCACAACACAGGACCCTATGTCAGCCCCCCTGGCTGCCCCCATCAGCCCTTCCCCGGTGCATGGCTGGAATGATGGGACAGGCTCTGCCTCCACCTAGGGGAGCCCCTGGCTCTCATGAGCCTCAGGGAGTCCCTGGTCCTTGTGGTTCCCTGAAGCAAAGGATTCCCCTTAGGATCCTGGGAGCCACCTTCTTTCATAGTAAACCATCAGTAAGGTGACGGCCTAGGCAATGAGTGATTGCATACCTTGGCCTCACACCAACGGAGACTTACATGAACCAGAGTACCTATTCTGGATCAGATTTGATATGCTGAGACTGATCTTAATTCAAACTTGTAAATCACAGATCATAAACTATAATGAGACTTTAAGTAAGGACAAGAAGAAAATCTGTGTCCAAAACACCTTGTATACAGGGCAGACTTGGCCATCAGACACAACAATGACATAATGTTGGTCTTTATTGATTCAGCCTTTTACAAAAAGCCAAATTGACTGGACATTTCTTATACTTTTTATTAAAAAAAAAAATTTATAGTAAAAGAAACTACCTTGAATAAGACTACTTGTTGTACATGGAAGAATCTGCTGATCCCTTTTTTTTTTTTAATTTTTCAATGAAATGTGGCAGCTGAAGTCAGGTTTTCTGACCTTTGATTTTGAGAGAAATTAACAGAGGACCTTAACTTATCTCTTACTTTTGATAACCTATCACAAACTGAGCGGGATTTGTGAGAAAATGATGCTGAATTTCTATGGGTATGGCCCTTCCATATGGTTGGAAACTTCTGAACATAAGGAAAAAATTTTCTCTGGCCAGAAAGGGTGAATGGAAAAATTCAATTATTGTTTGATATGGAAAGAGAAGGTAAGTCATGCTCATTTCTTCCACAGTGAACAGCATGGACTTTCTGCATCCAAAGACACAGAAGTAATTACTGCTAGTGAAAATGGAAACAGACTGACCAACACTATTGGGAGGTAAAGGGCATAATGTGATCCAGCAAATGCCCTGATGCCCTTTTGATATGGTAACAAATGTTTTTCCTTCTTTAGTCATATTTTGAAAATATTTTTGATAACTGCACATCTCACTGTCTGTAGGAGGCAGTTTGATTGAAAAAGCAGGGCAGCACTGTCACACAGAGAGATTGCTTTCCAACAGTTAATGCTCATCTGCCTGCATATAGCTTAATGTAGTTGAAAGTTAGTAAAATAAACCTCATGGATCTTTTGGGATCTTGTAGCCAGTTTATGATTTTTAGGAAAACTAGAAAGCCTCCAGGCTGCATACATACACAGAGGCGTATGAGCCATTTGTTCTGTACCGAAGTAGTTCTGGATCCTGAAGGCACAGGGAAAGAAGAAAAGACACTCAGGATTGCACCTGGGATGCTGTTTTTCTTTCCCTGATGGGATCTTGGAACACATACCCTGTGAAAAGAGGATGGGTATGTTCAAGCTGGAAGAGAGGCAGCTTCAGCAGGACCTAACAGCAGCTCCCAGTGCCTATGGGAAGGTCATTGAGGGAACAAAGCTCTTTGCTGGGATGCAAAAAGGAGAAGGGGCAGATTTCTAGAACTGAAATTAGGTCAGAGGTGGAGGGGGCAGGGGCTAGAGGCAAGGGGTGGGAGATACATCACCTTATCTTCGGAGGTTTACAGACAGCTGATATAGCCCTGAGCAGCCTGATCTGAATCCAGTCTTGACCCTGCTTTGAACAGGAGGTTGAACTAGAGACCTTCTCAAATCTCCTCTAACCTCAACAAGTCTATGTCTTCTCTGGATAATAAAAAGTAATGTAGCATGACCTCTTTAGCATTACAAAACATGATATGCTCTTTGTAAAATCGGATGTATTATTATCATTATTAGCTCAAATATTATTAACTTTACCACTTATTATATATATAAAAAATAATATACTATTTCCTCCTTGCTAGTCAACTTGCTCTTTTAAAATCATATTTTTCCCATTGATTTGAGTCATAACATTAGCTGACTTATCTTAAAATAAATTATTTACATAATCTTCACATGGTCTCTGCTGAGGTTTTTTCTCTGCAAATAGCTTCATAATGTTTGATCATTGTGTGACAATTATGTCTTTTCTGAATGAAAGTTCTGCTTTTTATAAAACCAGGCAAAGAGTTTATCTTCATGGGCCCACAAAGGGCTTTGCTGTGCAGAGAGTGCTGGTCCTCTTAAGAAGTGTGAGATGACAGGATGGATTTCCTTGGAAGAACACAGAATGTGAAGGGGTTGTATTCTAGGCCATGAAAATTTTAATTTGGCTCTTCAGCAAAGATGGAGAATACTTTCTGCCAAAGCAGCAACAGGATTTACTTCCTAACACTGACAGATATGTTCCTGTCAAAGAAAAAGCCCTTTCCTCCTGAAAGTTTTACTTCTGAACACTGTTTCTTTTGTTTGAAGATGACCTTGAACTAGAAAGGAAAAAAGTGTTCTTTTATTTTGTAATTTTTTTACCTTGATGCTGTACCAGGATTTTTTATTTGCTTACATATAATCTGCAGCAATATCAAGAAATACTTACAGGGAAAACAAATAAAATGGTTCTGTAAATTAGCCACATCTAATTTTTTTTTTAATAGTATGATCTCTTCTTTAACCCTCATAGTGCTAATCTAGACCTCTCATTTTCGTCACATAACTTCAAAGCACAACTCAGGTTTCTCTTTGAGGGATACATGTAAAAGCATTTATTTTATCTTCCAGCATACATCAGAATATTCAGATACAGAAAATTGTTCAAATTTAATTTCGGGGCCATTAAAAAATATTTTCCAAGCTTATTTAATCAACTTAGACTCATGAGAGTTAGTGTTTACTTCATTTAACCTTTCCCTCTTTAATGAGCTAGCATTGCTCCTCAGATGACATTCATAAGTACCTGCAGTACTTCCTAGGTGACTCAGGCCATAGGATACTTCTGCAAGCTGTAAGTTTGGATGGGAGGTGCCTCAGGACAATCCTGGCCTTGGGGCCACCCTAATGATTCCCTGCTAGAAGATCCTCTCTGGGATTGTTACACTGGAGTCCTATTGCTGGAGACAAAGTTTGTGCCAAGTGCCCCCTCTTCCTGAGCAGGTCCCTGGCACTGGGAGGAGAGTGCAAATATGCAGGTGTTTCAGTATGATGCTCCCCAGAACTCCATACTAAGCCATCTGCCTTCTCTCATGGGTGAGGCCAAATGAGGATTTCTGGCTCTGTGGAAGCAATAGAGAGATCAAAAAGGCCTTTGTGGTCTAGAGGGGGCACCTAGCAGCAGTCTTGGCTGTATCTTTTAATGCTTTGCTTTGCATGTGTATCACATACGTGAGTAAATGCTTAGATGTTGGACAGATTTGTTTACAAGTCATTTACTAAGTATTTTCCAGGTACCCACAAGTTCCAAGAGTGCAAAAAAGTGGTATTTCACTACTTGCCCATTGTCAGGAATTATTTTACATTTTTTTGTTTTTATTGTGAGGAAAACCTTCTGACCAAGTACAACATTTTAACTAGCCAGGAATAGAGCTTAACTGTTATTTAATAGGCTCAGGAGCAGTTAAAGCTCAAAGCAGAAAGACCTTCTGGTTCCATGCCGAAGTAATAGTACCATATTACCAAAACAATAGTACCATGGACTTTCTATGCAAAAAGAATTTCTTTGAGAATCTCACACAAATTCCATCAAAAAAGAGAATGTTATCCCTCTAAATTCAAGAAAAACTTTTGCATGTATTAAAAATGTAGCAGATTCTCTTTTATAAAGGTAAAATCAAGGTTTTGCTTTGCATTTCCTTAATGGTTTAGCTAGTTCCTCTGATTTGGAGTTATCAGATCCAGAATTAAATAGGGAGGAATGTCTTTCCATAGTGAAAGTGGGACATTAACTGCAGTGACTTGGTCAAATTCCAGTTGGAATAATTGCACATACTTAAATAAAATACCCTTTGACATTTCTGTTAAGGATAAACATTATTTATCCTAAGTAATCTTGAACTCATGAGTACTGATAAAAAAATCTTTGCATTTTATGTGAGAGTGAGTATTACATGGATGGACAAAACTAATCTGGGCTATTAATGTGCCGCCATGTGTAGGGCTGATCCTGTGGAAACCAGTGGCAGAACTTCATTATATTTCCGAAGTGCAGGATTCCACTTATAATTCCTGTGTCTGGTTTTGTCATCAACCTCACATGGTGTCTTGTGTAAGCTACTTCACTATTTCATAGAAAAGATTTGTCCCCCTCTCAAATTAATGTAACTTAAAAACTGACCACCATTTTAAGTACAAATAATAAGCACTGTATAAGGTCTCTCTTTTGATATAATTATTGTGAGCAGGGCAAATAAAAGTCTCTTTTGTTTAAGGTTTTCCATTACAGGACTCCATTTTTCAGTTACTTGTGTCAAATGACCTGAGTATGCTTACATTTTCCATAGAGGGTAGGGACTTCAGCCTCAGGTCTTTTGGAAATGTCATCACAAATGGTGTGCATTTCTCTTCCTATCTGTAAAGACGTCCCCAGATTTGGCTGAATTATGTTTTTCTTGAAACCTTAGTTCTTATTTGCTCAGCAGTGACCTGGCAGAAGTTGGCACTTAGGTTTCCGAAGATACCATCTGCACCGGGCATTCTCTGAACCAAGGCTATAGGAGATGAACATAACTTTCCCTGTAATTTCTCCTCCTGTTACCATGTATGGCTATGGCACAGCATCTAATAGCAGGGTCTAATATCCTCTGCTCCTGCTGCTTTTCCTTCTGGTCCTCTAGCAATGAAGAGATGGAGGCAACCTGAGGGGAATGGAAGGTTGCAAAATCAAGGAACACAGGATGAGGGAAAATCTGCTCAGAATGACTTACTCAGCATCAACAAGAAGAATTCAGTGGTACGCTCAAGCATAAAATTTGCTTTTCCTAGAATAGCATTATGGTTGCCAGATATGCTGTGTAACATGGGATTTCCTGAATTATAGTCTCAACTTCCATGTCCTCTATTAAAACATAGAGGTGATTGGTTTCCCTGTATATTCCAGAACTACAGTCTTTGTAAAATCTGATAATCTGCTACTAACTTTGATCTCCCACTCCTCTGTGGGTGTTTTTGTGTTTCATTCCTCACATTGTGTGGATAAACCCACTTCTGAGGGTTATTACAGGAGGCAACAAAACTCACACATTCACATGTAGGATTTATGCCACTGCTGGAGTGAGATCACTTGGCTGGCCTCAGGATGGGCTGCAAATGGACTTTCAAAAAGCATGTTTTTGCATAAGGAAGGAAGAGAGTAAAGCTGAGAACAAGCTGAAATACCAGTTTTAGTTCTGGATCTGAAAGTGTTGAATGGTTGGGGAAAAAGGCTTTCTGGTGGTAATCCCAGGCCCCAGTACAGGGGGCAGGTGTGAAAAAGGGGTCACAGTGATGTCTTATGCTGGATAAATGGTTTTGAAACCATTAGAGTTTCCTGACACCAGGTTGATGCCTCTGAACAGCACAATCTGCATGGAGTAACACTATTCACAGGAATTCTGGGGAATAAACTTTGTGATCAGGTCAAGTTCTGCTGATCTTCACCGTTTTTGTTCTACAGATATTTCTGAGTGTCTCTGTCCAACTCTGGAACCCATCTGAGAGCCTCCACTTGAGCTGATATTCAGTGCTATTCAATACGTGAGCTAAAGCCACAGTGAAAGCCATCAAGAACTGGTGAACATGAACAACCCTGAATACATCTTTCTTGTACATGTGCTGGCACTTCATAGGCCCCAAACTTTGATTTCCAGGGACAAGCAGGCTCTGTGGTGTGCCTGGTGAACACACAGCTGGCCTCAGGAGACTACAGTATCTGTTGACAAAGGCTGCCCTGAAGGTGCCTTGCTTATATTCTCAAGTGCACTCACTGCTGCCACCTCCTGCAGATGAAGCTGGAGGTTGTTGGAAAGAGCTGGATCCTCTGTTGCCTCCACTGCCTGATGTTGTGGGTCACCTTCCCCCTTGCCTGTTCCTGGTGGCAGCAGTGCCTAAACACTGTACAATTTTGCTTTAAACAGCTCGGTTGTCCTGGTCTTCCTCAGCATCCTTTCCCCTGTGGCACCATGTCTCCAGGCACAGCTCCTCTGCACCATGACGGTGGCTGCTGAAGATTGCCTGTGCTTGCTAGAGTTCCTCTTTCTATGCCCCTTTCCAGCACTCTCATTAGGAATGTGCATAATTCTGTGCTTGTAATTAGTATATGCTGTTTGAGGCCTAATTATACTGTATGTTCTGGTTTATCAAAAGCTGCTCATCTGTTGTGTGAAAAACAGTTTAGGAATCTCAGGCTGCCTTCTGCAGGAGTCCTCCTCCTTTGAAGTGGGAAGATCAGAGTCACGGCTGGGTCAGCACAGCATGAGTTCTGCCTCCGCTCAGGGTGCCGGGTGTCAGCAGCAGAGCAAGATGGGCTCCTGCTGTGCAAACGTGGCTGGAGTGCTTCATGTCCCACAGTGCAGCCCAGAGACAGCCATAATCCCCAGCTGAGCCCTAGGAGCAAGTCATGTCAGGGCTAGCTGCATTCCCTCCGTCTTCCTTTCCTTGCCTCTCCTTCCAGTTAAATTTCCTTCTTGCTCTTAAGCATTTTCTTTCACTTGTGACACCAGCTAACTTCTTTTTTAAGAACGGTTGATACTCACACAACCCTGGAAAAAAATACTTTGTGCATAGGCCACAGGTCAGTATTTCCAATGGAAATCATAGTGTGTGGTATCACAAGCTATTTTAAATCTAATGAGAAATGCAGGAAATCCTGCAGTGAAATGAAGCTGACCTTGGTGACTGTGACTGTCTCTCAGCATTGCATATACTAGTGCAGTGTAAAACATGTGGAAGCCTGATATTAAATAAGGAGGCACAAATATTTATTCTTCCTAATATTTTATAGACAATTGGGAGTAAACAGCATTTGCAACCACCACACCCAGTATCTATTCTTTTGAATGAAGGAATATATTTTTAAAAGGGTTGAACCTGTGTAATAATAAAAGAAAAAAGAAATATTTTCAACATCTATTACAGGATAAACTGAACCAATGGTATGCTGACACCCTATTTTATTGTATTTAATGTTTGAATGTATTTTTAAGAGTTTTGGGAGGGTGGGGGTGGAATATTTGGGAATTATCCAGTGTAACAGCAAGGATCAAAAGAAGGTGCTCCAGCTCACTTGGGAAAGCCAGCACTTGCAGGCATTAATAACATAAATGATAGTGTGTCCAGGACAATCATCACATCGCTGGTTTTGGACAGCACCTCTTCTCTTCAACAAATGAAGATCTCTTCTGTTTACAAATGGAGAACCTCCTCTACAGTAATCACTGTGCGATTAGCAGGACTTTGGCTATCTGGGGCAGTATACAGTGATAGTAAATGAGGCTTGCCAAAAGCAACGGGTCGCTGACTGAGAGAACATCTATTGGTGATGCAAGCTAACCTCATGCCACTGAGAGAGGTATTACATCAGCCTATGCTAGGAAAAGAAAAATGAGACATGGAACCTAATCATTTGGGTGTGTTAACAACTCAAGACTGTGTCTAGAGAGTAACAGGACAGGAGTGAATGCCATCCTGCGTCCCCCATGGAAGCACGCAACAGAAAATGAAGACAGTGCTCTTGTGTATTACAGCACCCGCCAGTAGCAGGATGCTGCAGAGACTTGCTGCACACAGCACTTGTCACAGGACACCCAGACACACTCCATCCTGGAGACCTGACAGATTAAACACAGAAGGAAATGCATGGTGACATCAGATAAATGTGACATCATGCTAACAGATCGTGTTAGTGGCACTTCATGTTTTCAGGGCTTATGTGAACTCTTCTGTTTTCTAGAAAAAAGGACAAAGTTTGACATGGTTTGTAATGAAGCATCTGCTCTTGCCTACAGAAAGCTGCATGTGTCACGTGCTGAGGATTTAAAGAGTATATGTAATATGCAAGATTAACCCATATATTTTTATATGTATGTTTATGTCTGCACTTATATAAAATATATCTTATGAAGCATCAGAAATATGTGTGCAGCAGGAACTATGCACATTCCCTAAGTATTCCCCAAACCCTGAACCTGAAGAAAAAAAGACAAAGACCCGTTCCTGAAGAAGCCTGAAGAAAGAGAAAAAGGTTCCTGACCTGAAAGTTAGATGATGTTGCTTGTCCATTTTAAAATATGTTGTGAGCCTCCCTGGGCGAGGTTTCAAAATACACACCCCACTGCTTCAATTCTGTCATTCAGTCATACTGAGCTTGCAAAGCAAAATACAAAACTGGGATCAGAATCATGATGCAGAAGTTTTGTTTTGGAGAAAATCAGACAATCCCAGAGGATACCTGCAACAAGTTCAGTGCCCTAAGCACACAATATGCTCAGGCTTTGGGAAAACTGCCAAACGGGTTTTCCATAAGTCCTAGACTTGAAACACATATCAAGATACTTATTTTTAGTGTCAGCAACAGGCAGTATGTCCATAGCAGGATATTTTGGCATCTGATCTGATAGATTCACTTATATAATTGAAATAATATCTTGTTTTTTTTTTTTTTTTACTCTTGGCTTCCTGTTGGGGAAAAAAACCCTGAAAAGATGAGGACCATGAATCATAACAAAAATTGGAAATTTTGTGGTATGTACTATCACTTGGCCTCTAACTAAATAATTTTAGGGAACCATGTTATGTTCCTGCCAGAAGATTTCAATTTTCTCTGAAGTCAGTGATTCAGCAGTGTTTCTGTGAGAAAGATTGTTTTAATGTTAACTCATTAGGGAGGATAAAATCAACATGCACATTGATTTTAAAATTCTCTTTTGAAATATATAGCTGATTGTTTATTATCTTTGAATCTGTAGGGATTGGCACTTAATTTGTTTAACTCCTTAGAACTGAATTTAGAGAACTTAACAAGAAGACTTATTTAGAGATACTGGCTTTAGTCCACATTCTGCATCATGTGCAGCTTGGATCTTGCTCAGTCTTCTGGGTCAAGGTGATTATAGGAAAGGAGACAGATCATGTTCAAGTTCTCATACTCAATTACCCTTCACTAGCATTACAGGAACAAACTGGGGTTAGTAAAAATTCTTATCAGGCTTTATAAGGTCTAGAAATCTTCATTATCCCCTTTTTCATACCAGCTTGGTTTTTACACTCAAACCTGATCAACCCATGACAGTAAGCATGTATTAAGATAGTTTAACATGAGGACACAAATTGCTTTCCATGTTACAGTATATGACTTTTTGATACTACGTCACTTGCAGTAGACCATCACTACAGATTGTTTGTTGAGAATCAGATTTCTTCTGGAGAAGTATAACTGTGCCTCAAATCAGTTCTTGGTGTCTCTGATAGCTTAAAATAAGTGAAAATATGGGAGAATAATTGATTGTGAGTTTAAGGAGAAACAAGATGTAGGAAAGCAAAAAGCTTCCAGAGAGACCAGACATCATGTGAAGGTGAAGGAGAAAAGGAATGGGGATGGTGACTATGCTGAGCTGACCTGGGCAAAGGGACCTGAAGGGTCCTTACAACTTGCTGAGTACAGTGAACAACCACGGTCCCATTCATAAGCTCTGGAAATTCCACCACAATACTGCTTCCCTAGTATGTAATTAAAATAGGATCTTTCTCATACTGAGAGTTACAGCCATAGAAAAAAACACATGAAATTTTTGTGCTTTCTTTTTCTTATGTTTGCATGTGTCTGACTGAAGAACAAGCTGAATAATGCAGCTCTGATCTTTTTCAGGTTCCAATTATACTTCATACATAACATTAATAAATATAAACGATCATAATCAGAAGAAGTAATGATGCATTGGTGACATTTTCAGTGCTTTACTTTCCATCATCCGCTGTACCAAGGAACTTTCAGAGTCTGCTTCTGGCCACTGTGTGCACAGGCTGCCTCTGTGTTTTGTCTGGTCTAAAAGGCCACACTCCTGAGTCTAAAATATGTCTCAATGCCTTGTGAAGAGCATCTTGGCTGAGCTTTCCACTTGCTTTTGCAGCTGCACTGTCCTGGCACACAGCTAAGTGTGTGGCTTGTGGCTGTGGCTGAGTAATCCTGAATGGACAGGAGGAACAGTGAATTTCCTGCTGTCACCATGGGAAAGCATAGGGCTCTCCAAGATGACCCTCCTTTGTGTTGGTCCCATGTTAGATTATCTTCTGTTCATTTTTGAAATGTCACTACTAGAAGATTTGAGAGCTGCTTTATAAAGTGTCATATTTAACTCCTGCTATGTTTTAGGGTGTGTCAATGTCATACTGCTGATTTAGGCCGGAGAACTGAGGGACCATTTTCAGTTTACTGCAAGCCACTGGAAATACTTTCAGGTTTGTATCCACAGCAAAACTCTTCAACTTCAGATATGATAAAATATGAATTCACTGGCAATCACAAGCTCACTTGTTTGACATCAAGTGTGTTTCCCCTCTGAGATAATATAAAATGCTTTGAGGTACTTTTCTGGAAACCTTGACATTTGCTTTATTCTCTATGATTTTATAGTGTTTTGTGTGCTTCTAAAGGGCACAGAGAATTTAAAGCTATACCTTTGTGAAAAAGTGAGGTTCAGTGGTTAGCACATTAAGTGAGACTCAGGGGACATCAGGATAGTTCTCCCAATCACTCTGGAGTAAATTATCTCTATCACCGTTCCTTATTTTCTGCTTTAGTCAACATGGGTATATCAGTGGTTATCTTTTCATTGTTCTTGCACACCCAAGCCAAGCATGATAGGAATTGTGACTATTTTTGTGATTTTAAAAGCATTAAGCTTTTTGATTAATTTATTTTAAAATTATGCAAATCTTCAGGTTTTGCAGGTTTAATAGCAATGAGAATTGCTAAGTAAGTCTTAGTCTTGAATGAAGGTCAAGAAAGCACTCATTACTCTTAAATCTTTCTGTGTGGACTTGACCTACAATTTTGCAAAATGTGTTTCTGCTGTTTTTTTAATTTTTCTTTTCTTACTGTGACAGCAATAAAAGAACAATTCTTATGGGGCCATATTCATATTCTCTCTGATAATGGCTAGACCATGGTGACAATATTGGGAGCTTAATGCCTTGGAAGATCTCACTGCGATAACACTGGTCCCCTTCCAAAACAGACTTAAAAGGGTTCTAGGTTACTGAACTATGTATGCATAATTTCTCTGTATATTTATAAAAAACCAGCAGTTAAGGGTTGGTTTTATAAAGAATGCATGTTAAACACACTACCAAGGACTTATTAGATATAAAATCACCATTGCAAAAAATTGTTATCTTTTTCAGAAGAGTCAGCCAAGTGCCTAAAGTGACTCTGTGCAAATGAGAATATGTTTTGCAGGTATGTCAGCTCTGAGTTCATCCAAAACAATAACAGATATTTAACAATCTGTGGATGAAGGGTAGTCATAAGAACAAACCAAAGCATCCTGCTTTGCAATGATACAGTCTTTTTGTTTCCTTCTGTCTGGGGCTATAGAGGCTGTGCAGTGGAATAAGATACAGATGTGGAAGTCAGACCCTCCTCATCTTCAACATGATCAGCTGACTTCCTGCATGACCTTCAGGTTGGAGCTACAAAAGGGCCATTCAACATTAGAACTTGAACAGTCCAGAGAATTTTAGGATGATTTTCTGGGCAATTAAGTCCACAATCTGCCTGGGAACAATTATAGCTCATCTATGTGCTGTGCTGCATTTACCTTGTGAACGCCACTCCTTAGGCACACCTGTGATGTTGGGAGAAGAAACTGGGACTGGAGTTTAACCTCCCCTTCCTTTTCCCAGCAAAACTCTGCAACCCTATGGTGTCTTCCACATCTCTGCACATCTATGGTCTCTTCATTGCCCTAATGTCAGTTTTAGAAAACCACACTATTCCCTGCTGCTCTGTATGAGTGACCTGGGACCCCTAGAGCTGCTCACTTGCTGCATCCTCTACTTCCAATGTCTTGAGACCCTGAACACTGCATTGTGCCACTCCCCTTCCTTCTTTGTTCTCTCAGCTCTTGCACATTCATGTCAGATTCTTTCCATTCCCAGATTTTATCAGGACCTGGAAGGATCCAAGTCAGAGTTAACAAGAAACTATTTCTGTGGGCAATAGGAAAATTGGTGGTCAACTACCAGCTTCAGTGTTTCAAGTGTTTGATGCAGGATAAAAACTTATGTGTTTTGAGAGTGGGAGGGCTCAGGGAATTGTATTACTTCCTCCTGTCTTGAATGTGGTTAGACTAAATCATAGGGTGTAGAGAATGAAATGCCAGCTGTGCTGCAGTTCTGCACAATGGAAACAGCATCCACAGCTGCAGTCCTTGGTTTTGGTGACAATGTGAGGAATATTGAGACAAGCAGATTTTGACTTGTTTTTCTAAGAATAGCCCTGCCCTGCTGATGTACTCTTGGACACAGCACTATTTCCAGAGAACTGAATTTGAACAAGAAAGTCCAGTCAAAGTTAAAATGCTCTTGGATAGGTCAGATCCCAAAAGACCTGGCTATTTAAAGATTGACCTTTACAGTTTCAGATCAGAGTCTGCATTATATTTCAATGACACTTATGTAAAACTCTTTCTCCTGGATCTCTGCCTTATTAGCTGTACTCAGTTTTACTTTTGAAAAATTGGAATTTCAATATAAACGAAGAGGACTAAAAAGGGGAAAAATAGAAGGGCTACTATGGAGGTACTCCCAGTGTCTTACTAAGGAGAGAGGAAAAAACAATTTCTTCACTGATATAGAAAGTTTGGAGACATGATTCCAGCCCTCTGGAAAGGACCAGCCTGGCATTGAAAAAAAAAAAAATACAGCTTTGCATCCCATATTATAGGTGATTTTCACTTCTGACAAAGAAGGCAGCAAAGCAGCACCCCACCAAGAATGCAAAAGGGCTGCTGTCTAGTTGATTAATATTTAGTGAGCTGCAGTACCACAGTTGCCCATTGTGTAATGTCTGTGGCAGAACTATTTTCAGAAATGGCTTCAGCAAACAACTTTGAGACAGCATATAGGCTGAATATCAGCCTTTCTGGATAATATAACACTTCTGGATTGTGTAACATGCCTCTCTGAGAGAATCTCGGGAATCTCTTATATTTCAGATATCTGGGAATGTATTTCATCTTTTTTTTTTCTTTATTTTAGGACTAAAGTTCCTGTTTATTTTCAGTTTAAGTTAACTGAAATTTTATCCTGCTAATAGGAATGACTTGGATATTTATAAATAACATTAAAATTAAGAAGGTCAGAGATGGATGGCTGACATTTGAAGGCCTATTTTTCTTTATGAGATGTGCATTGAAACATATGATTGAAGACTTGAACCATCCTTCTGGACTTTCACTGTCTCTAAAAGCTATGCCACTGATTTTCCCAAGATTCTTCAAGTAAAACAAGGGAAATACAGACCCTTCCCCCATTCCCAGCTGTTAATGTGCTGCTTGCAAATCTGGGGGAAGATACAGCAATGCAGGATCGCCCATGAGGGAGGGCAGATGCAACAACCCGTGCATAGTGTGCTGCCAGAAATCAGGATTAAGGGAGCTGGAAAACAGGGAGTGTTGTAGGTCTTGTAGACACTGCAGTTCTGTGCTTGTCCTTTGCCTGTGCAAGAGCAAGATCAGATGGATTTTGAATTATTGAATCAACAGTGTGTTCCTGGTGAGTATTTGTGCAGTCCATTTCCTTGGTAGGATGTTGACACAAAGGTGGGGAGGGCACCTCATGGTTGAGATGGCACATATACACTGGTATTTACTTTTTCTGTTGGAAAAGTCAGTGCACATTTCTGTCACAAAATATAGAAGATTTTGACTTTTGAAGACAATGTAGGACAGAAGTTTAAACTATATTTTTAGCACCTCCACTTTCACTACAGAGTTTTTTTTTTTTCAGTGCAGTTGCACATATTAACCCATTGCTGTGATCCAATGTACACATTTCCAGCAGTACCTCTGCTTCTGCTGGTTTAAGTGCAGTGCTGCTCTGCTCTGCTTCCCTACCTAGATCAATGAAGGACAGATACAAATCTTCTGAGGATATGAATGTTCTGCAAAATCATTTTGTTTCAATTAACAACACCTCTTCATTATCTGAGGCGTGGCTGATAAACTGCATGTCTGTCAGGTCTGTCTTGCTTTGCAAGGGAGTCCTAACTAGTTCACTAAAACAATTAACAAGAAAGTACTCCTAAACTGCTCTCTCCAGTCCTCATGCTCCCCTCACCTCCTTCCAAACTGGGGAATTCTTTATTTCAGAACAAAACCCCTTAAAAGCTATTTTTTTAAATTTTTGTCTGATTCATTCAGACTATCCATTCATTTCCAGACCCCAGTCATGAATTTATGCTTGTTCCTCATATTTTGGGACAGTAGACACAGCTAGAGGCACCCTCCAAGGGTTGAACCTCATCTGCAGTGCAAACACTGCTTGAAGCTGTACAGAGGCTACTGTCCATCTGGGTGGAATAATGTTTGTGTACACATTACAGATGAGACGAGGTCATCCTTGGTGCCTGCTACACAGCAGGGAGCTGAGCCCTTGCCTCTGAGTGTTACTCTGCTTCCAGAGGGAAATACTGTTGCTGGTTTTATTTATGCTCCTTTGTGGTCTCCACAAAGTGTCTGAGGCTCTTCTGGGACCTTGCTCCCATTTTCTCCTCTATTTTCTCCTCTGATAAATCTTGGCTTTTATTTTTTTTTGGTGGTGTTTTTTTTTTTTTTTTTTTTTTTTTTTTTTCTTGGATTAGAGCCAGAAATCTAGGTAGCTGAACAGCCAGAGAGCTGCTTGTCAGCCTCAGATTTTACAGCAGGGATTTTGCAGGAGGCTGCTGAGGCAGTAACCTCTGAGTGCGAGGTGGGGACTGTGAATCCTGTGAGATACTGTTGAAGGACTGGCTCCTTCTGTACTGCTTAGGGAAAAAGAAGCTTGGCACAATGGTATCTCTACTGCTGGTAGTGAGTAACCCGGCAGCAAAGTAATTGCTCTTCCCTGCCACTTTTTTTGCGGCCAAAGTAACTAGTTGGTTACTACAAATTAGAACCTGGCTATGGACCATCATATATACAGTGCAGAAAATTAAAAAGATATGGGATTTTCAGCAAAATAGAATAAATCAAATTGACAATGCAGATGTCTTTACCAACACTAGTACTGTCCCTGAAGAGGAACTATTTAAGCCCAGATTAAATGTTTTACAGACCAAGATTAAACCTGCTTCACTGTGGAGGCAGAGATAAGGGAACTTTTTTAGCCAGTACTTTCTCCATCTGCTAATTAGTTTCTTGTATTTAGAAACATTTTCTTATGTTCCTTTGATAAGCCTGAATATTGTCAGAATTTTTACTCAGAAGTAGGAGACCCTCATGCCAAAACTGCCAGTAGCTCATAGAGGCTGCAAAACCTACTTTCTATGTATGAGGCAGGCCAGGGATAAAAACCAAGCCTATTACACTCTGGGAGGGTGCTCTAATCAGCAGCCTCTTAATCGAGCAACCTCTCTGAAAAACGATTTCTTCTTAAAGTTCAAAAATGCCTATGCAGAAATCTTGTGTTGAACATGGCAAAATAGTAAGGAAAATGTTGGTTATTACAAATCATCTTTTCCAAAAGATTCATGGAAAAATTCCTGAGCTGCTTTATATTAGGTATTAAGCCCACTCTGGTGAGAGATGCAGCTTTACCAACAAAAGAAGTAATATGTACAAAGTGTTGTCTGTAGTCTGTTGGACTAGTGACAGTAACAATGCAAAACATTACTGGAGGCTCTGGCAAAAGAACAGGCACAATTTATTGGCTATGCAACTCAGGATAGGGTAAGATGAATAGAAATGATGATCTAGTGAGTAGGTTATGGGATTGCAATGCAACAGAGCACGGCTGAACTCCTGACTTAGCTTTGGACTTTTTTGTTACTTCAAGGAAGATACTGAAATCTTTCCTGTGTATCAGTTCCCCATCCTAAAAGAAGGATAATGATATTTTCTTACATTTACAGGGATACAGGCAAGGTAAATTATAATTGCAAAGCCTTGAGATACTGCGGGAGGGAGGATCTAGACACAGAAATGTTCAATCCTATATCTTTCAGTAAAGGAAAGAGAATGCAGAAAATATTTTCTAAAGACATATTGCAAGGTTATTTTCCACTCTCTCAAATGTGGCATGTAGGGACATATTTCAATTTTTATTTCTATTCTCTATTTCTTTTTAAGTACATTCTTTCCTTCCCTTGTAGGCAGAGACATATGTATAGCCAAGTGGGTGATGTCTAAGCCATACGATGTTTCTGTATTTCTTCAGGTCTTATTTGATGGTTTTCTGACACCGAAATAATCAGAAGTTTTATGTATGATTTCATAGTGCAGTTTCTGAGAATTTAATATTTCACTTTGACCCTCCAGATCCTTCAAAACAGCTTATAAAATCTTCATGGTGTGGGAGGGAGTATTTCTGGAAATCTTTGTCTTTCCAGGAGTCATTTTGTGTGAAGCTATTTTGATGGATTTGCTATCATATTAGTCAAATTTTCTCCACTAAAAATTTACACATTTGTTTTCATGCAGGAAAGCAAACAAAAATTACTCATTTCTAGAAGACAAACATTTTACACAACATTTTTTGGGGCGTAGTTTCCTTTGAAACTCAGTTTAAAGAAATAGATGAGAGCTAAATGCAGGCAAAATAGATCCAGCTGTATGAAGTCAGGCACTTCTGGAGCATGAATAATTTCCCATGACAGATGGCATTGCACTATAAAGGTATTTGTTGCTCGTGTTTGACCGTAGAAGAAACCTGAATAACTTATTTAGGCTAGTTACCTGGTTTTGGCTAGTCAAAGTTGGGCAAAGAATCCATATAATTGCCATCAATAAGTATACATTTTAAATCATTGCATGACCTTCTCCAAGTGTTTAGACATAGATTAAAATAGGCTTTCCAAAAGTCAGGCACCTAAAATGCTGAGCATTTTTGGAACTGAGGGACTTCTTACATATGGGACTTAGGTATTTTCAGGGGAAGAGGTTTGACTCTGGCTTTATTTGGGTAGCTGTGCTGCTGATGTGATCTGGCCTCAATACTGCATGTCACACAGATCTCTCTGCCACATGCCACCTTTTTGGGTAAGAAAGCCCCATGAAAAATGGGTTCAATAACATTTGAACTAATCTTTTAGGTGAAGCTGTGTGAGATTTCTGTTATTATTATTATTTTATTTCACAAGGTCCAGTCACCCTTTGTCTCTCCTGCCTCAATATTTGCAAAGCCTGGGAGAAGGTTCTGTGTCGACCCTGCTCAGAGGTTGTGTTGCCACCTCCATGAAATGCAGGGTTTGTCCCTCCCATGCTGTGTGCACTCTTTACACTGGCTAGTGGGGGCTAGTGGGGCTGAGCTACTACTTTACCCTTCTTGGTTCCCCATGGAAATGAATGGAGATTTGAGCTGGGGAGCCCCACCAGTTTTGGGGTTTTTTTTTGCAGTGGAAGTGGGGAGGCATTTCAGGGGCTGGCAGTATATTGTTCCTTCCTTCCCCAACAGCATCTTCATGCTCGTTTGCAGGGTGAACAGGCTTCAAGGCTTACACAAATCTGTCACTATCTCTCAGGGCCAGAGCCCAACAAGACTTCCTAATGGAACCTTCTAAAGTCATGGGAATAAAAGGAGACTGCCCAGGATGGTGAGTTTTGCTGCTTTTAGAGATAAGATTTTAACTGATAGACTTAATGGGGCAAAAACATAGTATTCTGTTCAGCTTGTTCAATTCAGTTTTTGTAAAGCTCCAGTCACCATGGCATCTAGGCATGAAAGATACCTTATGTCAGCAGGATATGCATCAAAGGAGTCCTTTTCTAATGGATAAACCTGATATCAAAGAACTGAAGAAACTGAACCAAAATTTACAGGTGTCCTTTGCTTTGATCATTAATTAAAATGTGACTTATACTCACAGTGTCCCTATTAGAGGACTTGACACAACAAAGCATCTGAGGTACCCGACTATTTCTTGTAATGCTGTGAAAGACAGGTGTTCATTCCTGGGAAAGCTTTGAAGCTAAAAATAAAATAAAACAAAATTAAAATTAAAGGATATTTCCAGGTACATAGTAATCATCTTAATACTTACATTTGAGGGTTTTGTGTGTGTGTTAAATACTGACAGAACTCCTGGCTGGAAAGGAATGCAGACAATGAGGTAAAGTAAAGCCTTGTATGTCATTTGAGATCAATTGTCAGAGAATTTGTCTCAGCCATGTCATTATCAGATTAATAGTTGAGTTCCAATTTAAGCTGGAGTTATTTGGATAACAGGAATCAAAAGGAAAGTTTTTGCAAACACTTTGCCTTAGAGCAAAATAAAAGTGTTTAGAGATAGGATTTTTTGTGATTTTCACCACACCCCTTGAAATTCTATGCAGACTAGATTGCTTTGTAGGCAGACCATGACAGCCAACCCCAGCACCCTGGGTTATACCAGCCTGGAGGTGTAAGATGGACCAGGGCATATCATTTCCCCAGCAGTTAGCCCACACACAAGAAACCCACTCTATTGGTGCTTATGGGCTGTATGGCTGCCAAATATGTTGGTGATCCAAAATAGCTAGATTAGGTTATAGATTTGAAAATCATAGAATATCCTGAGTTGGAAGGGACCTGCAAGGACAATTAAAATCTAACTTCTGATACCTTCTTACAACAGGTCATTTGGCAAGTGAGCATTCCTGCAGTTTGTCTGCTTTGCTCTCCAAGGCAAAGAAAAAAAAATCCTCCAGCTTTGCCATTTTTCTTTTGTCTTCTTTTCGTTTTGCTTTCCATCTCTTCATCTTCCTCTCTTATTAATCTTTCAAAGGCTCACAACTTAGTGTTTATAACACATGTTAAATAACATTAAACATTCCTGGGGTTGAATCAGCTTTTACACACAGGGAAGGGAAAGTGCCAGAAGAATCCCGCCACCCAACCCAAATAGTTAACAACTTAGGAAGTAGTTAACAATTAGGAAGTTGTAAACTATTAACTATTATTATGTTAAATATAGTTGTTAACTATTAGAAAGTTGTTAACTTCCTAAAACATGTATTATCTCCCCCTCTGCTGCTGGGAACCTATGAGTTTCACTAGCATTTCATAAATGCATTCTACTATGCGAGTGGTTGTTGTACCATCTGATCTTTATAACACATTATAACACATCCAAAATGCAGAAATTTCATGTGCAAGAGCATTGGATCTTTGGGATGTGTCACATTGTGCTGTAACCCTGAGGTGGTAGTAGTTACCTGTGAGTGCAGTGTGGCTTTCAGTGCTATGACCAAGTATTCACCTTTGGTGACCATTGGTGTCCATCTCCAAATTCATGGTTTGCCAGAGTGAGCAAGGCTTCAGAAAAGAGGATTTGCCACCTGTCAGTCCCTCAGTAATCCATAGGTAGTGTAGATATTAATGACAACTTGTTAGACCCTCTCATTTCCCGGTGTAGAATAACTGAATAATTTCTGCAGCTCTGGAGAGATGCTTTTGACTCTGTACTAGTGGGTACAGTGGCAGTGTGGGAGAAGACAGCACCATGTCAGGTCCGGTTTGTTCCAATTTAAACAAGAACCTCCTGGGTTTTATTGCTTCCATTCTGTGGGACTTGTGTCCCCATTTGGTTTAAATCTTGCTAGAACAAATGCCATCTGAAAATCTGGCCCTCTCATAGTATACCCTCTAACAATTAAACTAGGGGTTTAAAGACTAACCTTATAGTTTTTCTTTATGTAATTAGTTTTACAAATTTAGGTTCACTAGATTGATTTGTGAAACTTAGGACTTCTATGAAACATCTTCTACTGAAAAAGATCACAATCTATGAACAGACTGAGTAAAAGACTAGCAAAGCAAATTGCAGGTGTTTCTGGAAAGCTTTCCATAAAGAGGGTGACACTAGGAAGTGCTTTGTCACTATGAGTGACATCTCTCTTGTTGCACACCCTTTAGTAAAGCCCACATCAAAGCCACAGGGGAGGAGCATTCTTCCCGGAGAGCTAACAGCCCCATTATTTTTCAGAGAATTCTTCAGCAGGGTTCAGTTTCTGGTTTAGCAGAATAAGTGAATCCTAGAATATGAAGACATTCTTCCCACCCCCAACCCCTTTTTCTTTCTTGATGTAAAAGGACACAACAGTTTATAATACTTTTATATCAAATGCCAATTTTTAATTCATTCTTGCCCCTGATGTTGTACCTACAGGTAGAGGGCTAATTGGTGGATGTATAAATTAATTCTAGACTACATTAAAAAACATATATGTTTAGGAAGGACTATTGACATTTCTAGCTGTAGCATATTTTCACCAGATGTGTTATGCCCATTCACAGATACTGTGTTCTCACTCCAGTTTTAGTTACCAGCTTGACTTATTCTTTGTTAGTAAGTACCCTTGAGGAATATTTCTGTGAAATACAAAAAGCTTGCAAGTATACTTAAAACAATCAATTAGTTAGATGAATGACACAAAGACTGAATCAACAGTCATACAGAACATCAGAGTACTGCAGACAAAACTTATTATCCTTTCCAGAAAGAGTCTGCTTGATTTCAATTATCATTAACATCTGCACTCTTCAATGCTGATCACATGCCTTTAAAGAAATGTAAATCAACTCCATATTCTCAGACAATAAGTTCTAAAGATGGACTGTAAAATTTTACCCTCTCCAGCAGAATTGCAATATCACGCTGTTTACTAATGACCTAAGAGTCTGGTATTTGAAGAAAAGGGAAAACATAGACAGTATCCATCTCCCCTTACTCATCCCAAGACTTGTAAAGAGAAGAAAATCACTTCCTGTTTACACAGCTATTGCTGATGTGAGATTGTTCCATGCCTTTTAGTTTCTACTTTATTCTGGTAATCTTCATAGAAGAGGAATTGCAAGGGAAGAAGTCCTTAGAAGAAATTATTTTGATATTACATAGTAAGGAAAATATAATTCTACCATTGAAAGGAACTAAATAAAAGAAAACCATTGAAAGTCAAGGACAGTCTTAGTCATCAGGTGGAAAATGGAGGGGCAAAAATACCTCTGCTCTGGTGATCTTTGGCTGCAATGTACATGAATTTCTGGGACTAGCTGTTACAGCTGTGGCTTATTTCATTGTTGGCTGTTCTGTGAAATACTGATTTTTCTGAAGGTCTGTGTCAGTAAATTTCCAAGAAGTCATTAACCAGTAAAGATATGTGTTTTATTCTGGAATCATCACTGTATCTTTGTGTGTGTTACTGATGACTTGATCTGACTTGGCAGGCACTGAGAGAAGGGCTGAGTGTAACTTACACATTCCTCTTCCAAGAACTGTAAGAGAGGGAAAGTCTGAACAAGAAAGCTGATAAAGAAAATTTCATGTCTGATTGAGAGAAAATATGTCCCTAAAATTGCAGATTTGGCCAGGGAAATAATTTGAGATGGATTGTTTATTTAATGAGGACTTTAATAAATAGCCTTAATTTAGATATGGTAAGTTCATTGATAAGGACCAAGACTTGTTGGAAAAATTAAAAAAAAAAACACAAGAAAACTGAGAGATTTAGGTGAAATTCAGTCTTGAACTGAGCACCTGTCACTTGTATCTGTGAGGCAAAGGGTCTGCCTGTACAGGAGCAGCAGAGTAGATTCATACACCATAAATACAGCAAATGAGTGTGTGACTTTTTCTGCATGACTGCTGCAAGCATGACTCTCACAGGCATTGTGAAATCTTCAGTAATTCAAAGTTCTGCATAAGTGTGTTTGCACCATCCAGAGCTAGTGTGGTACAACAACTAAAACCACATTAAAGTGAAATTAAAAGAAGTATCATTCAAAGGCCTTTAAGCTTGTGTATGAACAACAAGGATCATAGACTTACTTATATCTAGATCTTTACCTATATATTTCATTTGAGCAGTTTATTGTTTTTCAGACAGTTGTGATTCTGTGAGTACATTTCATAAGAAAATGTGGATATAATGCCCTATGTCCTTCCTGTCACTGTCTTGATATCCGTTTTGAAACAACCTTAATATATCAATCCAAAGTGTAATATCTGGATCCTTGGTGATCAAAGAGTAGGTCTGTGGATGTTTATGATATTTTAATTATATTTTTCCCTATTATTTCATAAATTTCTGGGAAAAAAATCCTTGCTTTTATAACTGTCACAGGATTATTTGCACAACACTTCTAGCATTTTTCTTCTGGCGATATATATGCTGAGTAGAATGAGATTGGTAAAACTGCCACTGCTGTGAGCACCAGACTTTCTTTTTCCAGAATTTCCCTTGCCAAATGACCAACCAAAATTCAATTTCATCAAAAGGCAAAACGAAAAAGTTATAGGTAAATTATTTGACTGGCAAAAATTACTGCTTCTTCACAAATCAAGGGCCAGTATCTTTTCAGACCTTTCTTGGCAAGCCCAAGCATCTGATTTCTATACAGGAGTAACTGGATGAGATTCTGTTTGAATTAAAGAGGTAGACTAGATGATCTAATGTTTTCACTCTAACCGCTGCATCTCTGAGATGAGGATGAGTCATGTGAGTCAGGCTACTTCTACATAAACATATTTAACCATAACATCGTAGGGTTTTATGGTGCTAGGCTTTCTCGGAGGAACTCTTGCATTATTCCACTGCTCTGCAAAGCCAAAGTTTTGCTTTCCAGATACTCAGTTGAGTAGAGCTGCTGGGAATTTTGCAGCTGATTTTGATAATAGCTGTTATGGACTTTTTTGTATCGTTTGTAAACTGTGAAGCATAATAATTCCTGAAAGCAGTTAAGATTGTGGTAACTGAGAATATGAACATGTTCTTGGACTACTGCTGTGCTTCTCCAGTTTGAAGTTGTCTGTCAAAGGCTGCAGAGAACATGAAAATGTGATCAACCAGAACCTTAAACAAAAATCCCTGCCCAACAACCACATGGAAAAATAGCCAACCAGAGTCTGGATTACCACAACTGTCAACAAGATTTCCATTCAGAAATCCTCTCTTTGGCTTGTCTTCTAATACTTTTACTAATGGAAAGAATGCTCTTAAAGAAGGCAATCTCCTTTATATAGTTGCTTTTGATCACAAATCAAATAGAGTTTCAACCAGAGAAAATGAATAAACATCTGTAGGAATTTGCAAACAATTAGAGCATATTTTTTCTGCCTCTCCCTCTTTCTGCATATCTTAAAACAAATATACATGGACATGCATAACATTTTTAAATTTGTTTAATATTTAAATATTATCCAATGACATTTTGCAGTTGTGGAATTTTTCAATCTGTGTTGCAAATTTTCTACAGAGATTCAAAACTATGCAGCCAGACTGTGTTGCTTCATTCTGACATGTCAAATGGGATATTGAGCTTTTTTATAACATCTCCTGCAGGAGAAGCTGCTGCAGTGGCAAGAGTTGCAGGAAGAGGTGACAGGAAATGTATCTGTTTTTTAAGGGCTCTGTTTGGGGTATTTGCAGACAGGATTACCAAGTGCTTTCTCAACACATAGCTTTAGAGATTTCATTTAGAGATATTGCAATGAAAGCTCTTGAATTTTATTTAGTATAGTAAATCATACTGAAGCTTCAGTTGCTGAGATGCTGGCTTTGAACTTCCAAAGTGACATTTGTGGCAGTGGAACAAGAGAGATAGACTGAGATTCACAATTCCAGTGTTTGTCTGGTTCTTGTTGATTTGGTGAAGAGAAAGAAATAAAGCTGTAAAGTAAGAAAAGAAACCTGTATGCATAAAACGCATAAAAACCTGTTCCAAAACAGAGAGTGTTATTGATTATCTAGTTCAAAGCACAGGTGCTTTTGTTAATGACAAGTTATGACAGCTGGAACATACTTCTTTTATTTAGTGGGTAAAATGAATCACTGACTCTCTCATTACCCTGGTCTGTCTTTAAATTCAAGGATGTGAAACAACGCTGCTATGGTTAGCGCACTGACTGTGGCCTGATAAATCCTGTGTTGTCTATCTTTTATAGTTGTTTGTACAGAGAAAACTGCTGTGAAATAAGTCACCTCCATTTATGTGCAACATAACACTCCTGGTTTTATATAAAAGCTGCTGTTTGAAAAATACTGGTATGTGGACAACAAGGCTTATCACCTGCAATGGATATGTGAGGCTGTCTAGCAGTTTTTATTTACTGACCAGTATTAAACTAGTGACAGTTTCTACTAGTGACAGTTCTGGAAATACAGCTTGAAAAATGGACCAGATTCTGCAATTGCTCTCTGTGAGGAGCATGCACATGCATGCTAATAATCTGGATCAAGGATATGAATCTGATAAACTTGTTCTACAGTAGCTTCAGGAATGATTTTAAATGACTCATCCTAGTACTGACACTAGAAATGGCCTTCTCTGCACTGATTTTTAATAATGATCTCTCCTGATGCTCAGTCATTTGGAGGCTGCTGCAATTCTCAATCCACTAAAATTGTGATGAAAGACTTCCTTTTCTTCAAGGATCTCTTTGCCAGGAGCAAATAGCTATGGCAGGCAGATAACAGGAAAGGTACCTCCCAAGAGCGAAATGAAGTTTTATTTAATGTTCCCTAGGATAAACACTGCATTAAACCCAAAGTCTGTGAAAATTTATCCAAACAATTGTTAAGACAGAGATACACAGCAGTCACTTTTGCCACACCACCCCAAATGCAAAAAAACCCTAGAGGAATACATCCCTCTATTTCCTTATCACCCACAAATTGATGGGTAGGTCATGCATTTCTAATGTTAGCCTATCTCTAGACACTTTGAGTTCATTTTTTATACAGTAACCTGTGGTTTTTCTTGAGAGTCGTGAGTTTTGCTGAACTGTTGCCAGAAGGAACATTGATACCAGGTGGCTACTCTGGCAGAATCCAGTATCACACCTACAGATAAAGTGTAAAATTACATGTGTCATGCCCAAGCACCACAAATTACTCTGACCTTCATCTCAAATAACATGATAACTCCTGCTTTGAGACTTCAGACAATGCAACTTTGGCAAAAGGCAAGTTTTTCATAGCCAAGAACATCAAACCTCATGTCTTTTACTACACTGAAGGGGTTGACTTTTAAAGAAAATGTATTGCCAAATTAAATCTACCTTTGGCCTATAAAATAAAGCCTACTATCCTGGGCAAGCACAGTGATAAACAGTCTTTGACTGGTTTGAAAGGAACCACAATGGCCTGCAGTGCTGACTGCTGGAGGCTCAGATATGAAGGTGATGCAGATAAAAGCACATGAGCCTTCATGATGAGAGAAACAGATGGTCAGGAATGGCAGTCATCTCCTCTGAGATTTCTGACTCTTGCTAAAGTGTCTGAGGTGTCCATACTTCATGCTTATTGCTTGAAGGCTGTTGAGAATTTGAGAAAAGCAGAGGTCATGGCTGGTGGCACTGCACAAGCACTGGGGAGGAGGGTGAGGACCATTGGGACTCTGAAGGCTGCTACTGCTGTAGCAAGTGTACCAAACCACTGACACTGTCTGGGCTGGTGGGAGCTTCCTTCCCATATTCCCAGATTAACCATTCATATTCAGGCAGTTATAAAACCAATTTTTGACTTGAATTACACACCTTAGTTTCTCTGTTCACTAGCACATTTTGAAATTTTGAATCCTTCAAATGCATGGCTGATCTAATTAACTTCAAACAAAAAGGGTGACTAGTTAGCAATTAAAATTTGAATTTGAAAGTGTGGCCTGATTAGGCAGATTGTAATTTTTTCTTGGAGGATCAGGTCAAAAGTACCCTACCCCTTCTACTTAGAGTGAAGTGACTGGTCCCAAAGGACTACACTTGCAAATAGTCTCTAAAAACATGACCGCAATATTTCCTTAAAAACTTTTGCATGGGGAAGTTCTTAAGGCCGTAGAGAACAATGTCTTTTTTCATACAGAAATGTAGGAGTTTGAAGTGAGGAATGGATTAGGCTGCAGAGAACTGTCAGCAGGGATCAGATGAAAATTTACATGTTATTAAGATCAAAAGAGTAATTTCCTAAAGTTTTTTTAAAATCCATTTTCAGGCAAAGACAATAAGGTTATTCAGGACTTTCTACTTCAGCTAGTTTAGTGGGATAATAGCCTTAAATATGTTTTTTTTTTTTTAATGTATGGACTAAATATTAATTATTATTTATAGACATAATGATTATTATGTCATCTTCTATCTTAATCTCAGTTTTATTTTAAAATTTTTGAGCTTTTGCATTTGCTAAAAAAAAGGGTAGGAAAAATATTGGCTATTCTAAAATAAGTGACTGCTTAGCATATCATTGCTAATATGGAAGTGGTCTGGTTAATGACGTTCATCTTTAAGGACAAAGATAATCATCTTTATAGCTTGCAAATTCCTTATTAGCGTGCAGATAGTGTTACTATAAATTCAAGCTGCATATCATAAGCCACGCATTTTTAGCTCTTAGAATTCATTCCCTGAATATTTAGTAAGATGATGAAGGGATGAATGGCGACTCCCCAGCTGGACACAATTCCAGCTTAAGCAAGATGATAAACTTCCAATATGAAGATGGAACTTATGGATTCTGGCCAGAACAAAATAGCATTTCTCCAGTGGAATTCCAGTTCAACCTCTATTCTGGAAAGAAATTATTCTAACAAGGTTCCTCGCCCTTTTAGGGGCTCCTGGGGAAAAAAAATAATGGAGAAGCCAAGTGTGTGGTCTTTTGAAATTTCAGATAATTTGTAAAAGAGACAGCATGGGCAGCATTTAGGAAAAGAAGCAGAAAAAATTGCTGCAAGTTGACAAGAAATATTTGCTGCCCCTAAGCTCTTATAACAGCACCCATGACCCTGCAAATAGAATTATTTTTTCCAGCAATATGTCTAAAATAATGGCCCTTATACTGTTGTGCAGATTTTTGAAATGATTTCACATATTTTTAAGGAAAAAAAAAACAAACACAAGTATAATTAATTAATTCTGTTGGGATACATAGGTCTCAATGTTTACATTTTGAGATCTTTTTAGATTCTTATGTTGTCTTTACCCTTAAAATAATTGAACAACTTACCTACTGTTTTTTCACTTAGCTCATATAATGGCATTCATGTCTTGGGGAAGGCTTTTGATAGATAGGTCCTCGTATGCAGTAATTCTAACTTAAGACTAAGTGATTTCAGTCGCTTTTTTTTTTCCTGAAAGTGTGGCAATAACATGGGGGTCCAGCAGGAGTGTGTGTGATTGCACTCCATACAAATCTATGGAAACGCAAAAATTTTCAAAACACTGGTTGTGATCCTAGAGTCAGTATCTCTTTTAAAGTCTTTGTATTTGACATTCTGAGAAACAACCATATTTCACTGTAGGCTCAGGTTGAGTTTCAGGCCAGATCAGGCACTTCTTAGTCACACGACTGTCCTGCAACCTTTCCTAGCCTGTGAAGTCAGAGGTCTTTTTATGCATCCAGAAAGGGATGCCTTTGTCTCTCTGCTGACTCCATGGGCAGCCTGGTGTACTTACACTCCTAATTGATACACCTTAGTTTGCTCTCTATAGCTAAATGGCGTTGAATTCTGGCCCCAGCACCTATTTCCAATTTGTCTCCAATTGTAGGCATTTACCTTCTTTTGATACTGCCTGTGTTACATACTGAGCTTCTCAGGCACATGAGCCTGACAGAAGAATAAAACAGGAGCCTCAGGAGCATTTAGTTCAAAGGAAGTCAGAAGGTTTGCAAAACATTGCTGGAAGTAGGATGATTTAGTTCCACGAATTACTGGTAATTTGAAAAAATTTCCCCACAGAGATCAGTGGGAAGACTCTGAGATAGCTTTTAGCCACATGAAAGGACCTGCTTTCCAGATGGGTTACTTTGGGAAGGAAATTCACAATAATCAACAATTTGTATTTGAGATACTACTAAAATTGATGGCCTTCTTTGACAGATTTGCTTTTGAAAGACCTCTAAATTACCATGGTTGATAGCCTGCCTTCTTCCTGTGCACTACACTTCAGTGACTGGAGCTGCCCAATGAGTGAATATGCCCAATGAGTGAAAAATGAAGGAAATAGAGTTGTTACAGATGAATTGTTTTTTATGAAGGTAAACACCACATTCTCCTTTTAAAGCAATTGTTATTTTATCCCTTAGATGCCATTATTTACTGTGGGTCCAATTGTTCTCATTCAAGATGAAAAGTTAGCTTGCTTCAATACAACCAATTAAAACACTTTAAAACAGTTTCCTAGAGAAGCTCTTATGCAGTGATTGTCACAGAACCTCTTTCCTCAGGTAATAGGAAATTGAAAACTACTAGTACAGGACTTCATTTTGGAATAGAGTTTGGTTATTGGAGCTAGATTGGGTTATTCTTGGTCTAAAAGGACCTTAGCAAGATCCAGAACTGGCAGTCACTCTGATTGTGACTGGTGTGAAGGGCACAGTGACTTCATGCCCAAAGGCCTGTTGGGAAAAATACACTTTTCTAGTTCTCTGGAGAGAGATGACCTGCACACTGCATGCTCTAGATGGAAGCATGAAGCAGTCCATGATGCAATATTTTGGCAAAAGTTTTCAAGTATACAATAAACCCACGAGAAAAATCAGACATCCCTTTCATTTCAACATGGAAATGTTTTAGTTTCATGAAAGTCCTGGAGAAAGCCCAAGCATGCTGTATGATAATCCACATTCACTTGCAAAATCTACATGTCTTCCACAAGACTGAGGCATGAATAATTCTAGAGAACAGCTCTTGGAAACCATCACCTATAGTAGTAATGTTTTAAGACTTGTGAGGACACATTCAATTAAGGCTTCATATTGTTTCCATACCAAAGAAATCCCCACAAAACTGAATATATAGTAGTAGGAAAAATGTTTCCAGCCTACACTAACTTATAGAATGGTTTCTTTACACTGCTTTAGAGATGTAAAGGGACTTTAAAAAGTTTTAAATGAACTGTTAATGGAGGACATAGAGAACATTAGCACAAATGAAAATCAGCTTCATGAATATTAGGGAGTTAAACTATTGACTGGATTACTTGGCTTCAGAAATTCAAAAAAAGGTTATTAACCCAGTTCTGACTTTGAAACTTATTAACCCTTTTCAGCTTTGTTTTTTATTTCATCCTTTCTTCTCAGCCATGACTTGAGATTTTCTGTTCTGTGACTCAGCTTCAGATGAAGGGAAGGGAGAATGAATGGTTTTATTGCAGGCAATGCAATGGCCTAGTTGTTGGATACCTGCCAAGACCTGTGATGTGGGTTCAGACTGTGGATTTCAATCCACTCATTGCCTGAAAGAACACTTGAACTTCTTGACCAAGAGGTTGAGACCCCATTTTTTTGATACCAAATTCGGTGCTATCTTAATGAATCAAAACAGTCTAATAAATCAGTCTCTTCTGGAGGCTTATGTGGGATTTCTTTGCTTACATCTGAAATATCAGGGATTTAGATATATTGTTCCCACCTATCTGGTCAGGAGAAGGACTTCTGAACTTGCTTGAGAATTCAGATTCTCTGAGAGGTGCAATGATACCTATCTCAGGCTTGACAAAGCTCCTATGACTGAGGAAGTACTCAAGGCAGGAGTGAAGTGAGAAGTCAAGGTGCACCAGGAGTAGGGATTTGAGGCAGGAGTGAAACATACATAGGGAGTTAAGAAAGACTGTCACCCTGATATTTTAAGATTTTCAAAAGCCTTCTGAGTTTACATTCCCGTAGAAAACTTTCTCACACAACTTTCTGTAAATAACCTGTTGTTTTGCATTCCTTCATAGAGATGGAGAAATTTGATAGACTGGTAGTTTGTCCAGTGTCATTGGAGAGGTGGCATGTTCACCCTCCAATCCACTGGCACCTTTTGAGAACTATAAATGATTGGAGTCAGAGGAAATAAATTAGTCTCTTCATCATGACCATAGATGTGGTTCGTCATTTTTCTTTGTGTCCTCTGGTGACAAAAGACCTCAGCAGTTAATGAAAACTAACTTGGGAAGTGCCAGAGCACTTAGACTGATTTTAAGTATTGTCATGAAGGTTGAACTTTCTACAGTAATCATGCAAATCTCTCCTCCAGATTTGTGTTGAGTGTACAAATTGGCTCTTTTCTGGAAACAGGATTCTCCCTCATCCCTAAAGCTTTGTTAAGATTCTAGAAACAAGACTCTGGATGCAACAGATACCTCTACTAAATCCTTCAGTCCATCGAGGAATGTATTATTCAGTTACAAAGGGATTAATAGGATCTCTGAGGCTAAGGACTTGATATTTGGAATCAGTGAAGTTGCCCATTTTTAAGCATCAGAGGAAACTTCCAGTAGGAAGTTTCTGAGTCCTGAGGGAGAAAAAAATGTCCTGAAGACTCAAGTGATAGCAGTCTGAAAAGCTTCTGGGGAAAGAAAGAATTTTGTCATTCAGCAAGCACAGAAACCAATTTCTGTGGCTCTTGGAAAAGTTTGAAAATTCACAGAGCTGTGAAGGCACAGTTAGGGAATATATGCAGGGCTCATGGATAGAGCAAAACAAATAGATGTAATGGCATAAAGAAAATTATGACTTGTGTTACACAGCCTTTGAATACATAAGCTGATGAATATCAATCCTGCCAAAATACAGGTGGAGGCAGGAATAGGTGCCAGTGTCAGAGTCTAGGAAGTGTGTTACTCATTTGTCAATGAGAAAGGCATGCCTGATCCAAACAGAAGAAGTTTCTACTTACAGTCAGGTGTAATGTCCTATTCATCCTGGGATGAATAGCAACATATTCCTGGTCTTTGTAGCCTTAAATGTGCACCTGGGTTGGGTTGTAATATTACATTTCTAAGTCAGTGGTCAATTATATTGAAAGACCAGTAGTGCTGGCATATTGGAATGAGCTATTAGTGTTAATACTAAAACACATGGAATAATTTGCTGTCTGACTACCATACCAGGGGTACCTCATTGGAGCTGAGATTCCTCTGCAGCTTGTGATGCAGACCATGGTGAAGAAGCTGTGCCTCTGCAACCCATGGAGGTCCACAAAGATGCAGAGATCCACCTGCAGTCCTTGCAGGTGCCCATGTTGGAGTGGGCGGATGCCTGGAGGAGGCTGTATTCCTGTGGGTGACCCATGGAGAGAGGGCTTCTTGCTTCCAGACTGGAGTAGCCTGTCCTTGAAGAACTGCACCCTGTGAAGAGTGACCCATGCTGCAGCACACTGCTGCACTTTGCTTGCAACACTGTTGCTCATGAGATGGAGACACACTGGAGAAGTTTGTGAAGAACTGTCTCCCATAGGAGGGACCCCATGGTACAGCAGGGGAACAACTCTTCTCCCTGAGCAGTGGGAGAAGCCTCGAGTGATAAACTGACCATAACCCCCATTCCCTGACTCCTTGTGCTGCTGGGATAGGAGGAAGAGCTTGGAAAGAGGGAGGGTTAGGGGAACAGTGTTTTTAAGGGTCTTATTTTACTTCTCATTATCCTGCTCTGATTTTGTTAGTAATAAATTTACTTTATACATCTAAGTTAAGCCTGTTTAGCCCATGATGGTATTTGATGAGCAATCTCTCCAGCTCCTTATCTCAATCCATGAACACTTTGTTAAGTTTGCTCTTCTCTGTCCAGCTACAGAGGGGAGTGAGTGAGTGGCTTTGGTGGGTGCCTCGCATCTACTCTGGGTGAACCCACTACAGAGCTGCTGCTGCTTTCACTTTTCTACATTCTCTAAAGAATCATGTTAGCTCATTTTAGGCATAATTTCACTTAATCATTTTATGGCAATTTGACTTCTCAATCTAGTAGGCATCCCATCTAGAGCTTGCCTATGCAGAATGTGAACTCTTAATACTGACTTCAAATAATTTCTAGAATCAAGAGGTGGAACAGCACTAAAACCTTGTCATTGGCTGTGTAACTTCTACAGAAGAAGAAGTGATTCCTAAGGAGATAAAACAGCTGCTGTACAGGCTGCTTAGGAGCTGAGGCAGCAACTACAACTTGGGAAGTAGCATTTATCCTTTCTCTGCCTATGGTGTTGCTAACGGGTCCGAAGGGATTGGCCCACCTGCTCACTCCTCTACAAATACACAAAATACTGGCATCAATTATGGAACATATGTATCTTCCACTCTGGGGCGAAATCCTTTGAGGACTTCAACTCACTTAGTAGTAAATAATATTAAAACGTTAAGTAAGGAGATGCCAGAGGAGCCTCTTCCTACAAAATGGCTTGGAAGAGTGCTCTCTACTAAAGAATATAGTTCTGAATCTCCACGAGGAAGATCTGGAAGTTCATCTGGGCTTTCATCTAAATCCTCAGGGAGGCCAGTAGGTAAAAGAGATGCTCTTCTCAGAAACATGAAAATAAGTCTTCTAAACTTCATTTATTATCTTGGGTTGAATGCGTGAGGATTTCTTTGATTTTGGTGATGTTTTTTAGTGTTTTTGTTGTGGTTTTGGTATGTTTATGCTTTTTCTTCAATAATATAAAGTTATTTGTTATAGCTTATTTTGAATGAATATAAGGGGTTTTTCCCTCCCTTTAGCAGCTGAATTAACAATCTGTCCCAACCAGTTATTTACCCGGGACACTCCTACAATCATGATTTATTCATAACAGACATTTGAAGTAGTTCAAAAACAGAACAGAAGATTAAGGAGAAAGTCATCCTTACTGTAATTGATGAAGCCAAGGTAGTTAATTCCCAGCTAAATCCTAACAGAGATCTACAAATCCATGATGACCTAGGAAGCTTGTAAGAATTTATCTGACAGACTAGAAATGGTCAGTGCTGAAGGATGCTCAGAGTGATGGTCGGTCAGGGAGCCACAGCTGCAAAAATCCTCCAGGAAAAAGAACGAAGTGAATTGCTTATATTTATAAAAAAGAAAGCAGGAACAAAACCATCACCACCAAGAATGTATTTTGCTATAAAAGAACTGCCATCATCCAGACCCTGTCCATCCTCCTTATACAAGATACAGTGGTAACAAAAACAATGTTGATGCATTTTTCACTTCACTTCTCAGTCTCAGAGAGCCAATGTGAAATATTAAATTATGATGGTTTGTTTGATTCCAGGAAAGTCTTTGTACTGAATTAAAAATGCAGTAAAGCTAAATGGAGTTGATATATCTCCTGCTAGATTAATTTTGAATCAAGTACTATATTATATTGATATGATGTTAGTGATCAAGATGTTCTCTAAACTGAAAGTGTTTCTGAGGGAATAATTACAGCTTGGAGGAAAGAACAAAAGATTGAAAGTGTAAAGGATTAAAATGATATAAAAATAACAGTATATTTTTCTTTTGCATTATAGAAGCTACAGAAGAACAAGCAAAAGGACTTGTCTAAGTAATTGAGGAAATGTTGAAAATATTTTGAAGGATCCCATGATTCTTCCATGGCTGGAAGAAAATTCAGTTTATGGAAGCTGTATAATTTGGAATGCCTCTTGTCTTATGTTAGAGAAAGGTATACATTTCTTAACATTTTCATAAAAGAGAAAAAGGTCCAGGGCAGCACAAGAACAAGCACAAAACCAGCAGGATCAGCACAGGCTGTCATTGTGTTCCCAGTCTTGTTCTGCTTTCACTTCTTTCAGTGGTGCTTTGTCAGGAGGAATCTTTGAATTTGAAGACAGTTTCTTGTGGCCCTGAGAGAGTGTAATCAAATCAGTGTTTATGGTTTTGGTTTTTTTCATTGTTTTGACCAATTAACTGTTCTTGATGAACCCCTTTTTCTTGGCATGAACCAGAACTGTTAGCAGTTGATATCTGGGAGGCTTCATGGGAGCTCTGCTACCTGTGGGACTTCTTCCAGGTGCCCCCTGGGACTGTGTCAGCCTTCTTTTCTGTCCAAACACACAGGCTGCCTCCTTCCCTTCATGCCTCCACTTGCATTCATAAATTTGATTTTCTCAAGCTCAGACCAGGGAAGCTATAGACACAAACCAACAGAATTACTTATTTTAGTCAGTGTTGCTGTGTGCCTGTATTTTCCAAGATTATGATTTCCTGTGTGAAAATGTAAGATTTTATGACATGTGAGTATAAATATCTTCCTACACACGGACAAAGCCAGACCTCATGTCAGAGAGTCAGCTCTTATTCTTGTTTGTTTTGGGATGGAGGAGGGCACAGAGATGTGTCAGCTGCTTGCCATAGAGCTGGAGGGAGTGACCTGTGTGGGTCAGAGTAAAAGAGAAGTAAGCCCTAGCAAAGTCTGAAGGAGGATGGCTAGGACTGTGAGAATGGCCCTTTATCAAAAAGGATGACAGGAATCTGAGGGCACCTGGTTGGCAGCTGGAATCCAGAGGCACATGGCTTCTACTATGTCTTCATGGCAAAATGCAGTTAAACTGCAGTGGGACTTAGGCCTATTTTGGGCATGCAGGAAAGCCCCCAAACTGAGAACTCGCGTTCGTGTTTTTGAAAAGAAAAAGAAAGAAAAGAAAAAAGAGTAGCCTCAGTATTAAGTTCCCAGTCAGATTATACTGCTGCTAACAAGCAGCAAACCACAGCAATGGACTCACCAGGTTTCTCTGACCCTTTGCTGTTGGTATGGAAACTCTTTGCTCATGGGAACATATTGTCTCTTGTTTTTGCCAGTGGATACCTTGATGGTACACTTAACCTGATAAGATTTTCACCACCTTTTCTGGGAGTAATTCCACAATATACTCATGGCAAGCTGGCAGTATGTTTATTTGCAGTATGTGATGGATGCCTATGTTTGACCACAACTCATGCTGCAACTTAATGTTTGGCCAACAATGGTAGCAATTTTGGCTACCATGGAACTGGGACATGTTCCCAACCCAAATCAGTCAAAAAAGAAAAGGTACATATCCTACAATTAATTTTCAGAGTCTTGCAGCCTCATCATTATTGAAACACTGAGTAAAATATTAAAGGATCATGAAAATATTAATAGCTGTTAAACAATGTGTCAGTTTCAGAAAGATGCTTACCTGCAACTAGATAATCAGGTGTTATCTAAGAAGCTGTTTAACTTTATTCTTTTAACTCTAAAAGAACAGATAAAGAACTTCAAAACTTATGGAAGCATTGAATATTCACTTGTTTACCATTTTTTTGCTAGAATAATCTGTTTCACAGCCACGCAAACCAACACATAATTAGCAACCTTGAACAAAATGTCCCCATTCATAAATCAAAATTATTCACTACAAATATTAATTGCAAATTTAGCCTTTTTTTTCCTTGTTCATGAATATGTTTTCCATGCATAAATATTCATTGAATAGTTTATGAAAACAGATTTTAGTTTGTGGGTTGCTTGTAGGATGTTATTATATCTGTGTAATTTCTACTTGTGCATCACAATTAGTCAATAATTCACACAGGTATCATCTTTTCTCCCTAGAAATGAGATTGTTTGCTTTAAAAACAAAATAATATGGAAAAAAGTATAGGGATAATTGCAGTGTTGGCATCATTTACAGGAACAAATCACATGCACTAAAATTTGAGTAAAGTATGAAGATTCATGATTATCATGACAAATACCCACAGCTGTGTGTGGATTTATAAGCATGACATATTATAAAAGCACAAATAGCAGGAAACTCTGCTTATTTCTTCTATTCACAAAAGTATTCTTGAATCACAGCATTATTGTAAATGCTCTTTCTCACAATGATACATTTTCCTGTTTTAATCTCTGGGCATCAATTGTAACTGTTTTTCAGTTTCCAAAAATTGTTAGACAAGATAATATCCGAGCTTTATGTTCACTTGAATAGATAATGCAGTCTGTCCTTTCCCTGTCCTCCTTCCAGACCATCTCTTTTACTGAGGAAAATGAGACAAGCTGCTCTTTCAATTTTTGTTGCTGAGAGCCATTCCCCCATCAACTCTGCACCTTTTAACCCTTGTGATGTGATGTTGATGGAGCTGCCACTTAAAAACAAATTTTGTTTGGCCATCAGAGAGCTTCCTGCAGTGATGGAGATGACAGAGCCTTTTTCAGGAGGTTGCTTTTGAATCTGCTGTTGGGGGGGAAACCCTTGTTGTCTGATATTTAACAGCATTTGGGTTCAAATGTGAAATCCCTGGGCTCATTCTGGATTCCTCATGTATAGGAGGCACAGCCACCAGAGTACTTGGGAGGGAGCAAAATCAAGGGAAGGAAAGTCTTGCTTGGCATGAAGCCTTATTTACCCAGTCTTGTGGAACAAACAAGCAAACAAAAAAACCCTGTCCAAAACAAGCCCCACTGTGTAACCCACTGTTTGTACTCAGAGTTCAGAATATCTCCTGGCTTTGAATTCAGTGTTTCGAAATAAGAAACTATAGGAATGCCCTTGGATAGTGACTCTTTAATACACTAATTATTCTTACTAGACTTGCTATGATACAGGACTTACTGTTGCTTATTTAACAATATTCATTTTCTAGCACAATGGCCCTCTGAACAGGTGGAGGGGATTTTATCCAGCACATCTTTGGTTGTTAGCCAGCACATTCTTGCTCTTCCAGACGTGAAAATATTTACATATTAGTAATATGAAGTAACATCTTTCACTTTATATAAAATTTGTAAAATGGCACACTAACAGCTTATCATACACTCATTTCCAGCAAAAAATTAGTACAGAAAAACAGACCTCCACCTTGCATTCACTGCACCTATCTAACACCAATATTTTAATGTTAACTCTTTGTCCCTGGGAGTCGATTTTTCCCAGCACAACACCTAAGTGCAAAATGCATTAGCGCAAATGTCTGAACTCCAAACCCATCTGGCATTAGGAGCTATAAAATATTGCCATACTTGTCTACAGTAGATTTTAACAGACTTTCTGGACAATGTCATTTAAAAAACATTGTTGTGCAGTGGAATTAATTAGCACAAGTAACGTGTACAACATAAATTTTTATTGTTTCTTATATGCCATAAAATTTCCAAGACACAGGCATCTGGTAAAACCATACCGTCTGACTGGGCATAGCATTAGGAAGGCCTAGATGGGAGCAGATGGAAAGTCTGAGGACGAAATAAGAACAGATGGGAAGTCTGAAGGTGAAATTTGAACTTAGGTATTTCAAAGTTCACATGGCTGAACATAAAGTCCCATTAAACGTGCTCCGATGAAGAGTTAAACCAACAGACTCCATTGTGCCTTCCCTCCTTTTGTATTTCCAGTGTCACTTAGCTGTCAATAATTTTTGTGGCAGCAATTAAAAAAGCACTTTCCTTAACTCTGCCTGCTCATTTCAAACCCGAGTTTTTGTCATCCACTCTGTACCTGGGATTTTATGAAGGTGTTAGCGCTATAAACATGGCAAAGCATTTTCAGGTTTCATGCAGAGATGATGTCTCTCCCCTGTAATTTCCCTCACCTTCGTTTAGGCAATTGGGCAGGCACAGAAAGCCGTGCTGGCGGGGAGGCAGCAGCAAGCAGGCAATGCTGAGGGGAGGACAGACCCATAGGGCTACCGAAGGTAGCAGCGAGCCTCACCTATGGCTGGTGTCACTGACAAAAAGCCCAGCTCCTGCTAGCACACCTCCATGCACTGTGCAGCTGACTCATTTTAATTGGTACAGCTTCTTGGAAATACTTTCCCTCCTACTGTTTTTCCAGCAGAACATGTCTGTTGCAGTTTTAACAGGGAAACATCATCAAAAATTGTGGGAACAAATACAATTGCTATCTATACTTAGAGGTAAATCCACAGAGGAGAAAAAACTCTGGACCCATTCCTTAATGCTTGTTGGAGGCTTTTTTTGCACCTTGTTGGAAACCCAATGGAGGATTTTTGTTTTAGAGTGAATTTACCTCAATTCAATGGGGTTTTATGAAGACTGAATTTGCACAAAGTCCTTTGCATGGATGATATTAGCAAATGTGGTGAGCTAAGAAACAAGGGCCTGGTATTCCTACTAAACCATCATACTTTGTGTGACATTGTTACTTTTAAAACCTGTGAATCCCTGATATGTGATCGTCAGCAGTGATAATTTTTTCCAGCTCCCACAGACATACCGAATTCTCAGTTTAGAGCCTCGCATTGGTTGTAAAACACAAATACTGTACCTGGCTCTTGTTCTAAGGTCAAGGCAGAGAGAGATACTTTTCAAGTTTAAATAAATTACTCTTTTCAGATGTTGAAAAAGGCATGACAATTTACCACTGATTCTGAAATATTGCTGTAATTTTTAACTATTGCCATAGCAGGGTATATCTGTTCTAGGACTTGATGGGTCATTTGGAAAGTGTAAACAATGGACACCCTTTTACAGTTGATTAAGTTCCCCGGTGACTTCTCTCATGCATGTGGCCTGCTGGGTATTTGGGAAGGGCCATTGGTGCAGAGCCATGTGGGGCACCTGATTACAATTTGTGGTAGGTTTCCAAAGACTAGGAATTATGTCTTTCTTCAGGGTAAGTAAGCTCTTCACCATCATTGTCAAATCAGTCACTCTGCTGCCATGTCATGTCACCTGGGTCTTGAGGATCATCATATTCTAAAATTCTGGAAAGCTTTTGAGTAATGGTCTGAAAAATGACAGGCTCTCACATGTTCCTACTGTACTTGAGGAAATGCATTTCCTGTGATTAATGACCTCTCTTCGTGCTCTGCACAATGCTTTTTAAGATTTTTCTTTCCCTGCTGTAAGCCAAACCAAAGAATGTTTCCAGTTTCTCAGGCTCTATTTACCTTCTCTCTCATTAATGGAGTCTCTCTCTCCTTGCTTTCTGATGATTGTGCACATACTTAAAGCCTTCTGACTATTTTCAGCTGCTACTACTGTGTTCCAAAAATGTGACACAGCGGAACGCATCACCTCGCTGTCGGCGTGCAGCAGGCACTTCCCTTGGACTTCTGCCTGTTGCATTTGCAGTCCAGTGGGGGAACCAGGTAGAACTGTGACTCCAAGGGATTTGTAGGGACTCATTGAACCTGACACATGCCCTGCTTCCTGACACCATCCCTCTAGCTGCTTCAGAGTTTCAGAGGCTACAGGAGCCTGGCAGAGTGAGGGCAGGGGAGAGAAGGAAGCTTGTGTGTGCTGGGCTGGACAAACAGGCAACCGACTGGGCAGCCGATGTAGCCTTTTAGCTGTACACCATGGATCACCAGAGTAATGTGCTGTAAATCCTGGCCTAATTCTCAACTTTTCAGTACTATCCAGTCTACCAGATTGTAATCTTACTTTTTTTTTTTACTCTAACTTTTCAAGTGTAAGGCACTAAGGTTATGCTGCCTCACATAAGGGTTGCCTCATAAATACAGCATTCTATTTTCATGGACACTGGTGTGGGTGGTTCATAAAATACTGTAAACCGTTTGTTTTGTAGTGAAATAGCCCAGTAAATTATCTTTATTTTCAGGTTGTACTTGCAGCTCCACTGAGTTCTTTTAGGTGATGCTTGCAAGCCAAGACTGTGGAAGGTCAGCCCCTTCTTGCTTCCTTGCTAAAGTGAAAAAAATATTGCCCACCACCTGTGTATCTTTTTTACTCCTGTGGAGTAAAGACATGCAGCATCTCATTTCAGGTAGGATCTACAGGTACATTGCTGTGCTCAGACTGAGGGAGTGAGGAGGCCACAACTGTGGCGTGGAGCCACAGCAGCAGCGGGTGCCACAGACAGGGTGAGGGGTGGTGTGGAGAGATGCTGCTGCTGTGGATGCCCCTCCTGTGAATCCATGCCTCTGTGACTTCTTTCCAGTGCTCCATGTGTAAATCACTTACTTGCATGAAAAGTCCTCAATTCAGACACATAAATGTGTGCTGATGTGTAGGAGTTCTGTGGTGGGTCGCAGGGTGTTTGAAAGGCAATGGAATAAAATAGATATGTAAGAATGCAATTACACTGAAAAAAATTACCTCTACTTCTTTCCTTGGATGGTTTAGGGGCTATGGCTGAAGACATACAGCTTGGTAAAAATCCAAGTAAACCACATTAATTTTTATGTCTTTCCTGCTTATTTTTCTCTGTTTCAGCTTTCAATTCCTTTCTGAACTCCCTGTAGTTATCTATGGCTCATTTCTTTACACTCAGTAACTATTTAGAGTCATGAAAGAGCTCAGATAAAAGTTCTGCTGTCACAGTTTGTGAAGGCAGAACTTTGTCCACAGCATATTCATTTACCCACTGACAATTATTGTCAGAAGCGTTGTCTTTGCTGTTATCCAGGTGTTCGGTTCTGTTTTTCTCTTTTAATAATAGTGACTGATTTGATAAATAATTTAAGAAATGACTGGAATTTTGTTCACAGTGAGTTTCTTGTCATGGTGCTCTACTATTTTTATAATTCTTTAGCCTTATGAAGGTAAGTGCTGAAATAACCTGCTGCCTTTCACACTATGGTTGCTCAGGGACTCCAAGCACAGATGAGCTGTGCACAGTAAGACTGGACAGGTATAGATATGCCTTCGTGTTGGCAGTCTTGGTGCTCAACTTTCCCAAGATTTCTCAAAGCACAAAGTGGGCAAGAGACAGACACAGAGTATCCAAATGGATTTCTTCATGTCATTCCCATTGTAACCATTTTTCCTTCCTTGTAACCATTTTTCTCTCCTTGTGCTTCAGGGTTTCTGGTCACATCTCCACCTTTATCCACTTTCAACACCAGGTTTTCAGTGTGCTGTAGGAGTGTGACATGATTTTAAACAGTGTAAAATGAATGCCACATCTCCACAGAGAATGTGTGTTTCATGTAAATGTTATTTCCAAGTACTTTTATGTAGTAATCAAAATATAACATAACATAGCTTTATATATATTTTTACTAACATATTAGAAGTGTGATAATTAAGAATAATTCATTTGAAATACTTTAGAATTCATATTGTTGTGTGTGTAACAGGTCAAGTACTTGTTAATAAACTGGCTGTTCTTAACAAAACTGCACAAACCCAGGCTCTCTACTGTTTAGGAGAAAAGAGCTTTTAAAGCAGTAGCAGTAAAATTTGTAATGAAGAGGAAAAGGCGCGTGTATGAATGCTGCAGTGTTGATAGCAGGCAGCTGGTCGATTCTCTGGAAGATGACCAGTAAGCTCTGACATTTCTCTAAGAAGCATGGCAAGAATTGATCCAAGAACTATTCGGAAAACTCCTGTGGCATGATTACACTTAAGTTGAACTCTTTTTTCCTGTTTTGACTATTTTAAAAATTTCAGTGTTACCATTATATTTTCTGTGAGGTAGATCTCTTACATATGCTGAGTTGGCCCATTCTGGCTATTTTTTTCATGGTCAACCTTGATTTTCAGAACTTCCTTTCTGCTTTTTCCTGACACAATCTGGTTTTGAGAATTGCAATGCATATTGTTAATGTCCATTTAATGCAGCTCTGTCTGACTTATCTTCACAGGTGTATTCACAGGAGCAGTTTTTGGAAAGAAAAAAAAAACAGAGCCAGTAAAGTGTAGTGCAAGTTTACTGAGCAGATGTGCCATCTCAAGGAGAGGAAATATTTCCTTTTTTTTTGCATGTAGTTTTTAATGGCAACCTCAAATACTAAATATGTTTCTTTTAAGTTTCAAATGTCCAAATAAGTTTTATCAATTGCTGATGAAAATAAAAGCAAAAGTAGAGTGTTTTAAAGAAATTTAAAAAAAATTCAAGATCATTGGTGCACACTGGTTCCATGCAGAAGTAGAACAGTCTCTTGGGTAAGCCTTTGGGGTGAAGATACTGCTTTCTCCTATACAACAAATACACTGAAGTTAAATGTTTAGATATTGCCTTGCTGAATATTTTATGCATTAGCCTGCTTGTGGTTTCTGAGATTAAGGGCTAGAAGGAACAGCTAGAAATCTAGTCTGATCTCCTGTTTAATGGATCCAGTTAGCCATTGCTTGAACCATATCTGTTCCTTGACCAAACACAAATGATTTTCTCTTTAAAGTACAAGGACAGTTGTCACTGTAGAGCAGGATGGTAACGAGAATGACTCCAAGTCAAAGGCTAGAGAATGAACTCCGATTTATTTCAAATGCACCGCTCTATTTATAGAGAACATCGTGCAGACTAATTTCATTGGTCCTAGAGTAAAAACATCTCACACCATTGGTGTGCTGTGAATGACGCACAGTGGCAGAGCATATTTACAAACAATGTGAACAACAAGATAGATTAGAGGATTATTTACATTCCTTTCCAACTGTCTCTCAGGCTCTTCGCCTGGTTAAAATACCTTCTCTTTTTCTCTTTGACTGAACTGAGAATATCCACAGACAGTTGTGCTTGAAGGCATGAAAATTTTAGCCAGTCCAGTGCTTACTCTCTTACCAGGGAGTCTTAGGAACAGAGGACAGAGACATAAAAACTAAAATCTGATCCCTACTCTGTGATAACTTTCCAAATAACAGCAATGTGCAACAAGGTCAAATGTCATAGCAACATCTTCTAGTAGCAGTTAGGAGATTTATTCTTCTGCTCTGTCCTAAAGACTATTTTCTTTCAGTAGATCCCAGTTTACTGAAAAAATGTGCTGCTCTAAATAAATTTCCCGTTCCCATTCTGTTATATTATTGCATTAATCTGTAGATGAGCACCAAATTTGTTCTTATTGCTTCTAATTAATATAATAACATTGACCAGTATAAGACATAGTAACAATCCTTAAATAATCCCACTAGTAACACAGCCTTTCACCAAGTTTTCCCTATCAGTGTTCAAGATCTGTTATTTGGTCATTTCTTAGATGCATTAAATAAGTGCCCCAGAGAATGAACAATGTTATTTTAATCAGAATATTATGTTTTATTGCTTTGAATGACTAACAATATTCCCAAATAAATAACCTTTTAAAATAACCTTTGCCATCTGAATTTATAGTCTGAAAGACTATGATGTGTTTAGATTTTTGTTTGTTTTAGAGCAGCTACTGAATTGACATCAGTTAATTCTGAAGCACATACTACCTTTTCCATTACTTTGCATGAATATGACATTAAACTAGTCAAACTGTAGTTATCCAGATCTCTGCTTGTCTGTTCAGTTTTTAAAAAAACTAAGTATCTTCCTAAGTATCTTTGATATGCTATAATCATCAGCAGGTTTATTAAAAATTAGCACCACTGGAACAAATATTACTGTAGAAAGTTATATAAGCACAGTTTCTTTAAAATATTTCTCTTTCAGTTAATGTAGTTCAGAGTTTCCTTTAGATTTTTGGAAGTAGCCATTCTAAATCACCACATCTACTGTATTCTTGGGGCTATGCTTTGTTTGGGTATGTTGAATGCAATGAGGTCATGATCATTGGTTCCTAGGCAACGACCAGCTTCTACTCCAGTGATTAATTCATCTTTGTCCACCATATGAAGTCCAAGGCAAAGTAACCCTCTGTGTCAGAAGTTTATGCTCCATAACTTTTAGAAAGCCTATGACATTTCATTAGTGTGAGACTTTGAGCACATCTTCCAAATGGAAGTTGCTCTCTGTAACATCCATATGTTTCTCATTAATTTTTGTATTGCAGACACTAATATTTTTTTTGTCAGGTAAATGAACTAATATTAATCTGTTTACTTTGAAACACTTTGTGGATTCTATATTTACTGAGATACCGATACATAAATTTGCAAGTATGAGCTATATGGACAGAGAAGAAAAATTTTGTGAGGTGTTTTGCATTTTTATAGCACCTTCATCTTACCATCCTAAATGGCTTCTAAAAAATGAATTAATGCACTATTGCTAGAAATTCATGCCATCCACTGCAGTTCCTTTCCTCAGTAAAGTATTGAGCCTGATAAAATGTTATTAGCTTGATTTCTTGTAAGTAGGGAACTGGAAGGACAAAGTGGTTACATTCAGCATTTGAAATGTGGACATCTCATCCCTATTTAGGCACCTCTGTGTCCTGATTTTCAGAGTTGCTGAGTGCCGGCATGATCCCATTAGAGTAACTTATCAAGGTCACACAAAAATCCTGTACCAAGATTAGTCTTGACTCTGTGCCCTCTATGTTAATGATTTGTAAATTCAAAATTAAGACATCAGCTCCTTTATGGATAAGGCAAAAAAGCCCAGAGTTTTTCATAAAAAGAAGAAATGGGCCACATCCCCTCACTTCCAGTTTCATCAGATCTAAACAATTTCATCTCCATCAGTTGTAATGATCTCACAGCCATATTATGCTGTTCTGCAGTTCTCCAAATTAGCATTAGTCAAAGCACAGAATATCTGTTCTAAACAAGCTATTCAAGGCTGCTGCCTCTTGTCTGGATGGATTTCTTCATCTGTAGGCTGCTCACCCACCTCTTAGAGCAGGCAGGGATAGTTGTAGCCTGGTCCCTCTGGTGAATGGTTATGGAGGATACACAGGCAGCTGTTTGACATGGTGGCCTGAGACAGATTTCAATGCAGCAGTGTGAAGATGGAGAATAAATGCAAATTTATGTAGCAGAGGTACAGGAGGCAAAGAAAAATGGTTGCAGGTTAATTGTTCAGCCCTAGATGAAAAGTCCTATGACTCAGCCCCACGGAGACTGTTATCTCATAGCTGTATGCCATAGAAATTTTACTTTACAGGGCTGGAGAGTGATAGAAATAGAGGCATTAAGCCTTAGCCACCAGCTGGGCAGGGAATTTAGACGCTGCAAGAGTAGGTTTCTTGAAATGAAAAAGTTATGTTTAGAATGAGTTCACTGGAACATGACCCTGTCAGAGCAGGATTTCTTTCTTTCTTTCTTTCTTTCTTTCTTTCTTTCTTTCTTTCTTTCTTTCTTTCTTTCTTTCTTTCTTTCTTTCTTTCTTTCTTTCTTTCTTTCTTTCTTTCTTTCTTTCTTTCTTTCTTTCTTTCTTTCTTTCTTTCTTTCTTTCTTTCTTTCTTTCTTTCTTTCTTTCTTTCTTTCTTTCTTTTTCTTTCTTTCTTTCTTTCTTTCTTTCTTTCTTTCTTTCTTTCTTTCTTTCTTTCTTTCTTTCTTTCTCTTTCTTTCTTTCTTTCTTTTCTTTCTTTCTTTCTTTCTTTCTTTCTTTCTTTCTTTCTTTCTTTCTTTCTTTCTTTCTTTCTTTCTTTCTTTCTTTCTTTCTTTCTCTTTCCTTCCTTCCTTCCTTCCTTCCTTCCTTCCTTCCTTCCTTCCTTCCTTCCTTCCTTCCTTCCTTCCTTCCTTCCTTCCTTCCTTCCTTCCTTCCTTCCTTCCTTCCTTCCTTCCTTCCTTCCTTCCTTCCTTCCTTCCTTCCTTCCTTCCTTCCTTCCTTCCTTCCTTCCTTCCTTCCTTCCTTCCTTCCTTCCTTCCTTCCTTCCTTCCTTCCTTCCTTCCTTCCTTGCCTCCTTCCTTCCCTCCTTCCTTCCCTCCTTCCTTCCCTCCTTCCTTCCCTCCTTCCCTCCTTCCCTCCTTCCCTTCCTTCCTTCCTTCCTTCCTTCCTTCCTTCCTTCCTTCCTTCCTTCCTTCCTTCCTTCCTTCCTTCCTTCCTTCCTTCCTTCCTTCCTTCCTTCCTTCCTTCCTTCCTTCCTTCCTTCCTTCCTTCCTTCCTTCCTTCCTTCCTTCCTTCCTTCCTTCCCTCCTTCCCTCCTTCCCTCCTTCCCTCCTTCCCTCCTTCCCTCCTTCCCTCCTTCCCTCCTTCCCTCCTTCCCTCCTTCCCTCCGTCCTTCCCTCCTTCCCTCCTTCCCTCCCTCCTTCCCTCCCTCCTTCCCTCCTTCCCTCCTTCCCTCCTTCCCTCCTTCCTTCCATTCTTTGTTTCTTTCTTTCTCTCCTTTCTTTTTTTTTCTTTCTTTTATTCTTTCTTTCTTTTGTTCTTTCATTCTTTTGTTCTTTTCTTTCGTTCTTTTCTTTCATTCTTTTCTTTCTATTTTTTCATTCTTTCTTCCTTTTCTTCCTTCCTTTCTTTCTTCTTTTCTTTCTTTTCTTCCTTCATTCTTTTCTTTCTTTCTTTTTTCTTCTTTTCTTTTCTTTTCTTTTCTTTTCTTTTCTTTTCTTTTCTTTTCTTTTCTTTTCTTTGCTTTGCTTTGCTTTGCTTTGCTTTGCTTTGCTTTGCTTTGCTTTGCTTCCATTCTCTATTAATTTTTGGTAAGTGGCAGGCAAGTTCTGGGTCAGACTCCTGATATGTCAGAAAAGAGAAGCAGAGTGAAATAAAAATTTTGGAAGAGCAATTAACCAGGAAACAGGTCTTAAGAAATAGCATCATTGCCTGCCATTTGCCTCCTACCCTGCTTTACCCTTCACCTTCATCAGAGTTCAGGGACTGAGGAAGGAAAGACTGACAGGAGCAAGGGACAAACATTGTCTTTACAAGTATTGCATAATCTGGCTCAGTATATCCTGTCTGGTGCAGGGTCTTAACTGTTTACCTTTCTTTCACTCTCACCTTTAATTAAGCTCCCTTAAGGGTCATCATGAGCATGGGAGCTTGGCTTTTCTGTTCTCCACTCTTTTTTATACTGAACTGACATGCTAGCCAGATTTTCCGAAGTGTGCAACGCCCTTTTGTATCAGATTTTCCACCTGATGAAAGTGTGGGGAAGAAAAGGGTGAATGTGATTTTGATATCTTTTATCTTTTTTTTTTAAGCTGAAGAATTTTATGTTATACCCATTCCCGCTTTGATAATAAAGGAGTTGGGATTGTACCTTTGTTTTAAAGCCTGTTAGGTGAGAATTTCCCCCTGTGGCTCCCACAGCTCTGCTTTCAGGACAGGATTGATTTAGTGGGGAGTTGTTCTCCTGGTGATGCAGGGAGGTACGCAGCGCTCGTGGCATCCTTTTCTCCTCAGAGGAGCCCCCGATAGCCCCATGTTCTGTGGACAACACCCCTCTGCAGTCCCAGGCAGGATATGTTGATGCATTAGCTCCCAAGGAATAGCTGTCCCAGGCTGCACTTCCAGCCCACAGTAAGCACAGAGTGTGTTTTTTTCCTAATCGAGTAGCTGTTGAAAGTTTGACAGAGGATGTAAAGACAGCCCTGGGCAGTAAGCAACTTCACGGAAGGCTTTTACCCTGGTGTTATGGCCATCCCAGGACATGTACAGCAAAGGGTTTTGTGCTGAAATACAGCGCACAAAACCTCTGTCACAGCTGCAAAAGTAAACCAGACTCTGGTGAGGTTTTGCCTCATTCTGGTCTTTTAACACTTGGGGATTCTTGTGAAAGTGCAAAAACATGTTTTCCATAGCTTGCAACACAGGGAGCAGGGGCCCATTGCCAAAATACAGTTTGCTCAGAACATTTCAGATGCTCTGAAGTAGCTACGCCGCCCACACAGAGCTGGTAGAGGGGACTTGGGATCTATGGGAGATCCACAGCCGTCTAAAGCCACAGCTGAAGGTCATGCCAGATACTCTGCAGCATCTGAAATGGCATGAGAAGCCTGTGTTGAGGCAGTTTTATGTTTCCCCGGGAGTTCACGGTACCTGGAGGCTTCAGGATCCAGCTGGGTTAGCGTGACAAGCACTGTCATTCATGTGTTTTGTTTTGTACATGTCTGTGTGGCAAAAACCAGTAGGAGAGGTGCAGAAATGACCATTAGTGACATCCACCTGGCCCTTCCCAGCTTTGACTTGCACACTGATTTTAGTCTTTAATATGTCCAAATTTGGCTTTATGGAGAAACTAAGATTTTCCAGATGAGTATTTCTAGAGATTACCGATGAGCAGTCATAATTAGCTGCAGCAACTGCATTCCCTCTGGTGTTGGAAGGGGTGTAATCCCAAGGTGCTCTTGGCTGGCTGCTGCATGGAACCTATTTTAAAGCTCTTCTGTGGTGGGGGAAGGTGTGGGCTCAGGTGAGGGGGGATGAAAGATTGCTACAGTGACAGGACAATTGCCCTGCACAGGTTGAATGAGTCAAAGCATCCTGTCTACCTTATTTGCCTTTCCTGCTCCCTCTCTGGCTACACAATTGAGTAGACTGAAAAAAAAAAAAAACAAAAACAACTCAGAGAAGTGAAACTGATAACTGGCTATAAATGTGGGACACCTAGAAATGTCCTGGATTTCCAGCTGCTGAATTCTGCTAATTTAGGAGACTAACAGTGCAGGAAGAGTTTTCAAGGTTTTGTGTATTTACTAGAACAAAGATTCCAGTTTTTGGAGGTTCATTAAATGCTAAACAGCACAAATGAAAGGAAAATATTACAAAAATTGTCAAAACAAAAACCGCTCAAAAAGGATGACACTAGCAGGGAAAATGTTTACTTTCTTTCTCTGTAAGCAAGTTAGAAAGATTATCTATTGACATGAAAACAGTTTATAAATGATGAGGCTGGGATAGAACTTGAGCCCAAGAGTTTTAATCAACATTAAGTTTTGCTTCCAAATTCCCTGAGACTACACAGGGTCCTAAGAAGAAATAATATTAAGAACAGAAAGAAAGCAAGAACTATTTTGCAGCCTTTGCTGTTTGTCTAGGTTCCACACTGTGATCCTCCAAAAACCTTCATACAGAAGGAAAAGAAGAAGGAAAGGGGGGGGGGGGAAGTTAATTTCTTTTGATATCTTCTTAAAACATAACAATATAGGTGTAAGTGACATGGCTCAGGCCTGCTAATTACAACTGCTTTCTGAGGCAAAATATATATACAAGATACTGAATTCTCTGTTTCCATCAGCTTGAGACCTCTGCACTTTCCCAGGTCTTTCTAGCTTGGGTTCTGTACAGTAGGAAAGTTTCCTGCCAAAAACCTTATCTGAGTTGACATATTCCCATGAAAAAACTTCAGTGTTGGTCCATAAACACTTTCTCATGAAGTAAATAAATAACATTCCATGCTAGCTCTGCTCTGTGTGAGTCCTTGCTAAATATCAGAACAGATAGGCAAATAATTTTGACAGCATTTTCGGACACAGGAGCTTTCCTAGAAAAAAAGTCTCCGTTGTGTCCTCAAGTAGAGCTACTGTAGAAGAGATTGTCAAACTCCTATACCATACCAGAGCAAGTAATCCTCACAGAAAGAAAACACATCCTTTTCTGCTGCTGGTGAGCTCATCCCATAAGGCAGCATGGTTTATGATAGCTCTTGATCTTTTTATCTTGATTAGTAGTTTCCAGATCCTTTAATTATGCTCAAGTAGCACATTTTTCTGGTGAGATCTGTGAGCTGCAGGGCTGGCTACAAAATGTTAGCCTCAGTTTTTGTGAGCCTTTTTGAAAGCAATATCAAAGTTAGGTAAATAGCTCAGAAACACCCATTGTTTTATGCCGGGGAGACAGTTCATACCCTGAGCTCTTTGATTGTTTTTCTCAGGAAAGATTTTCCCCCTTTTCTGTGGCTGTTTTACCCAGGCAGGAGAGGACTGATAGTTTTCCTTATTGTCAGTTTGCTTTTGCTGGCAGGGTGGAGAAAGGAAGAGTACTAGATAAAGATAATTTCAGGGAAGATAGTGTACCAAAACTTTCTTGTAGAAACAACTTTTGCATGTATTATGACCCCTATGTTGTATGTAGCAGAACACACACACAAAATGTTGTCATTCACCATTTAATATGTTTTTGAAAGCATTCATTTCTGCCATCTTGAATTTTACATGGCAGGAATCTCCACCATGAGCTATACTATTCAATTCATTGAGAAATGGTAGCAAAAGCATAATAGCAGAAATATGATACAAAATAATCTGAAAGTGTTGTAAAAGCACAAAAGAGCAATATGATTGCATCCAATTTAGAAAAACAGTTATCAGACAAATATCACTCAAAATCTAGTAAGCAAATTGAAGATAAATACTTAGAAGGAAATTATGTTCAGCAAGAGAAATTACAACCAAATACATTGGTTTTCAAAGCAGCCAGAAGATTTCAAGTTCTTGCCTACTTTTGCATTATGATCTAGAATATTGCCTGAGTTGCTTCAATTAGAAACCTGAGATGTTATGGTGATACATGCAACAAAATGCCATTTCTAACTGTGTATTGTAAACCCAAGTGCATTAATTAAAGAAAATTAAGGGTTTGTCAGGCAGAAAGCCTGTGCTGGCTGGTAGAGGTTCCTGTCCCCCAGCTGTTAGTCAGGGTCCTTCATTTCAGATGTGGTAACAGAGTGAGATCCATTGCTGCAGTGCATGAAAAACAAGGTCTGTGGATGGTGACTCACATGAACCCATGTTACTTTGCTTCACAATGGGGTAACAGCACATGCACAGTGAGCTACTGTGTCTCAGCTGACAGTCTGGGGCAGCCAGCTGGGTTGTGCCTCTTGTATCGTGTCGCAGCTTGGGAGGCTGTCACGGCATGATTTATCTCTGTAAACTCCACAGAGTATCGTTCTAGGCACATCATCTGCAAAGACTTATCTCCAGATCAGAGAGTCATGAGAAAAGAGCCACATAATAAAAGGCTTGGTTTGTTTATAGATAGAGCAAAAATCAACAGTATGAAAATTATGGCTAGGGAAAGATACACGTGAATATTTAAAAGACACAAATATTAAAGAACAAATAAACTGTTTTTCATGGTGCAGATAGACACTGGTAGGAGTGGACAGGGCTGCATCCTAGGAAAGAGTTTTTATTTATTGATTATTGCGTAAATTGCAAGCAAACAGCTCCCAGTCAATGACAGAGACCCAGCTGTGTTTGATGTGATCCCACATGTGGCTTGTGGCAAGTAACTCAGGGGTTTGCATCTCTGACTCAGAACTTATTTATTTCGTGGGGGGCTGTTATGAAACTCAATTAACACTTGCAAAGCTTTTGGATAGCAGTTACAGTGTAAGTGTGAGGTATTATATAATGGGATGAAATTAAGGACAGTGAAGTCTGATTATCAAGGAAAAGAAATCCCAACAATGTAATCTGTTAGATTGGGGAATAATGCCATAGGGGAAGAAGTGGATGACTCATTGCTTGAGTCAATTAATTCTGGGCTGGATGTGGCACCAGCAAATATAATGTAGGGCACAACCCTCTAGTAAGAGAGATATGGTACACATGACCTTATTTCTGTGATCTTGTGCTTGGCTGTACAACCAGCTCAGATTATATGAGCTCATATAAACTTTACATCATTTCTCATGTGTTTCTCATGTGTTTAAGGACTCTCAAAACATTGTTGTGGTCTGCGCTCAATTGATGAATACTTAATATACTAAAGTACTGGAGATCATTAGCATTCCTGAGGTTGTCTGGCATGCTTTGTTTATGCAGTGTGGAAATGGGAAATATTTCTTTCAGCCTTTATGAGATATTGGCAGTGTCACCTCTTATAACCATCAGCCTACCAATTATTTGACAAAATATGCTGATTATTGAAATTGCACTGTTAATAAGCATCAGTGCCAGAATATTATTAGGACCTAGAGCCTGTGCTACATAGAGGACACAGACCATGTAGTGGGTGCTGTGCAATGGTTTGATTCTCTCCTCACTTCCTTTAATCACAGAATTTGTGAATTTACCTGTCCTTGTTAGCTTCCATATCCTTTATGACTGGTTAATAATACAAATTTTTATTTCCCCCTGAAACACCTTATTTATCTACTTATGCCCTTGCTAGAAACGGGGGATGGATTGCTAGGTTTTAAGAGGATTGCAGAGAGGGGGAAAATTGAACTCTTTTTTTAAGAGGCAACACACAAGCCTATGCTCCAAGTCACATCCAGCCTCCCTTGATTAAGTTTCTTTGTTAGGAGCGCACTTCTCTTCCTTGTTTAAACCATGAAAGGCAAAAGGCACTCCTTGAGAATGATTTAGATTTTCAGCATCTCTGTGAAAGGATCTTATCTTCACTGAACAAAAAAAACCCCTCTGAAACGTATCACTTGCTGATATATCTAAGTGTACCTTAAGCTGGACTGCGTCCACTTATAGATATTTGGGAAAACAATCTCTGAAGACATAGCCTGGCAGACGTGCTTAAAGAAGTAATTCAGTCACTAAGTTTGAGTGACCCTGACATGCATTTGCCATCTTCTGTTCAGCTCCAGAATATCTGAGTTTATGGCAGCAATACACAATGCACTAAAATTAATCTGATGCTGTCGTGCTTGACCAGGTATATCAATATAATTGAAACCTTCTGGGCTGCTATATTGATGTCCATTGGTACATCTACTACCTCGCTCCCTAACAATTTCTATTGATTTAAAAATGTTTATTGTGGTAACGACCATCACAGCATGAGAGGGTCTTTTCCAGTTCCAGACACCAACTCATTTACCCTTGGTTTCTTGTCACAGCTGCCTTTGCAAACTGGTCTATCTCCTTATTTCCTGCTTGTGGGGTTGCACCATAGGGAGGGATGATCCTCACCAGAGATTGAAAAGTACTTTCTGGTCCCCCTGCACAGAGGAGTTCCCCATGGCACATCGCAGCCGGTCCAAGGCCACTGAGCAGCCAGACCCCTGATGTGGCCTGAGGCTGGCCTGTAGCAACCAGCCAGACATGACAATGCTGCTGTTGATGAATGTTTGCTGTGGTGATCTCATGGTGATGTGATGACATTAGGTTGAACAAACAAAGCAGTGGCTAATTGACTCATCAGTAAACATTCAGCTAAACAGAATTAAATGGAGAGAAAACTCAGTGAAATTATTTAATAGGAGGCTCCTGATGACAGGGTTTTATTAATTATATCTTCACACAGCCAAAGAGGTACAAAATGAGAGACGGGAAAATTTTCGAAAGGTTGCTGGAAAGAACCACCCAAGTTTCAGGAGAGGTTGGTGTTTTCTGCTTGGCTTTTTTTCTCCTAAAGGTAACACAAGTTCATTTGAATGAGAATTTTTGTTGTTTTTTCATTTATAAGCTAAAAAAAAAATACATTCTGTAACAAGCAGGATGCTGGAAACACACACCTTACACACTCCCCCTGTTAACATAAATCACCACTTCTAAACTATCCAAAATAAAAGCCAATCTTCATGTAAATTAATAGAATTTTAATACTTCTAGTCAGTATTTCAGTGAAAAGAAGGCTACAAACCCCAGAATTTTATTCAAGGCATGACCTCTTTTCAACATTAGCTCTATATGGATGTGGAAATTTGGCTTAAAAGTCAAACTCTGTCTTCTTGAGGCTGTTTGAATATAGCACTTCTCTCAAAAATTTCTGAAAGTATTTTGTGGTGACCCTTTAGATGTAATTGGTGCAGAACATGTCTCAATGAACCATTCCATCCTGTGGTAAGCCTTAGAAACATTATTACTGTGATGTTTCTTTTAATCACAACTTTGTTAAAATTAATGTTAAAGTTCAGAATGAAAATTTCCAACAGGAAGGGACATGTATCAGTTTAAAAGTGCTAAGTCTCCAATTTGACAGCCTCAGCTGCTACTTCATTTTCATGATCCCAACAACACCCTACCAGTTTTATGAGCAGCTGTGTTAGCACCACACATTTTTCAATGGCATTTGTTGTGAGAGATCTCAGCTTCCCGCTGCAGTTCAGGCCTGCAGTGATCACACACTTCTCAAAACAGCTATGGAGGCATTCCTTCAAAACTGCTATTGCAACCTTGAGCAGCACCTACTCATGCTCCTGGTTATTTCTGCCAGACTAATTCCTGTCCACTAGCTGGAAGACAGCTGTAGCCCCATCCAAAATTCAACTTCTTCCCCCCAGCGAGCAGTGTATTATTATGCCATTTTCAGATTACTTTCCTCTTGATGCTTGCCTATATGCAGAGGACCAAGGATGGCCTCTGTCTGTGGGAGAACGAACCCAGAAACAATTTTATTCTCTCTCAACATAGCTAAAACAATCCTCTGTGTGTAATTACATTACATATAGCAGTGTTTTTGATTTTAATTCCCTTCTCCCTTCGCATCCAGACCCCTGTTTTACCTTAGTAGCTCTTTTTTCACATCTACAAGTTCATCTCCCTCTCATTTCCAAATACAAAAGTTTTAATGCATGAATCAGCTAGCCTCCTCTCCTTACATTTGTACCATCCTTCCTGCTGCTTCCTCACCACCATGGAGCTTAAAAAATCCTGTCCATTGCTCTGACCTCAACGCCCTCTCCCCTGGACCTCTGCATTTTCCAGGGCTTCTTCAACATCTGTGTTAACAAGTTTCTTGCTGGGGGATTCTTTTACTCTGCCATTACCTGAGAGCACCTCCTCCTCATTCCTTACAAAGAACACCCCATGACAATCCCATATCCTTTGCATAGTCAGCCAGGCAATTTTTTGCAAATAAAAATCTGTTCTGGCACAATTGTGTTTCTTTTCTCATGGTAGGGGGGACTTCTGTATTTTTACATCCCTTTCTGGCAAGGACCTGTAGTCAGAATCTAGATTAAATGTACCAAGATGTTTATGGCATTATTATGCAGGAGAAACAGATATAATATGTGGAGGATAAATTTCCAGTTGTGATGATACACAATATGTGGGCTAGTTCCTTAATCTTTACAAGAAAATAATTCCTCCTTTTTAGAGGTTCACACAATTAACATTACCTGTCCAGACCATCACAATAATCACTTGCATTATTTTAATCAGAGGAATAACCTTATGCTTTTAAATATTGATTAAAATAATTATCAACTATAAAATGTTCCTAATGTTTTTGTTTGGAGCACCTTCTGATGGCTCTGTAGCAAGCCAAATGAGATCCTTCAGGTATGGTAGAAACAAAGGAGTCCAAATGACTCAGAAATCTGCAGTGTATGTGGAGCCTGTGACTTCTAAGTCACTGGTTAAGCTCAGGGGGTACTGAAGATCTTCAGTGGAAAAGATAGTGCTGCTGCTCCGTCTGCTGTTGAATGCCCATAATACTCACAAATTTTGATTACTATTACTTATATCAGTAACGAGCACTGGCTTCTGCTTTCCCTTTCTTGCTATTCTTACTACATGCTCCCAAATAGCATATCTATTTTATCAGTCTTATGGTTTCTATAGGAGATCCAGGATTTATGGAAATCAGCAGAAAATAGTTTTCACACTGCTTTCTCAGGAAGGAACTGTCTCAATTTAGATGAGTTTGGTAAGCTTGCTTGGTATAGAGCAAATGATGCTCTAATTGATACCCTCAGCAGGAAAGGGTGATAGTGAATAGATTTAAAAGGTTAAAATGCCTTTGACTAAGGTGAGTGAATTGTCAGGATGTCCTAGGAAACAGAGTAGCCTCAGACCAGGGTGCTTAGGTTACTACCATTCTGTGCATGAATAGGAAATTCTTAATTCCTTATGTTCCTTCAAGAATGTCACCATTTTATGAAGAAGACACATACATGCAAATACCAGGGCCTTTCCAAGAAGAGGTGAGGAAACTGGATGAACAGACTATAATTTTAAGCTCTTCTACTGAAGAAAAATAAGGAGTTAGGTGATTCATAGATTTCTAAACTGGGTTGGAAAAATGTATTAGTTTCACAAATTATTTCAGCTGGCAGCTGCTAAAAAATGGTTTAGTTTGTCTCACACTAGAGTTCAGTTGCTTTAGCTGATTGCTGGGTTGGTGAAGGACAGCAGGCAGGTTAATCAGAATATATAGGCACAGTAGGGATAAACATTGTGCTAAATTTAGCAAGGCATTCTCCTAGATTGCATGAGCAGCAGTAGGTGTAACTGCTCTCTATATTAGGATCCACCATCACAATGAATTTATAGGACTTCCAAGGGCATTTGGTTCAATTGAAGCTGCCATGGCTAAATACCAGTTTTTCTATTGCCAGGTAACCTTATTTTTTTTTCTTAGTCAATAACCACAAAATGATAGTAAAAAAAAATAAACATAAGCTACAAACATACATACATACATACATGTATTTGTCAAAAATTGATGGGTGAGGAGAAAAAAACTGTCTGAAGACTATTGAAATGATGGTATTCTGTCAAGACTTTGTTTTGCATTTGCTTAATTTTACACTGGGTAGGGGCAAATAATGAAAGAATATAAATGTTTTATTCAGAAGTGCAGGACTAAAGACTAGGTAGGTCTGTATCCTTAAATACAAATGCACAAACAAAATAACAGTGGAAAATTTCTTCTGACCTTTCAATTGACACATAGGGAATTAACATTGGTGGGAGTTAATGGTCTTTAACATTATTAACTGTCTTATTAACTGATTGAAGGACTTGCTGGCAAACTGACTAGCTGTGCAATTAGGTGTACAGAGAAAAAGAAATCCATCAGCCATTAATCCTTCTAGTAAGAAAAAGAGGGTAATACTTTCTTTCCCAAATTGGGAAAATGTTTACAGTGATACGGAAGGAAAACATTCTATAACAAAACCTAGGTTTAGATCCCCCTGGAAATATTTGCATGAGATCTGTGATCACTTCTTCCAGGTGTGTCTCAGGCTGAGGAAGAAAGGGCTTGAGATGCTGGATCTGCACTTAAGTTGCTTCAAATGCAGTGTACTGACATATGTCCCTATCAAGTATCTTTAAGAAAAAGATTTCCTTCAAGACCACAAGGTGAGATTCTAAGTGGTGGTGTTACCCCCTTAACAGCTTTATAATAAATGAATTATGCTGTCAATTCTTCCATTTCTGGGTAACAGTTGTGATTTTGAACATTCCATAGATCCATTAAGCTTTATGCTGGCATTACCATTTCCATCTTTCTTTTCAACCTCGATTTACAGTCCACTTAGCTCTGTTTACTGACTTGGGATTACATGGTCAAAGCAGATCAAATTCAACTTTTGAATCAGAATTAACAGTGTGGTAGCATGTACTGTGCTTCTTTGCTATGGGTTAATGTGAAAAATCTCGGCCATTGCTAATTTTTGTTCAAATCATAAAATGTTAGCTCATGACATTAAATGTCATTCTGGCTGGCACTGGAAGCACTGACTGTCAATTATCTTGAATAAATGAAATAATTTCAGACAGGAAAAAAGTGACTTTGGAAAATTCTGAATCTGAATGACCTTGCATAATTTGAAAATTAGCTGAAATTAATCATCATGAATCCTTCATTTTCAGCATTTGTCAAAGATGAATAATCTAGTCACTAAATTGTTTTCTTAGAAAACACTTTTGCAACTGTCTTATCAAAGCCTGTATACAAAGAAACAAAAGCAATGCAAGTCTTGAAAATCTGTATTTCAAGGCTGATTTGTGTTTTGTCTGCTAAACAACTGCCACTGAAAACTCAGGAAGAGAGAAGCAGTCATTGCATAGGTAGTGCAAATGTCTTGGACTGTAAGCCAAGTTTCAGTCTTCCATCAACCATTCATTGATCCTTCACTCTAACCTCTGGGAAGCTGAAACAGAGCTTCTACTCATGCCACTTCCTATGACACACATTATGTTCCTTTCATAGCAACTTTCTCTGTGTTTTCCAGCCTGTAGTTGAAGGCTCAGATCAGATATTAGGATGAAATTCTGTAATGTGAGTGAAGGTGGTGAGGCACTGGAACAGGTTGCCCAGGGAGACTGTGGACCCCCTGTCCCTGGAAGTGCCCCAGGTTGGATGGGGCTTTGAGCAACCTGGTGGAAGGTGTCCCAGCCCATGGCAGGGGGCTTTAAGCTAGATGATGATGAAGATTCCTTCCAAGCCTAACCATTGTATGATTCCATGATTCCATCTGAAGGTCCTTTCACAGATGCACTGTGCAAGGGTAGATTCTGCTCATAAAGAAAGTAAAGCTTCCCAGAAAGTTATTACATGCAGAGTTGTTGTCCTCTGTATGTGACTCAGCACAAGGAATTGAATCATTTTAAAACCAGTTTGTAGGAAGAAATGCTGGTGGTTTTACCTGTTCACACAGATCTAAAATGGCTATTCTCATTTTTCTGAATCTTAGAATAAATAGAAAGTATAATTTTTCAAATGAATGCATCCTACAAAAACACTAGTCCAACCATGGAGAAGAACAGACCAGAATATGGGCCTTTGTCTACTGTTTTGACTGACACTAAACATAGCGTTTGATTCATAATTTTGCTTCTGTCAATCTCCATTTCTTGGGTTTGAAGAGAGAAATGCATGAGTGTGACAGATATTCACCATGTGTTTTAAAATTTACAGCAGGTTTATTTGAATATGGCACTGTGAGTTTGCAGTTTCCTTTTGCAGAAGAGAAAATATGTTGTCGTACTCTGACAGAGCAATTTGCTACCTGTGGAAATTTGCAGCATGAATTAGTTAGTATATTGCAAATCTTAAAGATGTCTTTTTAATAGGGGTATAAACCCTGTGATAGTACAAACATTATGAGGAGATGGTACTGATTTAAAGCTTTCTAGCTATAAATAGGAAACTTTTAGCTTTGTTTTGAGATGAAATATGAAATGTAAATCTCACTTGAGACCACAGCCTTTAAAATACTTAGAATAAGTCAGCTGAGGAATTAACTTATTCTTGATAGGAGTTAACATAAGCTATTTCAAAGCTCGGTGTTTACATAGGTCACAAAAGTTGAAAACAGATGGAAACATACTTCATGCACTATTGCTGTCTATGTAAGTAATGGAATTTTGTAAGTGAAATGCACAGTAAATAGCCTACTGAAGGAAAAATACAAGAAACATGAATAGCAGTAACTTGTTAACTGGAGTAAATTAACTCTTATTGTGATAAGGCTGACAGGCTTATTAATTAATGACCAAGATTTAGACCAGATGCGTGAGATTTCTTTTAGCTGTGGATTATACTGGGGTGTAACAAACGCTGATTAAAATAAAATACTACTTACTCTAGAAATTAACTGGGTGCCAGATATGCATTTAGGGTCTTATTCTTTAAGCTGCTTGGTGTTCCCTGTGAGGCAGCAATCAACTAGAAGGAATACTGGACCCCTTCTTGAAGGTCTGACCAAGTGCTGAGGGCATTCAGCCTTTGATCTTTTTTAGTTCACAAGAATCCAGATGCACAAAGTACTATAAATGCTTACTAGACTCAATTTTGTAGTATTATTTATGCACAGAATTTGGGGTTTTATGGTTTACTTTTCTTATAAAACTGTTTGGGACTAATGGTACTTCCCACCTGACATATTGTCTAACCCTCCAAACTCTCGTAACATTTGTGAAGCAACTGAAGACCTTTCTATTTCCAAATGCCCTGAGATTCAGAAGTGGCTGCTTACTCTCTCAAGTCCATTCAAACTTGGGCCACTGCTAAACCACTCTGGAAAGCCTGCAATCTCTCAGACCCAGTATTACAAGAACAAGACTATGATCAAACAGAGATAGTTTCCTTTGCTGAGTTGGCATTTCACAGTCAGAGGAACTGGGAGATGTTGTTACAGTACTCACCCCTTTTCATCATTCCTAGTCATTATTTCATCCTTCCCAGAACATAGCTCTTGTTCTGTCACCTGAATGTCTGTATCCTTTTTATAGAGCTCAAGCAGAAGTTGTTTGGGACACTGGATGTTAAACTTTGAATGATTTAAGGGAAAAGTTTTCCTTTCTGGATGTTCTGCAGGTGAAGCATCCTGACAGAGAAGTCTGTATAAATAAATTTGAAATAGCAAATGATCTGGTCCCTTCAAAAATAGAATCCAGAAAAATTATATGGATCCCTTAGGAGGGAGCTGTGAATTTTTTACTTACAAGTAGTTCCAGGATATGTTTAGTCACCACAACTTGAGATTTCTTTTCACTTGATTGCTAGGGAAAAAGAACAGAGACTAATATGCAGTCACAGTTGTGCTTTGGGCCTAAAAGCAGTAAAAGGTAAGTATACATACCTCACTGGAACATCTCCTCTCCTCTCTGTAATAGCTGCCTGAGGTCTCCAGGCAAGAAAGAAGCCATTTCACTGAAGTCTGAGCCACATGCCTGGAAACTTGCTCCTGTACTGCAACCAACACTCACTTGTCTTCTCTGCCCATAGTGTGTGTCCATGCTTTGGGGTTGCTGAAAAGGCTACTGCTACTGCACTGTTGAAGCTTCCACCTGGCTGTACTCTGGAAAGGTAGACAGTTCTGGGTTGCAGGTAACTCAGGCTCTTTGTAAACACAGGAAAAAAAAGATGGTCATCCTCTTGACAAAACTGACTTGTGCCTAATTTCTAGGTTAATGATAGAAAAGGTCTCCAAAAGGAAGTGTCTGATGTCCTGTAAAGAAAATGACCAAAGAAAAAAGGCATTTGAAATCCTCCATTGAAAGATCTGACCTGCCTGAATATGGCATCTGAGCTTAGGATATAATTTGTGTGTTTTCTAGGTTGAGTGCATTATTAAATGCACTCAAGGTGCATTTAAGGTATCTTTCTTGGTTCAGGTTAGAATGCTTAGACCCAAAACATGGCTCATAAGTCATGCAGATAGTGTTAAAAAAAAACAAAACTAATTTGACTAATTCTCTGAAATGCTCCAATGGTCTGCATGTCTCAATATCATGTTTTCATCTCTGTTCCTTATAGAGTTGTATGATTACTGCCTTCAGTCACTGAGGGTCAAAGTCTTACATATGGAATCAGGGAACCATTTAAAGAGTTTTGCTCTTTTGTGCAAGTCACCTTCAGTGTGGATGCACATGATCAGTAATCTCAAAGAGCTACAGCTGAAGTAGCAAGTATCCCTTTCACTCAGCTGATAAGGGCATTGATTATACAAATAAGTTTTCACCAATAAGCTCTATGGCACCCACATTTTCAAAGTCTCAGGAGGTAAAACAAAAGCATATGGTATCCTCATTTCCTAAAATCTACTATAAAGAACAGAGATCCATTAAATACACCAAAAGCCTCAAAATATCTCAGTGGTGTGTTACTTCTGAGTCTGTTTAGCACTCACATTGGTGTGTAATGCTGTAGGGTTTACTGCAGATTAGAATAAGGAAATGTGTTGCCAGTTTGAAAAGAGTGTTAACAATTAAAAAAGTGCCAATCAAAGCAAAAAGATGAAACATTACGCAGCTATTAAGAATATTATTTAGTCCTTTTAAATGATTGCCAATTTAGATAGTTCTCTTGTTAAATGATTCTTTTTAGCTATTGTACTGAATGCCAGTTTTCAAGAACAAGACAGTCCACAAGCTTAGCTCATTAATGAAAACACAACCTGGTAGGTAATTTTATAATTAAAATGGGTATTTTGAGCACTATGCTGACTTTTGCTACATATCCAACTCTCAGTTGAGTAAGAGGCTTTATGTAAAAGAATTTTAAAGCTAAATTGTAAGAGAAATTGAAAGGGAGGCACGGTTGAGCAGTTTGACTTTTTTGAGCAGAACACCCTTAAAATGTTCTGTTTATTAACACAATGCAGAAAGGTTTGTGCAAGGTTAATGTTAGAATCACTTAGGATGGTAATTCCTTCTGCAAAGTATCTGCATAAATTAGAAAAAGCTGCCAGATTTCCATCTGTTAGCAATACAACTTCAGTCACAAAGACAACTGTCGTGACAACCACACTGAGTAAGTCTTTCAAATAAAACCTGTTAAAAGCTACTGCCCTCCAGCCTCCACCCACTGCAGTTAACAGCATTAAATAGCACCCTAACTGGTATTTATTTTCTTAGGCATTCCTCACTTGTGCAGCTGCTGGCACACTGGCCTTTGATTTTAAATAACCTCAACAGGATAAGAGTTTACAGTCTCTGAAGGTCATGATGTATGTGAAGTGCTTGTCTGAAAGAAATATCCAACCTGAACTTTCTTGGGCTGATGTTACTGGATTCTGTATACTTGTCTCTCACCTATTTTGCATGGTCTCATGTCTGGGAACTGTGTTGGTTCAGATTATTTCTTCCAGATGATGGCAAACCACAAAGAGGCTGTTCTGGACAACAGGTCTAGGTTTAAAGGTGGTGGAAATCACCTTTAGGACCTTTCTACACTCCCCATCCAAGCTCCTCCTGCAGTTTTTGATGAACTTGGGTGGCATAGCAAGTTCAGGCTAGTTTCAGCTCATCCATGAAATCTGTGCTGACAACAATATCAAAGCTATTAGAAAATTAATTTGTGGAAGGTCTCTCATTCAACAGTCTATTTTTACTCATGCATTTCAGCCTGTCAGGGTAGCACATAAAACACTTACTGACCTTTGCAGGAGCAGGCTTAAGGTTCCTAAAGGCTTCATCGAAATGTGGATGTACAAATGAAAATACTTTCTTGTAAGAGTAGAATTAATTTTGTGCTGTTTTGGAACCGTTGCCCTCCTGTGGACTGGCCTGCTCTCAGTGACAGACCACTGGTGGGGCCAGAGGTGCTGGAACCCTTCCCTCACCCATGGAGGGGATGTCTGTCCATCTGCCAAGGCAGTGCCTTGTTCGTACTGCAGTTTTCTCTATCACTGGTTGTCCCTGATACATGTACTGTGTACTGACACTGGCTACACAGCTAGGATAGAGGAAGGGATTAAAAATGATTCTCAAATATTTGTAACTTGTGGTTTAAATGCAGAGAAGAAATTTCTTGTTGGGGGCTGAAAGGAACTGTTCGGGAGCTGCTAAGGAGTGTAATAAAAGCTTAATGTTGTCTCCTGGATGTTTAAAAGTGGCCATTAAAAAGGTCCTTCATATAAACAATGCAGAATACAAACCAAATATGTAAAGCAGTGATTTTTTTAGTTATCAATGTCATCAGAATTTCCATAAATAATATTTCAATTACTTTTGTGCATTAACTTTATATTTAGTATACATCTTTATGGAAGGAGAAAATTGTCACTTCCAAGGTTTCTTCCTCTGGGCTTCATATGTTTTATTTTGTAGTGGAAGTATTCCTGATATTTTAGCATGATCACATAGGGGATAAAGGGCATCAGACACCTAAATATCAGATGTCATTTATTTTTAATTAAAAGGACCTTTTCTAAAGGAAAAAAGAGCAAAGCTCCCCTCATCTTGGGGTTAGGTCACCTGAAAAGATTGAGATATAGACTTTCTGATTTCCTTTTGCAGAGGATACAAAGACATTTCTCATGTTTGCTGGAAAGCATTGTGATGTGGCTGTGTAGTAGCTCTTTGTGAATTTAACTTATCTTGTCTGACAAGTACTTACTACCTGAGCGCCATATGGAACATTTTGTTGGGCTCAGTGTGCGTCCTTTCAGGTTCCTATTGGATGACTTCTGATTTCATGTCAGTTAAAATGAACTCACCTTCCTTGTCTTGTTCTTTCTCCCCACTTGTTGGTGTTTTGTTTTTTTTTTTTTTTTTTTTTTTTTTACATTGGCATTTGCATAGGGGAGAAACAACAGCTCGGCTCAGGGCAGGCAGGGGACTCCTGGGAAGAAGCGGGATAGAAGGGGAGGTTATCTAAGCTTTTTGAGCTCTGTGGGTGCTCAGAAGTGCATGTGGGTGAGCCATGTGCTGGTGGTGGAACGGTGCCAGACAGACGTATGAGAAGAAACAGCACAACCCTCCCTGCAAACTCAGTGCAGAAGCAAGGCAAGGTTTTATTGACACTATGAGGTACAACAAACCTGCTCATTGCAAAGAGATGATGCAGTTTAATGGTGGGGTGCTAGGACACAGTAATATCCTGGGTTCAAAACTAACATCACTGCCCTCTGGCTGGCTCAGGTGTGCTGAAAGTTAGTCAATAATGACACAGCACCTTCAAAGCATTTACAGTGTCAGCCAATTAAAATTCCTTCCCTAGCACTTTTATTCATGTTTGTTAAGGGTTAGATTGGGCTTTTAACTTCAAGCAAAGAGCTGTGGGAGTCTGGCTGGAGTAATGATCCTTCCAGCACATCCTTCTTATGTGGGAGGCATGATGATAATCAGCTGCGGCTCTTTCCAGGACACAGCCTGTGGAGGGGGCAGGGAAGGTGATGCTGCAGCCGTGCAGCAGCTGGGATGGTAGGCAGCCCCCGTCCCAGGGTCCCTTCTTCTTGAGCTGGTGGTTGCCTTCCTGCAATGTCAGTAGCATCCTTATCTACCTGCACCCAGGGTTATCCAGGAAATAGGCAGAGTGTGACAGTGGAGGAACAAGTTTTGGCTGGAGAGACATCATGTCCAAGGAATGGGGAGCAGACTGAACCCTTTGCCTCTAGTTCCTCTCTCCATACTGAGTTAGCTGGGGTTGCCCAGCCCAGAAGAAGGTCATTCACTGGCAAAAAGCATTTGCTGCTGGGGTACTTCTCCTGCTTGACTGGAGGCTTCAGCAAAGGCTCCTGTGGCATCTTCAGTGGCAACCCTGTGATCTACTGCTCCAAATTTAGCTACAACAATGTCTTGTGGTATTAAAAATAATCTCTGGAGTTTCCTCTAAGCAATTGCACCTAGAGGTGACAGCAAAGTTTGGGCTGCCTAATGCAAGTGCACTATCTCCTGATACAGTAACAGTTAATGTCACCACCCTCTAACAACATTAGCCCGATCTGTAAACAGATAAAACAGAGGCTGCTGGTGATGTAACATTGTTGATCATAAGATTAGAGATCCTGCTGGTCTTTGTTTGGTCTTTAAAGAAAATCTCAGAGATTAAATAGAGAATTTCCAGTGCTTTTATTATTAGTGTGTAATATGTTTACTTAGTCATGATTAAACAAGATAACTTGGTATTAAAAAAAAAAACAAAACAACAAAAAAACCCCCCACATGCTTTCACTAGCTCTGGAAGGGATAATCAAACTGGGGAAACTTTCCAGCAGTTACATAGCAAATGTGACTATATCAGTGCAGCAGCCAGCTGAAAAGGATTATGATTCTGGAATAGAATTAATGTGCTTTTGAGTGCAAGTCCCGAATTCTCCCTGCAGTTCAACAGGAGACTACGCAAGAGGCTTTTAGTCTTTGTGCAGGGAGCCATTAACAGCAGGGATGTGATTTTACTGTGTGCTGGGAGGGGGTGTATTCCCTTGGATTAGGATCCAAAACACACCAGGTAGTCACTTTCTGCTTCAAGAAAACCTTTTACATTAGAATAAATGTTCAAACATGGGAGACTGAATATAATTATTTACATTAAATTCACATGCTTTTTCCTGATGATTTTTTCTCCTTACTGGAGGTGTGTGTATGTTCCAAAGCCAAGCCCTGAAGGCCCCTTTCTGTCCAAACTCCTCAAGAGTGTTTAAGCAAGGACTTTGTGGCTCAAAAGTAGCTTTTTCTTCCTGGTAGCTCATTTTCCAGAGAGGTCAGGTAATGATGATATCATTTGCTACTTTGGGCTGCATCTTTTAAAGTCACAGCCCAAAGTGAAGATTATCTTATTTTCAGTCATGTACTCAGCAGAAAAGAATAAGATTTCAAAGATATCTGTGAAGTTTAGTTTCAATTTTCAAGGTGGTTTATTTAGAATACTGCCATGTTCTCAGAAAAAAACCCCAGTGGATCTAGTTAAAAACACAGTTCTAAAGCAAATTGTCAAGCAGCCTCATTGCTGGGACAGTCCAGAGTCAAAGAAAACACAGCTGCTGGTATCTCTCAACTGCAGATACCGGGCCCTTCACACTGCTTTAGGGCTTTGGAATAGTGTAAATATCCACCTCTGAGCAAGAGGATGGTGTCTGCATCCCCAGAGAGTGCAAGGATGGCAGCCGTGCTGTGTATCCAGCATTTCATCAAGGGCAGTGTAAGGCTCCCACAGTTTGCTCCTGATTAATTAGCTAGAGTACAGGGAGCGTGAGTTGGTGTACTATGGAGCAAAATTTGTGTTGACTGTGTTTGAAAGCTGGAATAGGTGCTCTTGTCCTGCCGGACTGGCATATCACTCAGCCCCCAGGCCAAGTCCATGACCACAAAAACATCAAAGTTCTGGGATGCACAAAAAAACATTATGAAAGAAAGTTTTTTCTTGTGTCTTTGCTCTTGAAAAGGGGGCTGTCTCAGCTAATGCTGCCTTCTCTTTATGTGTAGCTCTGTATATTGACCTGTCCTGCTTTGGTATCTCTGCACAAGGGCTCAAAAATAAATGTAAAGAGATCAGTGACACCTTGGCAGGTGTGACTTCATGTAGACTGCAATAGAAAACTGGTGCCATGATCCTTGTTGTATGTTGCACATCTCCACTGCCTTAGAAGAAGGACATTATGAAAACTCCTTTTGTGACCTAAGTGGAGGGATCCCACTTAGGATACTACATGAAAACATTTCTTAATGGGATGCAAAGGCAGCTGTCTGGCTCTGCTGGTGCAAGCCGTGCCTGACTGAAGTGGAGCAAACAAAGATGTTCCCTCCACTGACTTAAGAAGGGCTTTACTCTTGTCCCTGCTTATAATGATAGTGATATCTGTTAAGCTCTCTGCTTGTTACAAGGTAGTTTTCAGAAAACCTGTGTTGTAGATTCCTTTATGCTGCAAGAATTAATCATTGACATCAGACAGAGAAGTCTGAGTTTGATCTTAGTATTGGTCCCTCACTGCCATCTCTGACATGATGAATACAAAGCTATGTATAAAAATTGTACACTGAGTTAAGATAAGCAACGTGCATGCTGAATATAACTTGATTCCATTCTGTGGAAATTTAAAACTAAGCTTTGCCTCCTGGGAAAAAAGAAGGTCTCCCACCCTACCTTAGAAAACCCCAAAGTGTTGGCTGCTCTGTGGTACCTGCCAGCTCCTGTACTGGTCTCATATTACTACAGGTACAAGAATGCTTATCTCTTCCTCAGTATTAATTAGTCCACACAGAAAGATGTTCTGAGGGATAAGACTGAGGCTGTCCAATGGGCTGCAGGGACATTTTGGTGCTTTCTAGCCTGGGAATCTGCCCTTACATTTGTCAAAACTGTGAAGGGATTCTACGGATTAATAATTCCAGATGGCAACGCTATGATACTGAGCAAAACCCAGCTGTTTAAAACCAAAAACCATCAGTCACCCTAAGTACACAGATCTGCTTCACATGTTTTTTCAGTCTTCAGAGCATTTCAAAGAATCTTTAACAATTTTTTTAAGAAATTTTGATGCAGATTTTATTTTCCCCCAATATTAAAGACAAAATGTAAGCATTTTTAACCTTTTCATAATTCCACAAGTTTCTTCTTTGCTTAAGAATTAGATTTTTTATAGTTTTCCATTTCCATTTGGTTTTTTCCTTGACAAAATTTTTTTCCTTGACAAAATTAGTTCTAATATAAAAAAAAAAGTTGAAAGGATTTTTTTATGACAACAAAAATAGTTACAGTTATTGTACAGTTTACTATAAAAGTTTTTCCTTAAGCAAAATTTTGTTTAGCTTCAAGTTCCTCTGCAATGTGAATTGCTTCTGCACTGAATACTACTTTTCAGTAGAAAAATGTTCTTCCCATGCCTTATTTCCCAGCAATATCCTGAAGGGGAAAGTAAAGAAATTTTTTCTCTGTACTGCTGGTATTGGAGTTGGCAGCCAAGCCCACATTCATAGCAGGCAAACTGTTATTTGTTCCCTTTAGAACATATCAACTGTAAATGTTTATAAAGTGCGACACAGCGAATAATTCAGATATAAGTGGAATGGAATAAGCAAAAGAAGTATTGTCTGGCAAAGTATTTGGCCAGTGTAAACTTAGAAACTATGAAAGTTTGCTTACAACCTCAGCAGAAAGGTGGAAAGGTAACGTACATCTCACCTGATACTATACATGACTCGTTCCCTAAAACTCATTTAATCAAGGTCTTTAAGATCCCTAATCGAGGACCTTGGTGCAAGCACCTTAATCAAGTGTTCATTACACTTGAAGGGAAATTATTTCAGTAGGCAGTTATCTTCTGGAAATGCCAGTCTCTCCCCATCCAAGATCGTTAGTTTAGACAAAATACTTAGATTTCTGATGAGTAAATTTGGGAATAGATAGGTAGTGAAACCTCATGAGTACCTGAAGGAGACAAAATTTAAGTAGAAGAGAATATTAAAAGTTAGAAAGAGCAAAGGTTTTTCTTCCAAACTGTGCTGTGTATTTCCTGAAGGCTCAGCAATGTTTGTAAATTCTAAATGCCCAGCTTGAGAACATGGCTGCTCCACATGAGGGAAGATTAAATTTCATACATGTTTTCCAATGATAGAAATAAAGAAGGGTTGGGGATTTTGTACAGGGTGTTGTACAAGAAAAGTGCTAAGGTTGTGGGCTCTGTTGATATTAAGCCTTGCTTATCTGATAATGAAAATGGCAGCTGGAAAAGCCTAGTCTATTATTGTGCTCACAGTGGATTGGTTCTACAGTAACCCTGTCATATCCAGGGCCACTGTTAAGAACCTTCACTTCATTTTAGGAACCTTTACTTAATTTTAGGAAGGTCATATGTCAGGGATCAGTAAACACTAGCCACAACAACACACACAGTTTTTTCATTTTTTCTCTTTTCCCTCTCTGATTTTTTTTTTTTTTTAATATAGAAGAGAATTATAAAACATAATTTCAGGCAACCTTCCCCTCAGTCATTAAATGAACTAATACAATGTGAGCGTGCAAACACACACACACACGTTGGAGACTGGGAACAAATAATCTGAACTTCATGGGACACAAAACATTATTCTGCTTTTTTGGGCAGCTGTTGATAAGTGCTGTCTCTGGACTTCAGTGCTTTGCCTGTTCTCAGAACAGCTTCTTCTGTGATGCAAGCTTATCTGGATCTCCAGCTTGAGCCTGTATTTGTAGCTCCTCACTGTGCTTCAGTCCTCAGTGCCTGGGTGGTCAAACTTCATGTCTGCCAGTTCATGAGGATTGTGAACAGTGTTTTGGAGGCTTGCAAAGTGAAGCTGTGGGGTCCTTTGCCCAGTTGAGCTACACACTTACTTAACTTCAAAACTAGAAAGCACAGCATGTCACCTGCAAAGAGCTGCTTGCATTCTATGTGCCTTGGTAGTCCCTAGACACAAATTGTGGTATTGTGGGAATCAGAAATGCACAGAGATTAATTTACAACACACTACCATGGGCATGTAGCTGTATGGACCTACCCTCTGTCATTTGAACCAAGCTCTGTAAACTGAAATGGCCACCTTCCTGATTTAGCGGATTTGTATTTGTGTTTGCAAAACAGCCATATTTTCACCTGGTTCTAACATTGTGTTGGGTATTTTGATATGGTATTTGGCATAGAAGAAAAGGTATTAAGCACTCTGTGTAATTTTGTTAGAATTCTGCATCAATTATCCTGTGAATATGACTTTTCATCTTCAAAAAGAATTTTACAAACATTTCTCCACCAACAGTGATGTAATTCTAATCACTCTAGCAGATGTTGTTTTGCTGGACTGTGATACCATGTCCCTGTATCCAGTAACCTGTGCAGCCAGAAAGAGCAGTGCAAGAGTGTAGCCTCCTGATTTAACTTTGATGGATGTTACTAAAACTGAAGACAATGTGGACAGAAATGTATCTGTGTTTTGGGAAAAAAAGTATTGTTCAAACCCCAAGTTCTAGGCTAGAAGATGAGTAGTGGCCTGAAGGGATCAGGGAAACCATGTTATTGAGGCACTAAAGTAAACAGGCATGTTTGTAAACAAACACACAAAAGTGTGGTGATGAGTTAGAGCTTCTAATGTGATGCAATGGATAAAATATTTTTTGTTATAAAACACTTAGCTTTATGTTGAAAATTAAATGACAGAATCCAGAGAGAAATTAAAGCTATTAGGTTAATTTCTAATATTTTCCAAAACATTTTACAAGAGAAACAATTTCTCCCCTCAAATTCTGGCCCTATTTACCTATAAACTGGCATTACAAAAGTTGGTAAAATAAAACTAAGTGATTGGCTTCAATTAACAAAAGACTAAGTCTCCTTACAAGCTTTTGCTATGATAAATCCCAACATAATGCACTAAAAACACATCCCCATGGGCTTTCCACTCACACAGAGAAACACTTTTGTGCACAAATGCACACTCACATATAACCACTAAAACAAAGTACTTGGTGAAATACATTCCCTAAGGTGACTTGAGAGTGTTTTAATAGCATTTTGAACCACAGAAATTTGAAGTCATATTTCCTTTGTAATTTGTGTCAGTGCTATCACTAAAACCAGAGGGAAAACAGGAATGAATTATTGCACTATAATTTCTTCCCCATAGTCCTTTTTGCCAAGACTGTATGTAGTATATGCTTTAAATTCTGATATGTGATTATGGGCCTAGGGAAAAAAATCTCCCCAAAAGCATATGACAGGAATATTTAGTAACTCCAGTTAACTTCCTTAAACTATCATACCTAATAGCTTACACATGAGGAAGAAAACTTGTATGAGAATAGATTGCCAAATGATACTTCACAATGAAGTGTGTGCATGAGTGTTTATACATTTTTCTCTAAAATAATAATGGTGATAAGAAATCATCACAGAGTGCTGGACTGCACTGTCTGCTCTGAGCTGAGCTCTGGCCTAGACCTGCTAATCCCAAGGAGCAGGTTGGAGGATGTGCTACGGCCCAGCACATCTGGTTGTCCCTGGTGCCTGGGGAGGTGGTTTGCTGCTTCAGGCTTTCCAGAGCCTCTCCCATTGCATCTTTTGGCGGGACAGGGACCGAGCCCTGTGGGCTGTGGTGGAATCCTAGCCCATCCCAACCCTTCCATACAGCCTCTGCTGTGGGCAGTGTCCTTTGCCATCTCCTGTGGAAAAGGCTTGTTTATCAGGTTCACACCCTGGGGGCCTTTCCCTGGCTTTGGGATGCCCCTGCAGTCCTGTTGCCCATTCCTGCATTCTCTCAAAGCCCAGGTGTGAGTGCAAGCAGAATCCTTTACACATCCTCCACCCTTTAAATCCTCTTTATTGACAGGGCCTGGACAGAGAGGTTTCTCTTCAGCAGGCATACAGTCCCCATGTCCTGTTCCTGGCACACATGCGTCCATGCCCTAGCATGGTCCTCCCGCAGGCCCCCGGAGGACTTTGCTGCACAGCCTGGGCAGCTGCCATGGTAGGGAACACCACTGCCACTCCCTCCTGCTCCCTCTGTCCCACACAGCTGTGCTGGGAACTTCAGAGCAGAACGAGCCCATTCTCCCAGTCCTCTCACCATGGTCTGTGCTTTGTCCTGTTAGTGTCAGTGGGGCCAAACAGACCAATTCTGACCTTGGCCAAAGAGATATTGAAGAACTGAGAACAGAGCACATTGCTTTTGATCATCATTCAGGTTTGACCATCATTCATTCACGTGTAAGTTAAAACCCACAAGAATCCTTTATCTAGATGTAATAAAGACAATGACTACATGGTAGAGTTCATAAAACTCAGTTACAGTTACAACACTGGAGAATATCCATGTACTTACTCACAAAAATAAGCCACTCCATGCACTCTAGAGCAGTTGTCATGCTGTTACTTTTTCCCTTCAGAGAAATCTCACATCCTTACAATAAAAGAGAGAAAAACTGAGCTTACTCCAATCGTTCTTACGATTTCAAAATAAAGTTCATGTTTTTTTAAATTGACAGGAGTTTGAAAGGTCATACTTTCTGCAGAAGGCTATGACATATGCATAGTTTTCTTGCTCTGTGATGTGGGCAGCACCTTCAAGCCTGATTTCCAAGAAAATTATTGTTCAGATGCCCTTCACAGCAGTGTCTCTGGCAATATTGAATCCTTTTCACTGAGAGCTAATTTAATTTTACTTTCATTGTCTCCACTGGAATTGGAAATCTATTATAAATGAGATGTGAATCTAGGCATATGAAAGAGTAAAAAAGGAATGTCTGTGGAGGAGCTTCCTCTGGACCCTCTGTGATATTGTGCCTTAAAATAATATAATCAAATTTACAAGCTCAGAGTAAAGTCCAATGCAATTTGGACCTCAGTTAAAAGCCAGTGCTGAACTGAAGAAAGATAGTTAAAGGACATCTAGGTAAAAGTGAAATCCCTAAACTCTGAATATTCATTGCATTCACAGGAGAGAAGACAAGAAGCTCATCTGGGAAGGCAGAAAAAGTTTAGCTGTCATTATAGGTGCTGAAAGTTGAACATCTTACTTATGTCAAATAGGACACAGTTTACAAAATAAATATGCATGTAGAGTTTTAAAATACAAAAGAGAAAAATAGCAAAAGAGATGTAAGGATTTAAAAGCATTCCTACTTTGAGATGTACAAGCATATTCTTCTTTACTGAAGTTTCCAAATGGCTCAGTCCCAGGGTCAAACAGATACAGATCTTTGATTTTTTTCTTTGGTAAATCAGAGCGAGAAAAAATCAGTCTGGGACTTGATCAAGGCCTCCAGTCTTGTAGGCAAGTGCCCTAACCACTAAGTTCTGGTAGTTGGTAAGTGGATTCTTCTGTCTCTTATTTTGACCAGAAACATGTTCTTGGCTTTCAGACACTTTTCTTCTTTTGTCTGTATGCTCTGGCATATGGTTAGATTCAAGCAGCACAACAAATTATTAATAAATGTTAAGATATTTTCAATTTTGCTACAGAGTAAAGCAAGATATTTAATCAAGTTGCCTTATTTCACCTTTAGTGTCCTTCAAAATTCAAACCAAATCTGATATTTTCCCCAGTTCAGCTAAAAAAGATAATGTCTTGCGTCATGCAGGTCTGACTCTGCTACATGCAATCACTACTGGGACAATATGATGAAAAGTACAGGATTTATTATATCTGTTAAAGGCCAAAAATATTTAATGAAAAATTCCTAAACAAAATTTTAGCTGAAATCATTGCTGGAACAAAGGTAAAAAGAGAGTCTATTGGAAGATCTTGAGGTCATATATCAAGAATGGGTGATTGATACTGCAATATCTAAGAGGAATATGGAAGAAAAGAGAGGCTTAAGGCAGTTATGAGATTGTTCTACTACAACAAAAGATGGATTAAAAAATCAAAATAGAAGAAAGAAGGGACACCTTTGGAATGGAGGAAGAAGATGAAGGAAAAGCAGTAAACAACTGTTTCTAGGTGATATGAGAGCCTGCTACTTTTCTGATTGAATTTTATGCAAAGACAGGCGATATATAACAGCCTCTGAAAAACTAAGTGCAATGTTCTCACCTTGAATAGTTCAAAGTCATGTGTAACTTGATGTACTTAGTAGCGGAACTTGTGATTCCTGCAGTTCACATCTTCCTATGTTGGTTGGTACTGGTGCGTTGAAACAATCAGCACGCAAAAATTACTAACAAAGCTGCAGCAATTAAGAATTCTTCTCACTTCTGGCCATCAGGCTATGTCAGTTCTCCCTCTGAACCTGAAACCTCCAAATCAGGCTTTAGAATACTTTATTTTGTAGCATGTGGATTCAAAAGTGCTTACAGGGAGGTGTGTAGGAATAGTATTCCACACAAATAATGTCTGTGGTTCAGATGGAAGGTGGATAGATCACAGCAAGATACAAAGGTTAATTTGAGGGTGAATGTTTCAGCTTATGCATATCAAAGCACTGATGCATGAGTCACTGGCACAGAATGAATAATTTTTTTGCATGAGAGTAATACAATGTTCTTGCTTACTGCTTTTCAAATCTATGAATAATGCCAAATGAAATGATTCTTCTTTACATCAGTAATTTTCTGTGTTTGCTGCATAACAAAGATACTGATTCTTACAGAATACATAGATGGATGTCCTCAATATGCCAAATATGAGGAAGAAGGAGAAGGACAGGGAGAGGGAGAGGGAGTGGGAGATGGGAAAGAAAGAGAGAAAGAGAAAGAGAGAGAGAGAGAAAGAAAAAGAAAGAAAGAAAGAAAGAAAGAAAAAGAAAGAAAGAAAGAAAGAAAGAAAGAAAGAAAGAAAGAAAGAAAGAAAGAGAAAGAAAGAAAGAAAGAGAAAGAAAGAAAGAAAGAAAGAAAGAAAGAAAGAAAGAAAGAAAGAAAGAAAGAAAGAAAGAAAGAAAGAAAGAAAGAAAGAGAGAGAAAGGAAAGAAATAAGGAAAAAAAAATCCCCTCTGCCAAGACAGTATTATTAGACTGCTTACTGATAAAGCTATGCATAGAATTAGCATAAAGCTTTTTATTTTCATGCACATTTTTTGGAACTGGTGTCTGAGAGGTCACTGGCCAAGTGTTTAACTATTCTCGCTTAGAATAGAAGCCCATTATTCATTTTTATGTTAATAGTAACTGGGAGATGAGGAGTGGTAAAAATACATTCAGTTCTTAAATTAACACCTTATGACAACTTGAATTAAAACACAATGTGAATGTATTACATTTCACTCTGAACCCACATGGTTGGCTACAGCAGGTATTGAACCAGCAGGAATCACTACTTGTCATATTTGTGGTAACTCTCAAATCAGCTATGACATGGAACAGCCTTTTGATCTTGACCATGTTCTACTAATTATTTAATCTTTGACAACACAGAAACATATTTCAGCACATAACTTAAAAAAGAGCACAGTATAGGTTTTCTTCCAAAGTATACAAAAGCCAAGAAAGCAACCTCACACTTCTTTTAAATCCCTGTTTTCACTCTCTCTTCATTAAAGTTAGATATGAGCCATAATTTCAAATGAAAATGGATGCAAAGTTTTCCTCTTAGGGTAGAATTCATTGTATCCAATTTCAGATATCTATGAGAAAGGTGTTTAATCTTGATTTGTTTTTCTTTATTCTGCTTATAGTCAACGGGAAGAAATGAACAATTTTAGATAATTTTAAACATTTACCTTACAATGAAGCAAATAGTGCTGTAGAGTTGGTTTTTTTTTTGGTCCATTGGCTTGGGAGACCAGCTTGGATGTAAGAACATCTGGTAAGAGAAATCTCACCTAAGGTATCTAAGAAAGACCAGATGTATCACACCTCAGAAAAAAGCCTAATTCTTTCCATGGACTAAGAGCATGCTTGGGGTTAAATGAGATGAATTCCAGCCTTGTTGTCTTCTATAAATTTGGCAGAATCTGTGTCTGGGTCTGGCCAGAGAACAATGGTTACATTTTACTTACAAGTAAAATAGAAACACTCTTTGAAATTCTGGAATTTGTGAGAATCTTACCCAGAACAGTAGGCTTCTGCCTAAAGCATCTGCTGAAGAACCTTTGGGGCAAAGCCAAGCTCTTGTCTAGTTTGATTCACAGTGAAGAATCAAAGCTACTTAGTGTAGGTGAGTGCCCTAACAAATGGGTTTGTGTCTGCTTTTGGGCCTGTTTCAGTTCATATCATTGGATCAAGAAGTAAGGACCTGAATCAAGGCTGAGTAGTATCTTCTGTATGGGACTCTTATGGAAAAATATTTGCTCACAACAGTATCAGGTGATTTCTCACTTGTTGTCTCATTAAGTACAGAAAATCTCTTTACAGAGTTTTGTTAAAACAGACCCAGTGCCACAAAGTTATTGGATCTTGAGAACTGGCACTTTTTAATGAAAAAGCCTGATGCTGGAAGGTCCTGGACAACAGTCCTGATAAATTTCTCTTTCTCTCTTTCTCTTTTTATAGTTTTCATTAAAACATTGTGATGAAACCTAATATAAATGATCAGAATGCATTTGTCTGTTTATTGTTTATACCAACTTCATTTTCCACAAGAAGCATCTTGGTCTGACTCCTTTATACGCTGCAGTAAAAAGGTCTCACTGCTAAATTGAGGTATTCTTTGGCAATTAACAAGAATTCTTCAGTAGCAGCAGATGGTTTCAAACACACTTTCCTCACATTTGATGAATGTCTACCCAAACAGGCAAAAGCGGATGCCAGCTTCACTTCTCTTGTCTCATAGCTCATGTGCATTCCAGGGTGTGCTACAGCTTCCAGGGTGTGGGTCTCTATATTCTGGCCTCTTTGGGAAGAGTTTTCATTTCCCTGCCCTCTCTGTGTTCACTAAGACACATTTCTCTCAGAATGCAGAGGAAATGCATTCTGAGGAAACCTGCAGACCAAATGCTTCATATAGGCAACACAGGTCCTCCTGGTTCCTGCCAATCTTTCATATGGGTTTGTACTTCAGATAGGGGGGACTTTCCTGGACATAGGTCTTATTTGACTTCCTGGATAGTTACCAGCTCATTCCAAAGAGAAGATTTTTGACTTACTTTTAATAGAAGGTGCTTCCCAGTAGCCATGGAAACCAGTACTGGGAAAGCAAGATTCTCCCTTATAAGCAATGACAAGAATAAGGAAGAAACACACTTAAGACATCAGTACACTGGAGAAGTGGCCTTACAGAAAACTCATGAAGTTCAATAAGGACAGGTGTAAATTCTTCCAATGTAGTGTAGCTCAGTCCCATGCAACAGGACAGGCAAGGGAGAAGACAATTCTGAAAAGAGTACAAAGAGTAGTGGTGGATGACTTGAACTAGTGAGAGCAGATTCTCCAGACTGAGGCAATAGAATATTCTTTGTTCTATACTTCTGAGACTACATCTGAAGGCCTATGTCCAGTTCTGAACTCGCCAAGACAAAACTAAGCCCAAGGTACTAGAAGGAGTCTAGTCTATCACATGGGCTTACTGAGATGGATTAGCCGCTAAGTCCTTGATGTACAAGGACTATCTGAGAAACCTTGATTTGCTCAGTCTGAAGGACAGAAGGCAAAGTCAGATCTTAATGCTGTTTTCTCTTGGGGATTCTCAACAAAATCATGAGCAGAAATACATACACAAAGTGCAAAACAAGAAAATCTTTGTTGGATATCAGGAAAAAAAATTCACCATATGGGTTGTCTAACACTGGTTCAAATTATCTAGAGATGTTGTGAAACCTCCATCCCTGAAGATAATAAAAATTTGACAGAAAAAATCCATGAGCAACCTCATGTGACAGTATAAAACATCAAATGACCCCCTAAGGTCTTTCAAATCCATTTTATGCAGAAGGTCTTTAATGGAGATCTTAAAAACCTAATTTTTGGTATTAGGTGTTACCATTCTGGTGAGATCTTGGTTGGTGAACACATTTGTGATAGACCCATATCTACTTATTAAAATAATGTTTATAACTGTTTACAGCAGTGAAGTTGTATGAGCCAGGGGAAAGGCAGATAAGGAATTAATGTACATTTCTTAAAAGTACCTACTTGTCATTCTCATATTCAGAAATACGCTCTTACAGAAAAGAACTTGCTTTTTGGCATCCTCTAATGTATTAATCAAAAATATTTCTGTATTTATGATTTACGGTTATTACGTAAACTTTGCAATTTCTCAAGAACTAAAAGAGTTGTATGATATAAATTCATGTTTTGTAGATAAAAGAGAAGGAAAAAGTATCAAAATTTGGAAACAAAATTAGTTTTATTTGCTGTGAGTGATTCTGGTAATGCAAGGTGATTTGACCATGACATAATAGAAAGATACTGTGCAAGATGAGGTTCAACCAATTTTTTCTCAGAATTCTGGTTCTGAAGATCCTGCAGAACAAAGTGCAACCCTGAGAGATGAGGAAGAGCCTCTGTGTAGAAATCAAATTCATTTTGACTCAGAAGGCTTAAGGCAGTAGAGAGCAATACATGCTAAAGGTTCATGTAGTGCACTTATATTTTGTTTTTCATTTTCTGTTTCCTTTGAGACACCCACATGAAAGTTGCACAGCTGGTTCCTCTTGCTGTTATTTACTGCAGTTGCACATTGAACAATTTGCTATTTCCCATGACATCTTTCATATATCTCAAACATCAATTTCCATGCTATTCCCCAAAAAAAAAAAAAAAAATCCTCTTTTACATGTAAAGCACCAAAGAATTTATCTTTTCAAAGAGACCATTTTGGGGGAAGTTCATGGTTCGTTATTCTAGCAAACCATTTTCCTTTTTTTCACTTTCTAACCAGGAAATCAAAAAGAGTATCTGAAAAAAGAGTCATTGAATGACTTGAAGACTGTGGTAAAATATGCTGGCATTTTGCTGCCATGTTATCAAGAGTGACTTAAACCTTAGAATCAATACAAATTGCACTTTTATTTGATACTTGATTATTTGCCTCCTACTCCATTTATCCTATGGATCCAATGGAGACTCTTTCACCAGACTTCTGAAAGGAAAAGAGAATATGAGAATATTTGAGAAGAATTCTCTTCTTCTCAAAGAAGAGAAAAGCTTCAACTGTATTAGGAATCCTTCCAAACATCCACATCATGTCTGTGAGAATATGCATTAAATTACTCTATAGAAAGCAAATGGAAACAGAGGACTCTGCATTTTTCTGCGTGTGCTCAGCATGCTGACAAAGTCCTTATGTGAAAACCAGCAAGGACCAATAAAAGAATCAAGAACTTTGAATCTAAGGCACTGAGAAAAAACTGTCTTTGTGATGCTTTCTTATTTCTTCTGAATCAATTTAAAGGCTATGAAAGGTGCTGAACTGACAGACCAAATTCCTTTCTTAATACACAAAACAGGTGCAGTAAATGATTTTTGAGCTTTCCCCACTGTACCAGTGCATTTCAGCCTTGGTTGAGGGGGACCACCTTCGGGCAGAGAGGAGAGTTCATCTGCCAAGCCTGTGCATTTTTTTCCCCTCTGTGTTGACTGCCAACAAAGACACCAATTAGTGCATAGCCCCAGCATTTGAAGCAAATGAAAGCAGAGACAGCAGAATAAAGGGAGAGATGTGTTTGCTCCTGGAATTCTGTGTTGACATTTATTTTGGATTTTAGCAAGGCCTACAATCGTTTGCATTATTTTAAGGAAAAAAAAAAACAAAAAACACCCAGTCTCATTACCATTGGATATGATGATGGGGGAAATGGGCTGGAAAAATCCTGGATCTTTGCTGTGCCTTATTCTGGAATTACAAAGACTAGGGCAAATTCTTTACTGCTGTGCCATTCAGCTATTATGTTTAACAATCTAATTAGAAAGGCTATGTTGCTTTCCCCCATTATAAAAGCAAAGACAGTGCACACAAGCAAAACCAATTAGACAGCTGTAGTTTACAGAGCTGGCTTGCCTCGAGGCTCGTTTCTAATGAACCCCCAGTAGATGGTTCCTATCCAGAAACAGGACAGAAGGAACACAGTGACAGTGTGCTATCTTTCCTGTAATCAGTCACTAATGTCTGGTCCACAGAGCTGACACTTGACCATTTCTTTCTGCAGCCATGGTGGCCACCAGCATCAGCACTGTGACACTAACCTGGCTGATAACACATGTCCCTTACACTGCTCAAAGTCACGCTAACAGGTGGCAACAAATCTAAAATGTTTCTCTCACTTTAATGATTGCTGCTTTCTGCTCACCAGGGACTTGTTTTAACTGAAAGCAGACACAAAGCTGTACAATAACCTGCATACTTGCCATGCTTTTATTTTTCAGCATGTATGGCTCAAATTAAAGCAGACTGTATTGAGTAGATTGCTCACTCCAAGTTAGTCATCTGTTTAGTGTTTCCACAAAGCAGTTGTGGTTGTTCACAAGTCTATTAATTAAAAAGAAAATGATTAAGGAAACTACTCAGTGGGTTGATGAACCATTCAACCACTTCAAAACTGAGTAAAACATTAAAACAACCCCCCCTCCCACATTCCTTTTCTTGAATAGTCTGATAACAGGTATTTGTTTGAACTGAACTTTATAAGGCTTGTGAAAACACAAGCTCTTGTCATCACTGCATTAAAATGAGTTTTATGTACAAGAAACTGAGTAGCACTGTCTGAGCTAGAATAGATGGGACTGTATCAACATTCCCATTAAAAATACCCCTATAGTCACTGGTTTATGAGTCAGTTATAAAAAAATCACTACAGGATAAAATTTTGCATTTTTGACAGTAATACTTGGGTCAGAGAAAGCAAGCATGGGGCTTGCAGAGAAATCCGTATAAATTAATTTATATTCAAAATTAAAAGTACACGCACAGCTACATATTGATATATTTTTTTCAGCTGTAGAGTTGTGTTGCTATTACTACTGCTATTATTTATCACCTCAAATATAATTTTCTCACTCATATTATTTTGAATTTCTCTGTTTGGGAGAAATCAGTGAAGAAATCCTTCCCATCCACTATTTTTACCCAGTGTTTGTCTCCTCTGCCCTTGTTACAGTAGAGTATATAGGGGTGGAGAGAATATAAACAAAACAAGAAAAAAGGAAAAACAGGAATATAAGGGAATAAAGAATACAATTCTGAATTCCTGTGGTATTCATAAAATCTTAAATAAGACATTGAAAGTAAAAAACTAAGCAAAGAGGAGTTTGAAATATATTTTAGTCACAACACTACTGTCAAAAGCTTGACTTTCCATTTTTTTAAAGTCCATATTTTACAAGGAGGTAGAAAATATTTTCTGACTAGCTGTCATTGTCAGAATGCTTTCAAAATGAAATAATGAAAAACTTGAATATAAAAGCCTGAGCTGGAGGAAGAATAACAAAAATAGCAACTAAAAGGGTAAAAACCTATAGTGTTCTATAGTGTTCTCAATTTGTATCTTTAGTTACTTCTTTTTAAAGAAGTCACTTTCAAGGATGGTCAAGTGGAATAAATATCTGGTTATAAACTTTATTAAATTCCTGCTGCACTGGTAGAGGTAGCTTAAAGTAATCCTGTGCATGAAGGCAAACACAAAAGAAGGGGTTACCTAGGCTACTGTATATTTACAGTAGTACTTGACAATAATATCTCCAAATGTAGCTCAAAACCCAACCAAACAAAATAGATAATGAATGCTTGTAAGGTTTAGGAAAAGTGCCAAAGATAGCAGATCAAGGAATTATTTTTCATGTGAAAAAAATGTAGGATCAGATTTCTAGAACTAAAGCTAGTATGAATTCTTTACGCTGAGGCAATTTAATTCTCCAAAGAAAGAGCGAGCTGTGGTGGGTGGGTGAGATGGAAAGTCAGCTTTTAAAGACTTCTTATGTTTGCAATGGTCAGCTATTGTTTGGAGTAAAACTAGGTCAATTATTGTTGGTTCAAAAAGAGGTAAAAATTATGTCTGGATTAATTCCAAAACTTTTTTCCTCCCCATTTTGTACTATGCAAACAATAAAAAAGATGTATTTTCCCACTGACTGGCAGCCCACTGCTGTATGTCTTCTCAAACCATGATAGTGGCATCTCCCTGTTGCTAGCCCTAGATCAAAGGAGTTCACTGCAGCTGATTTTTAAGTTTAACCTACATATAGTGGACAGGATGTCTCTCTGGAGAAAGAAGTCTATGAGTTGCTTATCTCACAATTGGTCTATATGTTTGCTCAGGTTCCAAGACCCCCACATCAGGATGGGGATCAGAATTTGTCTTGAGACTGCAAAACTAAGCCAAGGCGAGAAGAAATAGGGAAAAGGGGTATCTTTTTAATGACCTGCTTTAAAACATGCTTTTTAGAGTGTCCTGTGTATTGATTTATTCTTTTCATGGGTTTTGTCATTTTGCCACCATAACATATTGATATATCACATCATCTGGACTATCTTGTTGCTAAATAAAACTTCTTTACCTATCTCTTAAGAATGTTTTGCATCTTTGTGCAGAATAACAGATTCGGAAGTGCTGGGCAAACCTCACACTAAAATCCTGTGCTTACACGGAAAGGTTTAGCGCATATCCACACCCACTACTAGGTAGACCTTCCTTGCACAGGAGTGTAAGTGTAGAGGAATCCTTGACTAAGTCAGACTGGAGAACCATTTTGTCTGTTACTCAATCTGATACAAGCAGAAATAGATGCTGTAAAGAATGACAGAACAACCTTGCAGGAGGCAGAGGCAGAATAATCTGCCTCCACAGAGATCTCCTGATCCTATTCACTAATTGTGAGAGACTAGTTTAAGCCCTGGAGCACTAGGTTTAATATCTCTTCCAGAAGTTTTATTTTCTTTAATTATGATAACTCTGGTTATACATGATATTGATATAATATCCAATCTCTTGATGAATCTGGTGAAGATTTTGGTCTCAACAACTTCCTTTGGCAATGAGTTCCACAATTTAATTACACGTAATATAAAAAGGTATTTCCTTTTATCAGTTTTGACTTGCCCACCTTTTAATTTCAATGAATGTCTTCTTGTTTTTCCTTCCAGAACCAGAGTGGAAGCCCCTGATCTGCTTTTCCTGTGCTGTTTTATATGATAACATTAATCTGTAAAATATTTTCATTTCGCCTCTCATTCCTTCTTGTATGAGGGGAAAATCCTCTGTCTTTCCAATTTCTCTTCACAAGACCACATTTCCACTGCTGTTATTTTTTAGTGATCTCTCACCAAGTCTATCATATTGTTTTATGGGACACAGTGTCTGGTGCTGCAAGAAGTATCTGAAGTATGCTCTGTCCTTTATATATGCAAAGCCATTATGATGCTTTCTGTGCTATTTCCACCCTCTCCTCCATGCTTCTGCAGCACCTGAATGCCGGTAGATTTTTTTGGGGGGGGACCATAAGCTGTACTGTCTGACATGGTGCCTACATTTCCCTGCTGAACCGAGCCATTATATAGACTTTAATTGTAAGATTAATATCACTTTTATCCTCTGATGCATTTTACTTCACATGTATCAGTGATTCTTGCAGCTAATTTAGAGCTGAGCTTTCCTGACTGATCGAGGTGATTTTGGATGGGGTCCAGTCACTATAAGTAAGGTGCTTAACTTGAGGATGAACTGTAGGCCCTTAGTGAGACAGCTCTGCCTACATGTATGTGAACCCAGTTTTCCTTCAGCTGATGAAGAGAAGAAAATTATGTGAATGCCTCTGAAGCAAGATTTCATAAGCAAGACAGCTCTGCCCCACGCTTAAATTTAGTTGTAAATTAGGATTCTGCCTTTCTGTCTATTTTGGTATGTTACTGTTTGCTCTTTGTTTTACTATTCTTCCATACATATCAAAAGAAAGCCTTAGACTAGGATTTGGCTTTACCTTACCTGCAGCCTTTGGCTTTTAAAGAAAAAAGCTAGAAACCTATGAGCAGAAACCTTTGAGTTATAAAGAAATCCACAGCTATTTAATACACGAATTTACTTTGTAGGGACTCTAGAGACAGAGATGGGTTGCATGCTGCCCCAGAGAGTAGTGGGAGGGAAGTGTGGATTTTCTTCACTCTGAGCTTGTCACACATTCATTTTCTGCCGGGCAAGGGTGAAAAACAAGGGATGATGCCACTGGCCCGGAAAATTTATTCCCTGGCAGCATGTGCTGTTGGAAGTCAAGATCATAACCCTATTTGTCTTATTTATTGTAACTCCAAAGAAGTTTGTGGGTGCAAGGAACTCAGTCTGATGAAGCCAAGAAGAAAGAAAAAGTAGGGATTATTAAGGATTAATAATAAACAAGATTATTAAGGAAGATGGAAGATAAGAATAGTTAAAAGGGGTGTGTTTACAGTGACAGAAAATGCAGGTTTTTGGTGGATTGTCATTAATTTTTTTCAGGAAAGGACATAAGAACCATCCTACTGAGCTGAATGCCATATCATTATAAGCAGACCCTCCTCGTTCTTTAACCACCTACGTACTTGTTGTACTTTCTGATAGTTTTTTTAGAATTACAACGTTTTATTGTATAGGAAGTTGCTAAACAAAGTACCAGCTTACTGTTACCAGTGCCTTAAATATAATTAGTTATTCCATCTATATTGTTTTATTTTGATCCTAAGGATTTATTCTCAAACATTTTTTCCTTAAAATGCTGTAAAGCCACAGTAAAAAATCAATGCCTTGGAACATATAGATACCAGCTGGTGGTGTGGAAATGTCTTGGGTGGCCTAAGATGTGGCCAGCTGTGATTTTGGGGTTGTCTGCAAAAATCTGGGAAGTTATGATGAACCTGTTTCTGGACAGATCTGGTGAGACTGCCTTTTCATGTTCCTTATGCCACTGGCACATGAATATCAGCATCTGTAATTGGAACCATTGCAAAACATTTTGAGTGAAATTCTGAACCATAACCTTTGGAAGCAGATGGCTTTCATCATGTTCACCATGTCATATTGCAGTAGTGGGTATGTCTGCCTATGCTGAATTAAAACAATATACTAAATTAGAAAAGATTGTTTACTCATTTACTGGTTTAGTAATAATCAAGAAAATGATGAAGAGGAAAGGAAATATATCTCTGTTGAAAATATATTTGAATCTGGTAACTAGAGAACACTTTCATGGTTTTTTAAAGATATGTCACCTCCAGTTTACTTTTAATTGTATCACTTCACTTGACTTTTGAATATGTAGGTGCTGTCTTCCATGTTATACACACACATGCCCAGGCAGACAGGTTGTTGCTTTAAAATGTCAGCTCCATGAAGCATCACTTGAAAAATCCTAGTGAATTTAACTAAGTTGGAGAAATTTTTGCAAAAATATAAGGTCAAAAGAGCCCTATGTGACAGATCCTTGTTTGCCTGCCTCAAAATACTTCAAAGGATTTACTTATTTGCTTACCACCAAGGCTAAGAATATGTGTCAAAACTGCTTAAGATAGGGATCAATTTTACTAAATATGATCTCAGACCTTCCAAGGTGTTTAGGCCTGGGAACACTTACAGTACATCTGTTATTATTTTGGTTCAGCTGAGTTATTGCTTTAATCAGCAACATTTCAAGAGACCTGGTATAAAAAAAAATAGAAAGACTAACTTGTTTTCCATGTTTACATTTCTGCCATTATGTAACTTTCTTTATCATGGCTAAAGATAGGAGATGTCTTGAGTTGTGGCAAAGCAGCCCCAGAAGGCAGAGAAGAGTCAGTAAGTCCTTGTCAATGACCTTGTGGAACTCCTAAAAGCATTGAATTTATTTTGGGTTATGCACACAGTTAACAGGCATGATTCGAAACCATGTAATGTATTGTCCTCAAAAACTTACCATGTTTTTTTCTTAAAATTGATTAGGAAGTGAAGGGTGCTGCCCCTCATGGATCTCTGCATGCTGATGGCTAATTCCCGTGCATTTTTCATGCCAATTCTATTTTCATTAGAAAATAACTAACCTCACAATAATTCACCAGAACCTGTGGAAGAACAAGTGCTACTTTTCCCTACCCATTTCATCCAATGGATGTTTTGAACTGCTTTGTAACTTAGTAGGCTTGTTCCGTTTTGTTTTGTAGGGTTTGTTTCTCTTTCCCCTGCAGTAAATTGGGAGCTTTAAATTATCTAATTTATCTAATTTATCTCTATTATCTAATTTCTTCTTTGAGATCATTCTCTTCAAATGGATCTAGAAAACATTCAATGTAGAAAATACTGTGAGCACGGTAAATGTCCCAGTTGTGCTTCACTTCTGTAATTTCTTCTGGAACATCTGTCCACTTTGCTTTTTTTTTCCCCTGGTGTTATCTTCTGAGCTATGTGCAAGGGGATTCCACAGAAAATCAAAAAGTGACTAGTTTCTATTAAGTGAAGAGTTGTAGCTTAAAATGTTTAAAATGAATATTCTATTTCTGTCTTTTCTCATAATTTATATTACATGACTCTGGATTTCATAGTCTTGAACAACTAAATCTTCTAGGCAAGTATTTTTCTTACTCTGCTTTGACTCTTAGCATCCAAGTTCCTCAAATTTCCCACTTCATCCCATACAATCCTAAAATTGAGGAACTTCCCTCATAATATATTGTCTGGAACTGAAACTATTCAGAGTCTTATTTGTATTCAAAAACTTGTGCAGAGACCAAAAATGGGATGAAGATTTTCTGAACCTCAAAAATTTAGCTTGCAATACTGTGAGACCATTTCCATCTTGTAACTCAGTGAGAAATTTTAAGAGGTCTTAAGATGCTTGTATCCACTTGGATATTTTTGGAATTAAAAAGCAGTTAGATCCAGGACATGCTAAAACCACTTTTCTTTTCTTTTTTTTTTCCAGGAAAGAAGGAACTGGGCACCATTCTGAATCTTAGTAGCAAAATATTCAGTACAGAAGGAGATAGCACAAACTGCAGAACTTTGGTGCAGTATGTGATAGTCAAAAACTGGGTGTCTGGGAATTAGGAATGAGATGATTGGAAAGATCTTATGCATTACATTGTGTTTCTGAAGACCAAGTGGATAGTTTAATTTTTTAAGGTGCCTGCCTGAATCACGTTTCTGATTCGTTAAGACAGGAACATTAATAATGAAGAAGGGGAAAAGACATAAATTAAAATGAAGGAGTTTGAGAATATTAAGAAAGGAAGAAGAAGGACATGAGAAAATCTATGAATAGCAGATTTTAGATATTTCTAAACAGGAAACAAAACAGGAAAAGAAATCAGGAAAAGAAAAAAGTAGGAGCTTCTAAAGTCTTTTATAAAGGGGGAAACACAGTAGCTATATTTATTTATAGATTAAAATGTCAGATATGGTAGGAAAAAGGCAAAAAATTTAGATGTTTTTATTATATATCAAAGAAAACAGGAGACATCATCTGTAGATGGTAATTTTTTGCTTTAATGGCTGACAGAAATGTTGAACTACAGAAAATGAAATTAGACATTTTGAAATTTCTATTTAAAGAGAGAAGTCAACTATTAATACTGATTTTTCATATGTTTTGTGTAAAAAAGAAAATTTCAGAAGCATGGATGAAAATTTATTATTGTATCAAGTATTTTTAAATGTACTGATCTGACACTGATTCCAAGAGTAAGTAGAATTGGATTCTAGAAAGGAAAACCTCTAGCATGTGTCAAGAACAATGCGTTTATGAATAACTGGTCACTCACAGGGCTATTAGAAGATATTTTTGTTCTAAATTGATTTGATTTGATGTCACACAGCATTTTAATGGAAAAAAATGAGAAAAGATAAAACAATTCATCAGGTTAACATGTTTTAAAATGTAATTGGAAGCAGGAAAATCATTATTAGTGTATGTGTTTATCTCTGCAGAGACCCTAGAGGTAAGTAATTGACCTTCTTTCATTTCAAAACTCATACTTGTAGCTTGAATGAAGATCTAAAACCACTCCTGAAAAAAACCAAACACAAGAAAGAGATAGAAGACATCTGTAAAGATTAGGGGAGATATAAATAGTGGTGCTGACATATCACTGGGGATGGCATTTGTCTTACATCCCATGTCAGCATCCATAACATCAGGTGTGTAATATACACTGACTGTACAGTTCTGTAGAGTCAAAGGAGAGTTATTGGCACCTCAAGGAGACAGTCCATCCCCTGTCATTATCTAAAAAAAGATGTGAGGAAGTGTCCTCAGGAACTGTGGACTTGTTCTTGGGACACTGTGACTTTCTGATGGCTCACACAGGAAGCTATGTGGCTAAAAGAAAGGGACTTTGGGGTGGTTGAAGGCAGGTAAGATGCACATTAGCCTGACACAGGCTTATCTGTATCACTCAACCAAGCACAAGAAATAACATGGCCTTCAATATGATCAGCTGTAATGTTCTGTATCCAAAGCCATAGAGTAATAGCCAATATATAAAATAATCCACACTGTTTTTTAGAGAAGGGACTCTGGAAGACTTGAGGGTCATGGTCATCTAAATAAATTAAGCCATGATCAAAACAGCATATGCTAATATTTGTAGCATCAGGGAGGGCATAACTTTTTTCTTCTACAGCTGGCTCAGATGTGACTGATGTTGGGATGTAGAACTCCATTCTGGTCTCTAGTCTTCAAGAAGAATATTGAGTAACTGGGGAAGCAGAAGCCGCAAGAAAGATTAGAGAATTATAGAACAATCCAAGAAGTGCAACCTCTTTAGGTTACTGGATATAGCCTGTCATGATTGCTTGCTCAGAGTCACTTTGCGAAAAACAAATTGTGAAAAACAGATCTGATGACAGCATTTCAGGCTAACATCCACACAGTATGAATCAGGTGGTAAAAAATGAAGCATAAAGAGCTCATTTTAACATTCCCACAGAAAGCAATCTATCCTATGAATGGTATGGAAACAAGGCAGCGTGAAATTTATGTGCCTTTACACAGAAGCATGTTCACGTATTTTTTTTCTCTCACAAAGAATCCACATATTGATTAATTTCTCTCACCACTAAAACTGTGAATGGGGAGTTTGGAGTGAATGTACCTTTCTTGGTTTCTAGCGCTTGATTGCTGCTGTGATTACCTCTGTAAATAGAGTGTGTTCTTAAAAGAGAAACTTTAATAAGAATTTCTATGTGTTAAAGATACCTAACTAATCAGTCAATCATCCTGGAGGCTCAGAGTCACGGAAAAAGAGTTTCATCCATCCTGGTACTCATGGAATGACCTTTTTTAAGCAATAGAGTGTAACTCCAATACAAGAATGAGAAATGAAGTTAGTCATAAAAATGGGAAGGCATACGCCATCTGTTAAGGAGAAAATCAGGGTGGCTGAAAACAGAAGCATTTTGTGACCATAATATCTCCAAGCAGTAAGCAAACCCAGGCTTTCCTGTTTGTTCATGAACAAAAGCACATGTTATTCCCCTTGCCATAGTGACTTCAGTATTTTCTAAGGCTTTTTGGCCTTCAGTAGTCAACTTAGTGTATGCTAAGCTTCAGAGTATCTTGTTAGGTAAAATGATCTGGGATTACTTATTATTTTAAAACATTATTATTATTATTACTGATATAATGTCACCTCCAATTTACCCACTGTTAGAAAAAACAGACCAAGGGGTGACAAAGACTGAGGTTTATAGTGTCCCTGTGACTAGCTGGTTCATTAAGAAGGTTTCGTGATGCAATGACAGTTATACAAAAGATTTCCTTTATTCCTCATGCCACTGTTAAATAAATTCAGGATTGTTTTTCTACCACATGCAATCGTATCTAGCTTTTTCACTTTGTCAAAATGCATCAATGAGCTGTGGGGATGCTTTTGGTTTGTGAAAGAGAGGAGTTCAAGGGGACTGTCTGAGGTCACCAGATGATTATGACATGTTAGTTTTGGTGGTTGTCTGTCTTATTCTCTAAGGGTGTCACGAAAAACTAAAAGTTTTTCACTATTATACACCTTAATAATTAATCTCCTTGGTAGAATGAACATAAGACTGCAAGTTTCATCAGCGTTGGAAAGAATTTCTTATGTCCTCAATGTTCAGTCTGGTAGCTACGTGTGTGAACTCATCACTACTATGTGGGAATAGATGTCAAAATATTTCTTAAGATTTGCCTATGAGTGTATGAAAATTGTTAAGCGCCTGCCAAGCTGGGCAAGAAATCCTGTTGGAAAAGGATTTTTTTTTTCTCTGGGCAATAGGGCAAAGGTTGATCAACCCTTGGTTGCATTAGTTCTTCTCCTGATGACTTATGCACACAGCCAGAAGACTCAGTTAAGAAAAATACATGCCAAAAATAAGAATAAAAGGTGAAAGAGACAGGAAGGGCCTGAGGATTTGGTGAAGAGAGTGAGGAAGGCAGGCAAAAAAAAGAATGGGTCTAGAAAAGAGATGGCGCAGCTGGGAGCTCCATTTCTTCCTGCCAATTCCTAGCTGCTGTCATAGCACTTTTGTGCTACTGACAGGAGGGATAATTTAAAGCAAACAACTTATGCTGGAAGATCAGATCAGCACGTCACTAGTTTGGGAGTGGCACATTGCAAATTTGGCCTGAAACTCCCTTTTCACATTTCCTGTGTTGTGTAATATGCTTTGTAGTCCTAGCCAAAGATCTAGGGAGCTACATGTATACCATCAAGAAACCATACTGATTTGTATCAGGATTCATGAGTGCAGACATATTATATATATATATCTCCCCTATAAATGAGTCAATCATATACTTCCTTTTAGTTGTGCAATGTTGCTTTCACAGCTTGCTCACAATTCTATGCACATTTGTAACATATTTGCTAGTACTTATATTGAACACACTGTTTGAAGAGCACAGTGTAAAAGCAACAAGATTCTTGACTGGAATTAAAGTTTTGGTGGTGAAAGTGCAGATGAGAAGGCGGTAAGTACAGGAGAGCAGCACTCAGTGTATCTTTGCTTTTATTTTCATTGCAGTGATGTCAAAGCCAGGTGTTCTCTTTATTTTTGGTACAAGTAGAGGGATACTTCTGGGGTTTCTGATGTTAACTTTTTACTGTATTACACATATAATCTCCCATTCCTTATTATCAAGTTTGAACAGTTATACATACTACAAAGGTAAAGAAGAAAACTCCTGTAAGATTAAAGGTTGCTGAAGAGAGATTCTCCAAGAGATATTTCGCATCACTTCAGTGTCTACAAGGCACTAAATTGCTATAAAGTTATTGCTAATTTGACTTCCTCTACACAAACCGGCCATGCTCACCTTTGAAAATTTTAAGTAGGTCTTGAATAGGTTCAAGACCATGCAATAATTCAGCTGAAAGCGAGAGGTTAATTAACCTTATTTAAAAAACAGTGAAACAGAAGTTAATAAAAATGTAAACAATAGTCTGTATTGTTACTGACAACTTTAAAAAAAAGAATCTTAGAAATTCTTTCTGTAATGTTTTTTACCTGACTGCTTTTGCAGGAGAGTGTGGTTTTGCAGCAGATCACATTACCCAACTAATCTTTCTTTCATTTTTAAATGAAATATATTCTTTGCTTCCTCCAGTGCAGTGCAGTTGGACAAACTGGAGCTAGTCAAAAGCTGTCAGAGCCCTGTTTACCTGGGAGGTACCTGCTACCAGAAGGCTACTAGACATGAAACACTGAGGAGAGTGGCTGGAGCCCCTGAAGCAACCAAATGTAGTGTGTCTGAGAGCACTGGGAAGAGAGAAACAGATGACCTGGAAAGTCAGAAGGCAGAAAAAAATGTCAGTCAGTGAGAAATGATTAACAACTCGTCCAGTTTATGCCAAGGACAGAGGGTTCTCTCAAGCATTCTTGTGCAGTCCTGGCTGTCAGCTGAAACACGCTGAGGAGCAGGAGCAATCCGGAGTATGGGCCTGGTCCAGAACTAGCTAAGCTGAGCAAAAAGATTCTGGAGGTTAGGATTGGGCCCCCATTAGAGGGGCTTTGTGGTTTTGTGTTTTTCAAGGTTGATCTTGTTATTCCTGTTCTTCATAAAAAAAAAAAAAAGAAAAAAAATATGCAAAATAGGTGTGGCAAAAAAAAAAAAATCTGGAATTTATAAGCCTGAGGGGGAAAAAGAATCTTGCCAAGTTATCTTCCTACCTCGCCATTGAATTGTTGCATAAATATATGTGTCTTCTAATTTAGTATAAGCTCCAAATATCTATGAATGCAACAAAAGTCAAATTTAAACAAAAAAAAATTACAGTAGTGAAAATAACATATGACTAGTCATGAGACTGACAATAGATTTTATATTTGGCTCCTTCCTTTGTAGTAGCTGAGTAAACCAACTCAGATTAGCAGGGTATGTTACGCCTATTATCTGAAATGGTTTTCTGGCCCACATCAAAATCTGTGAGGAAAAAACTGCAAGTGACTCTTGTTGTTCACATAGAAAAGTGGGGTTTTCAGTAAAGACATAAATGGATTCATGGAAAGGTTTAATTCCCCAGTGTCTTACTAATGATGATGTTTTGAAACTGCAAGTAAGAAATCAGCCTTAGGGACTTTCTACAGCAAAAACATGTCATTATATGCAAGAAAGGGTATGTTCTCATAGACTATTTTTTCTCTGCTACACATGCTGACATCACTTGTTTGTTTACATTCTATTGCTTCAAGGTACATGCAAAAATTAATTACTACTAATAAAGAAATATTGTCATCAAAGCACCATCATCACTTTTCAAATTAATCTACTGCACAGTAATGAAACCAAGGAATAGAGAAGTTCAGTGACTTAAAATAAACTGCAGTTCCTGTGACTGAATCCCTGGCTATGTGGTTGCAAATTACATTTTGGTCTCAGTATAACCTGTAACAAATAACAAAGTGTTACTGACCCAACTATAATTCAGAGAGAGAGACAACAGGCATGAAAACCCACTCACTCCTAGACCTTGAGGGATTATAGTAAGCAGAGCTATTGTGTAAGTAAACACTAAACACTACTTACACTATTGTGTAAGTAAACACTAAACACAGCCAGCTTCCTGCCAATGCTGTAAAACCCAAATCATGATCCAGTCCTGTTACACTTGTAGCCCTTTTGTTTACATCTCTTGAGAAATCGTTGTGGCCAGTTGTTGTAAACACAGGTCCCAGGAAGAGGCTTTATTTGGACATGAAGGTAAAGAAACAAGGTTTCTTGTCTAGATGGCTTTGGCCTTAGTGTCCCAGGCTGACAGCCAGTCATGATTTGGACTTGGGACATCACAGGTGCCAAGATTGGTGGAAAGGAAGCAGGATAGAGCCCAGCCTGACCACCTTTATCTAAGTGACCATGCAGCACAAACTACAGCTACAAGCAAAAGTGATGCAGGTTTGCAAATGGTGCTTCCTGCAATTAACTGAAGACTGACCTGTTTTGCAAAAAAGTTCAGTGAAGGAGGAAAAGTGCACATGCTTGAGATTTAAACACATGGGGACTAAAGGTTTTGCAGAGCATGTTACAAAGTAGAAGAGCATTTTTTCTATTCACTGTGGTGAAGATAAAAAAATTAATGTGTATGATGTATCCTAGAATAGATTTTATGTCCATGGTCAGGCTAAACTTAGAGAAAACAACAAGGCAAAAAATGGTTTATATTGACTGGTATTTTAACTCCTCCAATCCTCACAGAATAATTTTCAAGTGAATTCATAAAATTCCCCTTCATCCCAGTTCTCCAGAAATGCTAGTCATGATGGCAGCCACATGTGTGAATTCTTCTGCTAAGGGAGTCACACTTTAACCCTGGTTCCACTGATTACTGACCAGGGCAAGTAGGTAAAACCATATATATACAATATTATAATTCTCTCCATACATAAGTGTAATGTGTAGTGTTCAACAGGGTTTTTGACACCTATAATGTGTGATGTGACAGAGTATGCCCTCAACAAATTTACACATGGTACCAAACTGGGGAGAGTTGCGTTGCTCTTCAGAGGGATCTTGACATGTTAGAGAAATATAGAGATGACAAGAATATCATGAGTTCATCAAAAGAAATGCTAAGACTTGTATCTGGGAGGCAATAAGCCCAATAAGCAACAATTAAGGCGGGGGACCAGCTGCTCAGTTTTGCAGAAAAGGACCTGGATGTCCTGATGGACAATAAATTCAACATGAGCCAGCTATGGGCCCTTGCAGCATTGAAAGCCAGCAACAACTTGAGCAGCATAAGTAAAACCATAGCCAGCAGGCTGAGTGACTTGGAATGTTTGAGATGCCATTTGGAGTGTTGTGTCTGAGTTCTCCAGGACAAGAAAGGCTTCAGCTAAATGGAGAGCGTTCACTGGATGTCACATCGATGGGAGGAGGCTGTAGAAAAGATATAGAGTTTGTGGCTGTGGTAAAAGTTCATCCTTCAGAAGAGAAGGCTAAAAGGAGTTCTCTCTGCTGTCTTCAATTACATGTAGACATGTAGCTGGGATTTTCTTGGAGTTGCACAGTGAGATAATGAGGCACAACAGACATGAGTTACGATACAGAGAAATTCCTGTTGGATATTAACAAAATATCACCATGATGGTGGTCAAACATGTTGCCCTGGCTGTGGACACTCTTGTTTTTGGTGATGTTCAGGACTCAACTGGACAGCTCTGCAATCTAATCAATTTAACTCTATTTAGAGAAAGGACCTGGATCAGACATCCTCTGGGTGTGTATTTCAATGCAATTTTTTTTTTGTGATATATGATTCTGTGATTGTTACACTGCATTACACCAATTAGTTAGAATGGAATTAAGATGGAGAAGTCACTCATGGAACACAAAAATTAAAGACTTGTGGCAAATAACTTACACTCAATAGAGCTAAGCTCATTTCTATGTATATCAGTTTAAAAAAGCAGCCTTTAATAATAATCCTAGTGATGATGTCATTTACACAAGATATAGTGTATGCCTACTCTTGTTTCAATTCTGAGCAAACTACTGTGATTTGCTAGAAAATGGAAATAATATTTGGTAAAGAGAAGCACAGCCCAGCTCTCTTACAGGAGTTAGCTGATCACTGCAAAACAAGGCTTTCTTAATCTTAACTACCAAAATTTATTTTTCCTCAACAATTTGTTTCTCATCTCATTTCAGCAGGTAAGTATGTGTTTGGTAAACTTTGCTTTCACTAAAATCCAGACCCCTGTTTGTGATAGCATATTAAAAACACTTGCAAGTACACGTTCTTTTAGAAAGAACGTGCTGTTTGTATTTGCACACTTAGCTTAGCACTACAGGGTTCAGGACGTGAGCAGTACCTTTGCTGTGTTCCAAGTGATAACTTGATTAAACAGAGAAAAGAGAAGGGAATGGAAAACTTTATAAAATATCATCAAACTGTATATTTTTTTTTGTCTTCAGCTGACTTGACAACAACCAGTGGGCAAACCTGGATGAGTGAGCTATGTTACTGTAATTTCTATAGGTACTAAAGAGAATGAAAATTTTTATGCAAATCAGATTTATGGTGTTGACACGTGATCAAGTGTAAATAGTAAGGCTGCTGGGCAGAGGCTTTGACTTTAGATCATATACCTGATTCAGATTATTCCAACCTTTTAAAATGGGCTTTTATTCTCATGTATAGATGCTTTCCTGTAAGACTTCTGGCTCTGGCCCAGAAGGAATCAGAAATTAGACACATGAGAGAAAGTAATGTTCTGAACACTCCAAAGTATCAGATGAAGACTAGTTTCAGAGGAGATTAAAAGATGGATGAATTTTCCATGTAAGGATGATCGGGACACCAAATGAGGATAGCACTTTTCTTGAATGAATATAAAGGAATGCTTCCTAAATGTAGATTGCGTATTGAATATAACACCAGGCCCTGAGTAGGATGTGTAATATATATGTAAAAAGAATGCAATATATCTTGGAAATATGAGGCCAAGACACAGTCTCTCAATGATTCAATCATGTGCAAAGCCCTAACTGGAAACCAAACAATTGGGAAGTATTAATAAGTCTGGCACAGCAGTTATTAACATGTAAGTTGGGATCCAGACTGGGATTTCTTTGTTGCAGATACATAAGTTTTTCCTCTGCTTCTCTATTCTTGCCTTTATTCCAGCTCTTGTCCTGTCTTTGCCAAAAGTATTCCCTGTCTGTTCTGCCACCCCTTTTCATAAAACATCCATGTGAAGGAGGACTCCTGCTTTTCAAGGTTCTGTGAAGATTTTGATGACTTGTCAATTCTGCTTCACATAGAAAATGTACATATCCTTGTTGAACACCAGACTTTGTGTGCACTTTCTCTTCTATTGTTAATCTTTATATCAGATTCAAATCTCGATGAGTGTTTCAAGACATTTTTATATCTGGCTGGTGTTATTTGCCTATGTGCAAAGAGCTCATTGTGGTCCAGCCCAAATTTGAATGTGGGGAAGCAACTTAGTGATAGGCAGTCTTGCAGAGCACCTCATGAGATCACTACTTACATGACAAGAAAATCTGGAAGTTGGCAAAGAGATGATAAAGAGAAGTTTGAAACAGGGCATGGAAGACCACTGAGTTGAGAGAAGTATTATGATTGGAGAGTTAGCAATTGAGCTGGCAGAGAAGGGTAAACTTGGAGAGGAAGGGCCCTTGATTTAAGAAACACCATATCAGCTAAGATAGCAATTGAAGAGTGAGATGGAAGCAAGGAGTGGGTGTAGATGCCCATTTTGTCCCCATCTCTGTGGTGTTTCTCCATGAAAGAATGGTTGGTATCTGTTACTCCTCGGAGTTTATGTTCTGCTCCATATATCTGCAAATATAAAGCACTGCCCCAGCTTTGAGGCCCTGGCATGGATGGTACATAAAAATGCCACTTCACTGAGAAGGTGACAATCAAAGGTTAGAAAAGCAGAGAGGTCCAAGAATCAGGCTGAAGACAGCACATCATCCTGCTTTGGTAAGTCCAATACTGTAAGTGTTCAGCATAGAAAGTGCAGCCTCCATGCCTGAATGGTACTTGGAACTGAAGCAGGGGAATGTGAGAATGATAAAATACCCAAAAAATCTTTTAGAGTTGTATGTATGTGGAGTCAAAATTGCACTGTCATATGTCAAAATTGCCAGTGTGATAAAATCTGGAGCCACAATGATAGGTAGGTTTAGGTGAAAGTGCTAGAGTCCTAACACTCATGCTTCTAAGGACATATCAAATGCCTGCCTGCAAGGACATCAAATTTTATTTGGAATGAAAGACAGATAAGGGAAGCTTTACTTCTGCACTTGTCAGTGAAGGACACATGGGCACCACACACTCAAAGAGAAAGTGGGGAGCAAAATATACTCATGGAAACAGAAGACGAGGTGCCTATAAGGAGGTGATGATAAAGAAGGGGTCATTGTGATGCCCCTTTACCCTTTCAATTACCTGAATTAGTTGGGACACTAAAAGGATCCTAAGGAATATATGGTGATTTTTTAATTTTGACTTATTACTAGGAAAGGAGTCAATGGATAAATGTTGACAGCTAAGAGGTAGGATTGATGTAGTGATTGAGGAATCTCTGTGCTTACCCTTCCCAAAAGAAATTAGGGTGGTTGCAAGCAGAGGATGTCAGCACTCTGATGAAGGAAAGAAGGGAAAGAAGTGTGAGAGTTGTGGCTAAACTCACAGGAGCTGCCACTGGACAGAAAAAAAGTTCCCCAAAGAGGTGTGATTCAGCTTCTGGGGAAAGTCTTGAGAAAAGACTGTAAATTTTCCTTCAGGCTATAGCTTTGGATTAGCCAGCTGCTCTGTGATGGAACCTGAGCTGACCAGGGAACAATGTGCAGCAGCTGGAAATGAGAAGCAATTGTGTGAAAAGAGTGTGTGGTTCTCAATTCAGACAGGGATACCACAGTGCCAGGATGCTCTGCAGATCAAAGCATTTCTTTTGCAACCACCCAAATGAGACAGAAATAGGGATATGATCTGACCTTTCCCTCCAGGATATCTGTACTGCAGAATTATCTGAAAGGAGACTTATGCAATGCATTTGGGAATGGACTTGTACACGTTCCTAAAGCTGAAATTCTTATTCCTAGGGTATGTGAACCTCTTGGTATATATCGGGTTTGTTCAGTTAGGGAATTTCCTGTTATTTTCATAGTGAATAAAGCAAAATGAATTATAAGGATACTAAGAGCTAAATCACATTAAAATCTGAACTCACATGCTTTGCTCAAACTCTTCCTACAGCTTTAACTTTCTGGAGCTAGCTGGCTCCCATGCCAGTCAGACACTTTCCAGCATGAGTCACCATGGTTTCCAAATTTTTCTTTCCCAAATAAAAATGAAAAATTCCAAACGTCTTACAGTTTTTTTCTATAGAAAAAAGGAACGGACCATCAAGTGCATATAGTTGAAGAATTGTTTTCTATTTCCTTTTACATCCCTAGTCTAGACAAGAGGTACTATGATGAACCTTGCCTTTGCTGCCAATACCAACAGCACTTAGTGGTCTTGTTACCTCACGCCTGGCTAATTCCCAAGGACAGTCATAGCTAATGAGTAGCCCTTTCAATGGCCATTCCAGCAATTCATTTGGGCTACCCTTTCAAACAGCATGGAGAATTCTTAGGAGAGAAGGTCTTTTGTACCGGGCAATGTTTCACTCACTGAGTTTAAATGAGAAGGGCAGTCAAGTTGTAAAGATTTATATAAATGAGAGCATTGTGCACTGGAAAGGAGATTGGTATGTTTGATCTCAGCTGTTATTGATTTACCTTTTCCACATGATAACATTCATTAGGCAGGGTAAGTAAAGGCTGGGGTGTTCCATTTCAATTATCTATGGTTAAAATACAGACATTACACAGGGTGGAGCGTCAGTCTACTTTCAGTGGGCTGAAGTGTGAAAACATTTTCCTACCAAGTCATTACATAGGATGACATGACTTTTTTGAATCCTTTCCTGTCTCTTCCCCATCCACCCCACCCCCTTTTATGTTTTTATGTCTTCTTCATTGTTTTTGAGTATTTGTGTTTCTGGTCCAGGGAGCTATTCTGCCACTTGAAATTTCCTGATACCTTCACTGCTGCTGTTGCTCTCTTGTCATATGTGAAACACAGCAGTGCTGGTGAGACACTGCTCTCCTTGCCTGACACCTGACTCGTATCGGTGTCCCAAAAGGTTCATAGATTTATTCAAGCAGCCTCCTGTACCTAGGAGGTGACTGCTGTGAGAAGAGGTTGTACTACAGGATCTCCAGGGATGTCTTCCCACCTCAGTCCTCGGACTGCAAAGGAGCCAATCTTCTCTCCTTCTTCACAGTGTAGTTACAGTATAAGGCTGTTGCACCATGTTGCTCCAGAGAACTAAGTACTTTCAAAATACAGTTCTCTTATTTTAAAGGAAAAATAAGACTAGCAACAACAAAAAAAGGGCAAAAGATATTATCACCTCAGGAGTAATTTCTTTCTCAGTATTGGCTTCAGAGGAGCCTACAGTGACTTGCTCAGTCTCAGGTATGTAAATGGAAATTTCCACTGCTAAAGTGAGATGAATATTGCCCCAAATATTTTGATTTTTCAATTGAATGAATGGATAGCTCTCCAAAGATTCTTTCCTTCCACTGAATAACGTTTTTAAGACATTAAAAAGTTCCCATAACAAATCTCAATCACTTCACTTTAGATGTATCTGTTTAAAACATATTTTCTTTTTACTTCTGTCTTTTCTAAAATTCCAGAATTTGCTTGCACATACCGGCAGGCCTATTTGTGAAAAGAGAACATTAACTTTAGCTTCCTTTATATTAAGACTTGTTGAGTGTCCACAGCTCCTGTTAGTCTGTGTTGAAGACGCGAATAGAATTTCCATAGAACATGGTTTCACCAACTTCAAAAGTGTTTGAATACTTGAAAATGTTGACCTTTTATGTCCATCACATATCCAAATTACTTTGATATCTTGGCGATGACCTTAGCTGTTGACATCAGCTTAAAACTTGAATAGAAATGCATTTCATTGAACCTGTGGAAAAACAAGTAGTGTGTGCGGCATGATGTAGCTGGCATATGCAAGTGGTAAAATAATAGAGGATTGTAAAACATTACAAGCAATGACTTATACTTTGACTTGTACTTGGACCTGCAGGTACTGAAAGCACAATGTTTTCTTGATTATTTTGCCAGACAGAGAAATGGAAAAGTTTATAATAAGGATTTGTACTAATAAAAACTCCCAGTCTTATCTGAATGTATTTTATAAAACAAAACTACATGCTTTCCTTGTCTGGAGATGAGGCAGGAGCTCACAGACATTCCATGCCAGGCTCCTTTTCTTATGCATTTTCTCTGGTGACTTCTTTTCTTCTTGATCTCATCACTATGGTTCAGAACTGGTGGCACCAAATTCTTCCTCAGCTGTGCTTCTAATTCATTAGGCAGAGCCAGGCAACAACAACCTGTCTATAACAAAAAGATTTAAATGTGTGCACAGGCATGGAGGGGATATTCATATTTGCTCTTTAAGATAGCCTTTCCACTCACAGCACCCCACATAGTTCAATAAGCTTTTGGACAGGGAGAGACACTCTCTGAGTCATCTCAGGCCACAGAACCCAGACATTTCTGGGTCGGGTACATGCAGCTACCGTCTAAGCCAGAGGTTTTATTTAATAGAAATAAAATTGGTGACTGTTGCAACCCCAGGCACATTATAATTATGGTGACTATTTTGCAGCTGATTTCTAGTGAAAATTTTTTAAGTTTTATAAATCTTATTTCTTTATGGCATTTTCTGCTTGACTGAGGTTCTCATGACCAGAAATGTTTTAATGGGAGAATACTTTAAATGCAAATAGCATCACCTCCTTAAAAGTCCACAGGGACTGATCTTCAAAAAATATGATGTATTCTGGAAGATATTTTAAATTATTTTTTAATAAAAATATAAAAGAAAGGTAGTGGTATGATTTTTAGTATTTACCATGTAGTGGCAACAATACCATGTTGAAAGTATACAATACCATCATGAAAGATGTCCAACTGATAAAGAAAATTAGATCTTATTGGAAGAAATGGCTAAAGTCAGAGTCATTTAATTGATAAGGACAGGCATTTATAGCAAATGGTAAGGGTTTTGCTGAAGAATCTACACTATTAGGAGAAATAATTAAATATGTAATACTTTTATTGGTGATACATGGCACATGCATTGTTTAGCACTCTCAGTGAGCAGATTTGAGCAGGGCTAGACATGTACAGGTCTTGATATTTTTCCTTAGAAACCTTAGCTCTCTGTTTGTGTCTGAGCTTGGGTGCTACAGTTTTCTGGGGAGAAGATCAAGGAGAAAATTTTGCAATCTTGTTGTCAGTGAAGATTCTTTTGACCTTGCTACCAAAAAAGCAAGACAAGCCTGGGATGGTGAAGACCTGGAGACATGTCTCTGCTCCACCCCAATGAGGTAAGACAGTTTTCCAATGGCTTGGACTGGCAGATCGGAAAGATGACTTATGCTTTTGTGCATTTGTTTTCCAAAAGGGCCAATCCTTTGCCGGCCTTGTCCTTGTCCTTTAGACCTCTGGTGTGTTTAACTCACATACTGAATTGTTTTCATCTGTGCTGGGCAAGGTTTTTGCCATGCAGCTTGTGAGTGACCGTATGGTACCTACAGGTTTTGCAACCAGATGAGTCTCCTACACTCAGCTGCTCTGTGAGGTGAAACAGCTTTAGTGTGCCTGGTGATTTGTCTGCAGTGCATGGGGGAGTCAGGGAGGGTTATTTTTTGGCTGGGGAGATATTTATTTTTCTTGAGCCTCTGTCACATATGTTTTGCAATTGCCTTTCTGGGCTTCCTCTCCCTTTTCCAGTATGTACTTCAGTGGAAGTGTTGGCACATCCTGAATATGTGATGGTGCTTATTACTCATGAACGTATTGTCTCACTTTTGATTGAGTGTCAGCACTTCTTTGATCACATTCCTTCTGCCTGATTTAATTAGGGCAGGAGTGACACACTCCTCCATGGGCCTTGGCTGGCCTTTAGCCCTGTATCTTTGCAAGGAGGTTTATCATGCATTTGAACCAGCATTAAGTCATGAGGAACTGCAAAAATGCAGTGGGAGAAGATCAAGTAGATCAAGAAGATACTTCTTCTGTGAGCAGAGCCATTCCTATCAGGCTATATCAGGGATGTATTTGTGCCTGGTTTACCTAGAGTATGTCCTAGTTTGCCCCTTTGGGCCATGCAAAGGGAGAATTTTTCATATTTCTTCTCTGTTCCATGCTGAACTGGCTACTGGTTTTGTTTCTGAGTGTTTTGCTTGCTCTACCCAGATTTTCTCTTGCTCTGTGTTTATTTTTACTGCCCAGCAAAGCACAAGCTCCAGCAGTTCTGATGTGTGGAACCAGATTTCAGGCTTGTGCTATGCCTCATTGCTTTACTGTGGAGTTTAAAGTCACAGGGAGAAGCAGAAGAAAAAAGACTGGATGGGACCAGGCCTTTCCCTTTCTGCAGTCATTTTTATCTGTTCCTATTTCTTTTTCCCCCTTTAGGAACTTCCAGTGTAGGTTTAAAAACAGCTGTGGTGTATTGCTGAAAATTTTGTATTGGATCAGGGAAAATTACCTGTTTTGAAAAGCTGTCAATGTAAATTACTTCTCATTAACATTGCTGTATGTTGAATTTAGTTCAGACAGTAAACATGTATATATGTCTAGTATCAATTTATTAAACAGTGGGTTCCTGAACATGGCTTTTTGGTGGGTTTTTTAACATAATCAACTGGATTTGAAGTTTTTTTTTTTCTGAATTTTCTGCTTTTCTTCTTTACCATGTGTTTTCTGTAATTTTGTGGTTTAAAGAATTTAACAAATCAAACCTAGCCTTTCCTTGTTTCAGAATTGTCTAGTGTGAAGAAGAAAACGTGTGTATGAATATGCTGGTGCACGTCTGTTCATAGGCAGGGCTGGTGGGTGAAGCAAGTGTTGTGATCCTTCGGGTCTGTCACTGGTACATAAAAGTAGACAGTATCTTTTTGTTTCCAGATTCAGACAAGCTTGCTTCTTCTCATTGCATGGTTCTTCTGAACTGGGAAAATCCAGGAAAGGGTTTCACATGTCCTGGCCATCTAATACTTCTAGAAAAATACTTATTTTTGTTTTTGTGGTAATAAAGCCAGGCAGTGGGAAAAAAAGGCAGTCATAGTCCTAATTCATGATCAAAAATAATAATAAAAAATATTAGCCAAAATCAACACTAGAGAAATCTGGTGAAGAAAACTTTTAAATCTGCTTTGGGGAAAATATTTTGATGAGTCTGCTTCTCTAACTTTTTCCTTAGTTAAATTTGTTAAGATATTTTTAAATTTTTTTTCAGCTATAGAAGGTTAGTATCAAATTACTGCAGAATGGAGACATTCCTGACTTCAAACGTTCTTTTCTACCCTTCATCTCCATAATCTCTAACTTCATGTCACAATCACAGAAACATTGCCAGAATCTAACTTCTCTTACCTCTACATATCTGCAAATGCCTGTCCATGCCTTAGTCAATTTGGATCTCATTTCTCCAAGTGCCTGCTACTGTGTTCTTCCTAAGTCTTTTTCTAATCATCCTCTGCAACGAAGCAAATTGAACAGTGGGAAGAAAACAAAAGAGAAGAAATAAAGTCCAGACTTATGTGTGGTATAAATCAATGAAACTTCAGTGACCCTGTTGCTGCCACTAGAATGATGCTGATTTTTCACCAGTCTAGAATGTCTGTCCTGGCATGGGCTATAATTCTTCTTTGCTACATGGAAACCTTTCCTATTTGCTATTAGCAAATATTTTTAAAAAATTTTGATCATATCTATTCAGTGACTGATGACTTTCACTATGTATTCACCTAGAAACAGGTATAGTACCATATGGAAAGAAATAATATTTAGTGCTTTTTATTCCTTAATTGTTTGTATTCTCCTGCTTGAACAGTTTTAGTCGTGACCCAGAGCTAGCTGACTACTAATCATAAATAACTAATAGCTAGTATTCTGTGGGTATGATGAAAATAGATTTGCATAAATTATGGAACAATTAATGGCAAATTCTCACAGTTAAGTAGATGCTTGCCAGTGATTCACTGACAGAAAAAAACAGCTGATGCCTTCAGATACTTTATTCACAATTACTGTTTTTTTTCCCAGTTCTCTAAGAGAAAGCGTGACTGCTAAAAAAGGGTTTAGCTTTCTTCTAGACCAGCTGCCTGTGCCACAACCCAGCTCTTCTATTTCAAATTTCTTTCCTTTTTTGTTTTGTTTTGTTTGGTTTTGTTTTGTTGATCCCTCTATTCAGGCATTCCACTTGCATCTATCCTCTCTCCAGCTCCTCTTCCATTTACTCAGGCTGAGGTTTTTTGAAGCAGTGATGTCTTGGAATTTTAGTGGGGAGATGGATAGCATTGACATTTGCCCCATGTCAGCTATCAATAGAATACCTGAGGTATGAAGGCACCTCTGGAGTTCGTTTAGTCCAAAGCATTTGCTCAGAGCAGGGTCAACTAAAATATATATTTGGATGCATTTTCCCTTCTGGAACTGGAGCAGGTTGTGGTCTTTCTACACCAGTTTGACTGTAGAAAAACCTTTTGGTGCTCAGCAAGCCTATGCGTTTATGCACAGCACTACAGGCTGCCATGCAGACATGACCAGAGACTGAAGGTGTTGGATAGCCACTCACGTTGCATGTTCTTTAGTCCCCTCCTGCATTTTTGAATGCTCTTCCATAATAACCAGTATATGTCCACTCCTTAATAATATGCTATGTATATTAGGAAATGTTCATTGGCTGCATGTATTTCAACAATACATTTAGGAATGCACATGGTATAGTGATATTCTGGCAGCAGCCTGTTTAAGAGAGTCAACTTCAGCTCTATTTTTGAAACTACAATTCAATGCATAGTTAATTGCTGGCCCAGCTGATACCACTTATTTATCTCACTTCCTGAATTAAAGGCACAAACAAGTAATAGGATTCTAAGTGTCATTTTTTGCACATGAGCTTGAATAACAATGCAGAATATAGAGAGTAGAAGAAAAAAAGCGTTCTACTTTTCCTGTATACTGTGTATTGGATAATTTCATCTGCCTTTGGCTGTGTTACTTGTGGATCTTCTAGAGAGTATGATACTAAACAAGAACATTAAAAACATAGCATATGTTAGGAAAAATAAGCAAAACAAAATAAAATCCCCAATGTTATTTTTATTCCATATCACCACTAAAGAGAAAAGAGTACTAAAGCAGGACAATCTGGAAATCTGCCTAGACTGGCAAGTTTGGCAGATAGTATAGTTCATAATTCATTGATGCTAAATGAACAAATCTCAAATCTCAGATCTTGATAAAAATTAAACATTTTTCTAGGAATTGTCTTAAAAGGCTCCCCTTGAAAACTGGTAGAATATGGCAAAATCATTGCATATCCTTAATAAGCATAATTGCTTCTTGGATTAGGATGGATGTATGTACAAAATGTATCTAGATTTGAAAGTACAGCCCTTTTCCCATTACTTTTTCATTTAATAGGTAGAGAAATAACATATTGCTCTCTTGCTCCTGGAGATAATTTGACTGTGCCACTGATATTTAGGATCACCTGCTCAGTTTATTTTTAAGAATTATCAGTTTTCTTTGTGCTGCATTACTGCACCAGTCTGTGTTATCCTGTATTAGGGAAGAGGAGGTGTGCTTTCTGTCCAAATGTGCTTTCTGTAAGAGAAACATTGTGTACAGAGGCGATTGAACTGGTTGTCTCTTTGGCTTAGTAAGAAATGGAAATGACAACTAGAGTCAAGTCTGCTTCCCATTGCCACCATCCTCTTCAGCTGCCATTGGCTATAAACTGATAAAATAGATTAATTTCCACCTTGGCTGTTACTTTAAGTTACTTTTCCTGCTTCAAGTTAAAGTTGCTCAAAGAGTGATTTCAAGGATGTCTTAGTGTTTGCCTAGTGAAAATAAAATATTATACAGCTTTTTCATTAAATTTACTCTGATCTAAGTTTTGACAAATTGCTTTATCTGTGAAGCTTTGAAAGTCAGATTAAAAATGAGTGACTATTGCTATCCTTGAGAAAAACAAAAATCCTTAATTTGTTAAGAGCCTCTGAGAAACCCCATTTCCATGGTCAGCACAGATATCTCTGAGGGCTCCATTCACATCAAGAGTGGGCCAGGCTGAAACTGCAGCATCTGTGTGGGGCTGCCCCTGGGACAAATTATTGTGCCTTCCAGGGAAAAAGAAGGTATACCCAGAACCTGCCCTGTCTTGTCCTCTCAACACTCTCCTGGCTGTAGCTCCAAAACTTAGAGAGAGGAGCAAATATGGATGTTTAAGGGACAGTCTGGCTGAACAGTGACAAGAGGTGAGTTGTAATCCGGGGAAAAGAATGCAAAAGCAGAAAAGATGACATGGGGAGCAGGGAAGACTTGGACAGATTGAGGAGAGGATAAGGGCTGGATCAGGCTGGGAAGATGGTAGTATGAGGCACAGGACAAAGAGCTTGAAACAAGGAAGGTCTGCTCTTTCTAGATCAGGTGCCTTGAAAATATGTACCATCCTGTTTAAAGAGAAGACTCAGTACTCATGTTCATGCAGTTGGCTGGGCTGTAAACATGATGTTCATGATGCTTCCTCCAGGTTATTGATGAAGTAATTAAACAGCACAGATCCTGGGATTGTTCCCTGCATTACTTTACTTCTGCTGGTCTCCAAGTTGAGTGCAACCCACTAATCACCACATGCTGCACCCAATCATTAAACCGTGTTTTTTAAAAAAAACCTTGTTATCCATTACAAGTCTCAACGGCATTTGAGGTTTAGCTTTTCTGATACCATCAAGTTCTTTGTTTGCTTGCTGGATTGGAAATATTTTTTATGACAGTTATATCTGAATTTTGTACAAGTCTTTAAAAGAGCATTGTGCCTCTTATTTAGTCTTTCAGTATCTACAGCAACTGCAGTAGTCATCAAGACAGAAAGGTAAAAGAATAAAACAGTACACGGTAACTGTATGTTCTTTAATGTAAATGTAATTTCAAGAAGGAATCACAGAGCTTAAAATCAATCTAGGTAACATATACAATCAGTTGTTTTGCAAGTTTAAAAAATACTTCTGATTTTTTTTCAGGAGGTTTAATTTTAGCTTGAATTTATTATACAGCCTCTTCAAATTTGAAACCAGCAATTTCCAGACCTCTCATATGCTCTGTCTCTGATCATGGGACACACACCTGCAGGTCTTATAGTCACAGTTTCTGTAACCTATTTTCTTCTGTTTTTAGTAACATATACATAAAACACAGAACTAAACATTCCTACACTTTTGCCTGGGAAAAAGGAAGAAATGCTACATCTGGAAGTATGATTGAACACTTTTTTTTTCACTGGACAGAAAAAGCATTGAAAGAAGATCTTGAAGATCTGGAAGATTATCATTTCTATGAGCTTTAGAAATTTTACTTCAGCATTCTTATGAAAATAGTTCTTATTTGGGGATTTCGGTCCTCATATCTGATCTCCTCTCAAATCTTCATGTGTTAGTTCTCATAGCAGTCCTTTCAAGTAATTATGCACTTGCTATCCTCGTTTTGCAAACAGTTAACTGCAGTTTGAACTGTTTTGAACTACTTAATTTTATCCTGAAGGTGGATTTAGACACCTTGATTGGGAAAAGCTCACCAGCCTGAGCTTTGGTAGCGACCTTTGGTAGTGACCCAGTGCCCTCTGCACCACAAAGTTCCTCCATAGGAACTGTGGGTGCTGTCACTTTCCCCCTTCACTGCCCACTGTGTCCATCAGCAGTGCAGGGATAGACCAAGAGGTCCTGGACACAGCCATCTGCCAAGGGACCACATCCCATGGAGTTTTTCTGAGGTCACCAGAGGCACTCACAAAGGGATGAGGTTGATTTGAAGGGCAGCTGTTGTGTCCCCTTTCACCGAAGGTTGACAGCTGGAGAAGTTGTGGACGGAGGACAAGACTAGCACAAGGTGTGTGCTAGCTCAGAAATGAGGGCAGCAGTGCAGCAGTTGGGTGCCTGACCTAAGCGTCAATCTTTTTTTCTAGCAGACATCTTCCTTCTGGGCAGTTACTGTTCAGCAAGAGCAAACCCTTTTGCTGCAATTTGTACCTGTGTGCTTCAAATGAAGGGAAGAGGGCAGAGGTGCTCGCTGGAGCACTGGGGCTCCCAAAGTACCGCATGCATAGCCAGAGTTCTCCTGTTAGGGACACAGCCAAGCTTGCAAGGCAAGGTACAAGGCAAACTGCTCAAGCACTGAGTGCTTGCTGTTTTGAATGCTGCATGTCCAGCAGCTCTGATAATCTTGAATTAGCCCCCATCAACCTGTGGGAGATGAGAAGAAAAATTCCTAGAATGGGAATCACAGGGAAAGGACAAGAGAAGTTTCGGATGTCCCATCTATGGAAGCGTACAAAGCCAGGATGGATTGGACTTTGAGCATCTAGTCTAGTGCAAAGTGCCTCAGCCCAAGGAAGGGATTTTGGAGATAGATGATCCCTAAGGTTTCTTCCAATCCAAACCATTCTAAGATTCTGTGGCAATACAGGGCATGTGAAATATCTTGGTAAAATCAAGAAACAGATCTATACAAAAGTGTATGCATACACCCACGTATATGTAAAAGTTTGTGCCTATACTTAGTGATATTATGAATATGTAAATATAAACAGTAGCACACAAAAATGTCTGCTAATTTTATTTGACATATTTATATTGATTCAGTTTTAATAATTGGACAATTTTTATGATTGTATGTCACAGTCAAAAGGAGTTCAACAGCTGATTTTCTGTTTATTCATAACAGTGTCAAAATACAGATTACTTTAATCTCTTCTTTTTCTGAAAACATGGGGTTAAGCTATTTGAATCCTGGATTTTCAAGCTTGGGAAAGTCACCTTATAATAGCCAGAAACATTTTGTCACATCACTTTATATGAAACTATTTCTTTGACTAGAATCAGGGAACATGACAATTAAAATAGCTTATGAAGACTAGCTTATTGCTATTTACTTAGTAATCAGATGAATTCTTCAGTTTCTGCTTTAAATACCACTTTTCAAAGAGGAAATATTGCATCCTTTTTATAAAAACTAACAACTTTGTATATGCTAAAAATCAGTCAGTGAACTAATATTTTCTAGTGCCAATCCTTTTCTGTATTTTTGCCTAGCTAGCTTCATTTTCACAGCTTTTATGTTCTCCACTTCTCTTGCCAGACTTTGGGAGTTGTGAGCTGTTTTTTTTGTTTGTTTTGCTTTGATAGCCTTGATGCTAAAATTCAAGATTTCCAGACAGTCCTTGCCCACTGCCAAAGGGTTAAAGAAGAGCATTGGCTTATTTGGTAGGTTTTTCCATGCTTTTATGGCTCTGCAAAAGGCAACATCCAAAGCAGTAAAAACAAAAGGCACTGAAATGCAGATTTACTATGTTTTTTCCACCTTCGTCATTGTATGAGATTTGCCTCTACACCCATTTTACTGTGGGAGTAGCACAATGAATACTGCTCTTTATAAGGAATCTGTCACTGGCCAATATGATGATGATGATCATCATCAACATTTTGTGTGACTCTCTTCTTGTTACTATGTGGTCTCTTCTTTAAAGAAAGGTATGACTTTTGGGCACCACAAAATTTTGCAGTGAACATCAACTGTTCTTTTTTTCCAGTGTTTCTAGAGGGTTCTTTTTTTTTCATTATATGATTTCTGAATTATCTTCTTATTAGATGGTATTTGTGGCCCATTTTCATACATGCCTGTCTGATGCCCATTCTATTCTATGGACTTGCTGGCAGCAGGTGCCAAGGGTTATCAGGTGGAGAGGATAAGAGGAGAGAGGATGACAAACTTACAGAGTATATTGGCATGTTTATTTGCTGCGTCATATTCAACTGAACCTAACATTTATAATTCAGCTCCTTCATGGCATTCTCAAACATGGTGTAAAAGGCCAAGAATAAACATGCCAGCTTGAGATAGAAGCTCATGGCAGCATCTGAGACAGATTGTCTTCTCATCTTCAGGTTGAAAGTTAAAATTTCCTAATGTGGTTAAACTTGCCTATTGCTGCATTTGCAGATGGGGGCAGAAAAACCAGACAAATGAGAATATACTGAGTATTGGATTTTGAAATTACACAAAGTACCTTTCCTGTCAGTAGAAAAATAATGCTCAGTCGAACTGATACACCTTTCTCATTGCATTCTCAGTCTGGTGCAAGATAGTTGTTTCTGAAGAGGGATATATATTTCATAGGCATTAAAGAGAAGGGAGAACATTTAATTGAATTTATGAAACTGTCTGACTATTTCCAAAGCAAAATCCACAATCATTTGGTCTCTTTAATTCCTCTTTTCTCTCTAAAAAAGAAGGGTCCTTGCTTTTTCTTAATTGCATTTCTCTTACTGACACTCGCCCAGTTTCTCCAGTAAAGAAACAAAGTAATAATAACTAATGCCAGGAATAATTTTTCAGTGTCTCCAGCAGGTATGACTGCCATGTTGTCAACATGCAAGAGATCAGGGAAGTGACTGCCTAGTAAGATGAAAAGAAGTAACAGAAGTAGCTGGGCTAGTAATTATCTCTCTAACTAGAGCACACTGCAAACTAAACTAGCTGCTGGTGCAATTAGGTCTCCTCATACTAAGTATTGCTGAATGGAATTCCTCTGGAATGTCACTTTTTAGGATTACATGCTACTTTAAGACCTTGTCTTTGTGCTTCCCCACATGCCTGAGATGACCACAATGCACTGCCACTCTGGCCCCAGTCAGGCAGTCCCGAGACATCATCATCCCTGTGCTACAATGACCAGAACAAGTGTCTGGGCACTACTGAAATAGTAACAAGTCTACAGTTTTTGCTTTTAAGGAGCTGGGTGGGAGCAGTGATACATTAACAGATGTTTCATCTTATTCACATATTTTCCATATGACAGATCCTCCAACAAGCAGCTGTCGAGTAAGAGAGGGTGAACAATGTTAGCATCTATGCCTTGGATTGGTTTCTTATCTTTTCAGCTCCGGCATACTTATGTTTCAAGCCCCACTGATTCTAAAATTGACTCTCCCACGGCATTTTAAATGTGTACCTATGCAGCTCAAAGGTGGTTATTATTATTATTATTATTATTATTATTATTATTATTATTATTAAGCTGCATCAGAATTTATGTTCAGGTCTCAGACATAACCTCCAGAAGATGGGCCTTTTCTCTTCTTACTCTCAGTCCCACTGTGACTTTGCATTTTGACATCTCAGTCCCACTGTGACTTTCCATTGTAAGGGGTGTAGAATTTGGCCTCATCATAACAGATTCTTCAAAAGAATGCCTTCCAAAAATAGCTATTGCCTACATCATCTCAGTCTCCAGTGACCATAAATCAATACAGCTTGATAGCGCTGATTTGGACATGTTGATTATTATGCCAGCCAAGAAGCTGGCCTACATATATGTAAATCAAAGTCAGTGTTGGTTCCCCTTATTATTGACATATTGATGTTCATGGTCTCAATCAGGTAATTACCTTCCTGGGGTGACAACAAATTATGTCTCCTCTGCTCTCTCTTGAATTCAATTCAAGGAAATAACATTTTAATCTACATTCCTTTGTTCTTTTGTTTGAATCTCAAAATTCAGAATTAATCTGACTTACTATTTGTAAAAATTACCCAGGGTAGTAATTTTTCATTCTTATGAGGCCCCTCTGATATTGTCAAATTTAATGGCATATGGTAATCCTTTCAATTTTCATCCCTCTTTGGGATATGAGTCAATGACTATTTAATGTCATCTTATTATGGTTCCCTAGTAACTTTTAGTTTAATCAGTGAGGGTTACATTTGTTGAGAGAATTCTGCTTATGTTCTGCTCCCTTCTCACAGTGTAAATTTCCCCAATCCAGGGAATCCCCAATCTGAGCAGGAATTAAGTGACACATGTCCAAGCTGCCAGGCAATATGGAAATGCTCAAATTCAAATTCACAAGTCAACCATATATCAGTTGCTATGACCTCTTCTGAAGACTTTCATCATACTTCCTTTTAAAGTAGACGACCACATTGCACCAATCCTTCCTTCTTTCTGTACCCTGTTGTATTCTGAATTCTCCCATCAGGAGTGACTGGTGATGCTGTAAGCATCAATCCTGGAGTAAGAGACTACCAGATGTTTGCACAGCATAGTAAATTGCCTTATAGTACTAATATTAGAAAAAACTGCAGTGTAAAGACCAGTACAAATATTCCCACTCCAGGCTAACAGATGCTGTTCAGAAGTTGCTTATTTGATCACAGATCCAGCTGAGCTCTTGGTTCAGTAGGGATGATATGTGTTTAATGCAGAGTGTACTTAGAAGCACACTTGAAGCACTGAGGCTTCAAAGCTGACCTCTTTCAAGTATGTTTTAATGTGATGACTATAGGAAGTAGACTGTGAAAAGGAAGTGATAAGAACTTAGGAGTATCTAGTGCTATTCTGATTTTTAAAATAAGTAATTTTTTTATATACTCAATATTTATGGAGGCATTAAATAATCACCAGTTATTAAGAGGCTTCACAGATAGGAGAATGGACCTAATCTGGAAGAGAGAATCAGTATGATGATGAAATTTTTCATAGAATCATAGAACATGATGAGCCAGCAGGAATTCACAAGGATCACCAACTCCAACTCCTGGCCCTACAGAGGACAATTACAAGAACCACACCAAGTGTCTGAGACCATTGTCCAAATGCTTCTTAAACTCGGTCAGGCTTGGTGCTCTGACCACCTCCTTTGGGACCCTGCTCCAGTGTTCAACCACTCCTTTTCCTAATATCCGAACTAAACCACCCCTGACTCAGCTTCAGGTCATTTCTTTAGGTCCTGTCTGGGGTTATCAGAGTGAAGAGTTCATTATCTGCCCCCCCCCCCCCCCCCCCCCGGTTCCCCTTGTGAGGTCTCCCCTCAGTCTCATCTTCTTCAGGTTGAGCACACCAAGTGACCTCAGCCACTCCTCATACAGCTTCCCCTCCACATCCTTCACCATCCTTGTTGCCCTCCTTTGGACACTCTCTCTAGTTTAATGCCTTTTTTATATTGTGGCTCCCAGAACTGCCCCCAGCACTGGAGGTGAGGCTGCCCCAGTGCAGAGCAGAGCAGGACAATCCCCTCCCTTGCCTGGCTGACCATGCTGTTCCTGATGCACCCAGGACAGGGTTGGCCCTCCTGGCTGCCAGGGCACTGCTGCCTCATACTCAGCATTAGCTTGGAACTAACAATCGTACAAGGTATTTGGCTTTCTTGGATCAATACTGTGTTATCAAAAAGGAATTAAGATTTGTAATGCTGGTGCTATGAAATGGCTCTCAGTCCTTCACTGGGAAGATTACAATTTAAAGATCATAACACACATCAAATGATTGTATTGGGAAGAACAAATAAAAAGAAGAAAATAAATTAATGTGTTTTGGTGGTTTTTGTGCATGGCATTCCTTGGAGGAGGCACTTTGGAGAACATAAGGGTTTCAACTCTTTCTGCAATCTTTTAATGAATAAGTAAACGGAAAAAGATTGGCTATATTTCCTGATTTTATTGTTTCTAAACTAGGCGACACTTGCATTAGAGAAGCCATATACCAGACTGAGAGCTTTTTAATTGCTATCTTAACCTGTGGGTGATGCCAGAGGAGAAGCATGTTTTAGCTCCTTAACCATTTTAATATGGGAATCTGTCATTTCTGCATTAGGAAAGCCTTGTGTTTTCATCATTAGAGCTATGCTGCAAATGAACTGAGTATGCAATTGCTAAGAAATAGTCAAACCACTGAAAAACAAACAACTTCAGCATGTTTTTTTGCTCTAATTCACTGTAAGGATCCCTAAAGGAATAAGAAAGCTGATTTGACAATGCCAAAAGGACCCATCAGACAATAATCATGTGCTTTCAGAAGAAAAAGATAAAAACTAGAGAATTATTGCTAGTTTTAGCTTGAGGTAGCTTGATTTTGCTTTATAAAAGTATATAACTTTTATTTCTTTAAAGACTGTCAGGTCCATCCTTGCATATGAATGGTTTTCATGATGGAGATTAAACTCTGTAAAAAGATTTACTATGTAGGATTGTAGGATCCCCTTCATGATGAGGAATTTATTGCCAGTGCAGCTGATAGAAACTGTAAGTGGAAAAAGTTTTCATTTTCCTTTGTAGATTCTGACCAAGGTGTTAGGCTCAATGCTGCTGTCTTGGCTGAAGTAAAGTTCCTCTGGAGGAGCACATATTGAGACTAAGAGGTTTTACATGTGTGAAGACTTAGCAATTTTCTGGTTTATCTTATCATGTAAGACCACTTTTCATTAACTGTGAACAGAAAGTGACCTTAGGTAAGATTTTAATGTCAAACGTTCCACGTGGTGCACTTTATTCAGTGTGTGTGAACTGTAAAGCGTTCACATCACTGCTTTGAAGCTCCTTTGTCATTGTCATTATAAGAAAAAGTGTTGTAATGAGTATATGTGAAAAAGTAGAAATACAAAGCACTGAAATTGTACTGAGTATTCCCATCTTAGTTTGGGATGTTAGGAACACAGATACACATATTTTACTGAGTAGGACCAAGTAAAAAGCAATTCACTATCATCAAGTTTTACCTACATGAAGGACTCTCTATTGGTGGCAGGTTTGTATTATATCATAAACTCTGTTTCATGGACAATAAAAATTGAGTGCTTCTTGCTTAATGTAATCAATCTGCAAAAACACCTCAACTTAAAGTGATTATTAGCATGAAAAGAACAGAGGGTTCAAGGAAATTCTTTTTACTCCTATTCTTTTATCCTTATATTTCTTCTGATGAACATCACAGCTGAAACCCTACACATTGTTGTCATCCAGTCCTTGAATTTCCCTGCAAGATAGACCTCTCTGTGGGAACATCTGTGGTCAAAATCTACTTCATCTCCACTCCAAGAGATTATTTCTTCTTCCTCAAAGCCATATTTTTCTTCCTAGCATCTTCCTCAGCAACAAAAGCAGATATTTCAGTATTTGGCACAACTGAGGGTCTGAGGAGGGTGGAAATCCCACATGTTAAGGAAAAGGGTGAAAACAGTCATAATTTTCTTGTTGGGGTATTTTTCGATTTTTTTTCTTGCTATGTTTATGAAATCAACAAACCTATAATCTTATTAAGTAACAGTAGAAAATTTCAAAGCTGCAGTGCTACCTAAACATGCAATAGTTAGCACACTGACATAAAAATGAATAAGTGTTTAGAACAAGCCTGGTAAATTAAAGAGTTCATTCTGCATCGTCAGTGCATATTTTTAGCAATAATGCATTTTATTTATTTTAAACACATTAAAAGCATATTTTTGAATTAATGATATTATTTTCCCTACATTCTGAAATGTTTAAGAATGTCTGTGGCATAGGTTTAGATAAAAAGGCCAGCTGAACACCTTGGGTTTACCTTACCACACATCCTGGAGCTTCAATCTGGCTGAGTTCGTACTCATCATTACATCCCTGAAAGACATCTGGCCTCGATTGCTTGCATTCATCATGGGAACTTTTCACACTGTACAGTACTGTTAAACAGAATTATTAAACCCTTGATTTTTAAACTTTTTAAATCTGCACTTCCTTTCCCGCAATTATCTCTGTGAAGCATTTCAGATCATATTGGTAAAAGAGTCTCAAATTTGTGCTTTTGGTATTTGCAGACTCACTTTTCTACATGGATATAGTGTGGCTGGTTGAACATGTTGTTAAATGAATGAATTTTCCACCAATAAACACCTTTGTTCAGCCACCACGTCTTTAAGCAGAAAGAGAGGCTATAATTTTGCCTTTCAGGACAGAGACAAGCACCTTTAAAGCAGAAAAAATATAAAACCACATTTTAAGCTAAATAGACTTTTGACTGAGGAGTTTTGTCTTTTGATGGATGCAAATCACATTCACAGATTAAAGTAATTTTCTGTGGCCTAAAGGGAACTTTCTGGATCCAGTCATTAAATTTTTGTTTAAGCATTTTCGCATGTGGAAAAAACCTTTTTTTTTGTCAAAAAATGTAAATTTTTAACACAGACCTTGAGAAACACATCTCATTACGTCTGGGCTTTTTATTTTGGCGGCAGACAAGCAATGTGATGATATGAACTTTAAAAATACAGAGATAAGCAGAAATTATTTCACTGTTTAACACCTAGAAAAATTCTCACAGAAAGCTTCTGGAAGCCTCAGATCAACAACATTTTTGTTTGCATCCTAGCCCTGCCATTGAAAGTGTACAGGGAAACAATTTCTACTCTGTCAGTGATGAACCAAGCAATCCACCTTCCAACGTGCAAAGTGTTATAGATTACGAAACCTTGTCAGATGTTGCCTACATTTCAGCGTTTTTCAAGCTACCACCTCAACCTGGAATAAATTAGCAGGAAGTTGCTGTTTACCAGGTGTTAAAAATGTTTCAGTTAATAGCTGTGTTAATACACAGTGGTTGTGACAGAAGTAATTTAGTTATCTTTTGTCTATCATTTTCTATGCTGCCTTCAGCAGAAGAGAACTTAGAAATACCTACAAGCTAAACACATCACCTTATAAATACTATTTTAAAAATATTAACTTGTTTCAAAAATAGGAACGCTTACTTATATGTTAGAAGGAAAAGGAAAAAAAAAACCACTTGAATTCTATTTGATCTAGGGAAAAAAAATCGGAACAGATTTCTTTAACTAAATTCTAATTATTAACATTAATTAAAAATGTATTATTTCCTGAGAATGACCCGTTCACCAAATTTTGAGAACTAATTAAAAGATTTTGCAGCTACGCACCCAGCCTGTTTGTTTTTTTCTATCATATTGACAATAAGTTCATCAATAGAGAATCTACCTTGCTGATGCATCCTTGCAGTTGAATACCCTTTAATGTGCTTTTATTCTTCTGAGAATATTTTTCTGGGACTTTGGAGTATGTAAAAATAGTACTGTTTTAGAAACGTCACACAGGAGAAAAAGCAGTGCCCCAGATAGACACTTCCATGCACAGGCACTGCTATGAAGTCCTATTGATCCAATAAAACATATTTTTCCTTAAATTCACTTAAACTATTTTGCAGATTTGTCACAGGCCAGTAAAAGCACCTCGTCAACTGAATTTTGCCCTTTTGCTTCATTCTCTGTGCCCTTGTGAACTAGTTCCTGTTTCTCATTTGTGACTGATATTGTCTTTCTTGCATGGGTTTTCTCTGTCCCACTGACCATGGACTTTGGCATTAGCAAAGCAATAGAGTGTTTTTCTTTGTTTTCTTGCAAATTGCTAATGGGGGAATATCAAATGCTCTGCTACAGTTTTGATGCTGGGTTGTATGTGAAATAACTCCAGAAGTAAGAGAGATACAGGATTGGTATTTGTAAGAGCTGAATCAACCCAAAATGTCTACAGCAGTCATACAGCTTATATACTGCACATCTAAAAAATGCCTGTGTTTCAAGAGAAATTAGGAATTTTTTGTACTTGAAAGGCCTATAAAGTATAATCATTTCTTTACCATATCAAAATTTTTCTGCCTAATTGGATTAGGATCAACTTAATTAAAAGATGACTGAATCATTTAAGCTTTCTGTGATACAAAGTGAGCTAAAACAAAAACACCAATGATAATATCTATGGTTTGTATTAAGAGTTCACATCTGTAGTTAAATTGAAACAGATGCTTCTCAATACAGACCATTGTTTTTTACTTGAATGTGACAATATGTTTTGATGTTTTCTCCTTAATTATAAAATCATGTAATGAAGTCCCTTTAGTATGTGTGTGGCAAATTGCCAAAGCCTCTGTTTTTCCAAAAGTCTTTGGTAAACTTTCTCATGGTACCTTAGTTAAGATTGCTCATCACAATCAGATGATTACCCTTTTGGATTACAGAAGGTCCATTTGAGTATTCTGGAGAGCTCTCAGCAGGACTGGAAATGTAAGAATGCATCTCTTAGGTTTCCCTAAGGCTGGGCAAGACCAGACTTTCCTGAACATAAAGGCTCATGGTGGAACTTCTCAAAAAAATGTCCTTTTAAGTATGTCTTCATTATTTCCAGTGATCAGTATGAAAGTATTTGGTGTTGTGCTAGATCAATTGAAATCAAGTGATAAGGATAACATTTCATGAACCTTCTGAACCTGGTGACTGGGCGTGTGTTTTTCACTGAGCGCAGAAGTCTGAAATTGCATAAGATTTCATCACCCAACAGAAAGTGAGAGTGACAAGGAAAAATGGCCATGTCTGCTTATTAATTATAAGTCAGTTTGTGGTGTTTGGAAGCAGTGATGAAGATATGAAATCTAGAAATGGAAAATTGCAAGCAACTTTAAGTTTCCTGACAACAGATATAACAATAACAATGGTAAAAAACTATTGCTAAAAATGATGTTTCATTTCTTCAGTATAAATGTGAAGTACATGTGACTATGATGGGTAGAGTGAAGAAATAAATAGATCTGAAATACTGTCCAAAGATCTAAATCCTTTTCAGCTTTCAGAGATTTGTCTTTGAAATAGAAAACAAACATTTGTTGAAGAAGCATGGGTTAATTAAACTTTGAGGAAACTGGACACGATTTTCATAATTCTGGAGCTCAACTAGGAGCTTCAGGTAGCACATGAGCAGAGAAGCCCTCTAAATTACACCAGACTGTTCTCTGAGGCTGGGTTGTTTAGCATGAAATCAGCTACAAAGCCAAGGACAGTATTCCTGGCTTTGGGCAGATAAGGAACTTCTACAGCAGCATAATGATGTTGTCCATTTTGGTTTTTCTCTTCTAAAACTCTGAGGGCTTTTGACTGCTAATGGAAAATTATCTGAAGTCTTCATGAGCTATCTATGATAACACCATTACCCTTCTTTTTCATTGTAATAATTATTACTTTTAGATATGCTTCACTTTATATTTTCTACCCTAAATTTCACCTGCCACTTGTTGCTTGCTGAGTCAGATATTTTCCCCAATTATCCACAGCCTTTGCTCTTAATTATCCTGAATAACTTAGAAAACTCAATGAACTTTTCTCTGATAAATCGACTGCTTATCTACTTCTGGATGACCTTAATTCTAGGACTTTTCTTTCTCATGGATTTTGCAGCTCACTTTTCTTTCTCTGAATCATGCATGAAAGAGTTAGGCTTGAGGTGATCAAGCAGCTGCAAAAAGTTTAATACTCTAAATGAGCTCTTGAGTATTGGGGGAATATAATCTGTTATGTAGATTTATAATTCTTCACTATTATTTCCTTCAGGTCATCTTTTACTACACCTACTATATATAGATATTATAGATCCTTATGAAAGCTTGCTAGGAGAAATTCTTTGTATGGTTTTTGTTGTTTTTGGAATAGGTACTTTTACTGTTTTCAGGATCACCATTCAGAATTGAGTGCATATTTTTATAAAGGTCTCTATTATTCTGCTCCCAGAGAGATAGTTTTTTAAAAATTCACCTGATTTTTATTCACAAACATGCTAATGACATCTCAGCATCAGGCTTGTCAAAGAACCACATGAAAAAACCTAGATTACTGCCACAAGTTACTGCTCAAGTGATTCTTACACCAAATTAATGCTGAGTTTCTGCATGGGTGAGAATTAGGAACAGCTGAAAGTGGCCCCATAGTATTTTTTTGTTGAGTGCAGTGATTCCACTTGAGATGAGAATAAGGACTGAAAAAGCAGAAAAGGATGGCTCCCTGCCAGTGGCTGGGCAGGAAGTATGCAATAAGCTTGAACCTATTGGCAAAGATGTTGAACAGGTGAGAGAAGTTTGGAGCAGGTGAAGCAGGTGGGTGGGAGAGAGGGACAAGGTGCCAGTGTCAGTCCTGGGGGCAAAGTGAGCTGGGAGCTGCGGAGTTTTATGGGAGCCTTTGAAAGTATTGTCATGAAGTGAGAGCAGCATTCTTACCCATTTAAAATGAATTTGTTTGCCCATACCATGAACCAGCCTTATCACAGCAATCTTTAACACTTTGCAGTGGCTTGTACACCACACACAGCCATTTCACAAAGGAACAGACTTTTTCTGACTGGCAGCCATGCAAACCTACCACACCCTGGAGTTCAAACAGGGCCCTTCCTCCCTCAAGCACCATCACCACTGATGAGGTTGAGGTCTGGTGGAACATCAGAGCAACCCCTGTGCTCCCTGCACACTTGCATTGAGAGTCCCAGTGCCTGCTTGGCCTAGGAATAAAAGCAACAGACATCACTGCTCTGACTCAGAGGTGTGTTGCCTGTGGACTAACCAGGCAGATGCATTCCAGGGAATGATATTGAATTCATTTCCAGACTGGAGTTGGGCTGTGGGGCTCATGTCCTCTATCTCTGCCATATCACCAGACCCCAGAGTGAAACAGGACCTGGCCTGGTTCTCTATGTTGGTGGCAGCTGGGTGGACAAGGCTTCCCAGTCCCAGAAGGCCTTTTTGTCCCCACAGCAAGAATTATCTCATCTGCTGCAATATGTCTCTGGGATGCTGTAAAGCTTACTTCTGATTTCATCTGCTGCTGATTTGACTGGCATATCCAGACCAGACTCTCCGTCCCAACTGTCTTCCCATTAAGCAAACCTGTACTAGGCCTTCTTTTAAAGATTGTTTAGCAAATTGACAAATCAGTATTTGTAAAGCATTCTAAAGACGGGAAATGGACCTTCCACCTGACAAGCTTCTGCTGTTCCTGACTTGTTTCTGTACCACATGCTTTTCACTACTCTGATATTCCTCTGCAATGCCACATTTTCCCCTGAATAACAGAAGTAGATTTTTGGGTTTCTGTTCTTGAATTTGCCATCAATATCTTGTGATCATGGATAAAACTGTTCTGCACTTGGTCAATGTGTATAGTGGTTATAAAAAGCATCTAGCCAGCTAACAGGAATTGTGAAATGGAGGGACCTGATGAAAACTTTGGCTTGTTTTTATGGGCTCATGTGAGAGGCAGATAAAAATATGCCAAGTAAACAAAATTTTACTGCTTTTATTTTTTAGTTTGATATTTACTGTTTAAGATGATAGGAAAATATTGTGATATGATAGAAGACAGCTCTAGCAAAGGAAAACCTCCCTCGGTCCTTTAGGTCTCACACACCAGATAATTAGCATACAGCATACTTGATGTGTCTGGCAGAAGGAAAAAGAGAAAGAGAGGGAAAACGTGCATTCTGCAATTCTGTTTTCACCAGGCATTGGCCAATAAATTATGTCTAGACTTTGTCCCTCAACCACTATGCAGAAGGTCTGGACTGAACCACCTATAATAAATTAATTGTGGTGAGAAAAAAAATCACAGTGGGAAAAGAAGCAGGGTCTTCATTTCAGCTTCCCATATAAGTTCTCTGCCAATAAACAGCTTTACTATGATAGCTCAGCCAACAGGCACTCTTTTGAGAACTTGTACTGAAGCCCAGACTTTCTTACAATATCACAGTTCACTGACTTGCCAAATAGTTTCTGGGTAGATAGCACATCTGTATCTGGATCCATCCCAGTATTTTCTTATACAGCTAGACTCCATCTGAAGTATTTTACATAAAACCCTCTGTAACCTCTTCTTGTTTCGAGCTCTGAAATCAGAAGAATGATGAAATATTTAATTATCTGTGTGTCCTGCCAAGGCTCTTTCATTACTTACCTATAGCTGTCTGTGTGCATGAGGAGGAAAAAAAAAAACAAAAAAGAAGATATTTTCTGAAAACAGGACTGTGTCTGGGAGGTCTGTTTTTGGAAAAATGGTCAGCTCCAGCTCTCTATTGAGGTGTTGCATTCCTGTGCCTTCTGCACAGGATGGGAGACAAAAGATGTGACACACCTCAGCTGAGCTGCAAGTGAGCTGGACAGGAGGCAACTCCCAAGTAGCCCATGCATGGCATGGAAGCTGATAGATTAAAAGGCCCACAATTTTTAGAGTCTGTCATTTTGCACCTGCCAAATATATGCCCACATACTTGTGGCCACAAAATGAGTTATATGTGTGAACCTCAACATATGCCACTTCTATTCTGTGATTTATATTCCCAGCAAGGTAGTCAGTGAGGCAAACATTCTCAGGTTTCAGCAATGAAGTGCAGACACAGATTTTCTGACTAAAACTTGCTCTTTTACAAGTGCATCCCATTGCACAGCTTTATTTCAGTAAGATGAGAGAGTCTGGGTTAGGAGCAGGAGAAAATAAAATATACAGCAGCTACTTTATAACCCACTCATGGTTTATGTGACTCTTTGCTTTTACAATGTAATTGCATTCACTCTTATCTTAACTGCATCATTCTCGTTCCTGTGAGTCCAATCTGCTGCTGTGGCATATGGGATGGTGGAGCAGGCTGCCGTTCTGCAACAGGACTTTGTGACACAGAACCTGTTTAAGGAAAGCCTCAGTATTAGCTGTTTAGTAGCAGACACAAAGGTAGTAGCCAAAGGAAATTAAAACAAAACAGTGGAATTTCCACCTGTCTAACTTACCTAGAGCCCTTCAGTCACACCAAGCTTGTTAGGCTAGCAGGCTGAAACCGAGATGCGCCAAAGATTTTCTGCTCCTCCGTTGTTTCTCCCCAGAAATAGCTCACTCTCTCTGGAAGCACTCTTATGAAATGTTGCTAGCATCCTTTGTTCTTCTGTCCGTGGATGGCTGCAGGTCCTTGATTGCTGTCAGACTGAGCCAGAGATGGAACCATCATCAAAGCTATCAGTTCTGGCTAAACCTCTTAAAGATTTGTAAGTATTAGGTTTTTTTCCAGGCTGATGCTTGGTGAGTTAGGCCAGTGTAGTCATACAAAAAACATCTCTGTAAACAGGCTAGCACACAACATTAGTAGATTGTTGCATGACAGTGCCAAGTCTATTATAAATAGCTTTTGAAAAATAGCATTAGAGCAGTCTCTAAGGTGTTTAGCTTGCCTACCTAGTTATTCATAAGCCAGGGAATAACAAAGTTGAGGTATGGTGGTTGAACATAAAACCTTTAGTATGCTATTTGAGGCATCATGTCTTCAATGGGGCTTTAACTACTATTAGCATAGTATTTCTTAAAGAATACCCTCCTACTTCCCCTGTCACCATGAATATTATTATGTGCAGAATTTTGTAGGGCTTTTTATCATTGCATCTTTTTTTTTTTCCTCTGAATATATAATTAATTATTTTTCTAATTTAGATTTTTTTTTCTCATGAACATTCACACATCCCCAGCATTTTTATAACTGTACCTTAAAGCTCTTTCTCAGACTAAATTATATACATCTCTCTATAAGCAATATGTGAAATAGGACTTTTTGATTTTTATTTAAGACTTAATCCTGTTGAAGTTCATAGCACTTATGAAGTTGAGGTTAATGATTTGGAATTGTCTTCTCCGGAACTGAACTGTCTCAGAAAGTCAAGGAGATTGCACTGCTAATTTTCCAGATTCATTGAAAATCCATGCATATACATTACATATTTTTAAATAGTGATTTTGGGTTTATGATATGAGATATCATTACTTTAATATTTTAACATAAGTGGAAATGAAAGTGACTTAAACACCTTTGGGAATAAAAATCATGGATGGGACAGGCTCCTGTACTATAGAAAGCTATAGTTCAGCAGCAGCCAGGCTAATGCTGCAGTATGTGAATATACTACAGAGATAGTATATATACTACAGAGACTCAGTTCCTCTCAGTAGGGCTTCTTGATGAGCAGTGTTCTCACCAGGGGATTTGAGGGTGACAGTCTTTGGTGGACCACGGGTGAACTGAAGGCCTAAGAGAAAACTTTTAAACTGCCAGTCTCTGTGTGGGATGGCTGGAACACAAATGGCAGTGGGAACTGATGTGATCAGAGCTGTCTTGAGCTACCCTACAAGTACACAGTAAGGAAGGACTTGGTGGGAATCTCCATAATGTCCTGTAGACCCAGGTCATTCCATCATTGCCATTTATTTTGTCCTGTGGCTGTAGGCTCAGCTCTTTGGGTGGCGAACAGGATACTTTGGGAGGAATAAGAATGGGAAAGATAAGAAAAGTTGATCAGGAAACAACAAGAAAAAAAAAAAGGCTCCTAGGAGAAGAAAATCTGAAAGAAAATATGTGGACACTGCTGGATACTGAGTAAAATGTTAGATGATCAGAGGAGTACTTTTCAGATGTCTGGCAACGGTTGGACAAACTTGCACCTGGCTTCTGTGGTACTTTGGATGTATTGTAACCTTCTGTGTATAAACATATGAAGCACAGGATGATGTGGGATCTGAGAAGCCCTGGAAAATTCTTGAAGTACTCTCACACTTAATGTGTCTCAGAAATGAGGAAGAGTCAATTTACATTGAAATGTTCGAATTGAATATTCCAACATTTTCATACCTACTTTAACTGTTTGTTTACATTTCCCTTCCCACTTGCCCAAAGCTGTGTTGTTTCATTATTTCATCCAAATCTGGGACACAGGTGTGAAATGCTGGCATGTTCATTTGAACTTCCTGGGTTTGCTTTTCTATTAGAACCTCTTGAAGAGGAGAATAAAGAAAATAATTTGGGATTATCTGTGTACCAGTGTGTCAGCAGGTACAATGAGAAACCCAAATGGAGCTGTGCACATAGAAAAACATATGAAATAAATCAGTGCAAGTTAAGAGGACTCGCCCACCCATCTTTTTTTTTTTGCTGGAATGAATAGTGTGTAAGTTTCCACTAGATCATCCTTTGAATGTCAGGATTGATTAAATATTTTCTGCTTTCAACTCTGAGGAGATGCTTTTAATAAATTTTTAATATTTTATCGGAGCACTATGTATGCTGGCTCCCATTAGCAATGAAATCTGTCCAGTGAGATTTGGATTTGACTGAAAGCATAGACTTTGCCTTTCTTCAGTTACTCTTTTATTGTGTACCAAATAGATAAGTGCTTAGTGGCAGAAGGACACTAGAAACAAAACAATCCCCCAAATTATACCTCCACCCAGGTCACCAATTTGAATGGATGTTATAATAGACAAGTGCCATGTGAATGCTTTGACTATTATTACCCATTCAATTGCATCTGAGTTATGATTTTAAACAACTTTTCATAAACCTAGTCAGTGGGCTTTACAAATGCCTGTCTTTAAAAAGCTATTCAGGTTATGCAAAAGCATGTGGGTGACTGGAGGCATTATTTGCATTGCACACACAAGCTTATCCCTTCTTGGGTGTCTTCTGGTACCTGCAAATGAAGAGGGCACTTGAGGATGAATATACCTGTTTTGGCCTTCCAAAAGCCATAGCTGCCGCACTCCTGTTGGGTTCTTCCTGTCTTTCCTGTGCATTGTCAGGATCTCCCTTTGGCCCAGTAGTTCATTATTCCTTAGTGATCCTGAAACACCATATTCAAGCTTTTTGGCAAATGCCATCCACCCTCAGCTATCTATTACAAATTCCTTTGATTGACTTATTTTAAAGCCTCCTGCTAACTTCACCTTTATCTGAAGGACAGAAATTTCTATCCGAAGCAACTTTTCATATGTTTTGGGAGCTGCTGTTTTAGTGGGAAAATCTTTGCTTTACTATCACATGGCCACTCTACAACCTCAAGCTAGTTGGCATACTAATAGTTACTCACTATGGAGGCCACTACTTAACTTCTGGATGATGATCATCCCCAGTCAGTTCAGATTTTAAGGAACTAATCAGTTTAAAGCAGGGAACTGTTATCCTCAAACGACCCATGACAGGTTGAAGTATCTCAGTAGGGAGAAAAGAAACAGCAAAAATAAGAGACATAACAGATATGTTGCTGATCCAGGTACTATACTGAACTTTGAAATGGAAATGAAGACGAGAAAAGCAAAAATTGTGTTTTATTTAGATTAACATGTTAAAAAGGGCTGAGGAATCTGAGAGCATTTGGAATGGAATGAAAGGATTTTTTAGCAGAGCTAGAACAACTCATTTTAATGAATTAAAGATTTGGGTTAAATTGTAACAGACATAACAAATAGTTAGGGCATTAAATAATCATCACCTGGCCTGTTAATAGATTTAGAAACCTTCTGACCTTGGAGAAGTCAAGTTAATCTAATTTGTTGCAGTTTGTTTTTTTTTTAAATCAATAATCAACTTTTCCTCTTTTGAAATTACACATTTAAATAAAGTACTGAAAACAATTAATTACCCTTTGAAGAGATGGCTGGAAAAAATCCCCTTTTTACAGTTCAAATCTGCAATCATTTTCTTTCATGATTCCTTCAACATGTCACAGTGCTTGTTGAAACTCTGAACAATTTGGAAGACTTTTTGTGTACCAGAAAGGTGGTGTTTTCTTGGATTTATGTAATCACAGGTTTTCAACTGCTTTAGTGCCATTAACTAACATTTCCAAATGTTTGGTGTGTGGAAAGATCAATGGCTTTATTAATCTAAACTTATTACTCCCCTCACCCTTCCCTGTTTCAAATCTGGTTTCTGTTTAAAGCTCTCCATAACCTCAGCCTTATTCTAGGTTAAATGTTATATTAATCAAGCTGTGGAAAAAGGCCACATATATGACTGAAGCTGTGTTTATTAGCTTTAGTGAAGCCTTTGATTTGGTCACACATTCTTTGCTCTTAACAAAGCCTCAGAATAATACAATATGGGGTTTATGTCAATCCCTAAATTGCTTATCATCATATTTAAGCAATAATAGAAAACAAAGTATATTCACTATAGGGGCATATGAGCTGATTTTAGACTCTCTGGTGCAGGTGTTATTGATGGTATTCTTCTTCTAGTGTTCTGGTTGTTTTCTTTGGAAATGTCATATTTAATATGTGTGGATAAATAGAATATCTGCTTTTGTAAAGAACTTTTTTTTAATCCTCCCTTTAATCATAAAGTAGACTTTATTTGTACTTTCCAGCTTATGCATGATGTATTCTGAGGAGAGGAAAATGGGAGAGGTTCAAGTAGTGAATTGCTTCATGGTGTTATGAAGAGCTGTTTTGAGGTTGTGTGCAACTCCAGCCGTCCTGTGGCTAGCAAGATTTCCAGCTGCAGGGCTGTCCTGTGGAAGACATTATTGGCTTGATTCTGCTCTTTGATGTGCTGGGTGTAATCCCCACCCAGGAAAAAGCATATGGTGTAAATTTAGTCTT